>NW_027269266.1:34565000-35765000 GCF_023055355.1 Agelaius tricolor
TTAGGCTTGAAGTGACTCCTTACTGCTGATAGTGATTGTATTCATGAGGGTAACTGTTTATCAGCTGGGAAAAATATCCAGGACATAGGACTCCATTGCTGCTGTCGTTAGAGCCTCCCTGGACTAACCAGTGACTTGGGTGTGCCACTAGGCTGAAATTCCTCTCCCATCCACATCCATCATACTTCTGACTTCAGTAAACCAAGGTACCAACTTACTTCAAAATATCAACAGGGATTTTAAAGATCTAGATTTTCTTTTTACACTTTATATTGAACATGTGAACAACAATGCTGCATTCCCCTGAGCCTCAATCCTGAAAAACACATTTGTGCTTAACTTTAGGCATTTGCCTAATCCTGATGGCTTGATTTGGATTACTTAGTTGCTTATCATTCACCAGGGCTTAAAGCACTTTGTGAGATGAAGTCACATTACTGGATGTATAACTAGGACTCCTTGCACTTCGTAGTGAAGACCAAATGCTGCTGAATAAGACAATGGTTTCAGAAGCTTTTGTAGACCACAGCTATACCGAATTAAAAAGAGTTTACCGAATGGAAAGGGATCATGTAATCAGTTCACCAGTCCTAATCTTTACGTTTCTGTTTAAATCAGTGTAGTAAAGATAATTGTGGATGTGAAAGAGCCATAGTTTTTTGGGGATTTTGCTTCTGAGAGTGCCTAATTGCACATATAAGTTAAACCAATGCTTGTGGGGAGGTCACTGGAGGGACAAATATCCAGGACAGAAGACAGGATGCTTTAATACGGTCATTTAACTTGATAGCTAGGTACGCTCCCTAGAGGGTGAAGTCCTTTCTCTAGGGTGAGCAGTGAATCAAGGAGTGGCATAAGTTGGCATTTCAACTTCTTCATCACTGTTTTAGTCTGTCATTTGGTCTATGGGATGTAGGACATGTGCAGCAAGCAGAGAAGCCACTACAGGTTGTGTTTGTCTGCTGGGAAAAAAATGAGTGGGAAGGTGCTATATTTAGCAAGAATGAAATGGAATTCTCTGTGTCATCTATGCTCCAGGGATTGGAGGCCTGCTCATGAGACCATAAAAGCCAAAGGGTCTGGAAGAGGGATTTCTCCATTAGCTCCCCACTCCTTTCAGGGTCAGCTAAGGGAAGGAATCCATGCAACTGGTGCTAATCCAATACTGGGAATTGCAGAGCCCTTCTGTGAGAGACTCCCGTGCCACAGGAGGCTTCTCTCACAAAGGTCATCGGGACCTTTGAGCTAAATACCTCAATCTAGTTTGGGGGGAAGAAGGGAAAAGGGTTCTATTTTCATTTGAGTATTTTTCAGATTTAATGAGCTTTTCTGTCAGGTCTTATTTAGGCTTAGCAATACGACCTGTAATAACTTAACACTGCCTAATGGGATGGCATATTGAGTGTGGATTGCTTATCACTACATAATCACAAGTTGCTCTGATAGTAAAGAGTCATATTGTTAGCACAGTGCTTGGAGGGAGGAAAGAAAGACAAAATACATAGTATTTGGGTGCATTTTTATAGCAAAGCTCTGTCTATACACACTGACAGTAGAATTAATTTCTCAATAACCTCACAGGCGGCACTGGTAACAAAGCTGCGGATTCCTGAACTCCAAGAATATAGGAAGCATAAATATTTCTAGTTGTTTGGAGAATTTGCTATTTATGAGCTTGGTTAAATAATGCCAATGTTTCAGGTTTTTCTGACAGTCTTTTTGTGAAAGGTGCACCTGTGAAGAGTGTCTTTCTAATACAGCATCCTGCTGTTAGGGCACTAGTGAGGCCCTGGCAAACTGGACACAAATTTCATTTTACTCTCATATCAAGAGCCCCCCGGAGAGATATGTCTTAGGATATTAGTGTCTTCAGCAGCACAGCCATTAAAGCAAGCACACAGGGAATCACCCATCTGCACAGGCTTAAGGATAAGAACATTGCTGCAGAAGCTGATCTCCAGACTGATGTTGCTATTTAATGTGGCTTCTAGCAAACTGTGAATAAAACTCCTGGCTTGCAGATGACAAGTTACCATGCTAGACTTGCAAGTTCTTTCAGGAAACCAAAGCAGACACAGCTGCAATCAGGCTGCATTAAGCCAGGCCTGCAGTCCCAATGGAGTGCAATGACAGCAGGATTCTACCCACAATGTCAGTGGGCACAGACATCTTTTGTTCTTATCACATATTCCTTATTCACATTTCTTCCATTTCTTTATGAATCATAAATGCCAGTGATTAAGGGCAATGCTCACTTTTTTTTAGGAAGGTCTGGTACATAAACATACGGTGCTGCTTCATTATGCAACAGGATATGGCTCCCAGAGCGAGCGACCTGCAGACCCAGTCAGATCAAACTTCTCCTTGCAGGGCTCTTGGGATGGACAGCACTGGGGTGTCTGTGCTCCAATGACAGTTTGAGGATTAGTGCTCCTGCAGCTGGTGCAGGGGAGCTATACCAGCAGTGTAGCTGTGCCTTAGGGAATGGGAAGCAGCCTGGATTTGTGCTGCCTACACAAATAAGCCCAAGACTCCCTGCCTTTACTAGGGAATAAGTCTTTGCCCAAATTGGAGTAACCATATTAAATAAAAATTAAATTGTGGATGTGAATGAAAAGACCCAACTTCCTTAAAATAGGTAATGATCAATTAAAGTCTTTTTTTAGCATCGTGAATACTTAAAAAAAACCCAAAAACCTCAGAGATAATCTGTAACTGATGGTCATTGTTTGCCTGTCATACAAGGGCTGACATTTCAAATGTGACTAGTACTTTTAGCATCAACTGTTTTTTGCTCAACTTGAGAGCTTCTGCTTTTTGGAAACTTTTAAAAGTAGCTACTGAAAATCAAACTTCCTATCATTCAAAGAAGGTACTGGAAGGAAGGACTTCTGAAATCAGTTTGCTTCTAGTCATCTTGACTTTAAACAGTTATGATCATATCAAGAAGAAATGATTTTGATTATGTAAGGGATAATTGGCAGCAGAAACTAGAAATTCAACCTTCTGTCAATAAATTGATATCTAGAGCAAGCCTCTGTTTAGGTGATACTCTTTTCTCTGGAACTCTGGCACAGTCATCTCACTAAAGTAATTGTAAATAGGAGCAATTTCATTGGTGTCCTCACAGCATAACACAGAAGCAGGGTTTTCCTTTCTTTAACTTTGGGACAATGTCCTCTCTCTCATTACCCTTTTAAAACTGTGGACAGCTGAAGCAGTGATTACCAAAGAAGAGCAGAGCAAAGGAACTGGCAGTAGCTTCTGTGTGTGGCAGCTATTTTCACATACGTGATGCTTTTTGGATAGGCAGCCTGCAGTCAGTGTAAGTGTAAATAGTCACCTTTGCATGGCTTCATGCACAGCATCTGGAGTGCCACACATGCTGGTGTGAACCTCTGAGCCTTGTGAGGGGTCAGATACTGCTCTCCTTTACACCATGATGAGC
This sequence comes from Agelaius tricolor, assembly GCF_023055355.1. Taxonomy (NCBI): domain Eukaryota; kingdom Metazoa; phylum Chordata; class Aves; order Passeriformes; family Icteridae; genus Agelaius; species Agelaius tricolor. The sequence continues at coordinate 34,568,449 of NW_027269266.1, forward strand.
TCAGTCTCTCTCTCTCTGGCCTGTTTATCTCTCCTTTTGCATACACAGGAAAAGCAAAGGAAGGCTGCGCTTTCAGTGAGGAATGGAGGAAATCTTCCTTCATTAGCAAACTGTAGACCAGGACTCACCAGCTGCTTGGTATGATGGAGAGTCACTATTGAACTCCTGCATAGAGAAAGATTCAGACCGAGGGAAGTATTTGTGGAAACGCCCCAGGGAAAAGGAAAGAGGCACTGTGTGTGTTTACCCCAGAGTCCCCTAAAATACAGATTTCAGCTAGAGAGGAGACTTGATTCTGAGATTCTCCCTCAGCTTTCCTGCATATCAATATGGAAACTTCTGCTGCTATAAAGCTGTAAAAACGACTCCTGCATGCTTGCTCTGATGCAGCTTGCATTCAGGGTGTGCTGCTCTGTTCTTTGTGATGGTAGTCTGTTCTATTCTTTGCCCAGGTTTTCCTATGCAATCTGAATACTCCTATGGGGGTGATTCCAATTTTGGGCCATATTCAGCAGCCAGCACAGTGCTGGAAATTATCACTGCAATGCAAACACCTGGCAAAGTGAGCTGAAGTGCACCTCTAGTGTTGTGAAAACTCATTTTCAGGATATCGACAATCCTTGCAATCAAGGAATATTTTTGTCAATGGGGCCTTATTATATTGCTCTCTATGATGCAGTTGGGGAATTGGGGTAGGGGGACTTCTGATAACTTTTGATTGGACATCTGAATGAGAAAATAATTTCCTATTACAAACTATACTGTGTGCTATTCAGTACAAGAAAATGATGCAGGAAACTTTGGGGTTTTCCACACATTTGCTTGGCCTCAGAGACATCTCCTGTTTACATTTCCTATTCCACAGACATTTGTACAATTTCATTTTGCTCTCTCAAATGTTTGAGAGAATTAAGCTCTAAGCTGAAGGTTAACAGAAGGAGATATTTTTCTATCCACTCTTTTAATATGGGTGTAAGAAAATGTAATACAGTTTAAATTCAGATAATGTAAGCAGTAGTATTTACAAAGACCCTGAAGAAGTTGCCTCCTAGTGATTTTTCAGTGTATTCTAGTACAAGACTTGTTCAATGAGATGTAACAGAGGGACGATTTAGTGACAAAAAAAAAAGTCTCCTTTGTTCTTCTGGAGAGGCTTCCCACCCAGAGCACCACAGGAATGTGTCTAGATGCAGATGTGTGCACATTATGCACTTTAGATAGGTATGTTCCTTCTCATGCCATCAGTATTGCTACTGATATTGCTGTTGCTCCTAGATATATATCAGTCATGTGTTCAATGTTGCTCATCTCCAGAACATGTTCTGCATATTCCCTACCTAGCTCTCATACCTCCAGCAAGAGGAGAGGGGATTTAGATATTGCCTTCATTTTACACTCTGTGAAAAAATGAAAAAAGTCACACACCTAAAAAAGACCATGTGAGAAGCAGAAAGAAAATAACAGCATGCTTATTTATCATTGAAAAGTAATTTTTACTCTCCATCCAGGAGAGAATGGGAGAGAGTCCAGAAACAAATCCTTACTGTCAGGGCACTCCTCTTGACTTCATCCCCTGGGAAGTTGTAATGGTTTATTATTTCAGTAGTACCTAAAACACCTGAGGTTTTTTACTAGTCAGCTCCACACTAACCTTTCTCTCATGGCAGTGTCCTTGAAGGCTCAGATTTGACCAGCCTCAGAAGAATGCAGTTGTCCAATAAACACTTTGTATCTTCCTAACAAGTTTTTAGGGGTTTAAATGCTGACCTTATCTTCTTAGTCTATGAGATTTCCCTTAATGTTATATAGCTATTTTGTAAAGAATGTGGTGGTCATTGCAAGCTTTACTGAATAATGAAATAAGAGGCCAATGCAGCTGTGTGAGATAGGGAATAGAAGAGGTGAACCAATTATTCTCCTACCAGCCACAAAAAGTCTGTTTATATATGAGTTATGTAACCCAAGCTGACACTTCACCAGGCAATACTTCAGCTGGAAATTATGAACACCTTTCCCACCTCACCACACATGCTATTTATCAAGTCCAGGAATACAAAAATACAACTTTGAGGATAGGTATAAAGAGTTTTTAAGAGGCAGGTTGAGAATCCATGTGCATATTAACTCAAAGGTAGTTTACAGATGCCTCTGTCTGGCCTGAACAAATGTGAGGGTGATGTGTCAGGATAAAAATGAAGAATAAAAATGGAAAGACAGAGTTTTTAGGTAGGGGTGTTAGTTTACTGTACTTACATAGTCATTGTGTTGTGAGCCAGTGAGTATCTTAGTAGCTGCATAAATCAAATGCTTCATTCAGGAGAAATTGCCCTGGACATGCTCTATAAGCTCGTGCATTTTAGGGGAGGAAAATCAGGTCTGGAAGGGACGAGTCTGTTCCCCCATTGCTCACCAGTGTCATGCCAAACTGAGAGTTACACAGGGGTGCCAGGGTGCTGCCAGGGCTGGCGGGCCAAGGGGCTGTGCCCAGGGCCAGCTGGGCCACCAGCCCCTGGAGGGAGTCAGGCTCAGCGGGGTCTGTGGCCTGGGCTGTGCTGAAATGGGGCCCTGGCTGTAAGGGAAGACAAACACATCACTCCATGCACACCCTGCTGCCCTCTTCTTTCCCCAGCTTTTCTCTGCTGAGCATGGCACCATATGGCATGGAACATCATTTTGGCCATCTGGGGTCAGCTGTCCTGGCTCTGTGCCCTTCCTGTGCACCCCCAGCCCCCTTGCTGCTGGTTGAGGGGAGCAATGGAGAAGGCCTTGCCTCTCGCTGCGCAGCAGTAACAAAACCATCTCTGTGTTATCAACTCTGTTTCATGTACAATCCAAATCATGGCCCCTTACTAGCTACTGAGAAGAGAACCAGCTCTATCCCAGCCCAGACCAGCACAGTACCACAAAGCACAGAAGGGAGATGCTCTTCAGCTGCTGCTCCTTCTCTCCTTTCACATCTCCACCTTTAGAGTCACAAAATTAAAGGAAAGATAAACAAATATGCTGTTGAGGTGCAAATGGCAACATTATTTTAATATTATATTCAGGCTTCATCTTTATTAGCATTGGATATTAATGATAAGTGTGAAGTAATTATGTATATAATTATAATAATTTTTATTATTAGCATCTTTTGACAGGTAGGAGTGTCTTCTCCTGAGGAGCCAATCTGCTGAAATGGCCAAAGTGACTGTAGCTTTCCCATCTAACTCCATCAGACCTCATTTGCTTCAGAATACTATTTTCCTCATTCACACTGTAAAATGAGGTTGTGTTTACATCTTTGACTTTGTTTTTAATACACTTTGAGGAGTTTTGGTATTTCTCCTTGCTTATGACAGCAGTAGTCTGGAAAACTTGTGCCTGGTGCTGTGTGGTGTCACTTCTGGAGCAGGCTGTAAGTATAGGTGGAAAGGGTATTTTTTCCTTTAGATGAGAAGCCTGTAAGGATTAACAGAACAGTAAATAAATCTATTCTGTGGACAGATTATAGTCTAATTAGAGACTTGTGGAGCTCTGTCTCTAATTTACAACCTTTGAATTTTCAGGGAGTTTTGGTTGTGAGCAAATGTGAAGTCCATTGTGAAACCTGGCTCTGGCCACCAGACTGCCAATAGCTTCCACGCAACACCAGCGGCTGACCCAGATCAACTGAAAATTTCTCTCAAGTAGCACTTGGTTTTAGGTTCAGAGAAAGTTCACATATCTGTCCATTGTGCCAAGGTTCTGGATTATAATTGCAGATTTGCAGCATTTTAATTTTATTGTCTTCAAACATTATTGTATTTAGGATAACTTGCATGCATTTCTGCATTCTTGCATTCAATTAAAAAAAAAAGATCAAAACAACCATTCTAGATTTACAACAGAGATTAGGGAAATATTTACCTTCTACAGAAGCCTCTGTCTTCTGATGTCAACCTGTGAAATAGGCTAAGTTATGTTATTTTTCATTTTGCTTATGTTTTCTTATCTTTGCATCCCACCCAACACAGCTAAGCTTTCAGAAATCTTTAGTTCCGCCATAAACTAAAACATGGAGAATTTATATGATTTTGGATCAAGGGATAAGTTTTTATATGGTTGCAAATAAATCCTCTACTTACTGACATCTAGACTTGTGTTTTGCTGTTAAGGCTCTTGTGGGACTGGAGCAGGGGGGGAAGTCAAAGCCTCTGGGCTCCACAGAAAGGACCACACCCCACTTATATCTGTGAGCTATACAAACACCTTCTCTGCACGGGAAATTAAATCTTCATTGACAAAAACTGTTGAGAAAATAAAATATTGATCTTGCTTGTGAGACTTTTATGTTATTCAATTAAATTAGTACAATACCTTTCCTACTAGTAAAATAAGAGTGCCATTACTATATGGAAATATAATGTTCCATAATATTTTTATTGTGAGACAGGGGATACCTCTTACAGCACTCAGAAGTACAGTTTATACATGACTATAAAGTTAGTTGTGATCCATAAACAGCAGATATAGATCTCAGATATAGCTTTGGAAATCAGTTTAAAGGAAAGTGCCTTATTCTCTTTGCAATATCATATAAAAGTAGCATCATTTAAAAAAAATCATAATCTCTTCTAATTTTTTTATACTGAAAGACAATGAGACATCATTCTAATATTTAAATTGGAATATGAGTCTGACAATATTTTTTGCTACTGCATTTTCTAAAATTAAAAACCCTTTCAAAACTAGTAATGATCCGGAATCCATGTCTACTGCAGCCAGACACATGAATGTGCAAATATGGGCATACAGTAATGGCTAGTGAAACATAAGGGACCTAATAGAATGAGATTTGTGTGGGAGAACTGAGTTGGGATGTGACTATTTCTTTACCAGATGATGAGATGTGAGTATGACTTGGCAGGTGCAAATGGCAGCTGTGGCCTCTTTTTTTCACCAGGCTAGTTCTTTCTCTGTCCAAAATCTGTACTTTCTTGGAAGTACCTGCAGTACCTGGTGTTCATTTAGTGTGTGTAAATAAGACCAAGTCACCCAGCTGTGGACACTTACTTATGGGCATGTATCCCACACACCTTTTTTTTAAAGCCTTTACTGAGCAAATCTGTTGCATAATATAGGCAGGAAGCTACTCTATCTTGTATAAGTTGCTTGTAATAGGGAACATACTTCCAAATTAATATTTTTCATTTCATAATATTTGGTAACATATTGTCTGAACTGTGGAATCCTGGCACATTTTCTCACTGCAATTTCTCCCCGCCCATGTGTGTCCCCCTACAATTGTCCCAAACGTGCCTTAGTAGGAGAAACAGAGCATATTAGTCTACTGGGATACAAGTAGCAGCTGCAATTATGATCAGAGAGTTCATAATATCATTTAATAAAACAACTGTTCAGTTGCTCCACTAATGCATTGGAGAGTATATCCTATACAGCTACTTCCCATATAACTGCTTGGCCAGTGTTCACTCTCAGCCTTTCTGCTCTTTCAAAACGTCATTAATTTTCATCAGTGTTCAGATGAAAAGGCCAGCCTCAGTGCTTTTCTCTGAGGCTGGCCTTTTCACCTGAACACTGTTTTTATGCCCCTCCCTTTTGGACCACTTGTCTGTGGTTCCAAACTTTGACCATTCTGTTACCAGGAATGAACACTGTGCCTTCAAGCAGCATTAGAGACTCTCTGCTACATAACTGTCATCCTGGACAGAGCTTAGGGACAGGGAGGGCATCAGGACTGATGTATTTTTTCAGTGATTGGAGAATGTCTGTACCTGATATTTAAGCTACCAATATGGAAGCACTCCCCAAGTTAGTTTTAAAGACAGGCTTTGTGATTGCAGAGTGAAATCAACAAACTCTGGTTTCAACAGGTGTAACTGTCTTGCAGAAGCATTTTTAAAAAAAAAAAAATTATTATGCCCTTTATCTTTCACAGTGTATATAATCTCTTAAAAAAATCCCCAACATTTAATTCTTCCTACCTTTTGTTATTTGCACGAATAAACTATTTATATGGGGGCAAAGGTTTTATTATGAAAATTGATGCAATTTGATAATACATTAGAGAAGGAGTAAACATTTGTAATGATAGCAGTTAAAGCACTCAGTGCATAGCAGACTAAGATTCAGCAAGTGAAAGACTCTTCTCTCTAGTAATGGCATGTATAAATAGCCCACAAACAAAACATAGTCCATGTTATGGTCTGCTGGGTATAGCTGTTGTGTGCTAAGTGAGTTTATTTGGCCTGTGGTTATCCTCCTCCAATCTGTGAGATGTGGACTATTTTCCTTGAGGGGCTAATCTCAGCCCACCTCTCTGAGACTGTCATATTCCATAAATCTTGAAATAAATAATAAATAAAAGTGATTTTTTTTAAATTATGGATTGCTTTCAATGTTTTAATGGACAGGTGTTTTTCAACTTCAAAGTCATCTTATATCTTTTTCCAGCTTTGGACACAAGACCTACCTGATAATACACTTGACAGTAGCAAAAAAATTGCCCACATGCATGCAGATACATATAAAAGGCTATTAAATCAATGATCAGTAATTTAGAACGAGTTGATTTGTATTAAGAAAAGCTATGGAAGGAGTAAGATATGGCGAGTTCCACATATATCTTACATCATTTTTTACATGATCTGTGAACTTGACTCATGAGTATTATCTCAGACATTTAAGTTACCGTATTATGAAAGTATTTTTCCACAGTTGAAACACTAAATAATGCATAAAAGACTTATTTCCAAATACTGTAGTGTAGTTGCATCAAGGATGGATCCAGAAGTATTTATAGCTTGCATGCTACTGAAATGTTTCTTAAAATAAGAGCTCAAAGCAGAAGATATCTATTTACGAATTATTTTGGTGCATGCTAGTTCAGTAACTGGCACAGTGTACAAGCAGCCAGCCTTCTACCAGTTGTACTATCTTATTGGCTTTACATAGTCAGAAGTAGTTTGTGTTCTTTGCTTTGAATTCTTCCTTTTATTTAATACTGTGGCAATTTCATCTCTTTCATTTGTAAAGCTGAAGCTGTTTGGCTTTCTTGCCTTGTGACTTGTATAAGTTTTTGTGACATCTTTCATTTCTTACTTGTAGCCTAGAAGTGAGAGCTGCAGTATGATCTAGTTTGGTTAACTTAAAGATGACAATAATATCCAAAGTGTAAGAGGAGGACAAGAATTTAATTCTCTGTAGTTTGGGTTTTTTTTTCATTTCCTAGTGAAAAGCAAGACATTTTTCCCTTTCTTTTGAGTTATGACTCACTTCTCCAGATTTTGTTTTGATCTGAGTAATTAGTGGTTTTTTGTCTTTTATTCTTTATTTTTAGCAGCTACAGTCTATCTCCCACTTAGTTGCTGACATAAAAATATTAGCAAAAAGATGTTGCTCAAAGGGTAAGGAAAATCCATTCATAAAAATCTCAGTGAGGATTAAGTGGGATTCATCCAGGAAAGATCAAGGGTTGAAAAAGATTGTTATTAAACATGTTTATAGAGTACTTTGAGAATACAGTATATTCCCTGTTCCAGTAAGCTCACAGCTCAGTTGGGGGGAAGAGAGATGAGCTGAGTGTTGAGGAGAAAAAGGAAGGAAGGTTCCTCAAAGGAAGGAGTTGAGGGAGGAGTGAGAAGTTATTTGGAGTATGGGAAATGTGAGATGGTGCCATACACAGAAGGGGACACAATGTCAGGAATGAGAGGAGGCGACTAAAGAGCTGAGGGAGCCTTTAACATACCTCATCACAGTGTTGTCCCGTTTCTTTGCAAGTGAGACAAGGCGTGGAGGAGGCTCGAGACGTGCTTCTAGCTCTCTGTCTCCTTAGGGGCTGTGAAATCTCATGAAAACCTGTTTCCTTTGGAGTTGCCTTGTGTGAAAATCCCAAATAAAGTTAATATGAAGTAGGATATTGGTAGAAAAGATTGAACACCTCTGTTTTTGTGAAAAGGACACGTACTTAATGTCTAGATCTAATAGTAATGACACCTGATTGACACTACCTGCTGGTGTGAAAAACAGGATTTTGTGACTTTGTGCATAGACATAGATGATTCTCTGCTCAATCCTTGAGAGCAGGAAAGCCAAAGCTGGGGTAGCCCAGTACAATGGTCCTTGCATGGGGTTAGGATACAGGAAACTAAAAAGGAGGAAAACCTACCTCTACAGAGGTCTCACTGGGCTTCCATTTCTTCTGTTTGCAGGAGCATTGTGCTTAGAACATGAGGATCAGGGTATTTCACAGAGGTCAACTGCTGGATATAACGGCAATTGGGGGTACGAAACCCAGACCACCTCCATGTGGAGTTTCAGGATCTTAACAGCCAGGAGCCAAAATTCAGAGAATTGTTTTTCCTTTCTCTCATGTGTTCATCATCTCTTCCCTGGCCTTTCAGATTTCCTTTGATGGACACTGAGGCTCCCCTGCCCTTATGCATTGGCAGGTTGGTTCAGGCCCTGTAAAAGGGCTGGCAACTTGTTTTTCTCTGGTGAGAAGTTCCTCTGGGGGTCAGAGTGGCAGAACAGCTGCTTAACCTTGTTCAAGCCGCCCCCTCCATTTTTTTGGCTGCATCTAGAGCAGCTACAGGAATACATCTATACCTATAGAGAAGCTGAAAACAGAATTCCCTAGCACAGAGTATCTAGAGTTCATATGTAAATTTCAGGAATAATTACCTTATATTCTTTAAGGACTACAAGAAAATAGGATTTTTTTCTTTTATTTTTTCATATGACCATCATGTCCAAAAACACAAGCGTTCTGGATAATGAGTCAATATCTAATTAAGGACATCACCAAACTACACTTATTTCTCTGACTTAGTATCTTCCCACTGGGAATATTCACTAATCTCTCACTGATTAATTACTGTAAAGACTTATGCTTCTGGATAATTATAAGATGTGTGATAATGGATCAGACCTTTAATCCATTAAATCTGGTATCTTGCTTCTGACTCTGACCAATAGCTAATGCATCTCAGAAAGGTGAATAACTCCATGCTGCAAATACTCTATTGTGGAATGTGGAAGAAGGAGCCCTTCCTCACCTCACTGGGTAATTGCTTTGAAGTATGAGATATAATTACCATTATCTTAGTCCATGTAACTATGTGTCATAAAATGATGAGTACTTAGCGTGTGGCAGACTGAAAATAGAAGGATCTGAAATAACCTCTATTGGGTAATAAGAGTGGGGTATGTCTAAGAGAATGTGGTTAGCTGTACCAAAACTTTGGAATCCTTCACTCAGAATCAAATCTCAAGATTCCATCTAACACCTACTTTTTAATGTCAGAAAGAAATATACCTCTGAAAAAGCCACATCATGTTTTAAAAGTTTAAGATACTTCAAAATGATTTTCCATGTTGTTACCTATTGTGACTTGTTGTGGTGAATTTTCTCAAGGAAGCCTCGCAGGGACTGTGTGCAGCTGGCTGCTGGCCTGAGAGGCAGCAGGACATAAGAATGTGTGGGACTGCAGGAAGGGGCTGGTGGCTTTGCATGGCAACTCTGCCAGTGTCAACTGCAAGGGGCTTGTCTTTATTGTTGGCCTCAGAGGATGTGTTTTAAAAAAGCTCTTTTGATATAAAAGAAGATTCTTTGCCTTCACAGAGCTGTCATTCAGTAAGGTTTTGGTCTGTTAAGCACAGTTAAGCACACTTTTTTTCACAACTGGAGCCAGAGCTTGTGGCACCTGTTTCCACATTATTGCAGTATCCTCCATGGCTTTATGCTGCTTTATGGAAAGAAAGCTTCTCTAAAGAACAAGAATGCTGTTTGGAGTATTGCAAGACTCAAGGAAAAGGAGGGACTAAAAGTCTCTGGATGCAGAGAAGTTAATTTAGTTTTGTCTAATACCCTAATTAATAATGTGTAGACATGGGGTCTTATTCTGACAGAAGGAGTATCGGCTCTGCCCTCATGGATTTCGTATCTACAAGAAACATAAATGCATAACAAGTGATGGCCAATCTCTGCCCACATGACTAGCACTCCTGCAATGGGAACTGTGTTGGATCCTGATGTCCTGTCCCAGTCCTTTGATTTCAACAAGGATTTCTTTTTTTTTTTTTTTTTTTTTTTTTGTGGAAAGAACTGATTTAGAACAATGCTTTTCTTCCAAACAAGATTTTGCATACACACCTGGATTCTGATTTCACATAGGTTTTGTGTGATGGTAACTCACCTGAATTAAGTGCCCTTACTCCTGGTTTACACAGACATAACTGAGGGCAGAATCAGATCTCACATATTGACACATATGGGTGACTCTAACCAACTGGCATACAGTAGACACCATTAAAATCTTGACATTTACTGCTCGTAGTAGTTATATTTACTGTGCTATTTGCAGTATTCCCAAGTCTAAGAGTAGGAAATCCTTTAAATACTGCAGTAAAAGTAAATCCCACGGTGTGATAAATGTCAGGATTTAAGGGAACCCAACTTTGTAGTTGTTTTCTTCTTTTTTATTGCTGTGTTCGAACTTCTTGAGGGTTTTTAATTTTTTTTTTTTTTAATTTTTAATTGTAATTGTAAGTATTTTGACCAGAATCTCTCCTGCCTAAAGACTGGCTGAAGCCTGCTTTGGTGGGATATTTCCTTGGTATATTCTCTGTCTAGAGAACTCATTTTTTCAAATATTGTGTGCCACATAAAGGGAACTTGAGTTTGCTTTAAGATGCTTGTGAACATCCCTGCTGAGTTCACATACTTTCTTCTTGGTTACATCCTTTGTGGGGAGTGGAGTGGCTGTGAGAATTGGTCCACTGATTCTCCACTGCTCAGGGCTTCCACTGGCTGGAGAACTTAGCAGGGAGATGGTGACACTGGTTTTCCAGTGCCTTTGTTATCACAACCTAGTCCACAATATTTTCACAGATGCACACAGCAGCAGTTTTCCCACCCTTGAAATGAAAGAAATTAAGAAGAGTTTTGGATGAGATTTCAAACAAAATAGGCACATCTGTAAATGTACCAGACCAGATTTAACTAAATACTTAGGTTCCTAGAAACAATGATTTTGTAAATCTGTCTGATTCAGTCTCAATCTATGATTTTGTAAATCCTACCAAATAATTAGTTGCATCTTTAGATGCCAAAAATCTTCTATAAATGTGATCTGTGAGGTAGTTTATGAGCAAATTCAGGTCTCCCCTTCTACCTTTATTCTCCCCACTCCCAAACTAAAAAGAGCTGATTTAGGACTGGGAGACAAGGGACTGGGAGAACAGTAAGAAATGTGTATAAAGTTTCAAGGAATCCAGGGCTGTAGAATCACCTATCCTGACTTGTCCCATCCAAAAGATATCCACTGTAGTTATGACAAGGAAGGAAAGACAAAGAAAGTATGACAGTGAAAAAAATGGGGGAAAATGAGAATTATGGCCCTGGCTTAAGTGCACAGTCTATTTTTGGAGAAGTGTTAATAGTGCACTGCCAGTAGACTGGTTCCTCTCCATGCACAACTGTTGGGGATGTCCTCTCAAATCTGGCTACTGCCTGGCTAGTTGGCATGTGATATAAAGCAGGAAATACGAGTGTGCCAGGCATGTATAACTGTGTGTGTGCCACTCCTGGTCCATCTGCAGAGCAATACTGCACCTGCCAGTTGCTTTAGCTGGCTGGGGGGAGGAGGAAAGGAAGACAGAGTATGTAATATGAGACAGGGAAAGCCCATTGTCTTCTCATTTTTCTTTCATTGCTCTGCTCTCCTTTCCTTTCTTTTTACGACAGAGTTGAACAAACACCACTGTTTGTTTTCTAAAAAAAGGTGTCTCTCTGGGGCTGGGTACTTTTGGGGTACTGTTCATGCAGTAAAAATAGCTTGGCTTGGGTATTTTTATGAACAAAGCTGTCACTGTATTCAGGTTTGTACACCTCGGGGTATCATATATCTTGACTTCAAACCCCATTTTTACATGTAGGGGATTATATTAATTATTTGGATCCTTTTCCACAAAAAATCTAAATTGCCTATAAAGCAATACATTTCCTTACAGCTCATCAATCATCTTTCTTCTGCAAAAATTTCCAGCACCCATTAAGAGCCTTAAATCATAAAACCTAACTGCTCCTGAATAAATAAAATTTCGAATCTTGATATGGATGACCTACTATTTCATTCTGTAAGTGACAGAGGACTGAGTATGGAAATAAAATAAACCAACATCAGTTGACATAAAGGATGCTCTGTCCTAGGGATAGATAGCAAAATCTTCATCCCAAGTACCTTCAGAATTTGTGAGTATTTTTGAACTGGATTTTTTGCTTTCCCAGAACTCACACTCTCAGTGAGAAAAAAAAGTTTACATATTTTCTCCATCCAAATTTAAAAAAACAAAAAATCTTATTGCCTCAGGACCTCTCCACTGACTCTAAGAAATTCTTAAGTTTCTCCATTTTCTTTTTTTCCCCCACTGAGTATCTCATCATTTCCAGGTAAAAAAGATTTGTAAAATCCAGATTTTTGTGGAGTCCAGCAACGGCATTTTGGAAATAGCAACCAGAGCTAAATTTCTGCATCCTTAGGAGGATTTAAGTTTAGTTTTTGCTAGTAAAAAGAACGTGTGCTTTTGTGCCAGACTGGATCTATTGCATAGAGCCCACAGGCCTCCTTTTTCTACTACACTGGTAGGTATTTGACTTTTGTGGTCAGGTACAGGAAATTAGTGTGATGGGAGCATTACATGTGAATTCACATACATTTGTGGCAATCCCCTCCTTGTTGTCTCCTTGGAATGGATTTACTGATTCAAACTTTTCTTCCATCACAACATGCACCCCACACCAGACTGCACAGCACAGCAGCCGTGCACATGGTATCCAAATTTGTGGTGGTGATGGTGAAATGGTGACAGGTCGGGATTACCACTTTTATTGCCAGGGAGTCAGGTTGTGTTGATTCATGAGACAGCTGTTAGAGGATGATCACATTAATAATGCGAGCTGTGAGAACAATGTGTGGCGATGCTAAAAGCTGCTTCTCAAATGACATGGTGACGGCAGAGCTTTTTGGGTATTACATGATTTTGCAAATGATACATCAGAAGCCTAAATAATATAGATCATTTCTACATATTTTATTATTAGTGTGAAATAAACGTAATTATAAGAGGATTTTAAAGTGCCAGGTGGCTTGTATTGTCTGTTTATCAAGTATTTTACTGCTGCTCCATCTCACGCTCATATTAAGTAAATTTACTCAACACCTCTGACTTCAAACAGGCAAACTCTTTTATCTGACTTCACAGCATATTCTTCTCACAGTGGTGGTGTCATCATCATTTTCTTTTGACATTGTTTTCACCATGTTTTCTTACTTCCATTACTCTCCCATGTTTCTGCTCCCTTTGGTGCCTCCTGCACACACATGTTTTACCCGAGTAGGAGCAAAATAATGTTGTATGTAGCAAAAAAGTAGATATATATCTCCACTGCTGTGACCCATTTTTGCATCAAGTTATTTTGAGAGGTAGTAGATGAAGTGCAAACATGTCTGTAGACACCAGTATCCAGATCTGTTTTATAATGAGAAAGTGCTTAGCAATTAAAGCAGTGTTTTCTCAAAATAGCAACTAGGAAGTCCAGTTACTCACATTAAGTAGCATATTTTTGATGGGACATCATGAGACGTAACGCACTCTGTACCAGAAGCAAAGATGGTAGAATTTATCCTGAAATAAATGAAAAATGGAGTCCCAAAATGACAGCAGACTGGTTCAGCCAAAGGTCAACTCATCTGTGAGTTAGAAGGAATTAATTTTCTAAGCACCAGCAAAGCAATGAGGCTTATCAAACAATGCTATTTTCCATCAAGAAAAAACATCATGGCAGCCTCTTTTTTCTACTTTCATACATTTTCATAAAAAAAAAACGTGAAACAATTTAAAAATACATTTATTTCTAGGATTATGAGACCCTTTCTGCTTATTTCTTTAAAGGCATTATTTTAAAATATAGTAGAAAGAGCTGAAGAGGTGAAATTCCAGTGGTCTGTGCCGTAGTGTGCTCCCCACACATTTCTCCTTTTTCCCCATATTCCTCAGGGACCCTCTGCAGTGAGGTATGGCTCCATAATCCCATCCAGATACCCTAAACTGGTGTTGAGGATGGTGTAATGCTGAAAACACACATCTCATGAGATCTGCTGATCTTTCATTAGCCACCTCCTTCCCTCTCTTCCTCCCCATGTTGTTTCTCCATCACCATCACCAATTGCATTTTTGTGCTGTAATTGAGCTCTGGACATTGATACAAGGCATTGGTACTGAAGGGATGCTGTTGTTCAGCTGCCTTCCTTCTAGCCTGTGCTATATAAATATATGTCTCTGCCCAAACATATACACGTTGGATCTGGAGAGTGCTGAAAGCCCAGCACTCTCTTGACCATGATGACAGTGATGACAGACCAGTGGTTCTCAGGGATCTGGCTTATGACAAGTTTCTTTAAATCAGCCAAGACCTTAAGTGCCTGTCATAAGTCATTCATCCTTCAAGTGATTCCATTTCCTCCATGTGAAGTCTTTACAGACGTATCCATCTGCTTTTATATGTCAGATTGTGGTGGAAAACCACTGTGAGAACTAGGTCTACAAGAAGATATGGGGGTTAGGTGTCCTGTCACTAGAGGAGAAATATCACCTGTTCTATATAAAACACCATTTCTGAAAGGCGCTCCCTGCTAATCCCACAGCCACTGTGCCCCTGCCAAATCCCAAAGGCGTTTTGACAGAATAGGGTGGAAATGGAAGATATAGCTAAGCAGAACTGTAGCTTTCAGAAGCTTGTTGCTGCATTGCTGCTTTCCAACCTTGCAGATCTTCCTCACCATGGCAGTGGAATTGGGACTGTTCTTAAGCTGGGCAAACACAAGCAGCCACTTGTCTTCCCATGCCCATCAACTCTTGCATCCATCCTTTGCTTTCAAAGGGGAAGACATAACCACTTGATCAGAGATCTGGGAGCTGGGCATTTCTGAAAGTCTATTTGCAGCATCTAGCATGTGGTTTTAAGTCAAATCATAACCAAAGTATTGAGTTTTGATTCAGAGGCTGAGTTGCAAAACCAGGAGTAAAGATCTATTTCCAGTTGACCAGATGCAGACGTGTTCTCCCTTTGTTAAGTATGAATTGTAAAATAAAAACCACTTCATTTTATTCCAAGACAAATTTCCCTTTATTTTGTGCATTTTTGATCCATTAGAACTACCATTTACTAAATTTCAAAGCAATATGTTCCAAGCAGAACTGCACAATATTGCTTTTTAAAACAGTGTACCTTTTAAAACAGTATATCTGAAGAGCTTTTACCTCATCTTCTATTTTTGAGTCTGTCTATAACTGAAACTATTCATTGAATTTAAAATAAATATGTGGGTAGCTGTGGTCAACCTCAAACTGTGTATTTGGTGGCTAAACTGTTCCCAGGGGAAAGTGCCCCACCCCAGTTCTAATATCTAATTTCTTCTTTAGCATCCCCTTTTGACAGAAGGGAAGAAAAATTGGAATTTTGATTCTATTTATTCCTCCCAGTGCAGAAGCACTCCTCTCCTTTTCCTTTAAGAAATGAGTATTTTTCTCTAACCAATGTGTTCTTAAACTAATGGTTTGGGAATAATCTTCCTATGTAGTGAGTGGTGTGTCTTGTCCATGTATTTATTTTTCTCCTCACTGGTAACCTCTGTAGAAATCTGGCTTTCCTCTGCATATTGGGAATGCATAGGAATGTTTCCCCAACTTTTTTTCTCCAGCTTGCTGCAAGCTGTAATATGCAGGTTTCTCTCTGCATTTTCTTATTTTCCTTTGTAGACTGCTCTTGTTAGTTTTAATTACAGCAGTGGAGGACAGTATGCTAAAGAGCTCCCCAAGGTGGTGGCACTAATGGTCACATGTCCCCCCTGAGTGACAGCATCCGTTCTGGTTGCAGTACTACAAAGACATGGGGGCATTTCTTGTATGGATTGGTAAACGGAATTTATGTGAGAAGATAAATTAGCAGGCATCTGCATTTCCTATTTGAATAGGCTATGTGTGACTCAGTAAGCCTTTTGTTCACTGGGCTAAAAAATGGCATGCAACTCCTCATCAGCATTGAAATTTTAAAGCATATTAAATTAATATAGCATATTTTTGAGGAGTATAAAGAAAAAAAAATGTAGCAGAGTTAGCACTGTGCTTCCCAAACCATCAACCCAAACACTGAAACAAAAACCTGAGAAAATATTAACAGAAAAAAACCTGAATGGTTTGTATACAGAAATAAACTAAGACACATGTGAAATACTATTTTCAATAGTGGTTTTATGACAGTGTCAGTGCACACTATGTGAGCATACATACGCTACAGATTCCCGTTGCTGTTTTTGTGACTTGTGTAAGGCATACTGAGATTTACATCACAGGATGTAACTTTTGGAGGTGTTTTTTCGCCAAGCTCTGCCAAAATTCAGTGCGTGGTTTCGGTTTGTACCCACTGTTGCATTTGCTGGCATTTTTGTGAAGCAAGAGCACTAGGCTATGCATACTGTGCACTGCTAACATACGTTAGCTGTGCCTCGTGGCAGTATTCAATCAGATGAATAAATGCACAGTATGATTGCAATTCAGAATCATACAGAAAAGTTGGTATTGCAACATCTGCATAGACACTGTCATAACGTCAAGGGAAAAAGTAATAACACCCTTCTTGTTCCCTTGGCTCAAATGCAAATAAAACAACCATGATCTAACATTGAAGACATTTTGAAAAAATAAATTTAATGGGTTTTTTTTTAAATAATTCTAATTATCAACAAAAGAGAACTGAAATTGGAATGTGGTATTTGCATAGTGCATGCTAAATCTTTGAGTGTGACTTAGTCTTTATTTACTTAGTCTACAAGAAATGGATTATGACATTCACCTCTCTGATGAAGCCATGAGCATGCTTTTTTGATATTATAAAATACTCCTACTACTGTTGTTAATAGCAATTATTATTGCAGAAGGAATAATGGCATATTTATGATGTCAGGTGACATCAAAGGAAGAACTATGTTTCTTCTGAGGGTCTCTAAACAACCGGGTTCTGTGCCTAAGGAGAAAACAAATCATCTATATCAAGATCTATTAAGAATAGAGATCAGGATTTTCCATGTTGTCCAACGCTGCAATATTCTTGTTTCCTTACAATGCCAGCCAAAAGTAGAGAGGGAGGAGGCTGGGAGAGGAACAATAGATCAACAGTTCTCTCTATGTTTAAAAATTCACAGCACCTCTGCTACACCAGACTATTATGTGACAATAATGTTAGGCCTCTGATTTATACCAACAGATGCAGGGAAATTCCAAATTAAGGCTGTCATTCTCCCCTTGCTGCAGATCCTCTGTTGGTACAACTTTATGTAGCACCTCTGAGTTCGGTGGAGAGATGCCAGGTTACATCAGCTGAGGATCTGGCCCACTGCAGTGCAGAGGCCTTAGCTCTGTTTAAATCAGATCCATGGTTACTGGTAACACAGTTGCTCCATACTTAATATATATTTACAACACACAGGTGTAAAGCACACACAGGAAGGTCATAAATTTGGAAACTCACTATTAAAAAGCCTCCTGGTTAGGAGTGGATTTTTAAAATGTTCCCTTTGTTTTATCTCCAAAAGATGTAGACCGGTAGAAAAATATGCAAACACTATGCCTTTAAAACACCAAATGCAAGTGAGTTTTAATAACCTATCAGGATCTTAGTCCATCATAACATTTAATCTGCATTACATCTCACTTCCTAATCGCTACTTTCATTCCAATTGTGAGCAGAGAGGGTGGGGGAGAGATGAGAATTTCAGATAAGTGCCAGTAATACAAGTTTGCTCTACAGCTGGCAAGCGCTGTGCACACGTTAACGGTGCCTTATGGCAGTATTCAATCAAATGATTCTATAAACTAAAAATAATCACCCTAATACTAATACCTATTATTCTTCATTGTTACTGGTCGCTATGGTGCTGCATCTGACTATGAAGAATTCACCGCCATTATTACCCTCAGTGTCTCTCTCTCTCTGAAATGTGATCTAATTGCAGAATCCACACCTGTTCGACAGTTCAATAGAAGGCTGCTTTTGATGGAAGCAGACTTTCAAGAACACACACACGCTCATGCACAGGCACAGGCACACACACAGGCACACACACCCACGCACAAACGCGTGCATACACACACACACCCCCCCAAATTCACGTAAGACTTCAGCTGGAGGAAAAATAGAGTGTGAGTTGATCAGAAAATAATATTGTGAGGAGTAAAAAGAAAAAAAAAAAAAAAGCTTGTGTTTTGTGGTCATTGGAAGATTGCTGATGGGTGCATAAATAAAGCATGCTGGAACATCTGTTCTTTGTTGTGCATTCAGCTTTTTAATGTCTTCAAAGAGCAGCACTGACGCATCACTGACTACCACTCCCCATTCAAGCAACATTTTACCAGAAAATAATAAACCTTCCTGGTGGGGTGCAAGGAGCCAAGGCATTTGGGCAATGCCATTAATTTGGAAATATCTCTTTTTCTGGGATTTTTAAATATCTCTCCCTTTGAACGGTGTTCAAATTTTGGGATCCAGCCTGGAGTCCCTATCAGCCTGAGCAGTAAATCAGCCTGAATATTCCACTCAAGCCTTTTCTTTCTGTAAAAAAAAAAAAGAAAAAAAGAGGGAAAAGGCTGTTATCAAGTTGAAGTTTATACACAATTTCACTCTCCTCTTAATTCTATTAATGTTAAAAAATCTGTCCATAGGGATGCTTTTTTTCCTTAAGTTGCAATATTTATTTATACTGGTAAAATTCAGCGGCAGTGAGGACCCCTGACAGTTTAACAATATTGGCTGGTTATTTTGATACACTGTGCTAGGCAGCAAAAGATTAAAACCAGAGCATCCTAGGCTGAGAGAAACCAGCTTGAATTCTAAAATAAAATTTTAGCAGCATGGATTTCTCTTGCCATAGGCTATGAGGCTACTATGAATTTCAGATGCATCTCCAGAGCTGTCAATGAGGTGGAAAGATGGGATTGGCATTACAAAGATTTGTTGCAATGTGATTCAATGTAATTGCAATCAAAGGTATAGCAACATTAAATCGCAGCTGAGAAAGAGCTGTTTATGCATGTACAGTACAGGAACAGGCATTTGCCCTACCACTCTAGGACCAGGACAAGATTTTTTTTTTTTACTGCTTTCTTCTGCTCCGCTCTTTCTTTCTAGGTCACAGCTTAAAGATATTGGGATACCAATTAGATGCTGGCGGGTCACATTTATAATAAGCCTGACAACAGTCTTGTGACAGAATGCTTCAGAAAACACGAACACCTTTTAAGACAGTTTGTCAATTAGACACTATAATGTCTCAGTTCTATACTAAAAAATTTTTGGCTTATTGGTTCTTCATTTTATCTTCTGTGACAACTGACCACTGTTGCATACCCCAGCACAGGGAGTAGAGGTTGGTGATTCAGGCATACCACTGTTATCAAGAGGTACAATTCTTCTTGCTTTGGTAGCAGAATAATCAATCTCCAAGAAGCTTCTCCATTCCTGTTGCTCCTAAGGAAAAATATGTTATTATTTTGACTGGAAAAAACATGAGATATATACCTTCCTCCTCAACATATTATAGAGCCTGTGGCATGACTGTGTTGCTACTAATATCAAAGGGTGTGTTGCTATTGATTTTAACAAGAGCAGGAACAGTATCACCAAGATCATTAGAGTTCTTACAGTGCTTTGAGATCCTCAAATGCAATCAAATAAAAACAGAGGCACAGTATTTACACAAGTGTTGAAAAGCTCAAAGGAATATATACAAGGCTCACTGAGGAGGAGGAAAAATCTTTCTATGGATGGCGTCCTTGTCCCTGCAGGTCCTCACTGCTTGATGTTTAAGCAATGGTTTTCACTCTCACAGCATCCCAGACAAAAGAGAAAATAAACATATTCTGATCTTGTGTCTGGGTAACCAAGACACATAGCAGTTGGAACAGCTTTCAGAAATCAGTCTGGAATTCAAAATTTTGCATGCCACCCACCTCTGCTGGCTAGTGCTCCTCCAGCTCCTGGCACAGGCCTGGCTTGGGCTCAGAGAAGACTCTACCAGCACACATGTACCTGCTCAGCAGAGCTGTGAAGAGATCAATGTACCCCTTCTCATGCACCTTTGGCTTCCGTGGTTTTGTTATGGTTCTGCTCTTTAACCCAGGGAGTGTTTAAAAGGGGAATAGAAACAGAACAAAAAAATGGTGCGAGGAAATCTTTTTATTGACAATGGAAGCAGGACAGGTTGACTCTAATAATGCAGTATTTAAATATGTTTGGTCGTCTGCTTACAGATCCTTTTGCAGTGCCTCATTATGCTTACTCACATAGTAATTGCTCACTGACCATTTAATTACATGAGGCTGTCACCTTTACTCATACTCAGTACACAGTTTCCAAATAGTAGCTGTGGTACAAGGTGGGGGCCAGTTCACCTGGTGGCAGCAGTCAGTATGAATAGGGGGAGCAAAACCTGGCCTGCAGTAATTGCCATGTAGAGACATAGTGTTTACATAGTAATTACCTTGTTATTTTTATGGGAAAATACATGATTATTTTTGTCCTCCAGACCAGAGTGCAGGCCACTCAATAATTACTTTTGGGCATAAGTATAATTGTACACACTTTTTTTCTCTCTGTGTCTCTTCTGCATGCACACAGTTTGATGTATTCACTCTGCAGTTACTTTGGTTATTTATCACTGCATCTTATTCAAGTCCTGAGTCAAATAGTTGCTTCCTGATACATTGGCCTCAAATATTAAAGGATCATAATGAAGTAAATATTTAAGGAGTGGGGTGTTTTTTGTTTTTTTTTTTCTTTTGTTGTTTGTTGTTTTGTTTTTACTTGTTTTCCCCCCTCCCAGAAAGCAATCACAATGTCTACATAGATTTATTTTTCTTAGCTCTTGTTTCTTTATCATTGTACATCTTCCAGGCCTGTTGGGGCAGTGGATAAAATCCTTCTGCCTCTGGGAACATCTGCTAAAATAATATTTTACAATGAACAGGAACTCAGAAAAATACACTGTGTGCCATTGATAGATGGGGCCGGACACTCAGTATACTCTAAAAAGAATTTATTGACTTGCTCATCTTCTTTTCATGGGGACAAGTGCCCCATTGATGACATTTCAGGACCTGTAAGGTGTGAGTTAGCATTGCCTGAAAGGCAAGAGCTGGAGAGAGGAAAGAGCTAATACTAGCCTATCAACATGCCAATGTAAAAGAGGGGCTGGTCTCAGCCCTTAACTGACACTGTGGGTGGATTTTTACAGGACTTGTGGCTGTTACTAATTGGAACCAAATCCAATCATTCTGCAATATGACTCAAAAATAGCTTAGTCCAGACCAGTTATTTTCCTTTACCTCTTGGGCATCCGTTCCTAGACATTGACATAATTGGTGTAGCAATAAGTGAGACAACTGCATTCAAGCCCTGGATGAGAAGGGACAAGAGCATCAGTTAGTGTGAATTTATGTCATGTCAATAGGTTTGTTTCAGTTGGTGACTAGAGAGCATCAGGCCCAGAATCGACTTGTAAGAGTAAGATCAGCTTGGATACAATAAATATCTATAAGGAAAAAGCATGTTATTTGAATAACATTTAGAAAGTATTCAGGTGAGTAGCACCTCTAATAAATGGGAGACACGATCTTCATATTTAAATTATGCATATTATTTTATTGTTCAATTTACTATTAATGCCATCTGTATCTCTTAAACCTGCTTTTCTTCCTTGCATACACTGATCATTGAATAAAAACCAGAAGATAATACAGCACAATATCACCTAATAATCTAACCCCCATTCCTGAAAGGAAATCGTCAGATCTCCTATTTGGTACTTGGCTATTTATGTTAATATGTTACCTGAACTCTAAGTAGATTTGTGTGTCTATTGCACTGAAGACATGACAAAGATTTATAAAGCTTCATCACAATAGGTAGAACTCTCTGAGAATATTGACAGTGACTAATGCTGCCTATGTCTCCAAAGCAGCACTCTATACCTTACCCATTTTCTACAGAGAACAATCATATTACTACCGATTAGTTCTTTCTGTCCATAAATGAAAACCCCCCTTGCCTATTGATTCACTTAGTTCAGTCATTTATGATACACTTAAGTAGATATATTCTACTTAAAAAAGGTTGGGATATTTTCTTCTGGTTAAAGATGGGGTTGGAGAATTGAGTTTGTAATACTGAGACATTTTACATCTCTAATAAAAACTGCATAGTGTTTAGTGGCTTATAGAAAGTGTTTTGGGGTTTTGATCTCTGAGTTGCTCAGCACATGTAGATCTGGTCAGAAGAAAAACAAAGGAACACATCTTCTTTTATCCTACTGCACACTCTCTGCCAAAAATATGTAATTTATTGTGGCAGATCCTTGGTGTGGATGAACAGATAGGGAGAAGGAAAAGAAGGATGTAGCAACATGAATGCAATGGGAGAAAGAATGGTAAGAGAGAAAATACACAAAGGAAAAAAGAAATCTGACACATGGTGAGAAGAAGAAAAGAATTCAGAAGATACCTTTTTAGTGAATAGTGGTGTATGTAGGCTTCTTAAAAGCCTGTGGTGTGCCATCTAAAAATATTTAATATCTCACAGTCTCCATGAGTCACAGGAATTATTTTTCTTACCTAGACATTGTTTACACAATTAGAGTTCCTATAGTTTTTTGAGAACTGCAGTGGGATTTTCTAATATGTTATAAAATTCTGGGTCTATTTTCTAAGGAGTAACTGAGAACTTCAGTGAGAACATGTAGTGGGGCAGCAGAGTAGTTTAGAGGAAGAATATGATTTCATTTTACAGAGTGCCTAGCATGATATAGTGCAGTAATCCATGGTTCTCTGGGCTTTGTATGGGTCTGGTTCCGGCTAGCTAGAACCCAAGCCCACACGGACCCCTGCATGGACTGACGATAAAAGACGAGAAGTGTTCTTCCCCACGCGGGAGGGAGTATCCTGTTTATTGGCTTGGGCCAGAACACTTCTGGAAACAGCTACCACCCAGGCAGGAAAGAGCATATGGCCCCCTTGTAGTGGAGTTTTATATCCCAGGGAAGGGGGCAGGGAAAGAGGACCATGGCCAATGGGATGCCATTGGGGAGGGGCCATCCATGGGATGGACCCCCAGAGAATACAGAAAGGGGAAGTGTGTGAGGGAGCAACCATGTGACAGGGAGGGGGAATACACCATCCACCTGACCTGACATACCCAGTAGCATTTTTTCCCATCACCCAATACAAAGACAGCCACTAAATAAACTATTTAGTGCAATACAACAATATAGCTGACGAGCCATTGCCAATTGCTACCTTCTTGCTCATTCTGGCTCACTATAGAATTCCCTAGCCTTTAAACACTCTGGAACCCAGAAGGGTACTTGTTAAGAGGTCAAAACAACGACAAATGATAGTTTTCAATCATCAGGAGGACTCTATAAATAAGTGAAGTTCGGAGGCCCTTCCACAGCTAAAAGATAGCCAGCAGCTATGTTGTGACCTTTCAAATCATTTCCCTTGGGGTGTCTGATGGGCCTAACACAGGTCCCAGGGGAATAAATCTCTCTACCAACCTTTGTCTACTTCTACTTAAGAGAGAAAGCTGGACTTGAAACAATGTCAGAAGTAAAGGTCAGTGCTTTATTTACATGAGCTTTATATGCTAGAATTCTACCCTCTGTTTTCTCTTCCCTTCCCCAGAGATCTCTGCTTAAGTCATTCCATTCCTTGAACTACTTCTTAGTGACAATTCTTCTTCATCCACAAGCCAAGGCTAAAGTAATTCTTGTCTTTTAAGACATATTTGGGCAGTAATAGGCTAAATAATGACACATTTTGTCCCAGAATCTGTGTGCTTTTCCTCTGCTATATGAGGACTTCCTAGGTTTCACTAGATACCACAGAACAAAATAGGTATTTCCTGCTAGGAACAGGAGCAAAATCAACATCTGAGAGAAAGAGAAGTTGAGTTTTTAATTTTTCAGGGAAGAGTTGCAAACAGTTCTGTCTTTCCAAGTATTGTGAATCCCCAGAAGAAAAGGTCTGTATTACAAGAGCATCTATTAGACTTGAAAAACTCAGTATTCCTTCTGGAACAGCCTCTATTTTCAACCATATCTGCTTTTTTTCTCTCTGGTTGGTAGACAGGGGAGCTTCTTTAACAAAGGTGGGGTTTCATCCAGTGACTCCTTATATTAGTGGGGATCTGATATCACTGACTTCAATGGGAGCTATGTGTAGCTCCTGAATTGCTATCATTTTCCAACTAGTGAAGACACTTGAGCATCTGGTGCTGTTCTAGCAAGCTTCTTACACAGCTTTGGTGAGAATTTTGAAGCTGACATAGAAAAAAATTTCCAGGGCGCACAAGCTCTTTGTATCTTCTCTTCTTTTTAGAAACACTCCTGACATGCTTGTGATACTGTTTGAATATGAAAAAAATAGAAGAGAAAGCTAAACTGAGCATTGTAAAACATTCTGGGTGAGCGTTTGCTTGAGTTTAAAAATGAACTTGCTTCTCTGTGCTTATACAATTTTTTAGCACTTTGGAAGAACTGAGATATGTGATTGCTCTTGGAATGTGGCATTCAATCCCCCTCCACCAGACTCTGGAGGCAATACGGGTCTGCGTTGTGAAGACACAGCTATGCTGAAGGCAATACTGGCACGGGCCTCCCAGGGCTTTTTCTTCATGAATTTGGGCAGATAGCTTCTCTGTCCTCTGCTGTAATGACTAATTTCTTTCTTGTGGGCTGGGGAATATGGGTGACAATCTAACCATGTAGCTGAATGATGCCTCAAGTAAGGTTTGGTTGCCCAGGAAAAATATACTAACCTTATACAAGTCTAATCCTATTTGTCTGTACTTTCCCTTTGGAAATAGTTCTCACTTTTTTTTTTCCTATGAAACAAATATTTTTACTTTTCTATGAAAGAAATATTGTTACTTTCTACTTTTTACTATTAAGCCATTGATGTCAAAACTGGAAATAAACCCATGTGATTTGTGTGGAAACACACACAACCAGAGTTTGAACATCCAGTGTTAAATATTCACAGTAAATACCTGTGCTCTCACTGTACAGTAAAAGCCTCCTCTTATTCTGAAATATGAGAGTCACATTTAGAAAAAAGCAGTCTGCTCACGTATGTGCCATTAGTAGAAAGACTGGCAAATAAATTATCTACTGTGAATTACGCACTAATACAAGTGCCTATGTGATGTGTGCCAGTGTGAATTCATTTACACATGTCGAGGCATATGTATGCATATGAACATAAGAGTATCTCCTTCCTCTTTACCTCTTTTTCATATTGGTACGGCAAGCATAACAACTGCCATGTTACTTCTCAGACAGCAAGTTCCATCTTCTGTGGCAGGCCTGGGTATACTTGCTTTTTTCCTCTTTTTAATCATTCCAGTGAAGAGGCTCTCTCCTTGATATCCACTTCCAAAACTCCCACTCAGTGACTTCAGAACAAACCCAGCCTTGCTTGTACGTGTGCGCGTGTTGAACAAGCCCTCATAAAGTGCCTATCACATCATTATTTTGTTTAAACATTTTTATTTCTCCAGAGAATTTAAAATACACAAACATGTGATTCCATGAGGAAATGATCCAAAAGAGATTATAAATACAGCTATAAATGTCAAAGTTCTCAAAACATTTCACTGGCTCTATCTTCAGAAGAGACTGTTTACAGAGAAAACCCACGTCAGTGTGTTTTATTATCGTTATTGTGTGTTAAATGTTACAAATGCAATCTGTTTGCCTTACACGTAAACCACGGTCTCCAGATATCTTTAAGGATCACTTCTAATAGTCGTACTTAGAGGCAGGAGTATAATTTAGTAGGATATTAAGCAATCACTCCACTGGAGGAAAGGTTTTTGGGTTTCATACAACTCTCATCAGAGGCACCTATTTTCACATCCCCAGAAATGAGTATTTTGCAGTGGATCACCACTCTGGGTTCCATGGTTGTGAGGGGTTGGAACACAGAAAGCTCAAAATACAAACCTTTCAAAATTTGAGTTCTTGCAGGCTTGGAACCAAGCCATTTTGGTTTATTAAGAAGAACCATCAAAGACTCTTTTTTTTTTTTTTTCTATGTAATTTTAAATTTCTTGCTGTATCTGTCTTCAAAGTGATGCCTAAGAGACCCTCACTACAAAAAATTCACACTCCTTTCCTTTTTTGATGGAAGAGGCTATCTCCAAGAATGAATGAGCCTAACTTAAGAATGAAGCAAACAAGCACCAAATATCTTGTAAAATACAATGTGACTAAATTTGACAGCATAAGTTTAAAATCCACAGCATGGAGTGAATTCTAATAGAGAGGACTGGAGCAGCACATATCTAAAATTTGCCACAGATAGTTAACTTGTTAGGAAAAATGTTAAGACTGAAAGATCTTTTTCTTTGGTTTACTTGAATGTTGATCACAGCTGTTTGCTGCAATTATGGAAAACAAAGTAATATTTAAATTTCAAAATTTCTTTTTAAAGGCTGCATAGGAATGTTGGACGTAATTTCCCCATAGTCACAGGAACCTCTGGGAGACATTTTGTCTGGGGAGTGGTCACAGAACACCCATTTTGTGTTTCACAACCTGCAACGTCTTTCCCTGCATTCTCTACACTTATTTAAAGGCAACATCCACAAAAATGTAATATGTCACAAAGGGGGATCAGGAGAGGACAGGGATATCACCAATACACTAGCCAGCTGTGAGTGCATTTCTTAAAATACATACTTCTGGAAAAAGCTATATCTTACTACCAGGAAAGCAAAATTCCTCCCAATTCCACAACAATCATACATAGGGAAAAAAATTCCTTCCAGACTGCAGACCAAATTCAAATTCCAAATTATGCAAATAGTAAATTATGTAAATACAGGCTTCTATGTCCTTTGTCTTCTTAGTGTTGTTGTCCTTCACCTTTCTTTTAACAAGAAGGAGAAACGATTTGAAGCACACGGTATTTCAAAATGCTTCATTCCAATACTGTCTCGAATGAGCCTGGTGCCATCTGACCCTTGAATTTCATCAATAGCAAAGAGTAAAGTTTTGCTCTTAAGCATTCATCCTGAGGATGTCCTAAACTGTAAGGAGCTCGGAGGAGAATAAACAGAATATGAGAAAAATCTGACCACAGTCCCCTCTGGATCTGGGGCTCTACAGGAACAGTGCATAAAAGGGAAAAAATCGGACAGTTTAATAGGGCCAAATAATTTGCCCTTTATTTTTAGTGACAAAAATTATTTATTGGCTGTGGCTCACTGGCTCTATAGTCCAGGATTAGAGGTTTATCTTCTGAAAGAGGAATGTTTAATTCTAGTTTTGATTTTACCCCAAAACAAAGTCTCTGTAATTCTGGTTTTATGATTTATTGGCTGCAGTTTTCCTGAGATGAAAGTAGGAGTTCAGCAATCTGTTCTTGGAAATCCAGCATTTTGCAAGGATTCTCTGTCAGCAAACATGTGATAAGCAAAGACATTTTCTTGAGTTTCAGGCCAGTGGCTTATTCACAAGATATTTTCCTCTTTGAAAACAGGTCTTCGCTCTTACTGTGTTGCTCTATTGATCAATCTGTTTTGAGAGAGAGTGAGAGCTCAGAAAAGGAAGTTTCTTTTTTACCACATTAAATCCAGTGAATTTTCCTGAGCCAGACATGATTATGCTGCAAATGGAAAGGGTTTTACCCTAAGTATCTTGTAAGCTTTTCTGGATGCTCCTGCAACACACAGGGAAAGGAATCAGCTAAGCTACCAGAGACTAACAACTTTGCAGAACAACTCCCTGTGGCAGAGGGAATGAACACATTGCCTCCTGACACATCTTTACCCACATCAATGAATATTTTGTGTCTGTACTGGAAAGGGAAGTAAGGAAAATGCTTGGATCTTGCCAAGCCTGAAGTGCAGAGTGTATGTGAAATACACAACCTTCAGAGCAATCCCAGTGCTGTTGCAGCCTGTGCTGCATACATACATAGGCACATTTATTCCCACAGCACTCAACGGTAAGTGCTTACCCTTCAGTGGGGCAAGAAGGAGCCTGGAAAGTTTTGCCTTTCTCCATTTTTCCAAAGGAAATGACTCTGTAAAGGATTTTCAAATCCTTGAGGCCATCCATGGAAAATAGATCCAAATACAGAATATTTCTTTAGAAACGTGGTACACAGCAAGGGTGAAAGAACACGGATCTGTCCTCAGCTTCTTCTGGAATGCCCCAAATTCTTCTGGCCTGTCTGGAACTGAGAACTTTCAATAAATCTTTTCTTTGTTCTGGTTTAAAGAATTATTTGATAGCTAGCCTGTGAGTGAAATCATAAGAGTTGTGGTTGGTGGCCTCTAACAGAGGTGCATGACATTCTGGTTAAAAAAAAAAAAAAAACAACAACGAATATTCAAAGAGTGACATTAAAAACTAAACCTAATTGCCCACTGGACTGTTTAGTAACTCTGATATATAGTGCTAGCAATAGAGGAAATTCAGAAGATTTTGATGCTTACAGAAGCCAGAGGTCCATTATCATTTTGGTCTTCAAAATGATAATAGAAGTATATCAAGAATGGGATGCTTTTATGAGACAGACTGTTCATTTTGCCCTCTGTCTGGAAACACTAAACCACTTTCCACACTGGACCACAACAGAAATTCCAGAGAAATGCTGAAAGAAAGGGGTGGAGGGATAATCTTTTCTTTCAATCATCATTCACAACCCCTGGAATAACTAAGACTAAAACTAATTTTTCTCCATTCGAAATTTGGTGTTCCATTTTCCCACACCACACTTCATCAACCAAAGATTTTTAGAAAAATTTTGTTTCTCCAGATGCCCAGGATGGAAGAAATAGGACACAATTAAATGCTCTTGATTATGTGTTGTTCTGCTTCAGTTTGCAATCCTGAACAGATTATTCCATTTGCTGTACTTCAACTTTCACTCTTGCGAAAATTGGAAAGAAGAGTTGTTTACAGCACTCATTTCCCTACCTTCCATTCATGTCTAAAACAGTGACAAAAACATAATGGATCACTTTGCTCATTGAATAAACAACCCACAAATGCAACTTTATAAGGTACATTCCCAGGAAACAGATCTATAAACCTGGTAAAATGCACCAAGACCCCATCAGGGATGTTTGAACTAAATCTTAATTTGTCATTCATGAACACTTCACATGCCCCTCTAAATGAGTTATGCACTGCATCATCGCCGGGAAATATAACAGACTGTGCATTGGAGATACCAAAAAGGGCTTGTGGGAGTGTTTTATTGAGCATTGCACAGGTGTTAACAATAGAGTGGGTAACACAGATCAAAGGATTGTGCAGAACCCACTTGGTAAGTTATAAACTGTTCTTCATCTGTCTTGTCTGGTAATAAATTGCATGTCCACTCTGGCTCCTCTGTCCACCCTGTGGTGACACCTCAGTAGAATAGAGGTGAGTAGTAGTGAAATCACTGCTAACTTCATGCTACAGCTTCAGTCCCAGACAGTTTTTGTGACAACTTAGAGCAAGTTTCAGCTGACCTAAATTGTGATGGTGGCAGGTCTGGCAAAAAAAACTCAGAGTCTTCTCTAAACTAAAAACTAAATTTCTCACTTTTATCAGGCCTTCTGCATGGTGGAGGTGGCATGGTGCCAGAAGACAGCCCAAATGGACAACATCTCAACATGATGGTGAGACTGCATACCCAAGTATCTGAAGGACTTCTCAGTAATGCAAAGCAGCTTAGATAGAGCAGTAAGGAGGAAGTCCCTCAGTTCAGGATTGCTTCCAAGCCTCCAGAGAACACCCTGCAAAAAATCTGGACAGCAGTACATTAGTTTTCAGATATGGACATTTCTTTGTAACAGGTACTGATCTATGCAAGGATGGAGATTTGAGGTTACTAGATTATTGACATGACACCATAGCTCCCTAACAGCTGTACATCCACCTTTTCAATCTTCCCTCCCTCTTTTTCTGTCCATGCTGCAGCTGTATTATCTATCCTGGTTATCGAATGAGCATGTAAAAGACCAAAAGACTGGGGTCATAGTGTCTAAGTTGGGTTAGAACTCTAATTTAATCTGCTCTGTTTTTTCTTTTTTCTTTTTTTTTTTTTTTTCATTTTTTTTCATGGCTCTGTCACCCATTTTCTTTATGCTTGAAACATTGCTTCAGATCAGTAGTCATGGTGGCAAGTGCTGGGCAGTGGGCTGAAACAATTTTATCTTGATGTGTTAAATTAAAAGTGTACTACAAATGGCAGTGACAAGGTTTCAGTATTGGCAGTCTTTCTGAAAAAAAGGATGCTAAAATTGTCTGCCCACTGGGCCCAGAAGTTGTCACTGTACTGACTGTGCTACAGAGGCACTTGTGTTTTTTGAGACCCAAGAAACAGATGGAGGCAGAAACACTGATTTTCATGTCTACATTCTGTTAACATCTTCTCAGCTTAAAGTTCGCTTCACGTCCTTGAGCCTTCCAAATAGCACAGTAATGAATATGGAAGAAAAGTGCATGTTTTTGACTCAGCATCAACAGAGTACAACTCAGTACTCTGTGAAAAGAAGAGTACAGTGAGAGAGCCCTCCTCCTGAAGGTTATTATTTCTGTCTGCAGAGCAGAGTCACATAGCAGGCACGTCATCTAGCATGCTAGGCTTTGTGCTGACAAACATTAGGGGCAATTCTTACTCTGAAGACCTTACAAACAACTTGGAATTTTTTCTTGTTTAATAAATGAGCAACAGAGGCAAGCAATAATTGGGTAACTGCATCCTATTCCAGTGCCCAGCCACAGGAATTGTCTCTTTCTCATAGCTCCCACTTGTAGAAAATATTGTTTGATTGCTGACTTAAAGTATCTGAGCAGGAAAGCAAGGTGCTTCAACCAGGAAAGTGCAACCTAACCAACTAACGCACAGGGCAAGAAAATGAACACACTGTATCCAGGAACTTGCATTTTGAAGTTTTGAAAGTGGATTTTTTTTTTCCAGTCTATTAATTTGTTCTTCCAATCAGGCCGTTCCACAAAGGCGCAGCTCCCCAGGCACGCACCCTGCTAGCAAACCTGCATCTGCAGAAGGTCCCTCCTTATGCTATATGCAAATCCTTCTGGAAGCTGGGATTCATTTGACTTATGAGGTTCCTGTCTCCTATACCCAAGCCATTCATCTAATTTACATGTATTCAGCTGCTTGTTTGTTTGCTTAGCATGCTAAGTATCAGTTTTTAGAGAGATTCACCATCTATATATGCTCTTTACAGGATGTGCTCATGTGTTACACAAAGGCTGTTTTGCTCTTTACCTCCTGCTGACTCCCTGGAGAGGAATGTGATGAGGTCTCCTATGCACCATGAGAAGACTTATTTCCATGCATGTATGATATAGTGTGCTTCTTTTCCATCCTTGCTGTTGGGCTGACCTTCTTCTTGTATGGTTTTCTCTTCTTTTTTTGGCAAATGAGATGCCGACATTATTCTGCATTCCTTATGTTCACCAAAAAAATACCCCTTATGAGCAGTAAACACACCATAAGGGTGAGCAGGTCAGAGAATTGTCTTTCACATTGCTAGGAGTCACTGAAAGAACAGCTTCATAAATCCTTCCAGGGAATACTGGTCTCCAGCCACAGCTGTGGTAAAATCTTTGATGATGTATAAGTTTAAACCTCAAGTTTGGTCAAACAGAAAGTTGCCCTTAAAAAAAGTACCCACCAACAAGGGGGAAATCAAAGAAAAGAGAGTTTCCTCCTTTCTTCCCCCTAAAGAATATATTTTAAATTTTAGACCTGGTGCTTGAAGAACATCTATTTGTATTCGGTACCTTGAAAAAGGCGACTAGACTTTCAGAGATGATGACTCAACTTTGCACTGATGATAACGGGGTTTGGATCAGGCCCTCTGTTTGTACATGCCTTGTAGGTAAACAGAAACTTTAACATCTATTGCTTGTAATCCTCTCATACACGCAGAGAACAAAATTCACCATGTGAAGTAAAGAAGGAATAAAATAAACATACAGGTCATGCTTGCCAACAAAAGCAAACAGCAGGCCCTCCAAAGCAGCCTAAAAACCTGCCTGTGAACAGTTCTGGAGTCTCAGTGCTGTTTTAACATAACAAACCCCTTCTGGGACTACCATGGTAATTGCTGCAAGAAAAATCATTTTCATCTGGTAGCTAACTATGCTGTATTTCAAACCAGTGCCTAGATTGTCCTTAAATACCTTTGACCCCAGGGAAATTTAAATTTAACCTTTCATAACATTGCATTTGCCAGTTCCAAATTACCCTCGCCATTATTTTAAGTTATATGTTTGATAAGACTGTGTGACCTAGTGTAGATAAGATATAATTGAGACTGGTCAAAAGTAAATGATTGTTTCACAAGCTGTTCTGGAAACTGATCAACGTGTCAATGTCATATCTTGCAGAGCTGATTGACCAGTTAAAAAAAAGAAGAAGAACAAGGAAGATTTAAATCTGTCTGCTTTAGCAGGACACCATTCCAGCCTGTACTCCACACTTCTCCCTATTTACAGCTGCAGATAACACCTGGTTACTAGAGAGGTACAAAAGTCTTTCTCTTGTGGAAAACTTACTCCATATATTGAAACACAGCACATTCAGAAAGAAACTATTTATTCACACTCCCTTGAGATCCAGAGGACAGAAACAGATGGTTCACATGGGATCTCTCTAGCTACTGAGCAACATCTCTGCTGTAATGTCCATAGGGCAAATGTTATTTTTCATGATAATATTAAAGTATAAACACCAGGCTAAGTTCAGTAGCACTCATATTGAGGACAGTGAGAACTGGGAGAAAAAGGCCTGTAGCTTATGAAAGCTTGGAGAAAAAGGTAAGAGTTGTGTAAAAAGATTCTGGAATTAGTAAGAATCTCCATTTGCCCTTCAGCTGTCCTCCCTTTTCTATTAAAGCTTTGGGGGAAAAATGACAATAGTTCATCTATTTTATTAACATCTTTTCTTCCCAGGAGAATTAGATGGGTGCAGACAGCAAGGATAGAGAGGATTATTTTAGGCTAGTACCTAGGGTATTAATTATATACCTAGGGTATAATTAGGGTACAGCTTAGAATCCTGGGACAATTATAGGAAATGGAAAACCAAGGCTGAATATTTGAAAAAAATTCTTTCTGTCTGTACTAATCTGTAGAATTGTTGTCCAAGAGAAATGTTTATTGTTTTGTATATATAAAAAAGTGATGGGCAATAAATTGGGAAATATATACCTTATAAATGTCTTAACTTTCAAAACAGGCTTCTCCTTTTAAATTCCAGATGAACCACATCTCTTGGTATCCTCTGATTTTCACTTGTGTCTTGTTTAAATCAGAAACATAAGATAATGGGATTGAGGTTTAAGAGTTGTTTATGTGCCTGAAATCGAGAATAATTTGCTTTTCCATGCATCCTTTCTGCAATCATCCCTTAAAACTATTCAGGAGCTTGTGGGCTCTGATCTACCCCTGGGTGTGAGCAGGTGAAGCACGGGCAAAACCATTATGTGAAATATCCTTTTAAAGGCCATGGGGCTTTGTTCTGTGCCACTGGAACTGACTAAAACTGGATAATTTGTGTACCTTTTCCTCTGGTGGTACCTGGTAGTGCACACCACTTCCTTTTAACTGAGTTTCTTGAGGACAGAGAAAAAGAAAGATTGAAAATCACAGCTAGTATTTTGAACTGCAGGAGTGTGTCCCTCTTTTTCTCTCCTTCTTTGCAGGAAGATAATTGCTGTCATCTTTCTAGGAGAAAGTGCCCTTACAATTGACTCTCAGGAGTTTTATAACATGTCTTAAAAATGGTTTGTTTATTATTTTGGGTTTTCCTGTTGTTCCTCCCCTCTCTCCACTGATTTGTTTTAGAGAAACTGAATGTACTATACATAAACAGCTAGAGCAAAAACTACTTGCTTTTTTATTCCATATTTTTACATAGGTTTTTAATGACTTTCAATCAGACACAATCTGTAGTTATAATAAAACAGTGGATGTTTATTATTATTGCTATTACATTATTATTATTATACTCTACACTATTATTATTGAATTGTAAACTTGAACTCTGTGGTGCATTTTTACAATTTTCTGTTATTTGGAAGTGTTTGGGGGGCTCATTTACATAAAACAAAGAACTGATGGAGTTTTCATGCATCCTACAGTGAATTTTACTTTGTAGATTTCTTTTACAAGACTAATGTCACTCATATTTGATTACCTTAGTAATTTGCTTTGCCTCTAGTTGGTCACAATTTCAATTTAAGGAAAGGATTCAGTGTCTCAGAGACACTGGCAGATCCTGCCAGTGAATCCCACTGCCTGTGGGAAGTGCTGATTGATATTCAGAGCTTTAACACTTCCCATTTTGCTGAAGGAGGAGCTTCATCACAGACATTCTAGCTCTTTGGGCCCTATTTTTCACTTTTTTACATCCCAACCACGTGTCTCGTGCCGTGCCACAGCTACAGCACTGAATTCCTCATCAGAGAGCTCTCTGAAAGCAGGATAATGCTTCCGCAGGCTCAGCAGTTACTGTGTCCTCCAGGAGGTAAAAAAAAATCACTTGGGGGGATCGACAGGACCTGCATCCTCCTTGTTCTACGCTGTTTAACTTGGAGCAACAAAAGCCCCCAACTTTTCTTGAAGAGAGGGCATTTGTTTAGGGTTCTACATCTTGCCATGCTCTCAGACAAGCCCTGGTTAGTGAATAGGCAGGTTTCAAAGCCGTCTGGGCATCTATGCTGCATGAAGGACAGCAATTGTTTCTGCTGTGGTCCCAGGTCAGGGGTGGCTCTGAAGGGTTTCCAGGCACACCCACACATCTGTAGGGGACAGCAAATCTCAAGGCACACAGGTATGACCCATAGCTGAGCAAAGGCAAAGCTCTTCTATGTGTGAACCTCATGGCCCTGTTCTTTCACTTCTGGGTGACAGATAGCCCTGTTTTGAGGTAGGCATCCTGTAAAGGGGATGTTTGAATGCCTGAGATGGTTTGACCTGTGATTTTGCCCCCATCTCAATGAAGGTTGTCATTCCTAATTTGTCCCACTTCCTTTAAATACCAGCTCCTTCTCTCCATGTCCTTTTCAGTGAGGTGAAGTGTGTGTGCTTCAATCATATTCAATCAACCAGCCATTGCTTCACCTAAAACCTTGCTGCTGATCTGAGCAGAAAGTGCAGAAAGCAGTGCACAGAGTCTGCTTTTCCCTCCAGCACCACAGAGAGAGACATTAGAAATGTCTCCTTCATGCTCAGGTTTTCAGCAACTTCTTCCAGACAGCTAAAGACTTAACCTCATGTCTCCTTTTGAATATGGCTGACATGAATCATGGTGAATTTCTGATAATCTCTTTGCTTTTTTTTCCCTCAAGAAAGAAATTGATGTGTGTTTTATATGTTTTTGGCAAAAACAAGGAAACAAACAAACAGCTACAGTGGAAAGGTGGGGCCCAAGGCTGCACACAGCAGCAGTTTCTGGCAAAGAGCTTCAGAAAAAGACACAAGGTCCCAGGGGTGGGAGAGCTCTTTCACTGTTTCTTGGAGACTTGAAAAGGAAAGGAAAATGGGTTTATTCTCCAGACAGGTTATTTCTATTAAAGCTCACAGTGGAGGCAAGGGAGAATGCTGAGAAAAGTTTAGACACCTTCACTCCCCCTGAAGCTCCTAGAGGAGTCTCATCACCACAGCCTGATGCCACATCTTGGAAGCCTCAGGGAACAGAGAAGCAAAGGAAGCCCTGAAGTTCAGCTAGAGGGAGTTAAAGCAGCATTGTGAAGTGTCATTTCAGCATGACAAAGTCCTGGTGGAGGATGTGCTGGCAGCACAGGGCTCCCAGAGAGTTGTGTGGCAGACCTGGCAGTGAGAGTAACAGGTAGCAAGGAAGGTGAGCAGGAGTAGTGGAGGAGAGCATTGGGATTGGGAGTAGTGGTGCTAGACTTTGGCTAGGGTGGTGCAGCCTGACGCCCAGAGAGGCAATAGCTGTGGAAATGCTGCACCTCCATGAGGGTAATGGCTGGAGGAGGAAAGCAGCAACTTGTCAGCAATGCTGTCACTTATCCTTGCTGGGGGAAGGCTTGGACCGTGGCCAGCATGCTCTGGAGGTTGGTAGTTAGCCATTACTAATATGTTCTTTTTTTTTTTTTCTCTTCTTCATTTTTTTTTTCTTTCTCCTTTTTTCAATATATACTCTGCCATTTAAATTCCATGCACTTAACACATGGCAGGTGAGGAGGAAATAAAGAGTGCCCTATGTGCACCCAAAGCCATGGGTTTTCTGAGATTTCTGAACTTGGAGTTTATGCCAGGGTTTAAAAATTGCAGGAAGAATTCCCTAGAGGCCCCTCACGGCTGCCAAAAAGCATCCTGGCAGATGGGTTGCAACTCCATGACTTGATGCAAGGGTGGGAGGAGAAGCCTGCATGGCCTGTCACAGCCCCAGTGCCTCCCAGCACTCACCCTGCCCTTCAGCAGCAGCCCCTGAGCTGCTGGCCCAGCCTGCCCGGCAAGGGAGGCGCTCCCAGAGAAACTCTCCTGGCAGGTGGCTATTGATCCCACCAAGTGTTGCTGTAAACAGTCCCTTACTGCATGGTCTGTAAGCAGGATGAAGCTGAGATTTATTGAAGTTCCCCTCCTCAAGAGCCAAGGGTATTTATCTGAATTCAGTGGGTCCCCATTTGCCTGGCGACAGGACTGTGCAGATGCTCAATCACTGCCTTTCTTATTTTTGCAGCAGCAGACACTTTTCTTCTTGAAGACTAGAAGGGTAAAGCCCTCTGAAACAAAAACCTATGTCAGAGGTTAGAAAAGCCCAAAACACTAATTAAAATAAATAACTAGGGACACAGTGAGACTGTCTGCCCACAAGGCAGGTTCTTGCAAGCTGTATTTTTCAACATTCCGGAAAATAACCACTGAAAATTTTGCTTTCTTTTTTAGCAAGCGTCTACTTGCAAAGTCCTTTCAGTAGCATGAGAGTTTCTCTTAAACATTTAACACGTCGCTGTTTGCAAAAAGGCAGTGAATATTTTCTTAGCATGTTCTAAATTATTTGAAGGTTTTGGCTAAAATAACAAATTAGTGCTCACCTTAGCCAAACCCACAAATATTTGTACAATTAAACAGCAGGCTTTGTAGTCAGAGTAGGAAAAGCATTCCCTTGTATTTTGTGGCGCCAAGCATATTTTTTTTGTCCCACTAGATTAAGTTAGATTAACCAGTCAAATAAAATGAGCAACACCAAAATGTATTAAACAATAAATTAAAGCCTACTTTTTTAGGAATGCCTAATTCATTAGCTTTGACATTTGGAAAGGCTGAAGTGCTGTGATGGAGATAAGGTCTTATCTGGGAATTATACCTATCAGGTTTAGAGGATTAGAGAGGGCAACTTGAGTATGATGGTGGGTCAAAACCAAGTAAACAGAAAGCAAACAAGGTGGCATGCTACCTTCAACTATGTCTGGAAGAAATGTGTCTTTTTTAGGTATTATGTAAGGTATTGTTATGTAAGTGACCTGCAGCCGGTCTTCCTGCCTCCTGTCCATTGTAGGCAGCTGGGAAGAAGGTAGAGGTGAGAATAAAACTGTGTGAAAAGGGAAAGGGGTGAGATGAACTATTTCCTTGACCCAGAGCAGACTCAAAAAGTGCTCCGAAGTTGAGGGCACTGTGCCAGCAGAAAGACTTCAGGAGAAAATTGACATGCCAAGAAGTAATTGGTTGGAAGACAGTTTTCTGTGTGATGAAGTGTCCTGTGTGAGGAGCCTCTGCTGCAGGTACAGGGCAGGGTGTGTGTGTTCATTCAGATGCTGCCTACCCAGGCCTGCAGGACACCCTTTTGGCAAAGACCCTCTGGCTGGAGCAGGACAGTGCTGGGATTTAGGCAGCGTGTCAGTGCCCACATAATTTACTATTTCCTCTGATGACTGAGAGGTAGTAAAGGGGGTCACTGACCATCAGAAATGAATGTGCTATTTTATGTAGGATACATCATCTTTTTATCGATAGGTATAACTCGTTCAGTCTCTCTGTGATTCACTAGGGACAAGTGAAGGCCAAATACTTCAAAAGCAGTTTTAAAGCGATGCACATAGCTGATAGGAAGGGCATAACCCCTCCTCTCCAACACCATTCCCCCCTTAAAAGAAACACTTCTATTTTGTGGAAAGTATTGACATACCAGAAACTATTCCATTGCTTTAATATAGAATTTCAGCCTTTCTGTTTCCAGGGATATTTTCATAAAGACATGGTCTTTATTGCTTGAGAGATCATCTGCTCCTGCTGCTTATTCATCACTTGCAGCCATATAACACACAGTCCTCTGTGACATCATAATCATCTCCAGAGCAACTAATTATGATGCCACAATCACAGGAGTGACTTCAAGTGAGGAATAAGCAGCAGGAGCAAATGAACTTGCTAAGTAACAAATAGTCTGTTTTCAGGCAAATGTCCCTAGTAATAAAATAGAAGGAGGGGGGAAACCTACAGAAAACATGACACATGGCCAGAAATGTTCATAAATAGACCATTTAGCAAAGTTTTTCACAAACGCCTCTTTGATGTCACATGCTGTAACTAGCTTCTCTGGGCCAAAATCTGAAAAACTGGAACAACTCCAAGGATTTGAGTCACTAGTACTGGTAAAGAAACAAAATGCACCAGATTACTTAAGATTTGCCCCAGTGCAATTGAACCTACTATGGAAATAAAATTAAAGTGACATGGCAAGAGGCTTTTACATTCAGATCAGACAAAAGGACTAGATAATTCTCAAGTAACAGTGGCATTAAACTGATTTAGTTGGAATTTGGCTTTGTAGAGTCAATGGTTATGCATACACAAGCATGAAAGGGAAATCATCCTTTCACCTGTGCTACAAAGCTACCATAGTCTTGAATGATGGCTCTGCAACTCTTAACAGAAAAATAGCATGGCAAACCTGTTTTTCTGGTGAATCTGCTTGGTTTCAAATAAAGCAGAAAAAAAAGATACTTTGGAAACTAAAGAGTGGGTGAAGAAGTAGTGCAGTTATTGCTGTTTCTTGGTGTGTTTTTTTGGTTTTTTTTTAATTTACAGGAAGTATACTCTATATTGAACAACACCAGATGTCCTAGGAGTGAATGCAGGGTCGTAATTCATTCTCAAGGCTCTGCGGCTGTTCATAAACTGCTCAGGCGCTGTCTGACATCAGCAGAGTCCTGCAAGTGAATTACAGCCCCCTATCCACACTGGGGCCATACATTACTGCATGTAACGGGCAGCCAAGACACTGTTGGCTCATGTCACCAACTGGTTTGCAGGCTGATGGGTAGGGAAGGAAAATATTTTATTAATCAGAAGTATTTTTCCTAAACACATTCTGTTGGGACACAAAACAAAGGTTGGTGTTGCAGCGTTGGCTGCATTGACTTGAGAACTTGCTGTTAGAGTAGAAGGAATTTTAAGGACCATGTGAAACCTCCAGGAGAACATGATGGCTGAATTTCATTCATTTCTGCCTGTGCAACACCATGAGAATAGGAAAAGACATTAGTGCCCACAAAATGGTCTGGGGAACAGGTGTTGCAGCTGATGGCAGGTTAAAATAGACCTGGAGGCTCCAAGAAATAGCCATTTCCCAACTACTAGAGAATAGCCCAGATGGTAGATATTCTGATATCAGTGAATCTTTAATACTATCTCATAAAGATTTAAAATGCAGTTCAATTTCAGCACAATTATAAGCCCACATCTTACAGTCATACCAAAAACTCCCTTAATACAATATGGCTGTTTGCACTAAAAGCAACTTAAGCTAAGGATCACTAGCAAATAAATTGTTTTAAATTCAGTTCCTCTGAAAAAGTCTTTCTCAGATGCAGTCACTTCATTCTCAGCATTTTTCTTTTGGGATTTAAGTAACCCACAATCCCTTCTCATTTTACTATATACCAAAAATGGTACATAGTGCAATAAAATTTGGCCAGAAGTCTTTGCTTAAAAGGAATATTTTTGTTATTTTAGAATCCTTAATAACTACAGAAAACCTCCCCCACCACCCAAAAAAACTCTTTACTACCTATCCTGTCCCTAAGTCTCATTGCCACATCTCCCATAATTACCAACCCCCAGAGGCTGATTTTGAAGCCATCTATCTGTAACAGACACAGCTGAAAGGAGTGGGAGAGCAGTGACTCAGCACTACAGACTTTAGTTCAATTTGCTTTCTCTTTATTTCCACATCACCATTGAGAATTTAGCCAGAAAGGTTAAAATGAGGAACATGGCATGAATCAGGGCAAAGTGAAGACTATAAAGAAATTAATGATTTTTTGTTGTTGTTTTTTCCTCATTTTGCTGGGGTTTCTATTTTGCTACCCATTGAGGAAGGACTGGGCTAGAAAAGCCTACCTTTTAGGTAGAATCTATTAACATAGGCCAGGTAGTTGCTGGGAATAAATTAGGGGAATCCTGTGACAGCTTTTATCGACACGTTGGAGAGTTATATTTTAACTACTTCTTTGTTTTCAACACAAAGGAGCTGGTTGTTAGGCATCAAATTTGGAAGAGGAAAGAAATAGTTATGCTAATGTAATTCATGGTCAGATGATACAAAGTCAAAAGAAGTTGCAAATCTGAGTGAAGATAGAAAAATTACAATAGGCCATAGAGAGGCTAGAATCATTGGCAAAAACAGCATAAAGGGATTCAGTGTGGGGAAAAACAGTAGCTCAGATAGAACAATAGAGGCAAGTGATCCAGAACACTGAAATTCAATGCAAAGCCAAAATATGGAAAGCAATTGCTCTGTAAAAAAGGAAATGTTGTTACTGGGCAGTAATTAGATATGGGTTTGAATTGCAAATAAATCAGCCAAACAAATAAACAAATGAAAAAAGGACAAGGGCAAGATCAGGCTGTAGATGTCAAAGTGCAACATGAGCAGAGACAGTGGCTCTTAAAAACTGAGTTGGCTCTTCCTTTCTGAATGTCACACTAGCAAAGTAAAAACAAAATAAAACAAAAAAACCAAACCCAGCAAGTCATTAACTTCTTTCATTCTTTTGTGAGGAACTTCAGATTTGTTTTATTTGTTGTCCTCCAATGCCTCATAATCAATGAAGGACTATTAACTCTGATTTGAAAAATGCTCTTGCCCAAATTAAGTCAAATAGAGCCAAATTCATTGGACCAACCCAAGGCCTGGCTGTCCCAATCCTTGTGGAAGATTTGAGTGTACTTCCAGGTATCTACTAAATATGTTATTAAATAGTCTTTCTGCTGATATCCCCATATCAAACCATTACTTTGGGGTTTTTTTCTGACTTGAAAAAATACACTAGTCTCAAACCAGTCATCTGCATGTTAAGCTGTATTTAGAACAAATCATTTTAAAGCAAAACAACAACAGAAACAACAAAAGAGCTGTGCTGATTTTTTTCTAGATTTTTAACAAAATGTTTGATGTTGTAGAGATTTCCAAACAATTAATGTGAAATTGGGGATTGTTGTTCCCATGATTTATTTACCATCTATAGAGAACTCA
Organism: Agelaius tricolor; assembly: GCF_023055355.1. Taxonomy (NCBI): domain Eukaryota; kingdom Metazoa; phylum Chordata; class Aves; order Passeriformes; family Icteridae; genus Agelaius; species Agelaius tricolor. The sequence continues at coordinate 34,610,080 of NW_027269266.1, forward strand.
GCTGTGGTGCTGCTGCTATTGCTACTTTTCCCTCTGCATTTAGAGTTGAAAACTGGTAAGCTCTTTGTTGGGCCACATTTCCATGAATTAAAGTGTGCTGGAACTGCAAGGTTCAAGCTGCAGCAGTGTGGAACAGTTGTTTGAACAAACAAATGCAGCAGAGGTTGGCTTGGGGGCTTTTTGATTCTTTCTCTCTGTGACACATTGTGGAGCCTTGGGAAGGCCTGAAGAGTCATGTTTTGAACTGTGACTTGCTTTTATGGTAAGGGAGGTAGCACTTCACCACACCAGAACAGGCAGATCTCTGTATCCTAAGGGCTGTTCCTTGTGGCCACTGCTCTCCCTGCCTGCTCAGCACTTCCCCACTTGCAGTTAAACAGCTCATCCTCAAAGCTTGTTTCCTCTCGTAAGGCTTCAAGCTCTGCTCTAAAAAACTGAAGCAGCGAACTTGTGACATGCTCCATTTGTGTCTAAAAAATGCAAAACAAACAAAGCAAGGAAAGTAGCCAATTTTATTGGAGCACTATGGGCTTTCTGTCAAAAAAGGTGCTTTTCCACAGAAGAAAAAAATGGCCAGGTAGCAACAGATGCAAAGAATAAATTGCAGGAAGCCCTGAATTCTGTGTAGCTTGATAGAAAGAGAGTTGGGCCAGGAATGATGCATTTAAAATGAGCTTTGGTAGCGAGGAATATTTTCACATTGCATCTTTGCTGAACTACTATAATTTTGCCCCAGTACATCTGTCAAGGAAGGAGGGAAGGAAGGAAGGAAGGAAGGAAGGAAGGAAGGAAGGAAGGAAGGAAGGAAGGAAGGAAGGAAGGAAGGAAGAAAGGAAGGAAGAAAGATGGCAGATCATTGTTGACTCTCCAACCTCACCTCCAGCAGATCTTCTTGGGCCATTTAAGACAGTAAATCTTTGTCCTGGCTTAGGAGACCTCTTTGATTCCTGGTTTCCTTGTAAAATTATTTGTATGGAGCTGCAAATGTTGAGCTGTTTTCACTGGGCTTTCCTTCGGAAAAGGCAAATCTCAAAAGGCAGGTGTAGCCACCGGGCACCACCTGCTGTGTGCTTGCTCCAGCCAGAGTCAGGCCTTCCCTGGCCACATGCTGGATAAGCCCCTAAATTACCAGATTTAGTCCACCATACACTTCACTGGTCCCCCAAGGGGAACCATTTGATTGGCTGGTTTCTATCTAAATAATACAGGGAAGCACTGCAGAGATTTGTTGCAGAACTCAGGGAGAAGGAGGATATTTTGTTTGTCTGTGCTTTCCTCAGCTAGAAAACCATTTTAATTTTTTTCAGCCACTGCTTCTAAGAATCCTATTTCCCTTGTCTCTTGTTTTAATACCGTAGGGCTGCTTTTAATGGTGACAATGTAGCCAGAATTAGATCTAATAACAGTGTTCGTATAGAGACTCCTAGATGCAGCATCACATAAATAAACTAGACTGGGTATTCTACAAAATTGTAAAAATGAAATAAGGAAGGTGTGAAGTTAGGGGGGTGATTTATATGTGGAAAACTAGTGCCAAGAATATTGTTATGGGCCTGGCTCCTAGAGGCAAGATTTGTTAGCAGAATCTGTCTCCAAATATTTATGTTCAGCTAAATAATTGCTAAATAATTCCAGTTCTCAGCTGGAAATTCGGGATCAGGCCTAGTTCGAATGGGTGGCTGAGTTGCATGGTATATTGGTGTTTTATACAGCAGTCCTCTTACTCTGTGACCACTTGTAACTTTCAGGATATAATTAATCTTTTATAAAGTGCTCTTCATGGCCTGTCATTGGAACACTTCTTTTAGAAGTATTTATTTAAAATAAATGAAGCACTTAAAAGCAATATATTTGGTATTATTTGTTTGGGAATTAGTGAAGAAAGTTGTGCTTTTCTGCTCTGCTTGTGTACTCTGCTTTGCATGAACTCTATTTTTGTCAGTTAACAACTTTGTGTGTGAGAGTGAGATTATGCTATTACTGTCATTATTTAGGCTTCCACAGCTTAGGGACAAGATTTTTTTTAATGTTCTTTTTACCATGTTGGCTAATACTTACTGTGCTCAAGATTAATGGTGGGCTCCCTGTAAGGAGTTTTTTATGGAGAGACTCTAGAAGAAATTACCTCTTATGAACATACAGGGAAGAGAGAGCCTCATCACTCAATGCAGCTGGGAGACAGACATCTACAGTACAATATTCTTCTATTTTTCTCATCTCAGAGCAGTGTTATAGTGATGTGGCAAAGGGGACTATTTTGAGTTTATGATCATGAAACAAAGAAACATTTTAAAGGGACCTTGTCAAGATTGGGAATTTTGATATTGGTACGGGTCCTCTGGTGGACTGGCTTTTGGTTACCTCTCTCCTCTCTCCTAGACCATCCCTTCATGCCCACAAGACCCATTTGGTAAATCTGTTGAAGTAATTCAATGTTGGCATTTATAAAATACCCTGATCTTAGCAAGAGGAAGAAGAATTGCTTCTGGGCTGTTAGCACAGCACTGCCAGGACCTGGGCAGGAGCAGTGGACATTGCAGGCTCTCCTAAACTTGTGCTGTGTGATCTGAGAGCTGGGGATACCAAATGGGGTGCTCTCGATATCCATGGATCAATGGTTTACTGCTTTCAAAAACTGAGCCCTTTTCCTCAGAAATAGTAAAATGGTGCTGATCTCCCTTGTTGATCAGATGCTAGGAAGTAGATACAGTTTTCCAAATAGCAACTGGGGGATTCGTCCAGGCTTTCACATGCTTTGATCTGTAACTCCCTGACACTACCACACTTCTGGACAAACCTAGCATGGGTTGTCAGAGTAGAATCAAAATCTTTCCTCGCCTTCCTACCTCTAAAATCCCTTTTCTAAAATTCTGGAACTCCCTCCCCACAACAAGGGGGAAAAAGTTCTGTGATATGAGCAAATGACTGGGGGAAAAATGCACCCTAAAAATTTAAGACTCTTAATCTTCTGGACTCTAAGACATTATTGGATTTATGGAAGATAGATATCTTGTATCACTTGCATGTACAAAGCATCACCTATCTTCTGAACCAGATATATTTTGAATATTTATGCAGAAACAGCTCCTTTATGCATTTTCAAATGCTCCTGATCTAGTTTAATCAATTAAAACAACATTAAATGCATTTGAATATCTCAGCTCTTTCTCTTATCAATATAATTCTCAAATGTTTTCTTTTCAGAGCCCAAGGTGATGAAAAATAGATTCATTTACTCTATTACTTCTTATAATTGTGGCTCCAAGAATTTTTTTCCCCTAATTTTGAAGCCACAAGAAGACTTTATGTGGCTCTAAAACTGCTGTTGGTTTTCATACCACAATACTCAAGGGCATATCTCTCCTTCAGGCTGCTATTGTTTGCAATCTGGAGATAAAGGCACACTTGATAAAACTCTTTTAATGATGTTAATATTAATACTTTGGTGGAATACTTTATCCTCTAGTAATAGCTTTAAAGAGTTTGTTGAGATTTTGTCATCTCATACATTTTAATAGAAAATTAGGTTTGTGATTAACAAGAAAAATATATCTACCTGTTACTTTATTTTACTTACAGTGTCATGTAACTGCTGCCTGTGGAATAATGTATACCTTGCACCATATGTAGCTCGGCACTCGTGGTGAATACTTGATGCTTCAGACAGAAAGCAAGGTGCAAACTAGCTCTGAGCATTACCATAGGCCATGCTGCTCACTGTCTGTCCCTTGGGAATCTCTGCATGGACAAAAGGGCAGGCTGTGAAGCTCCTTTTTCTGATGGAGGAAAAGCTCCCAGTCTCATAGGGAACACAGCTGCCCCCCTTCTCCCTTTGCAGAGGGAAGGTCATTCTGTGATCTGTGAGCCAGCAGCTCTACTAGGCTCTGGAGCTAAGCCAGGGACTTGTAGTTTGTCCCTCTCTGTTCCTTTGGGAGGTTTTTATGCTTGAGGATGTAGGAACAGTGGCTTGAGAGCACTGAATTGCAGGGCAGTGGTGAGGAGGAAAGAGGAGTTCCCATCTGCAGGGGGCTTTGTCAGCTGGAAACACTACCAGGAACAGTGCTGGTGATTGCTGTTGCTGAAGCTGTGCAGTGCCACCCTTGGAAGAAAACTCAGGTTAGCTCCAGGGTAGGGAAATCTTGCACTGGCTTCATCTTCTGAAGACCTTAGAGTGCAGTGCAAGGAGCACAGAGTGGCATCTGGATCACTGCAGTCTGGGGCTGCTCAGTGCTTAGGGCAGGCCTTTACTGCTGCATTCTCTTTACTGAGAGCCATGAGGTGCACTTTGCTGCTCCTTTGGCTCCCATTTCTAACCTGCTTTCGGTGTATTTGTCATGCATCTCCCGAGTCTCAGCCAAATGAGCCATCCTCTGGGCTTTAGGTTCAGGCAGTCACAGTCACATTTCACCACATTCTGCCTTCACAGGTAGGAGTACTGATCCCATTAGCTATTGAATCTGCATCCAGCTCTCCAGCAAGTATACAAGCAGACTAAAGTGAAGGCTTCATTAAAGACACCTAAGTCCCTACACGAGAAGTCCTCCTATGGGTTATAGCATTGCTCACTAACAGAAGTGCTCCTGCTAAGGGGAAATCTTTTCTGGTCAATGTTTTCCAGTGCTACTGCTACCTAACAGGAGGGAGGCAGCATTTGCTGAACAGGCCAGATTTACTCACATGCAGGAGAATAGGGGATCCACCCCTGGTCCCCTTGGCAGAGGGCAGTGCTGCTCTGCCCAGCATGGGGCTGCAGCAAAGCCACGTGAGAGAGATCACTATCCTTGCACAGGTCAATTGCTTTGCTTGCTATTGCATTCCCAGCTGCATAATTTATTGTGGCTGCCACGTGAGGGATGGTGAAGACAGCCAGAATGAAGTGCTGTGCCAGTAACAGCCTTGGTAAATTAAGTAGTGATGGGCCTGAGCAGTAAGATTTTGATATGGATCTGAATTTTGAACAGCTCGAGTTCAAGGGAGCTGGGATCCTGGTTTTGGGCTCTGTCCCATTTAGAATTACAGCAAATGAACCCATCACCATTTTGAACCCAATGTTTCACACTGTGATAGTGGCTGTGGGAGCACTTGATCAGCTGCTGTCAGTCAGAGCAATAAATTGGCCAGCTTTGTGTCAGCTGATGAAAATGCTACAGAAAAAAAGTGCAGGCTTTAAATGTCCTTTGGTCTTTTTTTTCCTCAGGCCAAAAAACAAAAGATATTTGCAATAATATAAATAAGAATGAATTCCCCAGATTCCCTTCTCTTTCAAGCTGGTAAAACAATCATCTTCTCTTCTTGCAATGCTCATCAGAGCTCAATTCTTTGTGTCACAGCCAAGTATAGCAAAGCCACTGCAAATCACAGAAAATAAACATTCTCTTCTTGCTTGTCATTTGAGGTTGTCTTAACCTGATTTTGGCTGAATGATACTTTGCAGGGCCTCATTACATGGCTCAACTATTTCTTCACCTGAAGGAACTTGCTTACTCCAGAAAAATCTTCTCAGAGAGAAGGAATTTTTCATCCCTCACATATGGAAGGATTTAATCTTGATACTAGACAGCATGCAGGATTCATGCTTCATAATGAACTTCCACTGTGAATCAGGATGAGACTTTAAACCTGTTAGGGGTGGCGTAATGTGTTGATGGAAGATAATCTTGCTTGGAATTCCCTAGAAAGACTTAACGACTGTTGGGCAAACCAACAGGATTGACTGTGCTGAAAGTTCAGCCAGCTCAGTCTGCACCAGTCTGGGTTTGGGCTGTTTTGCATGTATCTGTTCATCTCCCCAGTACGTTGTCCAGTGTGTAACTTTTGGGGAATGCTTAAGTGATATGTTTAGCCTGGGAATAAAGCTTCAATGCAAAATTCAGTGAATTTTAGTTACCTTGCAGGAGCTGCAAAAAAACTCTGTCAGGGAATGTAGCGTGACAGGAACGCTTCAGCTTGCATTAAGAAAATTCAATATAGGCCACATGGTAGCCTTCTTCTATTTACGGAGAAGCTGGACTATTATTTGCACTAAGCTTGACAATCTCGAATATTAACAATGTCCTTGACCTGTGTTAGAAGTCCTACAGTTATGTACATGAGTAGTACTAGTACAGAACTTGAAAAAAAGAGTGATTTATTGCTGAATGTCCAGTATTTGTGACAGGAACTGTTTCCTTTCTCCTTCTGCTGCCACAGGACTAATTAACAGTATTTTCTAGACATCTAGGGAAATTATGTATCAATTCATTTATTGTTTGATTTTGCTATTTTAGATGTAATTGTTATTCCCAGGGTTTTACCCTTCTTTTGAACTTTTTTCTTTCTTTTCAATTGTCTTCCATCATAATTTCTCTTCCAGATAGTTCACATTGCCCAGTGTAACCTTGCTATCAAATATAATGGACTTTCTGAAAGACTCCTTAAGTCCCTTCTTCTGTGAGTAATCCTAATTGCCTAAACAGCCCATATGGCTTCAATGAGATTACTTGTTTAACTAATAGTTTCTCTCTCTTGCCTTACTGTCTCTTTCAATCCATCTGGTAATCCAAGGTTATAACTGGTGACAAATACTAGGTTAATTTGCTTTTGCAATTCAACCTAGTATTTTCAACAAACATTGCATAAATGGTTATTCCTTGCTCTCCTTGTAAGGCTGTCACTCTTTGACTTCAAAAAATCTAACGAAAATTCTAATTCCAATGAAAAGCTATAGCAAAATTTGGAAACATTTTCATCTTCTTGGCTCTTCTGACTAGTATCTCTAAACTCCAGTTTTCCTATTACAAATCTACTGGACTTACCTCATGCATATGCATGACAGTAAGTCTGACAGTATCAGGCTACAAACATGATTTAGTAAACATTGTTATTCTGAGGAGAGCATTTCTGTTTTGACAATACCATCATGTATTGTGGTCCTTCACTGTCCTACAGTGCCTTTTAAGCAGTCCCCTTTTTCTAGTCTCAGGAGAACTTTTCAAGTGTGACGAAGTGATAATCTGTAATAGGATTTCTGCCTACAGAGTACTCACAGGGTTTTGAAGCTAAGAACTTTAACTAAAGGTATTAAGCATTCTTGAAGGAAGAATGCCCAAAGAAAGAGTAATCTCAATTCTGATGTACAACAATAGATCACCAACTTAAAGGCTAACTGATGAGTGCAGATGTTCAGAGATCATGGCTAATTACATCACAAGCTGGCAACCATTGGATTCTAAGTACCATATGTTGTTTCTCAAAAATAAGTGATGCTTCTCCTATCCAAGAGGCTGCCACCACTGTCAAGAAGCTAATAAAAGAGTTTGGGGTCTCAGTGGATCTGCATTTGAGCCAATGATGTAACTTTGCAGATGCCACTTTGCAGATGCTGTCCAATGTTTGTGTGTCCGAGACCTAGACAGTGCTCCAGGCACAAGTGTGAGACTTCTGTCTGCTCCTCTTGAGAACAATCTTGCTTACTAGTATGAGATGGGAAATTTGATGGTTACATGCTGAAACTTTATTACAGCAAATATTTTACCAATGTGCTGCTTGTTCTGTGAATCATATCAAACCTTGGAAGAGTTTTATCTGTTTGCTCCCTTATACACAAATGTTCATGTAAGTCTTCCTCCCGCAGCAGCACGGAGTGGATCAGCTCTGCTGGGCTCTGTACTCTTAGCTGTGCCTGTCTGCAGGCAGGAGCTGCTTCTCTGTGTGGTCTAAAAGAGCTGTACCTGTCCCACTGCATGACCATGGCTCATTGGCAGCTAAGGCCAAAATCCTGTCCTCTCCAGGGGAGGGGTTTCCCCAGGTACAAGGGTGGATTGTCTCGGCCATGGATTTGGGCAGGCTGGGCGAGTGGACAGTCTGAGCTGGAGCTCTGAGCTGGCAGGACAGTGTAGGTATGTCCATGTTTACTGAGTTTTCTTTTCCTTCAGGGAATCTTGGAATGAACTCCTGGAGACCTATGCAAACAGAGGCTTGTGGGTATTAGCTGTGAAGGAAAGAAAACATTCCACAGTAGTTTTACATTAAATTTTTCAAGTAGCCCAGTTATAATGCTCTGTATTCTGAGATAATATTCATGCAAGGAAAACTGCACATTTAGCATAAAACAGTGATAATTCTTACTGTTGGTTGGATGTTCTGCTTATCCATACTCACCTATTTTGCCTCTTATATCAAAAGCTGATCAGAGAAATTAACACCTAGGAACTGTAGTGAAAAATACATAGAGAAAAAGGAGGAGTGAATGCTGAGGTCTCTGGAGTTTCAGTTCCTAAATACAAGACCTCATATTCTGTTTCATTACAGTAAATGGCAACTTGACCAGCAACCTGGGGAATACAGACATTATGAAAGACAATGTTGAGCATCCATTTTTAAAAATTCATTTTGTGTAGGTTTTATGGTACATTATTTTATCTGGATTTCAAGTGTGTCATCTGTCCTACAAAGGAAACACTTTTTTTGAAATAGATCTACATGGAGAATAAAAATATGGGGGTTTGGCCAAGACCAGATACTGTAGCAGTAATTATAATTAAGGTAGGAGAAGCTCTAAAAGGGCAACACAGAAAATTGCCATAATACAGTTATGAAACAACATGGAATTTAGTGCTTAAAAAGGAAACCCTTTATAACTTAGCACAGTGGTTTCTAGCACATAGCACCTTACATAGTGATTGATATCAAAGAAATCTTCATTTGGAGTGAGGGATGCCTCATCAGGTGTGCTGGAGCACTTGCTACACTTGCACCTTTCTGAAATTGCCTATAACCATGACACTTACTATCCTGCTGTTTACTCACATTTAAGATTAAGAAATTATTCATTGTTTAATACAGCATGTAATGCCTCCCCTAGAAAACACCTCCTCTGTGCAAACATACCATGTATTTATTATGAATGAAACTCATTAATAAGTAGTGCAATCAATATTTGAGCTCCTGCAAATATCAAATGCTGGGGTTGCCTTTTGGCTGCTATTCGTCTTAATGTCAGGATTTGGAGAACAGGTTGTACTTCAGCAGAGGTATCAATTTCCATAAGTCAGAATCAGAAGTCGTGTCACCTGTTTTGCCATTTAGCTACTAAATCATTCATCTGTCTCTAACACATGTGAACACCCGCTGCAGTCACTACTTATGGCTGCAATACTTGCTCACTTTTGCGGTTTTCCCCACCATGCCAAAGGGATGTTTATGCCAGAGTCAGGAAGATCTTTTTCATCTTGGTTCCCATTCAACCACTTTCTACTCAAATTGTTTACCTCATTCTTGACCAGACTCTCCTTGCCTTACATACTTTACTACGTGGGAGGCACTTCAGTCTAGTCCAACTCCAAAAACCTTAGAAAAAGTTGAAAATGTGAGTAGAACTGATCAAAATTTTCAGCATAAACCTCTGTGTATTCTTCTGATGGCTGTTTTTCTTGCTTTACTTTTCTATTATGAGCTCAGTTCACGAGGAGGGGCTTGTACCTCCCAACAAACTCAGACCTGAGGAAAAGCAGGGCTGTAATGTGAGAGGTGGGTGAAATGAGTGTGACTAAATGACTAAATCTGTAGGAACTGAGAAATGATCCCACTAGCTCAGCTATCTGCAAGGTGTAAGATTTAGCAGAAGTAGAGAAGGACTGCCTTTAGACCAGCTCAAGCCCTCTCTGAATGTGGCTGGAGGTCTCATAGAGAAGCAGCTCTGGGGGTTCTCAGAGCGTACCTGGTGTTTGAAGGTCACTGCAGAGATTTTGGTGCTGGACAGATGTCCTGGACTGTGGGACAAGCAGCTCCTCTGTGGGCAGCCCCTGCCTTCCCCATCCTCTGTCCCTGCCTCACCATAGCAGAGGGGCTCATTGCCCTACTTTGCCACTGCCCCCTGCAAGAGCCCACTCCAATGGAATCACCACAAAGACCTCCTGTGCTGCCTCCAAAGGTGTTTGCTGCACTCTTTTTTTACCCAGTGTAGCCTTTCATGAAGAAATACTCGTCTAAACAAATAAGCTGTACACTTTGCAGAATGTTTCCCAAGTATAGCTCTCTTTATTATGGTCAGGACAAAAATGACTGAATTCATTGCAAAATTAATTCAGCTGTTCTTCTTGCATTTCTCCTGACAGGCCTTTGGATTTTGAGTGATGTCCTTTTGGGACACTAGAAGATTCCTTTTTGTAACATCTTCTTAATTTTTTTAAGCTCAGCTTTCTTTTCTTGAGCATAAAATTCCACATAGTCATTCCTTTTTTGTTCTTTACCCTTACACAAATTCTTTTAAAATGCCTATTCTACATGTCTTCTTTTTTTTCTGAGACAAGAAAACCCACTGCAGCAACCTTGTTCTGCATAAAGCAGGTCTGAAGTCATCCTAGTATTTGTTAGGGCTGATCTCTTCAGTATGTTTATTTTATTCAGTTTATGACCAATATATTACCTGACCTATTCACATGCAGATATCCAGGCTCAGGCTTCATAGCCTCACTACAAGTAAATATATAATACAGTAAAAATTGAGCATGTAGCAAAATCAAGAGTGTAAGCTGAGTTCATAATGTCCAGCTGAAATCACTGGTTCCATAAAGAAAGATATGCCAAACCATCACAGCAATATATATGCAATTTAATTCTGTTACACTGATATTTTGAATTGTCATTGTGATACCTTCTAAATTGAAACTTTACTTTTATTATGGGCCTGTTAAGCAGTAAAATACCCGTGTTTGTATAGCAAATATAGGTACAGATTTCCTGGCTCATTTTCTACTGTAGATTTAAAAACCTTCCCTCCTCCTTATTTTTCAAAATTTTTTCTTTCTTTAGGTATGTAAGAACCACATTTGCACAGCAGTCCAATACAGCCAGTGTAAATCAGTGTCATTCCCTCCAAACAAGCAGAGCTACACTGATTTACACCAGCTGAGGCACCAGCTGAAGATGGTCGTAAATTTTGTGGTGGTTTTTGACTTCGGACTTCCTCCTTTTTCAAGGATATGTGTGATGAGTGCTACTCCTTTTCAGAAGCTGTGTGGGTTTGTGTTATGTGCTACTCCTAAAGGTGTTTTTAACTGTCCTTGATTGTTCTTCTACTAAGTCAGCAGTTAAGCATAGCTCTGAAGAGACAGTTTTCTTACTGTGACTCTAGTTTTCTATGCTCCCCTTTTTCTGACTATTGGCATCCTTAATGCATGACATTTTAATCGAATGAGTACTACTTCAAGCGATACATAACTGAACTTAAATTTTAAGGAACAATATTCTCCTCTCTTAAACATCACTGAAAGCTTACACACAGGAAAAAAAAAGAACAGTTATCTGCTGAACTGTATCAGCGTCCTCTGATATAGCCATCTTTAAAGCACTCCTTTGGGTAATAGTACTAATTAAATCCTGCAATGCTTATTCAGTCTTCTGTCCATAAAAACTCCCACTGATGGGATCTGAGAGTCCTCTGAAAAGCAGGGCTAACTTTATTTACGTGTATAGATATGGATTCAAATGCCTAGCATTGCACAGTCTGTTGGAAAATGTTGGCCTCCATGCTCAAGGAACACAGGATAAGAGACTTTAGAGATGGAATGGCAATTAGAGTTTTTCTCAGCCTCCCACCAATATAAAGATGCATAGAAAGCTACAGTGTATTTCTTTCTTTCAAGGAAAAAAAAGAATCATTGAAAAGATTGAAAAGAAAGTCAATACACTGGTTACACTGAGTTTGTGGGACATGAGTTCAAGGTAATGCACAATTACAAGAACTGTTTGAACTATTTGTACATACTTATTTGTTACAAAACATTTGTAACTGTTCTGTGAGAAAAGCTTTACACAAAGCCATCCATTCCAAAGAGTCCTTTGTTGAGAAAATATTTTGATAAAAAAAAAAAAAAACACATAAAAAATTAACTACACAGTAATGTGAGCTGGTCCTACAATTCCTTAAAATTTTGTCATGGTTGAATGGCACATGACATAATGATGACTCCTCCACTAGATGAGTTTGATGCCAGATATTCTGTGTAGATTTCTGAGGTGTAAGCACTAGAGATCTTTTCCTTCCTGAATTAGATCTTATTGGGAAGGGTTTTGTGATCCACCTGGATCTTTCCAGGTTTTGGGGGTGAGTCCTATATTCTACATTGCTATCCACATGCCAGGCCATTGTGAATGTAAACATCTCTGAAATGTCTTGGCATTTACACTTGCCCTTGCCAGACCTAAGCACATCTGGTTTTTAAAAGTCTAATGGAAAATCAGTGGTACTGTCTCCTAAGACAGATTTTCAAAGCTGCCTGTTTACATTTCAATGATTTGGGTTTCTAAGTCCTGAATGTTAAGCATCTAAATCCCTTTGGCTTTGCAAAGCCAAGAGGACTGAAGAGAAATGGGGATGGTGTCTGTATAGCACTTGGAAGAATATCAGGTAGTTTATTTTTGCCTGTTCATCCAGCTGCTCAGCCATTTCCCATCCTAATAAGTCTAAGTAGGCAACCTTCTGTTTCCCTAAGGAGTCTAGATTGCCTGTAGCTACGTGGATTGGTCTCTAATAGATAAAATATCTTATATGCACAGGAGGTCAGGCTGGTTTGCTTGGGAAGGGGAATTTTCCACCTCTATCCATCTCCTCAGCTGTTTTGCAAATCTCTTCTTTCCCTTCTGCAAAGGCTGTGGATCCCCTGTGCCAGACCTCAGACCCCCACCACTCTCAGTGTTAAGTCTCTCCTCTCTGTGGGTTGTGGACACTGTCCTGCTCTGGGATGCAGGAACTCTGCACCTGGGCATGGGATTGGGGTCATGCAGCTCAGGCATTGCCCTGGAAAGCTGCTTGGCATGCAGTGTGTTTTGTGCTGCTCTGCTTGGCAGCCTGGTGTTTTGTGGTTAATCAGCATGTGCTGGAGCACAGCCAGCACAGTTTAGAGTGGAATTGACCCCCAGATGTCCCTTTCTGGAAAAAAGCAAGGGTCAGATTTAAATAAATCTCATGACTGAGTTAGCTGTCTTCAGTCTTCCTCCTGCCTCTAGGTGGCCTCTAGCATGGCAAAGGCCAGCTTCACAAAAGGAAGGGTGTGACCAGGTGGGGATGCCCCTGTCACCCAGCCCCCATGGCCATGTCACCCCTGGGCACAGCTCCTCTGGGAGAGCCAGGCTGGCTGGCCTCAGGATCAACCACCCTCACCCCTTGGGTTGCCACAGCTCCTCCTGTGGGGACAGACCATGATTATCTGATGTCAGCTATATCAGTTGGATGTTAATATTTCCAGGAATTGATGCTTTTACAAATCAGTCATGAAGTACAATTTTAAACTGATTTTAACAACCAGAGCACACTGCCATGAGGAAATGACAGCAAGTTTTTTGACATCAATATTTAAATGAATAGGAAAGAGAAAGAGACTGTACCTGCTGCTGAATATTGTGTTTTAAAGAAAATGAGAGGTATTTTGCATTTTCTCTTTTCTATTTTTTCTTTCCTTAGAGGTAGAAGATCAATTTTTCTGGCTGGACACAGCACAGGCAAGAAACTCAGGCCTGTAATTCCCTTGAACAGGCAGTGAGCTTGCAAAGCAATTATGGGCTTCTGTGGATTAGGATAAATAACCTCTCTGAACTACAGTGTTGTTACATACAGACCCAAAGTATATCCTACAGCAATATCTGCTGTGCTTTGGTCTAGCTTGAACCTGCTAAAGTCTAACTCAATATGTGACTTTCTCATCAGCTTAGCAACAAGTAGACATATTTACAAAATTTCCAAACAACTAAAGCACTTCTTGCTCTTCCTCACTCCTAAGGCACAGGGAAGCTCAGTAGTGATGTCTTTTCCTGAAAGAGTGGTCCAAGGAGGTGCTGTTTTAATATGATGTTATGTTTTGCTGAGCACACAGAAGGAGCTGGACTTGTGTGTCTGGGAATGATGGGAGACCAGCCACAGCAAAGCAAGAGTATAAGAAAGAATTTCTTTTCCTGGCGAGATTTTGAAGGAATTTCAGGATAACAAAAACCTGTCTATATTTCTGGGAAGATGCCATGATTGCATGTGATTGACTAAAAGTCTGCTTGGATCTTGGTGATGGGTGGGTCCCCAGATGTCATATCCTTTACCTGAGCATCTATTATGACATTGCTTTTGTTCCCTGACACAAAAATAGATGTGTTATTATCCTCTTTCAGGCTTCTGGAGAATCTCAGTGGTAGAAGTAAGAGAAAGGATGACTTACTGTGTTTCAATAGTCTTCATGGGCTCAAAGGAAAGAGAAGTGTTAAAGAAAGTAGAAATAGGGAACAACAGAGTTCTCCTTTATGAGCAGCTTTTTTCCCAGGATAAGTCTCCAGCTGGGGTTGCTGAGGTGTGTGGGAATCCTGCTGCCACACCAGGGTGCTTCATCTGAGCCCTTATCCACTTACCATCATTAAAGAAACCACAATCTTTTAAATGAGACATGACTTTGCCATTACTTTCTGGTTATGTTCCAAATGAGCAATCATATTTCACACAGGTTGCACACTCTTCAGGGAGAGTTTCTGATCTATACTTAGGATACTCACTATTAATAATGGGGACCTTTGCTGAGATAGGTGACAGCTCATTAACATTCTTCCCAGGACCTTCTAGGCTTAGATGTTATGTAGATAATGCTGTCTTCTGGTACAAGTGCTCAGAAATAAAACTCTACCATAATCAGCAAATTAGCTGCAGAATAATAAGCTTCATTACAGCTAGCCAGCCACTCCAGCCTTCTGCTTTTATCAATGAATTAAAAGCTCTTCATCTGCAGTTATTACTGTAACATGACACGGCAGCAATGCTGAACACTGAGAAGGTGATTTTGCTGCGATAAGCGTGGTCCCCCACAGACTGTGGTTCTGTAGCTTGCTTCCCTAGCCATGGGTTTGTTTTCCATAATCAAAGATTTCATTTAAAAATAAGAGTGCATTACATCCAGCATGCCTGTAAAGGCAGCTTTTAAAATAGTCCTCCAGTGTAGGACAGCGTCAGGATGTCAGTCTGAGTCTGCAGGCAGACAGGAAATTATTAAGCCTAATTCAGTCGCTGCAATTCTCCATGTATTTTGTGCAGGGAATGATAGGAAAGTGCTCAGGTCTCTGCACAAAGAGTAACCATAGTGGTTAATGTTTAGAAAATCCCTAATTTTTCTCTGAACTTCTGGATTTCCCAGTTGCTCTTCATGGAATGTGGGGTCTTCACTACTGCTGGTGTTGTTTTTGGAGTTATTTGTATTTGTTCTAGGAAAGAATTGTAAGTTTCAATCCTTCTGTTTTCTGAGATTTAGAGATTTTCATGTCAAAACTTTCTGCGATAAGTTTGCCATGGTGTTTGCTAGAATCATACATCTTGAAAAAGTTTTTAAAAAAATAATTTAAAAATAGCTGTCAGCTCAAATTTTGATTAGGAATCCCTTTTGATTTCAGTATAAGAATATTTACATCTGCCAGGCACCTAACTACGACTTTGCTAATTTTGAAAGGAATCTTCTTCTTCCCTGGCTTTTGCAATGGCCAAAACCTGTCTTTTCTGGGTGGGAAGTCCTTTGAATGGTGGTCACCAGACACAAACACATGAGGGAGTACTGGCAGAGTAGAAGTCTTGGGTGCTTGATGTCAAGCCTGAGAAACCCTATTTGAAGCAAAAAGTCTGCAGAAAATTCTACTACATTTGTCCTATTTTTTCCTGCATTTTTCCTGCTAATGCAATGGAAGGAATAAGACATTGTACTGGCTCTAAAGGCTGGAAACTGATGTGAGAAATGGGAAGAGAAGGTAAGCCTAGAAGAAGACAGGAGAGATGTTACAGGAGAGATGTTATGTAAAGGCTGGAACACAGTCACCCTCTTCCTACTGAAATATTTCACAGGTGTAAAAAAAAAATAAAAAATTGCTAAGCAGTGTAACAGCATGCAACATCTTTTTCTGAGGAGCAATTTCACTTAAAAACCTTATTCTCCCATACTATCTCGAACAAATAGCAATTTTTTTTTCTGTTAGTTTTCTCCCCCTTTTCCCTTAAACTTTTCTGAAAGTGTTCTTGCACGGTACAGTATCTGGGACACTGGAAGCAGCCTGTATTAGTTGAGTACAACTTACTTAGTACTCCCTGCTGGCACAAATGGAGGGTTAACACAAAGGTGCAAATGAATGCAGATGCTCTTTAGGCTGTGTTGCAGTTCCAGTTTCAGAAAAGTTATATGTACTCAAACATCATGAATTTAAAACTGTGAAAAAGCCATCCCTCCAATATCTGGAAAGTCCTCCTTCCTTTTGGGAAGTTTCTAGCCCTTAAGCTTCTTTCTGCAAGGATAATCATATGCATTGAGTACACCCTATGGAGTCAAGAACTTGGAATATTTTTACAAAGACCCTAAATCTTTTTTAAAATTAAAAACCTAGAAAAAAATCTCAGCCCACGCATCAGTGGCTTTTGAATGTTTTAGACACGACTACACAGTTCACTATCTGGAAAACAACTGCTGCTTTTAAATTTTTTTAAACTGAGAGTTGTATTTCTACAAGAAATGCTTTTGCTGACTTTTATTTTGTCTGTGTGAGAAAAGCATCATCTTCAATGAAAATGTTCAGGTGCTGTGCAAGAATGCTCAGAGAAAATAATTTTTTTGAGTTAGTATGACTTTTTGTGCATGTATTTTGAAATACTAGTACAAAATCAAATGCAATTTTTAATTTCTCTCATACTTGCCATGAGAAAGCAGATTTTTCTAATAAAGCAATCATTTTCCAACTGGCTTTGTATTTGGGTTTTTTTTGTTTTCTTTTCAGAAGAAAACATATGGGGGTTTTGTCATGGCTTGTTTTGTTTTAATCAGATTTAATAATGATTAATACTTGACATGACTTTTACTGGGTCTTTATTGGCACGTGCCACAGTTAGCAGGTATATTAGGCATTGGCTCCAGAAATAACCAATCCAATCCAGGTAACATTAGCCTTTGCAGGTGCTGATGGAAGATCGGACAGGAAACGCTTTGCTCCTCGGACAGCTCGGCTGCTCATTGCCAAGGAGCTGTTGCAGAGGGGGCCTGGCACGGCCAAGTAGCCAAACTTCTCCTCAGCTGAATCAGTAACACTGCAGAAATGCCAGCATTTGTGGGCTCCCAGGTTTTTGGTGGCCATCCTAGTCACCGATACCCATGCTGGGTGAGAGCCAGCTATTTTCATCTGGGCCAGGGCAATGGTTTTCCAAGAATTGGTCCATCCAAGAGGCAGGTGATGTGTACTGAATGAACTCCTTCAAGGAATTTTTATTCAACTCCATAGGAGCTGAGTGTTGGTTTGATTTCTGCTGCATGTTTGTCTCTGTGTAAAGATGAGGCAGGACTATTTCTGCGCCAAGGAGAGGCCCATCATTGCAGGAGACAAGAGAACAAACATTCTCACAGTATAATCAATCTTATAGACCAGATGGATACAGTAATTAGAGCAAAAACAATTTTGCCAAGAATATTAACATTTCAACAGTTTATCAGAAAGGGGGTGTTGACACCGGTCAATAATTTTCTGATTATTGCAAAAACATCTTAAGTTGTTGACTATTTTGTGCAAAACAGGACAGACTAATTTTGGCCTCCTGACCTTGTTTACAGTGATGGGTGGTAGCATTGCCACCAAAATCTTTTTTTAAAACAAACAAACAAATAAACATGTGTTTTTCCATGATTTGAAGGTATTGTAGGCCATAAAGATGTATGGGGTTTCCAAAGACCATATTTATTTATATTTTACTCAGTCTCATGATACTTGGGTGCATGTTGCAAAAAATTAAACAACTGTTGTCAACAGTTAGCACAAGTCAAGCCTACCCATTCCTCCCCCTCTTCCCATACGTGGATGAGATAAACATCATGTGTATGGACCCAAAAGAAAGAACAATAATAAAAAAGAACTTAGAAGAATCCAAGTCCATCCTTCCTTCACTGGAGAAGAAATATCTTCTATTTGTTTATTTTTTTCTGTCTGAGTATAAAACTGGCAAGTCTGTGCAAGACATGAGAGGAAATACTGGAATAACATTAGTATAGATGAGGGGCAAGACATTTTACTGATATTAGTGTGTATTTCTGTTGTCTGTCTTTTATTTCTTTTTTTTTTTCTCTCTCCTTTTTTTTATTGTTTCTCCTACTTTTTCAGTATCAAGGAAATCCTTCCCTCTCTCATGTTTTCTGCCCTGTGCTGTTCCTCACATGCTGTTCTCTTGGGGCACTTTCAGTGGTGGGCCATGAACACGCTGCTACACAGACCCAGCAGACTCATTGCTCTGTGCTGAAGCTCCCTCTCATCTGCCTGCTGGAAGGGACACCTCTTGTGGGGCATCAAGGTGCCTTGATGTAACAGCTGATTACACAGCTGGATAGAACATTTCAAAAAAAGTCAGCACAAATCCTCTGAAACAATTTCCTGACCCTACAGCCAGCCCTGTAACTCACTTTGAGGTACTGTGAAAGGACTGGGTATGTGGACATGAATTCACTTTGTCTCTTGTTTTCCCTCAATAAATCACGTGAACCAGGCTCTGGAAGAACCCAGGAAGAAGAAATCAGCAGAAGGAGGGAATTTCCTTGATGTCAGGAATGCCCTCCTGCCTACCCTGCCAGACGCCAGTGCTGAAGGAGTGGATAAAAGACCACGTGTCCAGGCAGAAAACTGCAGTTATAACTGCTTGACTTGCATGTGGCACATAACTTCTTACTATCAGCAGTAACACTTTGCAGCTATAGCTTTATATCCCTCAGCTCTGGCAGTACAGATGGTTTGATACTGATGACCAGTGCTTACAGCAAAACCAAGGAGGTGTGGGGTAGTATGGCCTTAAATTAAACATTTTTATCCCCAGTCTCAGTGCTCTGTGACTATAAGGCCAGGAAAAGCTTTCCTGTTGTGTCCCATGCCTCTCACTCATTTTCTGGCGGGGTACAAGGTAGAAAGAAGTACCCCAGGTACCCTGATCTGCATCATGACCATGCTGGGTGCCAGCTGACCATGGCATTTCACCTCCTTTGTTTCCTCCATTTCACCTCCAGCAACAGTGAATGAAGCTTTTATACTATGATGCCTAGAAAACAAGGTAGTTTTCCCCTTGCCCTAGCAAAATAGCCAGAGACCATCAGGAGAGCAGCTCAGCAGCTGCAGTAGAAAAGGGGCAGCTGCTACTCAGAGCTCTTGCAGCTGCTCCGTGTTAGACCCTGTGGGTTAAAAGTCTGGACTTGAAAGTCCTTGTGAGAATAATTGTCCCATCTACTGCCTGGCTGGCAGAGGTTGTGATCAACAGCTGACATATTGATTAAAGAGGAGAGACAACGGCTAAGCAGATAAACTTTAATTTCCAAAAATAATATCAAGGGAAATTGAAGCTAAATCACTGGAAATATGCCCCTTCGAATCTTTAAAGGTCAGGAGTGTGGATCAAAGATCAAGTAATCGAGGAAGTGGGAGGGTATTAAATGGCCTGAAGGGCCTGAAACAGCCTGAGTTTTGGCCTTCAAGGTTTGTGCAAAGGATGTCCCAAAAGGAGGTGGAAAGGAGGAGGACAATGTGAAGCCAAGCCCTAGGGCAGATGGTGGCAGATGCTGCACACTGGAGCAGTGCTCTGTGGGACACGATGCCAGCCCAAGGGTCTGCCTGCACAGAAATGATACATTGGATTAGGCAATTCACTCTGGCTTCAGGAGTGAGCTGCATCAAACGTGAAATGCAATCACATTGCTTTGATCTGCCTTCACACTGCGCTCTTTTTTATCCAACAGTGTTTGCAAGCAGTGTCGGGCTCATGGGCTGCGTGGTGCCCTTGGGGAAGTGCCCCCAGCAGTGGCCATGCCATCACCCAGAGTGTGTTCCAGAAAACCCAGTGAGAACTGGAGGAGAAGACCTGGAATCAAACCAGTACATTCCTGTGATTCTTCTTCTGGCCATCCTGTAGCGCATCCTTATGTCACCACCATATTTTCTGAAAAATCCCTTCGCCAGGATTTCTTCTCCTGGGAAGCTGAGAAGCCTGAGAGAAAAATGAAAACAATAATTGTCTGGTCCACTTCTCCTGTGTTTTGCTGCTTTGGAATGTGGTTTGGACATTGTTTACCAGCTGGTCAGTTGATTGGTTTCATGTGAATTGTTTTGACCTAATGATCAATCACGGTCCAGCTGTGTTGAGACTCTAGAGAGTCACGAGATTTTCATTAGTGTCTTGATGAGCCTTCTGTAAGCATCCTTTCTCTATTCTTTAGTAAAGTTTTATTACAGCATTATAAATAATATAATATAATAAATATAATATAGTATAATATAATATAAAAATAAATTAGCCTCCTGAGAACATGGAGTCAGATTCATCATTTCCTCCCCACGACATGGGACCCCAAAAATACCACGTCCTTAAAAAGCTTGGGAGTGATGGCCTATCAGGCCTATGTAAATACATACATTTTTATTTTTCTTTTTTAATCCTGTGTGAACCTTTCCTTGGGGCTTTTGAAGAAGAGAAAGGAACAGGTCAGCTAAACCTGAATGGAAGTGGGTTGTGCAGAGGGAAGATTGAAAGAATGTTGGTAGCAAGTGAAAAAAAATGGCCCAGTTTTGTAGGCAAATGGGGTCAAAGGAGTCTTACTTTACTCTTGCTGCAGCTGGAGCACAGTTGTGAACAGCAACTGTATTGGTACCATGGCAATGACCAAAATTATTTGGGTATAAATTTTCATTGCTGGCATGCGTGGGAGGGAATGTTTTGTAAATATGAGGTGACCTACTCCTCAATGAAATTATTCAAATCAGTTTTTAAAAAATCTGGTTATGAAGAATATAGGGAATAAAGTGCACAAACTGCAGCTAGCATACCTGACCAAGAAGACAGAAAATTTCTGCCCACTCCAATTTGTCATACTTGTGGTTATGGAGGACTCAAAGCAACTGGCTGGATTGGATGCCATCACTGGGTTGCCAGCTGTCCAGTAAAAGAGTGGAAAACAGTCCTTGGCCTCTCCAAAAGAAGGTCAGATCAACCCTTTGTTTTCACAATTTCTTTGCATTTTTTAAAAGCCATTTGTACTTTTTGGTATGAAGGGGCATGTATAGCAGTGAGTTCAGCAGCTGGATGTGCAGAAAAATGCTCCCTTTTACTGATTTTTAATCCTCCTAGTTGATGATTTCAAATATCCCCTCTAGCTGTGTTACAAGAAGTTTTGAATTTTCTTTCTGTATTCACCTTTTGAATTTTCTTTCTGCATCACTTATGGTTGTGCAGCAAGCTGAGATGCCTTTTTACAAGCCTTTTCTATTTTCTACTCTTTCCTCTGAATCAACTTTGTGTTCAATCTTTCCCCATTTTCACAGGACATCGAGTATGTGAACCATGAAGTGGCCCTCACTTAGTTTTTCTTTTGGTAACTTGGATTTCCTTTAATTTAAACTAGTCCTGTAGTTCTCCAGCCATCTCTAGGCATGACTGCCCCCAATAAGATTTTATCTAGATATTTCTT
The DNA here is from genome assembly GCF_023055355.1 of Agelaius tricolor. Classification (NCBI taxonomy): domain Eukaryota; kingdom Metazoa; phylum Chordata; class Aves; order Passeriformes; family Icteridae; genus Agelaius; species Agelaius tricolor. Next base: position 34,631,544 of record NW_027269266.1, read on the forward strand.
CTCACTCCCTTTTCATCATTTTCTGTCTCTTTTACTCTTTTCCAGCTGATATTAAATCCTTATTAGTTTGGGGATATAACGTTTTTCCTACTAAGGCAAGCCAACAACAACACCTCTACTTATTTCACAGTGCAAGCTGCTATACTGTTAATGATAAAGAATCACTTCTCTTTCCCTTGTGAAAAGACAGCCCAGTTTACCTTTCCCTGCCCTGGTTTGCTGTAAGGTAAGTTTTTTTTTAAATTGCTTTCCCCAGATGAAAATATTGACTGCAGGTAAAAGCCATGGTTGATGATGGGAGAGTGAAGATGAGTGAAGCTGTTTTTGGGCATGCCACATTCAGGAGAACCCCCGGAGATGGGGCACATATGAGGGACAAATAACTGAGGCAGTGCTGCTCATTATCAGGACAGGCTTTAGTGTAGATGCAGAATGGTAACAAAGTTTGTACTGGAAAGAATGTTTATTTTGTAATGAAAACAACAAAACCCTTTGTGCCCTTTGTTTCAAATTCTGTTCTGGCAGAAGGTCTTCTGCAAATATAGGATTTTACATGAACTTTTCTGGCCCAACAATTTCCAATCACTGCGACTGATGTTTTGAGACAACTACAGCAGTACGAAATCTCTCTCTGAAACCTCTTGGAGCATTCTACTTTCTCCAAAACTTCTGACCTGTGTGTGCTTTATACATCTCTGCACCCACAAAAGTCATGTTTTTTCTGTCCTCTTGCACTATGATGAACATCTGAGCTATACAACACATTTGCTGTGGTACATCTGGTCTGGGGAGAGGGAGCACTGTAGGAGACAGCTCCAAAAAGTAGGTTTGAGGCTTCAAGCACACTGCTTGTGTTTGGATGTGATCCTGGAAGAAAATTAGAGGGTTTACAGCCTGGATGCTACTTTAGCACATTGTATGGGTAAACAAGTAACCTAGAAAGAGAGTCCCAGCTGCGACTGCCATGGTAACATGTCAGCAGCTGGCAAAAAGAATCCTGCATATCTTACGCACAGGGATGGTACCAGAGGACAAACTGATAGGGGACCTCTTTAGCCATGGACAGCTGAGAAGGTTTTTGTATTAAACTAGATATTGCCTGACAGGGAAACCCCCTCAAATGGAGACAATTGTGCATTTTCCACAGAGCCTTGACAGTACTCTGTAGTATTATGAGTTTTGCCACAGCACACCTTGCAAAAAAGCTTGATCGCCCATGCAGGGGTAGCTATTGTGACCTTTCTGATTCTTTCATCTTTCTCTGGCACCTTCCTTCTTTCTCCTCTGTGGAATGCACATCCCCTTGCCCCCTCTGCTCCAGAAGTGACCTGTCTCCTTGTGGGTTTGCTCCGGGAGTCACTCTCTTTCCAATGCAAGTGGATTATTCAAGCAACTCTGCAGGGCTCACAGCATGAATGGGGATGACAAAAGGTAGGTGACATCAGACATATACAGCCCTTGCTGCCTCCTATTAAACTGTGGCACATATACCTGAGTAATGGCCTATAACCAGGAGAGATGACATTTGGCCAAGATGACCTGGAGCAGGAAGAGTGCCTGGGTCAGGCCAAAACGAAACAATGCAGCTTGAGATAGTGGGAGGGCTGCCAGCAGCAGAGCGGCAGGAAGGCTCCTGTATGAACCTGAAAGCAAACAAACTCACTGCCAAGTAGCACTACTCCTGCTCCAAGGAGGATCACTTATTGCAGTTTGAATTATTAGCTCATTTGTTGTAGTAAAAGAGTGTGTGGACGCAAGGCACTGTGAGGAGACCAACCTAAATTACCTCTGTGTGCAAAAAAAGGCCTGGGAGTATATTTATATCCCTGCTTTGCTATGGGACTGTTATTCAAAGCACAATATAAATCATTATGTAAAAATCAAAATACCTTTGGTCTCTGCAATGTACCTGACTTCAAAGCATGAGTTCAATAAGTTAAGCAGAATTGGTAATACTTGATGTTCTAGTAGAGCCTCTATAATATCTCATTTATACTGCTCTTAACATATGGAGCATTTGCTTTGGCAAATGAACTTAGTAATATTTGGTGCTTTCCCAGCACACAATTAAAGCACCGACTTTGTAAATCATTGCAACAAAATCACCAGTTTGGAGGAACCTTTTGCTTTCTCCATTTACTGCACCTTCTCTACTAAAAGAAAAAAGTGAGTGCAATAATTTACTTTTATACATGGACAGTTTTTGCTGGGTCATCTTATCAATTTACGTCGTTATACAAAACCCAAATCTAAACCCCTGCATTGTAGGGTAGTTATTATAATTACAAGCAACTTGCAGATGTGACTGGGGCTTGAGACTCTCCCCAGGTCACGGACCTCTTGGAATCTGGGGCCTATTTGGGTTTCTTTCAGGGTGGAAAAACACACACTGGGGATTCTAGCATATACACATAAATCTTGTCAGTTAAATATAGAATAATGGGAATCATCAGGGAGTAAAAATACTCCACTTTTTATGGTAAACACCATTACATAAGACATGGTAAATACTTCAGTTTTATAGTAAAAACTAAGTCCTGCCATCCTCTCCCAGCAATCAGTTCCCTCTTTTTTAGGCATTTGGCTTTCTTTGCAGCTTTCAGTCTATTCCCAGTAATATTCCTTCTCCATTCTTCTCTAAGTATACATGCAGTATATAATACTACATATTAAATATATATATATATATGTATATGTATATATGAGTATATAATACTCATTTCATACATTTAGAGAAGTCCTACTCAGTGAGTTTTACTAACAACTTCCCAACTAATATTGGTTTTATGTCTCAATTTTTGTGCTTTGTTACAGTATTCCAGTCTGATTTTTTAATCTTTGCTGAAGTGGAAAAGTGTGTTTGCTCATTTGGGGGTTTTTTTGTTTGGTTTTTGGGGTGGTTTTTTTGGTACGTTTCTACCAGATGGTAAGAAAAAGGAACTTAAGGAACAGAAAAGGACACAAGGTAATTTTCTAGGTAGTCTAACTGGTCCATGAGTCAAGGTGGCATATGCTTGCTGTAGCTGAATTCCTAACAGTATAAATCTCTTGCATTCACAGAAAGCTGGAATCCTTAATACCATATCACCTTTGAAAACACTGCCAAAGATTTAACAAAAATGCTTTTGGTCACATAGGCCAAATTAAAAGACTGTACTTGCAGCCCACCCACAGGGACACAAAAAGGCAACAGTTTGAACTCCTGTGCAGGTAATGTGTGACTGAAAAAGGCTGAACCATTTGGAAGATAACCTCAGCTACAGGAGGAGAAAGAACAACGAAGATAATGGAAAAGAAACAGCTATAATAACCATCTGCAAGCACACATGGCCTCTACTTCAGCACCCATAAAACTTAAAATCATAAAAGAAAAGGAAATTGCTTGCAAAATAGCAAAGACTAAACATTTCTTGCTATGTTTTTGTAGGGTTCCCCTCTTTCAGGTATTTGGAGTGCTGTGTGTACTAGTGTTTAGCGTGGAGAGAGGTACATTCAAGTCTTTCTTTCACTCCCCCTTCTGCCTTGTATCTGCACACACTGTTAGGTACAGAGTGTACCCAAGGGTGCCAGCAGTATTGTCCTGCCCACCAAATCAGCTTGTATTGCCTGGGCCAGGTACCCTGCCCCTCAGCTGTGTATAGGGGTCAGTCCTAGCTCCATCTGCATGGCTGTACACAGCAACAATGCCATGGAAATAAGGGAAGAAATCCAATCATGATCACAGTCACTTCCCTAGACTAGGCTCATTTTTGCCTTTTAGTGACCAGCATAGCTTTGGGCTATCGATAGTTTTATAGCTACTACAAGTCCCTTAAGCGAGAGCATAGTTTTACTGCCTTTTTATTGGAATGCAATGCCAAATTATATAGATGTGTCCCTCCTAAGGCTTATTTCCCTTCCAGAGTGGTACTAAGGCTTTTTCTTTCAACTGGACTGGATCCCAAGCCCAAAGCATGGTGTAGCCCCAACACAGTCCTGGAAGAAGCCAAGAGGTGCCACAGCTGAGAGCTGCTCAATGGACCCACAAAGGACATTGAGACCAAGGACAGCCTGCAGCAGTTTTAAATTTCCTTATGAACTTAATAGAACTAAACCAAGAATTTAGCTAAGAGTCATTTGTGCCTTTGAAATTGATGTTGAGTTTTGTAAACTTTTAGTCATTTCAGGAAGAACTGAGCTGAATCCCCATCCCGAGTCACACTGCATGTGAGAACAACAGTGTGTACTCCATAACTTGTAGCTGCAGACTGGTCTTTAGCCTAGACATGAGCCATGCTCAAATTCAGAGGTCACCAATTGTTATGGCTTTATCAAGAACCTTATTAGTGATCATTAAAAATAATCTTGCTTAGAAGGAGACTGCTATGGGCAAAGCCCATCTTTCCTATTTATTTTATGACTATTAATGTTTTTTTTAATGTTTATACATTAGTGCAAGGAACAGTGTTAGCATAATTCTAGTGTAAAATAAAACCAGCTGTATCCATTATAAGTGCATTACTGCCAGGAACTGTAAATATGTTTATGCCTGATAGCCTTCTGACTCAATAATATCCTGCTATCTCTGTTGGGCAGGCAAGTTTTTAAACCAAGAAAAGACAGGTTATGATTTTCATAACCAAACTGTGTTTCTTTTTGAAGTATGTTATCTAAATTCAAATTTTAAGAAGGTCATTAAAAAAATCTGCCTGTGATTTTAAAGGAGAACAAAGTGGTGGCAAGAAGGTATGATGTGCGCTAAGAACAAGTTATTCCTCCCAGATATACACATACGCAGACAAACCCTGCCATATCATACCATACAAACAATTTTAATTGTGTAGTTACAGTCAATAACCACTCCTAGTCAGAACATTTCTGCATAAAGAAAATTGTGATACACTTATAAAAACAGCCAGCTGTAACAAAATAACTGGTGTTTTCATAGCAATAAACTCATAAAAAAGAAATACACCTTTATACAGAAAATTTATACAGCTGTAGCTTTAAAATTGATTGTAAACCAAAGGAAGACACATTGCAAACATCAATTATTTTCACATTAATTGCATAAGTTTCTAAGGTGATCTATTAGTTTTATTTACCTAAGCTTATTTGCATGATAGTAAAAATTGCATACAACAATAAGAGTGAAGCTTATAGTATGAATTGCTTGGATAACATAGAGCACTTTTTATAGGCAACTGTGTAAAGCACATTTTCTCTATTTAAAACTTTTAAGACACTTTGTTTTACTGCCCATCAAAATACATTTATAAATAGAAAAAAAATCAGTATGGTAACAAGAGAAGCAATATTACATTTAACGGAAACTTCCAAAAAAATTAATTACAACATGATGCTGCAGGATCTACAAATAAATAATGAGGACTAAATCGTGTTTCACATTTTCTTTTTCATTTTCTCTAAAACCATGTAACAATGAGAATGGAAAAAAAAATACAGTGACCTTTATTTCCAAAAGAAAACAAATCTGAATTACGGCAGTGCCATATAATACAAGGCATTTGTTGGCATATGTTATCTTTAAACTGCATTCCACAGTCTATAGTTCTTTTGTAACATACAATAGAACAAGAGTAACAAACTCTTTTTATTTTATTTTTTTAAATAAATGTGATTTTTCAAAGATCAAGTGTGGAGTGCTACAGTAATAATTAAAAAACAAGAACAAAACAGAAACAAAAAAACCAGTAAATCACAAAAGTTGTAATGCTTGTCTGAAGGCTCCAGAATCAAAATCACTGGTATCATGCTTATTGGGTACACTCACAGTGTATCCAGTGAACACAAATTAATATCAAACAATCCTCAACGCTTCATCTGTTGCTGCAAAGCAGTTTGTAAAATAGAGTAAAACATCTAGTGCAGTCTGCATTATCCTTTTTTTCAACTTTTGTGCAAGTTTTGGAAGATTCATTGGCCAAACAATGAATAATAAGGGTTTTTGACACAACGCAAGATGGAATTTTCATTTCATTAGTAAATACCAGCGGCACTGTTGAAAGAAAATAATACTTTTAGATCAGTCTTTCAATTCAGCATTAATCTCTGTGTTCCCTTCTACTGATAACTCTTCTTCTAGTTTAACTGAAAAAAGCGTGTTTGCATTTTTGTCTTGGATGCTGTCTTCTAAATCCTTGAGCAGCTCTTCTTCCTTGTATTCTGCAACATCTACCTCCAAACCAGAATTGTCCTTCAGCTTCCCATGGTGCTTGAGATAATATCGCTGGTTCTGAAAGAACTTGATAATGGTGTACTTGGGCAGGTCAAGCTGAGCGGAGAGAGTCTGGATTGCTTCTTCATCTGGATACAGGCCTACATCTTGTATGAAACTCTGTAGGATCCCTAGGGCCTCCACAGAAATCTTTGTTCGCGGTCGGGGTTTCTGACGATTTTCATCCTCAGATTCAGCTGGTGATGCTACTGTCGGTTGCCTTGGGGGTAGTCTGGGACCTGGCTGTTGTTGCTGTTGCTGCTGCTGTTGTTGCTGTTGCTGCTGCTGCTGCTGCAAGACAAAGAACAGCATTTTTTTGTACATGTATTCTTGCTCCTATTTTGTTCCTGACAAAATCCTGAGGAGGGAGCAGGGGGAAGAAATTGCAGAGCTACAAACAAAGGCTTAGTAAGTTTAAAATAAAGGAAGGGAAAAAAAGAAAGAACAAAAAGAACACCGTAGCTTTGCCAGACCAAAAGCACTGATCATACAACATCGGTGCAGTTTAGCTGACAAATTTTAATGAACATGCTCCACGAGTCAAGTGCAGACAAGACAAAATGCTAAATGACATAGTATAGGATTAACTTGACCAGCTTAGCCAGAACTGTAGCAAGGGCAAAGTGAGAAAAGTGCCAGATGAGGGCAAACGTGCCGGAGCTCTGCCAGCAACGGCAGCTGCTGCCCAAAAACAAGGGCTGCAACTCTCTAGCAATAACTAGACAAACGGGCTGGGGAGTCAGGGGGAAGGAGAGCATTTTATCTCTTTGAGTACAGAAATATCTCACTGCTGATCTGACCTCAGCATGCACTGAAGTCTCGTCAAACTTGAAAACATTACAACAGAATATGCTGGCTGGAAGTGCCTAACGTGGCGCTGACAAACCCAGCCTCAGCAAGGACAAAGGGATCTGGAGGTAGGAAATCTGTGTTTCCCCTTCTGGATCTGACCTCTCCTGCCAGCAGTCTTTGAGCAGGCCTGCACTGCCTGTATCCCAACAAATAAACAGGGAACAGACCTATTTACCTGCCTCTGTGTTTGTGCTGGGGATTATTTAGTTAATATTTATAAAGCACTAAGATGCAAAGCTCTAAATAAGTTGCACTATTATTATTAGAAGGGAACATGCTGCATTCCAAAAACTCAGGCAATAAAAATGAGCCAATATGCACATCAGAAGAATAAGATAAAGCAAATCATGATGTAAATAATTAACAAGAACTTAAAATGAAGTTTTGCAAGCATGGATTCAGAAACATTCTTAAAAGGTGAGGCACTGAGCCCTAGGGATAGAAATGTTTTTCTCATCTACCACCAGAGTACAGTACACTATAAGATCATGTTTAAAATCAAAAGTAAATTTATCAGCTACTGTTTGTGTTGACAATTCTTTTGCTGAACAGCACAGGAAGCACTGGTTAGTAAGATATTTTGGATCAGCAAATTTCTTGTCATATGGTACAAACCACCAGTTATTATTAAAAAACAACCACAGCAAAACAAGCAGTTGCTATCACTGCATTTTATTTCCCTTTGAGAGTCTCCCTTCAACAATTTTTGTCTTTTTGGTAGTGGTTTCCAAGCTTCTAGTAGCAGTTCTTTGAGACCCTAAGAAGCACAAAATGCTGTACAAATGGTAAAAAAACTGGAGGGATTATAATACTGTCCACTTCATAGGGGCTCTTGTGGTTGTGGAGACCTCGCACAGACATCCACAACTGGTTTAGAAGCCACTGCTTTAAGTGATCTTCATATTTTAAGATCTGACACAAATGCCCTGGAACTGGGGCTCCTTCCTCATCCCTGTTCAGGTCCTTGCATGTTTTATGGTCTGTGAGCAGTCCCATTCAAGGCTCCTGTCCTGAAGACATTCAAGACTACTCCCAGTACATTAAATTCTTATAAGACTGGAGGCTTCGTATATACAGTTTGAAAACTTGTGTCTGAGCTACATATTTATGCATCTACAACAATTACCATGTAGAACAGCAGAGACAAAACTCAGGCCCAATCTCCCAATCCTTACTCTTACAAGTCATATTAAGAGATTACAATGCAACTGCTTATGTGAATAATATTTATGAGATCAAACACACAACTTTTATCAACAAGGCAAGAAAATCTAAGTAAGTGGCATAGTGGTTGAATGTTTATACTGTGCATAAGCTTCTCCTTTTATCCCCTTAAGAAGTGATTTTATTAAAAACAATGTACATTTTCAAACAAGTGCTGTTTTATTACTTAATATAGATCTTTCTCTCTCTTTTTGCTAAATCAAACAGCAAGTTTCCAGGCTTTCACAATTATTTTAGTACTTGATATCCTAAGGGATTGTCTTATTCAGTTTGCTTTATCTTTAATATACACTCGTGTTGTTTCTGGCTGCGAGATAACTCTATCCTTCCTAGCTTTGTAAATATTTTTCTGTATAGGTAACACAAGTGATACACAGGGTCTCAGCTGAGGCTGGAAAAGCGTGGGGTAATATCTGCCCTTTAAGAAGGAGCAGTTACAAGGTTGACCTCAGGCCTTTTGTGAGAAGCGATTAAAGAGTCCCCAGCTCAGAGAGACAGCAATCCCCACTGACAACCTGGGCTACACAGCTGAGCACAACAGCCAGCTCCGCTCCCGGCTGGCAGCACCTGTGCCAGCAAAAAAGGGTGTGTGCAGCTCCGGCAGGAGGCCCACTGGGGCTGCCCAGAAGCAGAGGGCAGCTCTTCCAAGCCTCATGGTGCGGGTCTTGCATCCCCTCCTCTCTCTCCCTGACACGGTGCCCTTGTGCCAGCTCACCTGCGGAGCAGCACCCAGCCAAGGTCCAGCGGTCAGCAGGCCTGGTAGGAAAGCGCCTCTATGCTCTCCTTTCCCAAGGGTGGTGGGAGAGGGGCTCTGAAGGAAAAACAAACAAATATTGACTCACCCCAGTCTCAACTGGGATTAAAGTGGGATGAGAAATCCCCTTCACTCCTACCCAGGATGAGCTGCCACTGCTGAGGGTTCTTGCTTGGTTTTCGAACAGCGGCACAACAAGGTCCTCCTGGTCTGCTGGGAAGGAAGAGCCTTGACCAGTGCCGCACACCCCTGCCTTTTGGCCCTGGTGCCTGTCCAGGCAGGCACAGCCAGCACGGGGCTGAGCTCGCCCTGCCCGCACACAGCTGCCTCTGCACTACCACCACACACGTTAGCAAACACCAGTGAACCGGAACAAGAACTGTGGGTGGTCGCACGGTCTCCTTTGAACTGTGGTGGTGGATGGCAGCGCGCTCTTATCTTACACCGGGAGACCTGCGTTCAGCCTGACCAGGAGGGAAGAAACACGAATTTCCTTTGCTCCGTTTAAAGCTTTATTTACTTAGCGCTCTGCGGGATTGGCCAAGGTAAACTAACCTGAATCTGTTCTGCTGGCACATGGATAATGTGGGAAGGCCTGTCACCATGGTGATGAACTGCATTGCTTTCTTGTTCATAAATGGCATCGCGTTCAGGCTGAGGAAGACTGAGGAACCTTCGGATCATGGAGAGATTCTCCCAGAGGGTCCTGTTTTCTGGTGATGGATCTTCTTTCCAACGTAACAGCTCACAGAGCCACCCCTTGAAGACAAAACCAGCAAAACATTAGGTATTTTTTTCATCACACTGCAAGGGGCAAAATGAGGGTGAAACGTGTACTTTAGAGGTGCTGCATTCTCTCATCCTCTCACCTGATCAAAAGGGCTTTCACTGCACAGGCTGGGCTTAAAGCAAACACCAATGCACTGAGAGGCTGCCCAGCCATTTCACAGACCCTTGCCAACCATAGGCATTTTGGAAAGCATCTTCCCCTTGGTCTCACACCACAGTGCCGCTATTTGTTTGCTTGACTGTAGGGCTGCCTAACGTAAACCACAGCAGTAGACGAACTCCCTATCATCTCTTCAAAAGACAGGAATCCTATGACTAGATGCAGTCAAGCGATAACTTCTTAATTTTTGCTACAAGAAGAGGTTTCTCTGCAGGTGAACTTATTTCAAGTGATACAGAAATGTTTCCAGATTGTCCTCATAGACCCAGAAAAAAATCAGTCTCTCAGTTTTACGTACAGGATTATTAGGGGTTGGGGGGAAGGAAGATGTGCTCTAGCTTCTGATACACCCTTTATACATTTCCACATCAAGGACAGAAAGGTGCCTATGAGTCTTTGGGGTACATAATATGAAGTCAGCTACAGAATCCCCTGCAAGAACTGAAGCAGTTGCTAGTTTGCTTCTGAAAGAGACATAGGAGTTTATCACAAAAATTTAATGTTTCTTTACATCTTAAAATTTAATTGAGGATTTTTTTCTCAATTGTGCACTGGTAGTTCTAAAAGAGGAATGCAAACCCTCTAGCTAGGACAGTGTACATCAGCAGAAATTTTCTAGTATATTAAAATTTAGGAACAAAATATTACATGTATAAAACATGCATATTTCCTTTATTTTAGCTTCAAGGGTCTGTTTTCAAAAATAGGTCCATGCAGTTTTATTTCTTAATGCTGTAGGAAAGATAATGTGACATTTTATTGAATCAACAAATAATATAAACGTACAGAAGCTTTTAGGTCCTTTTTATATGTACCAGTAGTGGATTAATGGTTTATCCAGAATGGTTTACTAACACATACAATAGACTCATAGATATGATATAGATATGTATTTTCTTGAAGATACTCATATCTTTAGCTAATAGTTAATAAATGCAGTGTAAAAATATTCCCACAACAGGAAGACTCAAAGTAAACAAATAATGTTAATGCATTCATATTGTATATGAAAATATTTAGTGAGGTGTGTATAAAAATTGGAAGTATATTTGCTTGGATATAAGTGAAAAACTGAACAAATGACACAGAAGAAAATGCCCCCAAGAAACCATCAAAATGACAAATGTTATAGAGATGGTGGTAGCAGAGCTGAAAAAGCAAAAATTTAAATGGGGCCAAAATCTGCCAGGTACTCATGAGGTGTGCGAGGGAGGGAGTGGAGACAGGGGAGAGCAGGGGCAGCAAAGGGCTCCCCCACACCCTAGGGATGGAGCACACCCCATTCCTTGACTAAGTGGGGATGCTGGGTATTGCCCCAGGGTTTAGCAAGACGACTTGGAAATGTGGCCAAATGCTTCACACAGAGCACAGACACTCAGCCTGTCCTGGCTGGAATTGTATGGCATGTTTTCAAAACAGTAGCAAGGGTCTCTGGAATCTCACTGGAATGTATTAGCAGGGCGAGCTCTCCCAGCCCCTAACAAAAACAGCATGTTGCTCGTGGCTCTCTGCTCACCTTGCATCCACGGGGATACTGAGTGCTGGATTATGCTCAGCAGCAGTATTCCTTTATTGCAGTAAGTTAAAAGTGGTGCACTCAGAAAGCAGAGGCAGCTTCTTGGGGACGGAGGAGAGATGATGATGAAGATAAACCAATCTTGATCTTTTAACTGAAGATCTTTTAACAGTTACAAACTTCTAAATTAAAGAACCCCAAAGCCACAAACCATCCCATGCCAAAGAGTAAACATTGTCCCTTGGTTGTCTGGAATCTGCACTGCTTTACACTGAAACTGTTGGCTTTCTTTCTAAAGTGGTGAAACAAAGAGCAGAGCTGTCTATCACGACAGTTTGGTGGAAGTAAAAAAAAAAAAAAAAAGACAAGACAACCCATGTCCACCCATGCCGCCCCTCCAAGGCATACACACAGGCTGGAAAAGAAGTGCACCATGCATTTAGAAGCTGCAAATGTTTTGTCTGCTGACCACGGGAATCACAGGGTTTGTTTTTTCTTAAAATTGCAGTAGAAACCCTTTATAATTAAAAAAATCCAGTAGAAAAAATAATTCCTAGGCAATAACATTTTCTGTTGATGAAACATATTTCACAACAGTTTTTGATAACTAATAAAAACCTTCTGTCCTTACTGTCTTTTCTGTTTCTGTATTTACTAGGTCAGACCTTATTTTTATTAACTACTGATAGCTAACATTGTATTTCCAACGGTTTTCTCTCAATTTTTGCACTGAAATAAATCTTCTAATGCCTTATCTAAAATTATTTGATGAATTGTAACCTGAAACATGTCTCTCCTAGCCTTTCAGGGATTTTGAGATAATGAAGACAGATACTTCTGACAGGGTACACAGAAAAGAATACTGTTCTACCAAAATGTCTCTATTCCACTTGGCACATTTTTAAAGAAGTAGACACATTCTAATGAAACATTTAATGGAAAACATGGAAACAAACAACTGAATTCTTTTACAATTACAAGGATAGAAAAAAATTTTTAGTCTTCATAGTTTATTTCTGTACATATTTATGAAAGCTGATCCCACCAATGTTCTCAGATAAGATAGTGGATGGACAGCAAGAGAGGCTATAGGGGCTGAGTGTTAAGAGAGTATGAACTTTATCCCAATATGCTTCCTTTTGGTTCAAGACAAACAATTAAAAATAGAAATATTTAATTTAGTTTCTGCTTCAGAATTCTGTACATGAAATAAAGCTCATTCATAAAAGTCACCAACATGAGAAAGTATGAAATTTTTTTCCAAAATTTTTCCAAAATTTTGGAAAAAAAATAATCCAGACTTTTCTAATGGTTAATTTAAGTTCTGTAAAATTTATAAGTTCTGTTTCCATTTGATCTAAAAAAGGTATGAAGTGCTGCAGATAATGCAGCTGAATTTACAAGTGAATGTAACAGGGCTGGTTTTTCTCCTTTCATACTTTTTTAAGTCTGGAGCGATTTCTGCCTAGTTTCCTTTTTTTTTGTCTTTATAGTTTTACAGGAAGTGGAAATGACCACAAAATAATAAGGAAATATTTATAAATCAGATTAGATCACAACCGGTTTATACAGCATATAGAGTACATTGTTAAGAAAACAGCATTAAAATAATGAAGTTGATGCATTTATGCAGAAAGGCAAACCCCCCAAAAACTCTGCAATGACATTGGGAACAACCTTAATTTTAAAACAGAGTAAATTTGCCAGGCAACATTACACTGAATATAAAGAGAGTACAAAGCAAAATATAAACATTAGCCACATGTAAATATGTTTGGAGAACTTTCAGGATGTTACTACTTTTCAAACTGACAAAGTTTAATTTGACACCTTCTGTTCTAAAACCTTTGTTTCTATTCAAAATCACGCCTTTAGCTGCTATCAATCACTATGCTCTCCCTATTACTTAAAATACTGGCATGGGCCCTGGATAAGCTGAAAATGCCATGCAGATGAATTCTGAGATAATATGTTCAAACCTGTTATATACAACACAAATCCTGTAAAGTTATGTATTGTAAACCTACATTTATTGGGAACTAAAAGTCTTAAATCCATCTGCTACAAAGAAAATACTGTTATGCACTTTCAAGTAACCAAGTACCATCTGCAAAGGTCTTGCTACAGTAAGCAAGAAAATGGTGAAAAAAAAAGATGCTAAACCTAAGATATTTAAAATAAATAAGAGTCTTCTGTCTGGTTTTCTGATAGGGATTTAGTAAAGAAACACAAGACATTAGAGGAAAAAAAACCTGTGAAAGCCGAACTGCCAAACTATTGCAGGAAAAGCGCAAAGAGGATAACTGCCAAAACTTAGGCTCTGTAATACCCATGAGCATGCTTATTTTAAAGAAAGCATCAATGCATTTTATCCATATTATCCAAATTCTATTCTTTTCAGTTAGACCTCTGCTATGCTTAAATAAAAGAAACTGTGTATTTTGAATATTTTGTTATTCAAATAACTCTGTTATTTGAATATTTTCACACAGAGTTTCTAACAAAATATTCTTCCATTCTTTATTATTGAAAGGAAAAAGAAATCTATACCTAAAGTATAAATATCTAGCCTAATTACATCAAATAGGGATAGCATTACGATCATGAAAAATGTTCTCTGGCCAAAGCTTTCCAGATCAGCAACAAACACACCTAGTCTGAAAAGGGAAGACTACAAAGTGAAGCAATTGAACTTGTTTGGGTAATTTGTTACATTGATAATAATTTGCCAAATGATGAATATTTCTTACAGAATAACAATGACTTCAGCATTTCTTAGAAAGGGTTTAGCTTAAATCTAGAAAGGGAAAACATTTTAGAGGATCAATGCTAAGACATGCTCAGGTTTTTTTGGTTATAGTATATTTAAGATTATTTTGTATCATTCTCTGGGGCGTATAGTATAATAAAAATATATGGTGCTAAAAGAAATCAATCTAAATAGGGAGGTATTTGATACCAACATTTTAGCAGAAAGTGTGAATTGCATTTCAGCATCTACCATGAACAAAGAGTAAGTACATAATCCATTTAACAGTACTTCTAACTAAAAAAAATTGAGTATTGTAGACTAAACTAAAGTAGGCATTTTGAATGAGCACATTTTCAGCAACTAACTAGAAAGCTAGCAATTTATCATTCAACAAATAATTTTCTACTTTTAAAAGAATCTGTAAGTGTTACTTATGCTAATGAAGACTGTTTTTAATCTGCCCACAAACATGCTAATAGAGGGCAATTTTTATTATTTACAATGCTGAAGGCACTCCAGTTTATAGAACGCAGATATGAAATTACACTTGGTAAAATGGGCTCTTAATTGTCTGAGCAATCCAAATCCTTCACCTTTAACAGGAAAGCTTATAGACAAAACAAAGGAAAAGAACTCAGGGACTAAACTTTAAATATTGACTTTTTCCCCTTCAAAAGCCATCCAACTTGCTTTACAATCTCATTATTGTTCCAAACGGCTGCACTCATCTTAGATACTTCTATTTCTTTACTCAACAGACTCCACATGTACAAGGGAAGAAAAAGGGTCAACACAACCACTACCATATATGCATATAGTATTAGTCTTTAGTATTAAACTTGTAAGCTGCACATTGCACAGAAAGGTTGCTTTTGGAAAAGTCATAATACTTTGAGTGAGATACATAATCGTAGCAAAGGAGTACTGAAAGCATTTTAAATTATTTACTAGGTTAAAAGGGTGAAATGGTACTTTAAATACATCAAATTTCATCATCTGGGCCATTTTTTGGTGGCAAAGTGGTATTGATCTTTCCAAATGCTTAAAATTAACTATTTCCAGAAGGTCATTATTTGATTAAAGGCATTAAAGTTGAGGGCAAGAAATGATGCACTTTGTCTTCTTTCCCATTCAAATAATCGTGTAATTTAATCAGAACTATCCCTTCATGTCCTGTAATAAAAATGTTTGTCTTAAGATATTGTTCTTTACCTAACATATTAACCTTTAAATGTTATGAAGTTCTTAAGAATAATCTCTGCTTAGAGAAGATTCTTCCATAATGCAATGAAAGGATCTCCAGCATTTAAATTGATAAGGCCAAATTTCCCCTACACATTGATTGGAAAATGCATTAAACCCTTCAACTGAGATTTCTCAGTGTTGAACAGGATCAAAAATTCAGGGAGTTCTGAATCAGTGAACTCATGCATATGGCATTGAGAAGCAAAAATAAGCAAATGTCACTTCAGCACAAACAAATATGACCAATAAATAACAATGGACACTGCTTATTTTCTCTGTGTAATGCTGTTCGTGCTACATTTACATTATCTGAAAAAACAGAACAGGGAAAACAGGGAACACCCCACTGCAGGGTAAGAACAGAGCATTTAATTCAGAATTCATTTTCATGCTAAGATCCCTTATATCTGACTTCTTTCTGTGTGAAATACCTGTGGGTTCAGACGTGGGAACAAGCCTACATGACAAGAGCAGTCCTTTTTACCCTTAGATGTTATTCCGGAATTTCCTGCTGCAGGAAAATTTGTTCTGACTGCAGGTTTATCTTTCCTAAAATACATAAAGTGTCCTGGCTAGCTCCTATGCAAAGCTGAATAGACTTAAGTGCTTCACAGAAGAACTGTAGTCTATTAAAAGAAAAGCCACTGGGTATTTTTATAAAGAACTGGGAAAACTAATAACTTACCGGACTTAGCAATTTTTGATACTGAACAAAACATTTCTTAGAGTTTATTTTAACTAATTTTTCAGGAAATTTTAAGCACTGATTTCCTTCTGTGAGGCATATAGTTTTGACTAATTTTAAATTGGCAGTGAATATTCAATACTTTGGGATTTTCCTATTTTTCTAAGAAAATTGTGCATCTTGAACTTAGGAAGCAAAATTTCATTTTCAGCTGGTTCCAGAAGATGAGTAGAGATACCAGAATATGAATTCTCTTCTTGATATGTGGCCTAAAGTGATAATAAATGTACCCAGAACAATGGTTGCATTAGTATTTTATTTACACTAATCAGCCTTAAGTTCCAGGCTTTGCCTTTGAGCATTGTCCTAAATTAGAGAAAGTTTGAAACCTGAATCTGTCCTTTATCTCTAGATATTCCTGGTTCATCTATTTTACTGGCTTTCATTACTAGAATGTTGAAAAGGGAAGCCAGATGTGGATTTTAAGTAAATTTGTATCTGCCATCCTCATAGATGAGATTTGAAACTGAAAACCCCACAACCTCTTACAGCTTTTCAGAAGAAAGGTAAACTTCACTGGCAGAAAAAAACTTCCTTTGAAAAGTACTGAGATAGATTATGCCATTCCTTAACTTTCTTATCCAGCCTATTATTCAGCTACACCATCTGTCTGCATGGTACCTCCACCTTTTGTCTGTGTGGTTAAAAACAAATGACCAAATACCTAGAAGTGGTACGCAAATTTTCAGTGAAGTTTTAGGGGAAAAGGTTTCCTAGTGTCTCTTCATCCCTCTGCATTTTCCTCTCCCTAGCTGCAGCATTTCAAAGTTAAATACATATTTCTATTCTTGTAAACATCCAAACAAATAAATAGGAAAGGAAAACTTGCTAAAGCAACCTCTAGAAATCAATGACAAGCATCCAACAAGTACAGAAGCAAAATGACATGGAGAGCTGTTGCGCTGCTCCCACAGCCTTGTCTGTCTTACCACACCTCTGTTTCTACACAGAGCCATGGTGAGTGGCCAAAAGCCAGTGCTTGCAAAAAACTACCTAGATTAAGGTCTGAGGCTGTATCAAAACTGGTCCATGTGTCCCCTGTGTATGAGCACTGCAGACACCACCAGCTCATGGACAGAAAAAACCTGACCTGTAACTCTAAACCTGACTGAAAACATAAGTATCATTACTTTTTAGTTGAGTACAGAGGAAATTCAATAATCTAAATGAAGGGCTTCTCCCAAGCTTGGTTTCTTTGCTCTCAGCTTCCTTCACGTTTTCTTTTCCCTGTTCAAAAGTATCTTTTTTACAGCATTGCCTTCAATTACCTAGCAATGCTAGATAGGTACGAGCCCTCACCAAAACCACAATGTATATAACTTTGAAAATCTTATATAAAATGCAACTACATTCATATGAAAAAAGAGAAAAAAAGTAATAGATGCAAAAAATAATGGGTGCAGCTTTACTCTGCCTTCCTGTCCTCCAGATCCTTCCTCTTTTCACACATACCTGAGTCAATTGGTATTGTAACTGTGAGAGAACATCTGACAAAAATGGACTTAACAATAATAAAAATAACATAGAAAGAAAAACCACCTGCTAATTATTAAATAAGCCAGTCTTAGTCTGGTACATTGCTTTTTATAGTACAGTCATATAAAATGGGTCAATGGGTTTCACAGAGGGTGACTGATAATATATATCAGCCCTTTATCTTTTATTTAAGCAGAAAGAAGTACTGATTTCACTGCAATATCAATGTGTCCCTTGAAAGTAAATACAACCCTAAATTCAACCACGACCCTTAACAGCCCACATTTATTTTTTCTTAAACATGCAATCAATTTTGTATGGCAGCTATATCTGCAGTTTAGTTAGAGAAGAGTCTTTAATAGAAAGAGCCTGGCAATTTTAAAAATCTTTTTTACTACTATCAATTTACAATGAACAGCAAATGTTTATTATTACATTGCTTTAAGAGATTTAAAATTTGCTTTGGGGGAAAAGACCTCCAGTAAGAGCCATTGGGCCAAGGTGCCACTTTTGTAATTACTTATATGTTAACCCATCATCTTGTTATATATATTTTTTAAAAAATATTATAATTTCCCAGATGGAGCAATTTAATTTCATGGCTTCTTGTCACATGTTTTTTTCTTTCCAGAATTCATTTTGGATCAGGGGAAGATCTACCACACATTGAGGAATCACAGGCTCACAGATATTTGGACTTCATTGTAAATGCAGTTCAGCTGACAAGATATTCCAACAAGTGACATCATTCCAAAACAGACACAGCTCAAATCCATTCTCAGACATCCCTTCAAATTTTCACAGCCTAACTAAAAGCTTTCATATAGACTTGAATTAGACATTTAAATATCCTGAGAAAATGTCTCATCTCTTGCAGTTAAGCTGGATTCTGTGGCTCTCAGTTTCACAGCGAAGAACACTTAATGCCCCGATAAAGCCAAGGGTGAGGGGAGTCTTAACAAAATTGAAAAGAAACTTTTCTCTTACTTTCCTCCAGATTTTGTTAACCACAGCAACAGTCAGAAAATTAATAATGTTCATTATCTCAAAGCAGTTAAAAAAAAAAAAAATCTTTAAAATCCACACCTGTGAGAGTTCAATGCCTCCCAGCAAATGAGACAGGAGCAGCCAGAAGCACATATCTTGCCCATGGAAAAAGAAAGGCAGTGAAATCCTCAGAAAGCTAAAATACCCTTACTTGGAGTACAATTGCTTGCGGCAGAAACTTAAAATAATAGGAAAGCTGGATCAAAAGGGAAGCTGGAGAGATCAGGTTTCTCTCTCCTGGGTGGGAACTAACACAAGAGCGCTTCCAGGTAGTTTGCCATCAGGATGAGGTCAAGAACAGCCACAAGGGAAAAGTTCCTAGAGAGAGCAGCTCTCAGTGTTACAATTTTCCTAACTGGCCAAAAAGAGCACCAGCCCAGCTGAGTCCCAGTGCCAGCTGTGTTTACAGACAGCAGTTTCAGCAGTACCTTCTGCCCTTAAGTCACGGACTGCAGGGAGCAGCACGTGTCTTCCTGCCCTGAGCCCTCCCATCCTGTTCCTCAGGTGAAATAGATCAATCCTTTTAGGCTCTCTCTTTATATAAAATAAGAGTAGCAAATGATTTACTGGAGATGAAGCAAACTGGCTCCCTTAAAGCAAAAAATATAAAGAAACTAATTCAAGCCTTTCATAGTTTTTTGGGTTTTTTTAATAACTGGTCTTACATAAAGAGTGGAAACTTCCTGTATCAGTAGAGCTTTCTCTTGCATGCTATAGGTACTAAAGATGCTAAGCACCAGGCCTAGCAAAATAACCAGTCACCTGAGTCAACCCACAGATATTAACTGATATGTGTGCCATTCTTGATAAGTTGGGGTCCAAAACTTCAGGGAATTCTGCTAAGGACTTCTCAGTCCAAACATCTTTGCTTTACAAAGATTCTGAAAACTATATTTACATGCTTCTAAAATTCCATCCTGAAGTAAGGGAACATAACACTGCACAGGAATAAAAATGAGATGCCCCCCGAATAACAATGTGCTTTCAGACAGAATCTGGCAGATTTGAAATTAGATAAATATTTGCAAATCGGAAATTTCCCCACTTAGCTAGCTGCATGCCTGCTCTAGCCTATTCAATAGATGCCAACAGTTCAGGCTAACACATAACCGAAAATCTGAAGTTTGACTTAGAGGTTAAATTTGAACAAAATAAAAAAAATGGATGCAATGAGAAATTATTAGGAGCAGTAAAATAAAAATTTATCTGGAACAAAATATCATCTCCTTTCTCACCTTGCATCTAGCAATCCTGCAACATTCTTTCAGGTGTAATGTGTTTTGAATTACACAGTTTAGGGGAGAAAACACACATCTGTTATTTTTTACTCCTGCCTTTGCCCAGCAGCCCTTCACCTGATTTGTAATTGGTCACTCCTTTAACAAATTACTTCTCAGACTGTTACTGTATATTTGTGCTTGCATAAGATGCCTTTATTCGTTGCAGTTACATATTTAGCAGCTCGGTTTTTCAGCGGGAATTCTACCCTGTCATTTCCTGTTTAGTTACGGGTTGAGCTCGCTTTTGTTTTCCGTGCTGTTTACTTGGTACCCCGCTTCCCCCACAGCCGGGAACCACAGGCTGCTCACTGACTCCTCAGCCTCCTCCTCGCCTCTGCCACCACAGCTCTGTTTGCTTTTATGCCCCTAGTTAACTCTCATACAGCTCACTCAAACTTTCTCCCTTTTTATTAATAGTTAAAACACTGATATCCTCAATCTTCAAAAACCTCCTGAATCAGTGATCTGCTCACAGAAGGCACAAGAGAGAGAAATCAAGAATATGGTTTTTTCCCTGGCTAAATCCGTGTCACCATGCAGAGAATGGGAACAATGCTCCACCCTAAAAGCCAGCAGTGCTGGTGACCAGTCCAGCAAAGGCCAAAGGCATGGAGTGCCCACACTGGGTCCCACACACAAAGGAATATGTGTACAAAATCATGGTGTGTGGGGGGATGTGCCTGGGGTGGGATTCCAGCAGGCAGGGGACAGGGGTAGGACAAGATAAAGAGCCAGATGGAGCAAGAGTGGGTGGTGAGGGTGTTTAAGGGATGGGAAGGGGTGGGAAAAGTCCAAGGAGAACTAAGAGAAGAGCCATACTGAGAGGAATAAGAGAAGATGGTGAGATAAAAACAAAACAGAAGGTGAGGGTATAGAATGCAGGAAGAGAGATTAAGAAAATCCATCCTGCCAGAAACAGCACCTCTTGTCAGGCAGACAGCAGGTGCTGCCTGGGGAAGAGCTGATTCACACATCTGGAGTGTAGGAACCAGAACACCTCTACCTAAGAGAGAAAAACTAAAAATAAAAGACTCAGAGGAGGTGGCAGAGGGTGCCATACTTTCTTCTTTTGGCAATCCAGTGCTTTCCAACTGCATATTTTTTGAACAGCTTTCTGGAGAAATGAGTGCTGTATTTCCAGATCTTTGCAAGAATCTTGACAGTTCATTTCAGCATTGCCTCGTCCAATATGAGCCCTTCCTGTCCTCCTCTTCATCTTACTTCAGACTTATTTTTCTGATATCTGCACCCACAGCACTTCCAGGGATTTGGCTGCTCCTCCAGAATAAGATTTTCACTCTTTTTGGGGCCTGCATGGATCCTGGGGGAGTCACTAATGGAGATGGCACTGCCATGCAGTGAGGGACACTGATGGAAGGGAGGGACACCTGCACCGACCAACTCAGCTCTGGGAAACCAGTAATGCAGTCAGAAATGCAGTCAGTAGCTGCTGCCCAAATGGTACGAGCATGAGCCCTGCAGCAGCCAGGGGAGCCATCTACATAGCTAAATTTTCTGCTACAAACTGCACCTTCAGTGGCTTTCAAAACCTGTCCTGTTCACTTTCTTGTGACTGACTTCAAACACTGAGTCTTAGCTCCCTGACTCTTGCACTTTCAATATTGCCACTGCATCAGAAATCACTGCCAATGGATAAAACAACCTCTTAGTAAAGCTCCTTTTTTTTTTTTTTTTAACCTCCCCTGGAAGCCTTATTACAGATTAGATTTGATGAATTTCTATCCCATGTACTGCTCCACTCCTCCCGCCTGACAATACCTGGAACAGCTTTTGGAGAATCTGCTTAGTTCCATTCTGCACACTTACATTTTTTTTTCCTTGCTGCAAAAATTGTTTTAGAGTCTTATAATTAAAACTTTCTATCAAAATAGCATAGATTTTTTTTCTCTGTGTAGGAAAACTAGCCAACTGTGATCTACTAAAGAGCAGATTAAAAAAAACTACCTTACCAAGTACTGATGGCTGTTTAATTAGGGAAGGCTGAACAATTTACCTGGAAAAATGAATTTGTGAAAAAAAGCAAAACAATTTACAGAAATTTCTAGTCTCCTAAAAAGTGTTTTCATAAGATAATATTTAATTTTTCACTATCTGTTTTCAAAAGAAATATGGGAATATTTTAATAAAAATACTGATCAATTTTCCATTTCCAAAAATTTCTAAAGGCTTTGGGATTCATTTTTAAAAAGAATCTTTTCCCCAAAGGAAGAGGTACAGGGAAGGGTTAGCAAGGAGACAAAATCCATGGTGAAAAACTTTGGCAGAAAATTTTATTTCTAATTTTTTTTTTTTTACCTAAATTTAGGTAGCAGTGAAGACTACAGTTTTTGGTTAGAAGCTCTTTAAGTGAGGAGTTTGCTGGTATGTTATTTTGAAAACCAGCACAGTCGGATGACTTCTTTAATAAATGGGCATAAACCCCAGAGATTAGAAAGTCTCAGAGTGAGTGACAAACCCCTGTGCGGTATCTGATTTTTTTGCCAAAACAGGGAAGGTTTTTAATAAAGGTCAAAGAGAAATAATCTCCAAAGACAGCAGTGTCTCTTCCCCCTGTATGTTTACTCTTTTATTTCACCCCTTTACAGCTAAAGGCAGACCTTAACACACACGCACACACAAAAGGAAACAACAACCAAAGAGGAGGGGAAAAAAAAAAAGCCTGAAATTTTAGTTACACCACATGTGGTTTTCATTTGTGAAAAATGAACAAGCTGTTTGTGGTTAAACTGTCTAATCTGCTGTTATCAATCTAGCACTGCATTCAAGATTTACAGGATACATCAGCTTCTGTGCCACATTAGCTGTAAAAGGGAGAGGGGGTGGGAGGAAAAAGGAGGAGGAGAGAGTTTATCCTGAGGAATAATATTTCCAATGCAGCCACACTCACACTACATCTGGTTGTGCTGGTAGCGGCAGTTAAATTGAAATATTTCACAGCGTGTGTCAGAAACATGCAGAATGGTAATTATGACAGATCTGATTAAGCCTGAGTGCCACTAGCTCCCTGGCCAGCTCCGGTTGTGCAGGTGTGACCTTGTGCGTGCCTGCGTGTGTAAATAAAATTAATTACAAGCGAGAGGGCGAAGGCTTCGGTGACATCACAAAGCGGAGAAACTCCCAAGGGGGAGACCTAATGGAATATTTTCCCTCAGTCTAATAATACAGTTCATATTGACTTGAGGTAATTAGTGGGATCATTAAAGCAGTTTTCCCGGCGTATTTGGCTGCCTGATCAGATTAGTGAAAATGTTCTTCAGAACAAGCCCTGTGTGGTCTGCCAGAGAAGGAGGAAATAAAAAGCAACAAAGCATATTTTGGAATGATAAGCAGCGCTGGACTTTTTTCACGGCATTTTGCAGGGCCAGTCCCGGGAGTCTGGGTGCCTGACTCTCCTGACCAGTTCAATCTTTCATCCCAGGTGCACATGCTCCTGCTGCACGTCACCTGAGACTTCTAAATTTTTGTTCTGCTATACTTCAAAACTATGCCATCCCTACCCCTCAGTGCTTAAAAAAATCAGATAAAAGGCTTGTGGGATTGCAAGCCCTAGAAGAAATACATGAAGATAACTGGGGGAAGGAAGAAGAATAAATATCTCATCAGATCCTCCCCACCTCTCCCCAAAAGTCTAACAGAAGACTGAAGGACTGGTTTGAGGATCATTAATGTTTTCATTTCCTAACAAGCTTACCCCAGTAGAAGAAAAAGGGGGAAAAAAAAGCAAGAAGTTTAACTATGATATAAAGTCTTCCACAGTAACAGAACACAGAGCCCTAATCAAGAAATGGACCATTTGTTTAAAAACAGTCTATTGAGCATGCTCTACCTTGCAAATGGAATATGCCAAGCTCTGTCACAGATGGCAAGCTTTGACAGTTCCCATCCGTAGCGTCGATACTCGACAGTTCAGCACAAGATCAGTGACATTCTGTCTCATTAGAGCCACGCTAATTATCACAGCTAGTTTCAGGGGAAACCATGTGTTGCAATGGTCAATTTGAAGGAGTCTGTGCATCAACAAACTGGTAATAAGGATCAGACACCTTATTATATGACAGCATGCTGCCTATGATCTGATTTACTGAATCAGAGGTACTGAGGCAACACTGAAGCCTGATGGGTTATGGAATCGCGTGTACACAATGAATAGCTGAAATATGCTTTAAAAATAAAAGGGAGCTATATAGAAACAATACAAATAAAAAATTTAAAATGGTGAAGTTATAATACAGTTTTTTCATTTGACATTAAGACATGCAGAGATGTTAGAGATCTTGTCAGCCAGTTTTATCTTTAATCAAATCATATAAGATAAATAATTCAAAATGAAAACTGTAAAATTATGGATTATGCTAAATTATAATTCATTCCATACTCTGATTTTTCAGTTTCAATAACATGTACCAAACATTCCTTATGTTGTGCCGTCTTGATGCTTTAACATAATTTTATATTTTGTAAAGAGCTTTCTCTTCTTGGCTCTCCTTTTTCATTTGTACATTTAATGACTTTAACTTGTACTTCTCCTAGCTTCTCTCACTCATTTATGCTCTTTCCACCAGACAAAAACCATCCAACCAAAACCCCCCACTCTCCTGTTTCTGGACACCTGCGGGCCGCATCCTGCCAGGCACTCAGCGGTCCCAGCGCCTCCCAGGGACGCGCCACAGGCTGCGGCCGTGAGAGCGTTAAGCATTAACTCCCAACCGGAGCAGAGCAGGGCAGGTGTGCACCGTATCCCTCCAGGGAAGCTCTCCTCAGGGCTCAAATACACTCCATCTCCTGAAGCTGCTACCAGTCCTTTAAACGGCAGCATTTGAACAGCTCCTGCTGCCACCCGTCTGGCTGGGAACCTCCAGCCTCAGCCGATTTGACCCCTCGTGCAAAGCATGCTCAGGAAGCACTCTTTTTCATCAGTGTGTCAACAAATCTAGCCTTTGCCTAAAGTGTTGAAAGGGCTACCTGGCTCCAAGGTGACGTGGGCAATTACATGCTGATGTGAACCACCTTGAAGATTTTAAGGTGGTTTCTCTTCAGTGCATCTTTGTTGATTCATGAAGCTGCCATCTATTCTTTATTAGGGGGAACCCAAGGCTCACTGAAGTCTAGCCACTCCACCAAAGCCATACCAATAAAGTGGGATATAGTCAGGATCAATGCCAGCCTTTTCTTGGGTCTACCATGGTCAAGAGATAAGAGAGTCAGCTAAACTCAATTTTTCTACTCCCTTTCTGAGAAGTATTTTTTAAAAAAAAGCTACGGAAATTTCCTGAGATTTTTAACCTTTATTTCTGAGAGGAGATGTTGTAAGAGGGACTAGGACATGGGGCAGAGGAAGGACATGGAACATTCATTTCTTTCCCCTACCAGAAACCTGAAAATCCGTTTTCCTCTGACCTGGGCAAGACAGAACACAGTATGACTCTGTAACTCGATATTTTGTGAAAGAAACAAATCAGCTCTATCTGCCAAGTTTCACAGTTTCACTGAATGACATGCCGCTTTATGGGGCAATTCTTGATCGCATGCAAAAGCCCATCTTGCTTTCTCAGTTCACACTCTTCCTCTTGCATCCCTGCCGACACCCGATCCCACCCGACTCCTGCTGCTCATGGCACCTCTTCAACTGCCAGAGCAATCACCCCCAGGCAATGAGGGGGGAGGAAAACAACATTAAAAAATTATAAAAAATAGATGTTGTTGTGTGTTTTTGCAGCTAATGTTTTCTAACTACTGTATCTCGCCTTTGCACTGGGGTGAGGGGTTTATTTCCAGGTGGACCTGTGAAACAGCAGACCTCAGAGTACATTGTGTTTCCACCTCGCGTCTCCCTGTGCAGCATCCCCCCCTGCTCCACAGAGAATCCATTGTACACTGAGGTTGGGGGGGAGGGGGGTGGGGGGGAAGGAGGTTTTTAAGCCAAGATTTAAACCCAGGAAGTGACTCAGCTGCTCTGAGGGAGACAAAGGCAGGAGAGAACTTGACTGAGAGCAGGGTGATGGGCGAAGGACTGAGCCCCCTCCTGCCCTGCAGGTTGCACCCCTCTGGGCAGCCTGAGGTGCAGTGCCCTGAGGAAACAGCTTTGGAAATAAATTTCAAGATCCCCTCCTAAAGCCACGTTGTTACCAGAGGGTTACTCTTGGTGATAAAAAGGTTTCTTTTCCTCCAGCTGGAAAATAGTTGAATAGATTGTTCTATATCTGCGGTAATGGCATGTTACATCTCTGTGCCAGATCCACAATACCGTGCTTGTTCAGTGTGGGAAGCTGTTTAAAAATGACTTTCCTATTAGCGTATATAGCTTAGTCTCTAGATGGAAAAAGCCAGATCAAAGATATAGCATTTATAAAACTGCTGGTTAAAAAGATAAAAGTGAGATAACAGACATCAATTTTTCACTATAAATCTCTAGGTTTACTACAACATTAAAATTTCCAGTAAAAGCAGGGTTTTATATACCTGAACTCTAATGGCCTATTCTGAAAATATTTATGTCAGGAAAAGCATGGTATTTGCATGCCAAAAGCATTTTTAGTGCCAATGTTTAGCATTCCCTTCCCATTTAACTCCTTCCCATCTACTCATGAGTGCTAGATGCTCTGCACCTAGTGCCTACCCGTAGGATCTCCTATGCAGCCTCCTGGAAGAGAACACTCCCAGTGCATACAAAGGCAAAAAGTCAACCCCTTCTAATTAAATAGCCACTGTAAAAAATACTTGCCTGATGGCTCAGGATGGAGTCTCTAGCATGTTCTGAAAACCATTATTTTACCTCCACACTTTGTATGTGAAACTACTACTAACCAAAGTGAAAGACGGGGATGAAGAACAGGAAGCTGGGCAACACAACACAACAGCTCAGAAGTAACAGGTCAGAACCATGTCATTAAATGAGGTTTCTGGAGGTACGGTAATACTCCATTAGAATTATTTTAAAATCAAAGCATGATTCTGTGCGAACCAAGAGTCTCACCCTCCACATACAGGCATTTTCATTTGGTGAGAAGGGAGGGCATTCGGCACCTAAGGGGCCATAACGAGCCAGGATTGCAGGATTGACTGCAGAAGAGTATTGATTTCACCCATTTATTTCACTAAAAGTTAAACTTCTTTAGGTAAATAAAGCAGGCTAGTGGCCTGAAACTGTAGTGCATGGGACTCTCAGAGGTATGGAGCTTGATATTACTGCAGTTTTTGCAAACTGTAATTTCCTAAATTTAAGAAAGCTTTAGCAATTTAACCTGATTTTCAGCAAAGTATTGCTTTCTTCCCTGCTTCATACTAGCACATGTGAGACACAGCTTTTCAGGATAAGCCATAACATAAATCTAACTTCTCAAAACATAGCAAACATACAGAAACACTACAAGTCTCTACCTGCCTTATCTCTCAGGGCTCTTAGGTATGGGGGTTTTGTTTGCTTGTTTATCTGTTTTTATGGAATAAAATTAGATTTCAGCATCTGTCACCACCAAGAAAAACTCATCCCTGGCTCCCACATGAGAACATCGTAACCACTGCAGAGTTACTGAACCATGATACCTTAATGATCATTATACAAATCAACTTTTTTTTCTTTTTTTTAATAACAAAATTAGGAATGTGCTTCCTTAAGTAGTTGAATCAGACTTTCAGGTTACAAATTTAATAAAAATCCAATATGATGAAATTGTAAAACTAACATACGCCACAAAATTTTACGTGTGGATTCTTTTAATTTAGAGTTATTCAGGTGTGCTGATTAAATTTTAGCAAATAATACTGTTGGCATTGCCACTCTGCCATTAAGAATCAACAACCTGCGAGAAGAGACAAAACACTTGGTAAACCTTTCTGTCTTCCTTTTGTGTGCATTTTTGCTTTCTTTTCGACATAATCTAACAAAAAACCCATGCAGGCCTATTAGAAAGACAACCTTATAAAATAATAATAAAATATTAATTTTATTATTATTTTATAATAATAATAAAACCACAAGATTTTAAACACGGACATTACGTGCTTTGCCAATTAAAATTCTAAAACTCTCCAAAGATATGATGTATTCCAGGAATTTGAATTGTAATATCCTTCTTAGCTCCTCAGTATAATCATATTAACTTTTGAAGTATATATTTTGAATTTAACAGATTTTTAAATTATTCTGTAGATAATATATCAATCCTTAAAAACATAGACACTTAAAAAATATACCGAATGTATGCATTCCTGTGTGGGAAAAGCATTCAACAATGGAAGGAATGTCCTAGCTGTGTCCCCAAACCCATGTACCAGATAGGCCCTTTCCTTTGGGAACACTAACAAACTGCCAGCAAAGTGCACCATGAAACTTCAAGCAGGCAAATCATCCCCCACCTGAGTCAGAAAATGAACTCTCTTAACAGCACAGCAACCTCTGCCTGATCCCAGGATCTCTGCCAGAGCAGGCCCCAGCACCCAGCTGCTTTGTTGAGCGTCAGGTCCACATGCGGTTGGTCCTCCACAACTCAGGAGGATTTAAAAATAAAACTGTTAATCAACACATTATTTTCTAATGTGTTTCCTCCAGACTTTTCATTGTAATTAAGTGATTATCCCAGGATTTCCAGTTCCACTCTTGCCAAAGGCACTAACACAGTGCAAGGGAAGATGCTCGTTTTTTACCTTGGTGCTAC
This sequence comes from Agelaius tricolor, assembly GCF_023055355.1. Lineage (NCBI taxonomy): Eukaryota > Metazoa > Chordata > Aves > Passeriformes > Icteridae > Agelaius > Agelaius tricolor. Next base: position 34,660,276 of record NW_027269266.1, read on the forward strand.
CCAAATAGAAACTCCTGTAGCACATCATTTAGTAGCAATTTTATACAAGATGCTCTAGTCAGCAGAACATTATCTGCAGTCTCCTGGCTCAGGCAAGCCCAGCACCTTGCAGATGCTGGCTCCTTATTCATCCAATCTAATGTTGCCCCAAATCAGTTTATTAGGAAAAAAAAAGGCAAGGCCTTCTAGGCCTTTGTCCCCTCACAGAGCTGGTTTACGTCACATATGGTTTTACACCACAACTCCAGACTGCACTCCGAAATTAATTAAGTCCTTATATCCAAAATAAGATAAAATCAATAATGTTCAATTTTAGCAATTTTTAAAAACAAAAATGTTAATCAACACATCATTTTCTAATATGAGTCCTTCAGACTTTTTACTACAACTTGGGTTATCTCAGGATTTCCAGTTCTGAGTATGGAACCAGTATCTCCAAACTGAAAAAAATATCAGAAAGAGATCTCTCTCAAGAGAGGTTCTCTTAGAGAATATGTTTGAACAAGCCTCTTTTTTGTGCAAGGGAGACTTTTTTGCCCCAAGAAATGTTTACTTGTACCACTGAAGAGCTCCAATGAAGAATCTTTTACAGTACATGCACCTCCTTTAGTATAGATGGCAGTGCTACATATTGAAAGATTATTAATTGGTTACTAACAGTCAGCTAGTTTGAGAAGACCCAGCACATCCTAGTCCACCTAGGAGGTTACTTCTGCAAAGCAGCTTTCTAGTACAAATAACACTTCATTTAACTACAGACCTGAAAGCATGCTAGACACATAAATTAAGATTGCTGAAATTGGTGGGAAAAATAACCCCTGAGAGCACAGGTATAATCACCAGAGTAAAGTAGAAAAGAACTATGTGTTTGGTGTTGTTTTCTGTACTTAGTAGCAAAGTTTGTACAAGAATCTAGATTTTATACCAATGCTCAACTAAACCTGTGGTCCTCTGGAGGCTTTCAGGCTTCATTTTGATTGCCTCTCCCTCTAAAAGTCAGCACCGAAAGAGCTGATCACCCTAGAAATTTTAAGGCTTCGCACTTTAGTAAATACACTATTGCACAAATCAGATCAGAACAAAATTATGTGGGCTGATAGACTGGCTTAATACCTTAGCTTTACAGAAGAATGCAGTGGAAAGGGGAAGGTGCAGAAAACGGACAGTTCTCTAACCCCAAGTTTTGACATGTAAATAAAGACATCTGAGGAGCACACAGGTTGGAAGCTGCTGTAACATTCTATCATAATTAGAAACATTTCAAGAGCTCTGTAATTTCCAATCAAAATTACAGTAATTTCCGATATACAAGCCATGATTCATGACAGAATTTTTACATTCCATGGGAGATTATAGTGGCCTGATGTATGACACACTGAGTACAGCACTAACATAAACAATTCAGTTTAATGTTTAAACAGCACTTGGTGTTTAGAATCCCACAATAAAAGAAACATATTATTGTTGAAATTATCACTTTGACAGTGATTGAAGGGTAGGCAGGCATGTGGCCTATAAAGCTATAATTTTTACAGTCCACAGCTTGAGTTTAATCATTTTGATACAACATTTCCAAAATATCCCTTTAAATGCTCCTTACACCATATAACTTAAGAGACAACATCCTTTCTGTACAATGAAGTGAACTCCAAAATGTGAACAGCACAGAAGTCAAAAGTTAAAGCCTCGTTAAAAAGAAAACCAGCACTAAAATGCTGATGGCCCAAGACACATCAGTCCAACTGAGCTTCACTAGCTTTCCCTGGAAGATGCTGAATTTTTCTATGAAATAATTTTAGAAAAATAAAGAAGTAGTGATTAAATGTATTTAACACTTAATCTAATATGAAAATTCAACATCTGATTTCTTTCAAGCATTTGTATAACTATACCTTTCTCATTTTTCTTTATGTTTTGCCTTTACTTCTTGAGCACATTCTCACTTAAATCAATGCATTCACATACTCCAGTGATCTTTCTCAGAAGACATGTCATTTATGATAATCACACCCAACAAGTGCCCACTGATTTCCCTCTTGCCACTAAACTTGACAGAAAATCTTCAGTTAAAGAAAACAGAATAGGAAACCACAAAACAAAGGCTTAAAACTGAATATGCAACATATTTGTATGCATGCAAGCAGGTAACCAAGCAGACATTGTGTTTGACAAAATTATACTTTTTTTCTCAGCTATAACTTGTACAACTGTAATTTTTTTATGTCCTTTTTTTGTTGGTTTTCTTTTTTTTTTCTGTTTTTGACAGTCCACCTCTCATGCCAGTCTCACCAGTGGGTCTGACTAAATTTTTTTTGCAAAAACCCAGCACCCCAGCGTTCCTCATTGCAGCACATGCAATTGCAAAACACCAAAGCCTCAAGATGAATTTGGCAGCAATACCCAGATCTGGACCACAGCTTTTCCCATATTCACATCAGCTAAAAACTGATGAACCTGATCCCTTCTGAGCCACACCAAGATCCATAGGCACAGAGGGAAGGTGTCTGGCTGGTGGGGAAAAGGGAGTGAGACATCTCAGGAAGCTGCTTCTCTACCCTCTCTGGGGAACCAGAGGTTACCTCCAGACTCAGCAAGGAGCTCTGAGTTGTTGTACTGGGCTGATACCCTGATCCAGCTACACATTTAAACTCACACAGAAACTGATCTGGGAAATAATTGCACAGGACGTGGAGCTCTTTGAGCCCTGGGAATTTTACCTGGCTTTTGGTTGCCGCAACCTTCGCAAACAGTGCTTGGGACACCTTAGCTCTCTTCATTTCCTGCTGAATCTCATCATAAATGGAAGCATTAATGTTCATGGAATTGTTTTCTGGTTTTCCATTCCTCTCTGTAGCAATAGTAGCAGTTTTGACCTAGAAAATATGAGACATTTTTCATTATGAAAAAGTTATTTTCCTCTCTTTCCCTCCCTAAGTAGTTCCCCTTTTCATTTTATTCCTTTTATCCAATCTTTCTCTGATACTCTTTCAGCATTTTTCAGAATAAACATTGTAAGTTATCTATGGTTCCAGCAACTGGGAAACAGGAAAATTCAGTGCATTGTAACAGGTGCATCTGAAATTCGAGTTACCATTAACAGACCACTGCAAATTTCAATGTCATAAATTAGGTGGAAACCTGTCAAACAGTCTTGTAGAGACTTGTGAACCCTTACATGATTTCTTTGCCCCACACAAATTAAATAAAAATTATAAGTGCAACATAAAAGAATCTCTAATGAAATAGAAATCTGACAGATATATCTTGATTCATGTCTTATGCCCAGTACACTCTAATGCATTATAATGTTGAAAAGTTGTGGCTTTAGATTGAATTTTTAAAAAATTATTTTATCAGTTTGGTTCTTAAGCTGTTTTTGAGAGACAGTTTAGAATAATGCATACTTAAACCACTCCTTCATGAAACCAAGATAAGACTTTCTTAAAGCTACTCATTCTAGTTGTATTTCACTTACATAAACCAAATATTTATTCTTCTTGCAATCCAGATTAAATAAACACCAAACATGTAAACAAGACAGAGTGATTACAGTACCACCTTTATGCTGCATCTGCAGCATTAAGGAAAACAACAAAAAAATACATCAGTAGCGACATGATGTGCAGGAGACTATCCTTTCCTTCATCCTCTGGAAATGATGGAAGTGATGTTTCAACACCAAGCATCATCTCACCAAGGTTAGACTGCAGTTTCTGCAATATCAGTTGAGAGGTACAAAAAATCAGCAGGTACTCAGCTTATCCTACAATATTCTCAGTAGTTAAGGATAACGTCTGTCTTTAGCATTTACTCTTGCAAGGCTTGCTCAAGATTAGTGGACCTAATGGGCCACTAATCCTAAAGTGGATCAGAGGAAAGGAAAACTGGATTTCTGCCGAGAACCCACAAGGTGATGATGCAAACAAAATCAAACCTTAAGATTTCAATTCAAACATACTGATTCATACAGAGGTTATTGAGAGCTGAATTAATTTGGTTATTCTGAAGTTACACAGCTAGTTTAAGACAGTCATTCAGCCTAATTCTAGGTCTAATGGACAGAGCCTGGCACTTCCAGGTGATTCAGCCTACTCTTAAGTACGTGTCTAAACCCACACTTTCACTATCAGTTTGATCCAGTGCAAGTCAGCATCTTCCTGTGCTCTGAAGTCCCTTGAGGTTCAAAAGGAAATCATGACAACATGATAATTCATCTTCTAATCTCACTCTCTATGAGCTTTCATATGTCACAGGTCTCACAATATGGGAGTCGAAGGGTTTGGATGAGAGATGGACTTAGGCAAATCAGCAGACCATTTTTTCCTAGAAATGCCATCCTCAGTTTGTGTTAGGTATCATCCATAGTGCTTTTAATATAAAATAATCTAGCCCAGAAACTGAGAGTGCATGCCACTTTTGCTGAACATGATTTGTCCATCAGGCTTTTCAGGAACTGTGCTAACACATGCCCATTAACTACAAGGGGCAAAACTTCAGAAGAACAAGTTGTCCACAAGCATTTCCTTGCCCCCATTCTGGCAGGCATTAGCACGAGGGTTCTAAGTAAAAATGGAAATGGAGAAAAATCCCAGAATGTGGCATACAGTTAATAATATGATTTTTTTTTTTTCATCTGAAAACAATTAGTACTTTGCAGTCATGCCCTTTTCTGTAGTGTGACATTTTACCAGCCACATTGCACAAGAGGATGGCCAAGCCTGGACCAAAGGTTGCTCAGAAACATTTGAGGCACCTGGCAGCAGGGAGGGAGGATCAGCACCACAAAACTCTCTCCTTCCCACTGCAGAGCAGGAAAAGGTATGCCTCACACCAGACAAATCAGTACAGGGCTGCAAGAGCAGGTGCATCTCCTGAAGATCATACAGTGAAATAATTTAAAAATACAAAATTAGTGGCAATTTTATAACCTTTAAGTAAGAAGGATGTGCCAGAAGATAACTGACAAGTGGTGGGGATGTTAAAATACAACTGAAGACAGACTTATCTCTGTGAATGTAAAAATCAGCCTAAGCTAGATTAGAGAATGAAAAAGTGATGGCTTTGTCAAGACGCCTTCTTGAACCTTGGGTTTAAATTTTGGGAAACAAATTTCAATCCTTCCCCCCAAAATAATTTAAACTTGTAACTAGTCTTTGAAGGACCCAAGGGGAAGATGAGAAGATGAAGGTATTCAGCTAGCATACACAAGTTTTTGGGAAGGAAACACTTTGCTCTTGTGATCTTGATCAAAATGTGTCTCTTCTGTAAGCACACTGCCTTTTTGATTGCTACTGAGCTTCAAAGGACAGCTTCATGTTGTAGCAGTACTTCACAGATCGCTTAACTGAGCTGTGAACACACAGACCATCAAAAGCCATCACACACCATGCTGTAGACATAATTTAAACTATGCTACTCGGTCCACACTTCTTAATGTCCAATTTAATATGGATATGCATTTAACCCAAGGGAATTACTGAAAATCCTAATTCTGGTTTGCAAATCACATCTATCTTTATACAGGTACAATAAATTCAACAGCATCTAATATGTCATCAAAGTTAAAACAAACAAACAAACTCCTATTGCCTTCTGTTGATATTTAATCAGGGAACACTAACTGAATTCAGAAAACACTAATATCTGCATCAAAAAGCAGTATTAGCCCAAAGATCTTCAGGGGAATAAAGCCTTGAAGTTATAAAATGATGGTCTGGGGATTACCAAGAGTTGTGATTCTCAGTTGTACCCTCTCCCATTCCAATTCACTTCATTGGCCAAGTATAAAAATTCTTTTCCTGTGTCTTAATAATTTCTCTTCAAAGATCAGGTGTAGACTCTGGCTGGTCTAGATTGACTATTGGCCTGCTCTGGTCTAATGAATTCCATGCAATAATGTCAATTAACCTCTTGGAGAATATCCATACATATAACTGTTTCATAATTTATACATAAGCAGCATCTAGGCTGTTGTGTTGAATTTAGAATTGAGTTCAAGAGAGAGGCTGTTTGAAGCTGGGTTGAAAAAACACCCTCCTCCTCAAAAAAACCCAACAGAAAACAAAAAAGCTCTCAATGGTGCAACTTCAGGACTTGGGAGAGGAGGTGGAAAAAGTATTCATTTTGGAGAGAAAAACAAAACAAAACATAATCTCTCATCTCATCTACGCTTAAGCACAACCTCCCACCCCACCCACACCTACAGCCACATTTTCTGTTTAGGAAAGAAACCACAGATCAGCTAATTTTTTATTTTATTTTTGACAGTAACCAAATACTGGAAATACTAACTGAAGAGGGGAACATTATTTTACAAATGCAACACACTGAGAATCAGGAATGCATTTGGCTATCTTCCTATCACGAATCAATCTAGTCTTCTAAGAATACTTGAAAAAAAATAACATATCCATCTCCTCCTGGCCTACCCAGATATATCTTCTCATCAAATAAGACTGATTACAGCAGCAAGAAGTTCTGGATTAATTCAGTTTTCCTAAAAAAAGGGAAAGTTGTCATAAAAGGAATAACCAGCATGAAGAGGTTTTCACAAACATGGAACCTCATTCCTTCCCCATCGAAACTGAAACAAAAAAATCTTATATAACACATTCTCATAACTACTGTTTTAGCTTGGGAACAAAAATCTTCTTTAATCCTGGTTTAGCTTTTAATATTACATTGTACATTAAAATTCATAAAGTAGTTCATTCCAGGCAAAACAAACTACTTTTCAGTTCTGCTCTGCAAATAGCAGAGGAGGTACAATAAATGCTGTTGCTTTCAGAACAGCTTTTATCAGGACAAGGTTTACTACTCCATTATTACAGTGGCGCCTGGAAGTGCAGTTATAGTTAAGTGTCAGGGTTTCCATTAACTCTCCTCCATGGTGATTTTTGTGGGGGTGGGAGGAGAGAATTGCATTTATTATTTTGTTCATTTTACTTTCATTAAAATGCAACTAGGCACAAAGATTATCAACCTAAATCTAAAATTTTGCCAACTTGAAAATAAAAATTTTGCTGGTGGTGATACATGGCACATGCATATGGGACTAGGACTCCACCATAAAGTTTCAAGGAAGCTGGTGTTTTCCAGAACTCCTTGCAATGGAGATTCATTGTTCCTCAAACATCATCAAAGCAGCGCTCTCCTAGATACCATTCTTTCAAGAGTAACATCCTATCTCTGAGACCCAACCCATGATTGCTTTAACTTGAAGGAACTATAATTTATCTGCAGCCAGAGAGGCCAGGATTGTATTTATGAGATGAAGGTTTTGGTCAATGAGTACCTAGAACCATGACTCATGCAAGATTTTTGCTACTTCTTAAAACATGGCCTTGTTAAAATAATATTGTTAAAATAATATTCTGCTCTTGACATTACATGTACTCTGTTTTTACACAGGATGATGATGGGCCCCAAGGGTTAACACAAATTTTCTTTGGGAAATATGGGGGGCAAGAAAGGTTTCTTCCTTGGCTCAGCTGAAATAGAGATTACTTGTCCTAAGAAGTGTTTGGAACTGCAGGATGGCTAAAAGCCTTTAAGCAGAATATTTTGAAAAAGAAAATCTGTAACTTGGCCACTTGTCTCTATCCTCCCCCACAAACTGTACAGAGGAGGGGGAGTCATCTTCCCTTCACATCCCAAACTGCCCTGATGATACATAAAGGCCATTCCTAGCCCCTCATCATCCTCTAAAGTATCCCCAGATTCTCTCATTTCCATATAAGATGCAATAGACTCATTCTCTCAACTTGACCTAGGAATATCCCAGAAGGGCCTTTGTGGGGTGATCTGCAAGACAAAGGTGTTGAAGAGTGCAGGGAAATGATTAAAAGAAATAGAACATGAAAGGACCTTTTCCTTTCCTTCTAGACTGCAGAGGTTAAATGTCTCCATGCAGTACCTACCTGATGGAGATGCTAATACTTATAAGTTCCAGTGCCCCAGGAAACAGCCTGACAGACAGGCTTCTGCCCCAGGGGTGGCAACTCGAACAATGTCCAAGGTAAAAATCCTTGTGTACGCCGTCTCCTTGTGCTCAGTCCACCAGTGTGGAAGATAGTAGCAGACTTTTACAACTTGACCAGCTTAGAGGGCTATACACACATCCCAAAAGCTCATGCATTAGAGGCTAATGATTTCAATTAAAAAAAAAAAAAAGTAAGATTTTGCATTTTGTTTAAGTCAGAGAGAAAGGGAGAAGTAACGGGGACAAAGAGCTTCTTAAAGGATTTGAAAAAAGAATTGGAAACAATCCAGATACATTAGCTCAAGTAGCAACTAGTAAGAATGCTGTAAAAATGAGATAAATTGAACACTGTTCCTTCTAACTCAGGCACCAGGGTTTATGCTTGGTGAGTTCCTACTATCCAATCAGACCTCCAAGGTCACACTTTCTGTTTTTGCATACAACAGAATGCGAAATTTACACAGAACAAGCTCAGCTGCTAAATGGTTAAGTCTGCTCTACTGTCTGGCCACCAGTTGGCAACACAAAAATGCAAAATAGATCCTTTTCAGGATGTTTATTTTCACATCCTTCCGAAACTGATAACTTGCAATTGCAAAATAAACCTTCATGTGTGGCATATTAGCTCCCATTTTTCATGGTTTCATAGTTTAATTGTTTCAAACGTTACACTGGTCTAAAGATTTAATATTAAATATGTTGGCTCTTGTGTAAATTCTGTTGTCAGGATAAACGGTCTGTTTTCTCTTTCAATGGTTATCCAAGAAGCTCACAGTCAAGCTGGAAAAATATTATGCTGTATTCCTGAAAAGTGATCTTTAAATAATTGCTTATAATAAATTTAGTAGTAAGGATGATAGTAGCTTTATTTCCTTAGTATCAAATATTCATTAAACTGTGGACATTTTGGGGAAGGTATCACAGTAGCAATTTGGATTGAAAATTTTGCAGTATCCTGACTGTAATTTATTTCGGCTGTGATTTGTAAAGTTATACTTGCCAATGTTACAACTAGAACAATTTCACTATTATTTCAAGCATCAAGTATTGTTGTTACCTTACCAACACAGATATTTCAATTTTCAAACTTAAGACTGAACACTTAGCAGCAGGTGAAAAGTACTTCAGATGTTTATAGTGGGGAATTCTGGAAACAAGGTCACAAACTCAGAGGTTTCTACATTCTCAATCTATTCACTAGGGAAAATGTGTGTGTTTTGCTGAATGACAGAGAACAGCACAACAACTGGAAAAATAAGTGCTTTGTTCTGCAGACCTCAAGTATTAGTCTATAATGTTTCCTTTTAAACTTGCTTTCCTTTTGAAAAGGATTAAAACAAAAACGTATGCTGTTTCCACTTTGAACTGTCGCAATTAGGTTAGCTATACTCCTGACTCACACTAAAAAAATGAAATGTAATTATGAACAAGAGCACAGTAGAGACAGATAGATTTAGCCCCCCTTTCCCATCAAATTTGGACTTACAGTATGTTTTGTCAGTTAAGAAAACCCCTAAGTCTCACTTTCTTTCTGGCTGCAAGGGATTTATACAGTTTAAAGTGTGAATTAAAACCAGTACAAGGACTACCTCTGACTTGACATCCTTCAGGAAGGTCCTGTAATTAACTCTGTTCTTTAGCTGTGAAATTGCCCAAGACCACTTGAGACAGAGTGAGACATTACCTTGGCAGAAAGAGATAAGTTAAGAAGGAGGGTTAGCCTTGGCTCTGAATTACCTGGGCTGTGGGAGCAGGTACAGATATTAAAACAAACTCAAATGTTATTTTAAACACAGTTATCTCTATTTAACTATTTCCCACAAAAGCATCACTATGTAAATAGAGTCTTCTCCTTTATCTTGAAGAATATCTATAGTGGATTTTATAGACTAAACTCAGTTATGATAACAAAACTACACCATTAGTACAGCCTGTCTTTTCTGGTAAAAAAATTCTTCTCTTGTGAAAAGTACTGCAGCAGGTCAAGGTGACCTTCTGTCCTCCCTCCTACAATTTTGTTATTCGTTACTTTAGTGTGGTTCTTAGTATCCATTAGCTGAAGGTAACTTAGAAAAATAATCTCAAGAGGAATTTATAGCATTGTGAACGGGTATAGAACATACTCACAGTCACAAGCCTATGACTGGATAACAAAAACCTGCTGTTTTTTCTCAAAAAATCACCCATCACAAAATTCCCACAATCCCAAAGCTTTGCTTTGTTTAGCAAAAGTGGACTGTGTATACAGCATGATTGCCACATATCTGCAGATCAGTTTGGATTTTCCTTGCGTAAGTACAACCTTGAGCCAGAGCAACACAGAGTATTTCTGAAAATATACAGGTTTTGGAATGAACCATGTTTCTTTGTGGAAATTCTGTGCATTCCTATGGCTCACGTGCATTTCTCATGTACCTTAAAACAAGCATCAGAATTTCCTTGATTGACACAGGGACTGCACCATTGAATCTCTTGATCCCCATCCTATCAAACTTTGTAATTTTTGAAGAAGTAAATCAAATAAATTTTAGAGAAATAAATAGGAGTTTCATTTTAACAGATACTACATGAAGCTTTAATGAACATATCCAAATCATTCAGAGCAATGGATATAGCAAGCTGTTATTTTAAGCAGTCGTCAGTAGCTCAAGATGGTAAAAGCATGCCCAGCATTTTGGGACAGGATCTTCTTTCCCCCATCACTTTAGTTTTACCTGTTTGCTTTCTGGAAAAATAATTTTTAAGGCACTAGAAGGTACTCACACTTCTGCTTTCATTCCCTCTCAGTTTAATGGTCCAAATCCTTCAAAATCCCTATCTGAAGCTATAACGTTAAGAACCTAAGAATTGTAAGAAAAGATGACAGCTAAAAGCTATCACCTTCCATGCCCAGTAAAGTTTGTACCTCAATAAAATGAGCAAAAAATTCTGTAGGAACCATAATGGACAGAATTTATCTTAAAATTAGAAAATAGGTAGTAATAAAGTGCTACTATCATCCATTATATTTCTTAAATTTAATTTGCAATACGCACTGCAAGTAATGATTCTACAAGTGTTTAAAAAGTGCGACAGCAAAAAGTTTCTTCTTTTTCAGAAAGGTCTCACCCAGGAGGACAGTGAAAGAGCACAAGAAGCAAACCCCAGAGGCAGAGAGAGCAGTTTACTTGTGGAGGCCGGCTGGGCGGTGTGCTGATGAGAGGCGCTGGGCCCATGGCAGACGCTGCATTCAAGCTCCTTTCCCTTTCGTCCTGGTAAATTCGATCTCGTTCTGCTTCTGGCAGCTGCAAGAAGTTCTGCATAGCCCGAAGGTTTACCAGCAAGGACTGAGAGGCAGTCTTGGGATCCTCTTCTTTTCGGAGGATTTCTGAGAGCAAGCCCTGTAGGGAAGGCAGAAAACATAGGCTCAAGAGTTAGCCTAGGTGAGTGTCTGTAAAACCATGCTCTGCAAAGCCGCTGCTTATGAGTCCTCATTTTTCTTGCCACTGGGCTGGGAATGAGAACAGCAAATGCACAGTTCGCTCTACATAGGATTATATTAATGGCATTTTAGGTAGCAGAGAAGAGAGCCTCAATTGTACCCTTAATTTTATTAAGCACCTGTTTTAAATACAACATAAACTGAATCTTCCTAATAGGTCTTCCTCCTTTTACTGGCTTAACTTGCCATGATATTTTTCACAGTCCACAGATAATCACAAGACGTTAAGGATAAGTGAGATACACTGGGGGGTTCTCAGGCTTCACAGGTAAAATGCATACTCAACCTTAAAAAGGCTTTCCACATTTCTAGCAACTTAAATAGATCTTTGAAAGGATGTGATATTTCACAACTAATCTGAGACTATAAACTTGCAATGTTTCTAATCTACTGCTTCACTGACTCAGGGCCATGTTTTTTATAAGTCAGTATTTCTTTCTAAGAGTTGTATATTGGAGTTTAACAAGTGAGGAAACTCATTGGATGCCTCATGTTCCACCTTCTTCTTGCACCTTCCTCTCTCTTCATCAGGACAACCCTAATCCTCAAACAGTCCATTGCCTGGGATATTTATATTTAGTGTCAACAGGTTTTTGACATCTCCTCCCCCTGCAAGATTCTCCTTTTAAATATCTCAGGCATTCAAAATGCTCTGCTGTCTTGGAGTAACAAGATGGTGATAAGAAAGGTAACTTTTGGAAAAGCAGATGTGAACTACTATTCAGAATAAATATTGTTGCTGTGCTGGGAAAGAGAGAGGATTGGCATGGGAGGCTCTTACTTATAGCGTAACAAGGGAACACACACATGAATTTCAAGGAATAAGATAACCCAACGTTTCTTTTCCTAAAGAACTTTTGCAAGTTATTCAGGATAATGGAGGAGTAAATAGAGAGAGGGAAGCAAACAATAAAAAGCTAAAACTAAGATAGGTAATACTGACTGAATATATATATTCCTAAGGGGGTACAAGAGAATGATATGGCCAAGGGAATCTTTTTGGGAGGTCTGATGCCTGCATCACCTGTGGAAGTTGTCATGTCTCTCATAGGTCTTATCCTATCAGGCAAAAGACCCTTAGGGAGGTGCTGCTGCAAAGCCACTGCTCTCAAGCAGCTGTGCTTAGGCAGGACCAGAGCCCACCCAGTGTGGGTGTGAGCTCTGCACTTCCCTGCTGGGCGATGAGGACAGAGGTACCAACCACCACACCTCAGCCAGTGTGGTCCTCATGGCCCTGTCTGTGCCTGCATGTGTAACAGGGAAACGGGATGGAAAAAACCCAACAATCTTTCCAGCATTAAGCATGAAAAATATTTCAGAGGAGGAGGATAGAAAAAAAATAATCTTGGGGGATTCTTTCTTACCACTTTTCATGATCCCTCCTGTTTTCTGGTATCCAGGCAGAAATTTCCCAGAAGGTAAATAAACAAGTTACTGAAGAAGTGGCATTTGGGTCATGTTTTAAATTTTTTTCTTAATGGTTAGTCTAATAATAAATTTATTTATTAGCAAACATGGAAAATAAATTTGTGTCCATCGTTTTTTCTACTTTTAAGTATTCAAATCCACAGTTACCAGTGTTTGTTAGTAGTAGGGTTACACAATCCACCTCAAGAGGAGGTACAAAATGATTTTGTTCTACTAGAGACAAGGTAAGCTGTCTGCAGAGCACAGGATATAGAGAACATAATAGAAAAAATTATGTCGGAGGGAACCTTTAAGATCATTGTGTCCTGCCACTAACCATGCACTGCCAAGCCCACCAGTAAACCATGTCCCCAAGTACCACATTTATATGTCTTTCAGATACCTCCAGGGATGGTTATTCCACCACTTCCCTGTCTGCCTGTTCCAGTGCTGGACAACATTTTTGGAGAAGAAATTCTTCCTGATATCCAATCTAAACATCCCCTGACATTACCTGAGAACCTTCTCTCTCACCCTGTTGTTACTTGGCAGAAGACAACAAAGTCCACATCATTGATCTCCTTATAGGTAGTTGTAAACATGTGTGATTTCTGACTGTTTCTGTGCTGGAGACACCTCTCCATGAAAAAATGAGCAATAAAAATGAAACTCAAGTGGACTGATCATTGTCAGGAGAGAAGACTCCTTACAAAAAGCCACCCCACTGTCAGCTACAGGAAATTACCTTAAAAAATACTTTAGCCCATAATAGAAAATATTTGCTTGTATAAGCCTTAGCCACATAGTGGGCAGCTAAAAAAGTTAGAAAAGGCTGGTTTTCTTGTATAACTTTTCCCTCTTCAGTGAAATAAGTAAACAAAGAAAATGCTGTTGATCTTTTCTTTTTTTTTTAACATTTGCCTGCATTTCCACTGCTGTGAGACATTTCTTGGTGATTAGTAATGCCACTAAGTATTCATTCTCCTCTCTTCCCCAATCACTGTCATGACTCTTTGACCTGGGAGCAGAGCAGAGCAGAGAACAGCATTGCAGGGAGAGGAGGGGAGATGACAGAGCATGGAGAAGGCAGGAGGAGTTTGCTTCTAGGCTCTAAACCTAAAGGTCAGTATATGTTAGAAAAATCCATGAAAATGAAGATGTAGCACCAGGTGCAGGCAGACTTAGAACACAGTTTGCCTGCTTCACATATTATTTCATTGCTACTACTTCAATTTTTGAGCACAAAACTTTAGCTAAAAGTTGTTAAGACAAAGTGTACAATGGGAAAAATCCTAGAAAGAAAATATTGACTCTCACATTCTGGCCTGTGCTGATGTGCACAGATTAACTGTCCATTTTACCAGGCTTGAACTGGTTTTCCAAGATATTAGTCTTGGTGCGATCTCCTGATACTGTACCTCAAATTGCATGAAAACTAAGCTTGTTTTGCAAAGAGATTATAAACACTGTTAGGCTCAGAGCCCTCATCACTGTTCCTCCCTTGTATTCTCTTTGCAATGGAAATGTATTTTTTTTTAAATATTCCCAGGTTCCATTGGAAAAAAAAAAAAGAAAGTTTACATGTCATCACAAGTATAATTCATTACTAATGGCACAAAAATGTTCAATAAATATTATCAAGGCTTTCAAAAGCTCATTACAAATTCTTTAAAAATGGAGATAAATTAAAGTGTCTGCCAATATGAACAAAAACACTGCCTGTCTGGCCCCCAGTTTGTCTCCTCCTTGAACATAATCACTGATTCAAATAGATTTTTATCAGTTTGATAGAACTTCAAAGCTTCCAGAAGAAACATGCAATTTGCCCAAACCTTCCCAAAACATGCAGAACACCCCTGAACACTATCCCTTTGGTTGCAGGGCCCTCCTATCCCATGTCCAGGTGGAAGATTATTCCCAAACTCCACTCCCAAACCTGGACCCTAGCCAAGTAAGTTATAAGCAGACACATTTATCTATGTCGCTTAGTAGCAAGAGGAGAGCTGTCATGATAGTGTAATAGCACCTTTTTACCTTTTATTCAATAGTGATATGGATAGTGTACTTTTTCTTAAATTACACTATGAAGAATTATATGAATACAGTGGCAATTTCTGTTATACTTAAGCAGGCAAATTTCTCTCCACCACATAATTTACAGAACTCAAATTCAATAAAACATTACATGATGGTCCATTACTGTTATCAATTTTGAATAATCCATCTTCATTTTTCATTTTACTGGAAAATAAAGTGTGCCAAAGACAAAGTGGAAGGAAAAAAAAAAAAGTAGTGCCTGAGAAGGTGGATTGTGTAAACTTAGATTTTGTTTTACAATTACACAGAGCCATTTAGTGCATCCAAGCATTCTCCTCTGAAATAGCATTTGCCCAGAATTAGCATGAGCACAGTCCTAAATACACAGAAGTTTTTACATATGAGAAAAGGCATTATACATGAATGTAAGGCAGTACGTCCTGGCAGCTAATATTTTAAACAAGCATGGGGCTCAAGTAGAAAGAAGGGAGAGAGAAAAGTGAAAACGCTGAGAAATATTCAAAAACCTTCCGAAAAAGGGAAGGAAAAGTGTGAAAAAGAAAAGTATCAAAATTCAGACACGGAAAAGCAGCAAAAAGCACTCTTCCTTCTTTCATAAAGACAGGGCCATGAGGTCACCTCTGTATAATAGCACCCAAGTCCCTGCAGCAAACCTTTCAGCTGAAAGTGTACACAAACAGAGAGAGGCAGCCCCCAGTTCCAGTTCCAGCCACAACCATGACTAACATAATTCCTTGCTCGCACAGTGCGGGCTCGTCACCCTGCCATGCAACAGGCTAAACTGCACCTTGCAGTCAAATGTCAGACTGTGGGAACTCAAGCCTTTCGCTTCCTGACTCATGTTAACATTTAGAAACGCACAACACAAATGGGAGAGGAGTTGATTTGTTTGTTTAGGACTCTGAGGGCAGTTCAGCCCAACAAATGTTAATGTTGCACTCCAGCTTTAAGAGCACAACAGAGTATAGTTTAAATTCCCACTTTAACTTAATATTTGAAACAGTAGGCAGAGCTTCTCTGCTGACAGGGGCCTATGGCACCACACTTTAGGCGGGGGGGGGTTACCCCAATGCATCTTTCACTGTCACCCTGGCTGCTCTGGGCTACCCAGGGTAGCAAACTGATCACAAATACCATTTTCTAGCCTGCAAAGCACAAGAAAATATGGAACTTGCTCTTTCAGCACAGTAGAGGTATCTGCACAGTGCACTGACATCAGCTAAAACAAAATACTATGTTTATTATTTTGATGAACTGGCAACTGAAACATAAGCATCTCAATTTACCAAAATTATCCTGGCAGACTGGAGACCTTTGGACACCTTGCTTGAGGTGAAACTCAGATCTGCCAGCACAAGTACTAACTCAATACAGTTTTCCGCGGTGCGCTGAAAGGAGGTGCTAACAGGATTCAACCTGTTTCTTTGCATCCAGTGAGTTGGAATCACAACTGCTGAAGGACAAGCTAAACTTCAGATCCTACTGTACTCTGAAGGCTTCCTAGATGGACCATAGAGAAATTCCTTCTGCCAAAACTTCTTCTGCTCCCTGCAACAGTTGTCCTATTGTGCCTGTATAGATGTGAAAGTTTCATTCAAGTTATAGGTATCTGGACCTTGATTAAAGTTTACAAAGCACATTCCTGAGAATTTAGTTTTGAAATTACCAATTGGAACTTAAGGATGGGGGAGAAATTATTCAAGAACACATTAAAGTCACATTTTTTCTTAAAGACTCGCTTCTAAGGTGTAGCTAAGGGGTTTTTTTTCAGCTTTATAGATAATTAGTAATAGTAAAAAAAAAAGACTCTCTAGTTCTCAGAAATATCTTTGCCAAATTCTTGGACTGTGGAAAGATAGAAAATATTTCTAGTTGACATTTTTGTAGCCAAATTAAAATACCTTGAAAATTAGGACCAAGTGTTGAATTACCACACTACACTGGGAGAAACTTCCCACCCAAAAACCATCACAAAATTCTGTATTCATATTGTAGAGCATTAAGTCTGAAAAACAAAAGCATCATCAGCCAATTTCGAAGTCCATTTTATTGCCTAAACATTAAGCTAAATAACTCTTAATTTATAGATTGCTTCCTTCCTTAACTTTTACACTGAAAGCAAATCTCTCCCCTCATCTGAGACTGTATCTTGACACCAGGGTTTTCTTGCACAGAACTCCGAACCAATTTCAGCGAGTTCTTACGCCTTTAGAAACTGATGGCATGATATGGTCCCTGGACACGGCTCAAATATGCTTATGACAGTTTCAAAAATGTCACTGGTAGGCCTGAGTTAGCTTTCTATCTCAGAAAACAGAGCATGAATTTAAACAAGCATTTTCTAGCAAAAAAACCCCAAAACTTAGGATATTACATCACTATTAGAAAATAACTCCTCAACTGCATCAGTTATTAAAGTACTATCCTAATTTTAGCTCAATGTGATGTATCCTTGAATAAGCTGTGAAGAATTCAGAAATACAGCAAGCGGAAAAACTATTTAAATGTTTCATGTAAAAATTGCTGGTCCCACTGTTTACCATTGGATATTACCTGTCACTATGGGTAAAATTAACAATTTCCAGGTTTGTAAAGGTGAAATGCACCCGCAACAAACTCTTCTGTATTTCAGTGGGGCTTTGCTTCATATAAAAAGTATGCTGAGATATTTCTTGGCAAAACTGATGTTGACACTCTCTAGGCTCCTAGTATTTTTCCTTTTTCTCCTTATGTTTGCCACAAAACATAACAAATATTGCAAAATCTTTCCTAGCTAACTGTGAATACTAACTTGATTAGCAAAAACAATTTGTAGGATGTAGGAATACTACTTTGTGTTCTTTCAAATACATTTGATTGAAAATTGCCAAAATATATAGGTGTTTTTTGTATCGCTTTAGGAGAATTGTTTTCAGTGTTCATTTTGGGGTTTCCTCCCAGTTCTGGGTCACTCTCAACACATCTTACCAAGCTGGTAAACCACAAAGTCTGGAGAAGAACTGAACTTTAAACAAATATTTAATAACATTTGTAGTAAGAAAAATACATAGCAATACATATTTTAATATATATTTAGTGTAATAATACTAATATTAAAGTAAAGAATCAGTATTTGCACTAGAAATCTTTTTCTATAGTTGCATTTATCACATCGAAAGAGCATTTTCTCCTACTCTGTCATACAAATTCTATGTCCAGCAGAACCAATCATCCTCGTATTTCAGGTAACAAGTACTGCTTATGCACAAAGGAATTGCCAAAAGCTGCATGCAAAACTAGCTGACAAAAACTGACCACTTCAGAGGGGGGAAAGTTTAAATAAAACAATGTGATTTTAGGCAAACATGAGAAAGAAGTAAATATAAAATAAACTTAATTTTCTGAATTACTTGCTAGGCTTTTTTGTCCAGGTAAGATGGCAGCTGCAAACCACTGTAACATAAAGCTACTACTATTGCTTTAATACCTTAGAGTACTAACAATTAAATTTTTAAACACTGTATGAAACAAGACTCACTTATCTGTAAATATAACAACTATCACTGCCTGGACCTAACGTAATGTAAATAATGCTTGCATGAGTTCACGTAAGCAATGAAATTTGGTATGCAAGGCCCAGATCTTGAAACCCTCCTCTGTTGTAAAGAGGAAAGACACACACACACACAGATTCCTACAGAGAATTCACACAATGACTCTACTTACTTTTAGCTAAAGGAGTATGTAAAATATTGTAACGCAATAGTAATTCAGAACAATTATAAATGACATGCTGATTCAAACCTGCACAAGAGCATATGAAACAGAATTTTTATTCTCTAAGCTATGCAGGGAGAAACAAAAATGTTTCAAGAGAAGCTCAAATGATAATATTTTTTGTTATACTATAATCTACAATAGGCAAATTGTTCCCTAAGTATGTGTTTTCATTTAAAAATAGGGAACCTAAAGCAAATTTACCTATATATTTTTTAAATATTTCCCATTTTACAATGTCCTATTAAAAATATTTTATTCTGTGTTATAACATATTTCTAAAATTTTGAGATCTTATTATTTGCATCCAATATACTGACATTTCTTCTATAATTTCTGCTTGATTAAATTCCATGCAACATGGCATTAAGTTAAATTCATAGAGCAGAATAAATTATAACAGGGTTAGCTTCTAAAACAGGTGTAAAAAATAACACATTTTAGTGTTACTTATCAGCTTTGCTAGGGCTGGCTTTTTCTGCATTGAAGAGCTGAAGTATATGTTCTGACGTGGACACCGGCAAGCTCAGCAACTACTGTTTTTGCAACAAACTACAAAAATACATGAAGAGAGTAGATGATCTAGAGATAAAGCTTTTAATTTTAAATCTCTTCAGAAGTCTAAAAAGATGCTATTAGGACTTTCACTGAGAAATAATAAAAATAAATGCAAGTATAGATAAAAGACCATCTCCAGTACACCTGTGAAAGAAGCCAGGTTGTTCAGTGCGTGCAGGTGGTCAGAGTGGGTACAACTCTACAACACAAAAGGCAATCTGTTGGTGACTTTGTGAATGGCTCTGCATAGAGCTGTTCATTTCCTTTATTGGGAAGTTCAGCTATTCATAAACCATCACAACTGGAGAGGAACCATGCTTCCTGTAAGAACTGTGGATATTTCCACAAACCAGTCGCTGACGATTTCAGTAGTTACCAACACGGATAGTGATCCTGCAAGAAAGCACGGCTCCTTCAGAGGAGCTAAGAGACAAGGTAGAAATGAGAAGATAGACTTAGAAGATGGCAATTACTAATTAGAGAGAGAGAGAGAGAGAGAAGAGACTCTTAGACTTTAAAAAAAAAGACTTCAAGAAAAAAGACAACTGACCTGAGTTCGGTTAAAAGCCACGCGTGCAAATACTGCCTGTGAGATTCCTGCTCGTTTCAATTCATCACGGACCCACTGGTAGATTTCGGAAGACACCTCTGTGTTCGTTGAGACCTGCTGCTCCAACGGCTTGTTCATGGATCTACTGACAGGAGGAGGGTGGTTCAAGTACTGTTGGTTTAAGGACTGCTGGGCTAGAAGTCTGTTCACTGCATACTGCTGGTTCAGCAACTGGGCCATTACCAGCTGCTGATTTACCAGCTGAGGGCTAATGGGAGTAGATACAAGTCCAGGGTGCAGGTTTGGAAGCGGGGTCCGAACTGATGGTTGACTACCATGAGAAAGCTGAACAGGAGATGGAGGCTGTTCGGCTGTGTTCCCTGGGACTGGCTGCTGACCGAAGTTGACATGGTTGGCACCTTGCTGGGATAGTTCAGAAAGGCTATCCATCTCAACTACAGCAGAAAAGAAACATTGAAAAGGCCAACATCAGACTGAAAAATCACAACCTTGACTGTCCTCACAAGACATGCTAATAAAAGTAAACAAATGTAAAATGGTGCAATGTAACCCAACCATGAGAAGGGCTGCTGCATTCCACTGTGACAGACGCAGGGGACTTCAGACAAAGCAGTAAACAACTAGAGACGGGGCAAAGACAAGAGACAAAAACCCACTCTGTGTTGAAGGTAATGCAGGTGAAACAGCAAGTGCATCTGTGCAAAGGGTAAGGAGGGCTTTTGTGGGAAAACATGTCCCAGCCAGAGAGACAGAAGCCCCTGGTGACTGGTTTTGCTCCTCCCATGAGGTCCCTGCCATGACATCTGCAGTTCCCAGCAACTGGAAATCTGTAATAAGTAGGGTGAGGTGCAGACCTCCCTATGCTCTGCTAATTTCTAGATGCTGCATCAATTGTATGGGACTGCTAGGAACTAGTATAATTTATGTAAATTACACAGATGGGCTGCTTTATCTTGCAACCATGTATGCATGGTTTTTTTCAGTGACTTGCAACATGGTTGAATTTTTTCTTATATTAACTCATCTGTCTTTGACACACCCTCCTTTTTAAATAACAGCACAGTTTTTTAAACTACAAGAGTTCTTCCAGTTCCCCTCTTGTACATGATTAAACAATATAAAATAACTCAAGGTTGATATGAAGGAGTCTCCTTTTTATCAGCATTTGTAACTTTTTTTATTCTAGAGCTTTAGCAGCTCTGGTCTAAGAATAGCCTTAAGCAAATAAGCTTTATTTAAAAACCAAAAGTCCAGTATTTTCACAAAAGTGTTGTACCAATTTTTTTCTTATCCTAGTAAGACTTTTTTTTTTTCAAGGCAGTGTCTGAGCTTGTCACAGTAGTTATGATCTTCACTAACAGTCATCAGTGCAAGGCCACCCTTTCCTCCACAAGTATCAGATCTGGATGAAGAAATCAGCACTCGGACTCCCACCTGCATCCCCATCTTCCTCCCCTGTCTTATCACAGAAACTTGATAAATAAAAAGCAAGCCAGTTGTTCTGCAGAGATTTCTGGTGTCCATAGCCTGGATCAATACCCAAGCAGAGGCTCTCCTGCCCCTCACACAGGTGGCTTTTGGGGGCAATGCCACTGCCTCTTCTGCCAGTATCATTTTACACAAAAATACACAAACATACATTTTCTATTTGCTGGCTTCACTGACTCCAAGTGAATGGAAGATGAATCCATCTTGGCAGAGCGTATAATTAAAATTTTGCGGGAGTTGCCCCATACATGAGCACCACTGCAAAGGATGTGGGAGAGGCTGCTGTGGAAAGGTCATTCTGCCCATATGGCCACTCTGCTGCCTCACACATGGACCACCTGAAACCAAGTGAAGTCTTCCCACTAAATTTGGTGGTCTCAGAAGAAGGGTTCCATGTTGCACAGGAGGTACAAAGCAGATTAAGGAAAGAAGCTGCCTTTTTTCACTCAGGGAAAGTAGCGATCAACCCAAGTGGGCCATTCACTCGGAACAGTAATTCAAGCAATTATCACAAAAGTGATGCATTGTCTTCATTACAGCCTTAAGCTATAAAAGGCAAGGAACCCGTTTGGGTAGATGAATGATTTTGCCTCAAATACTGAAAGCTAAGTCAAGCTCAAAATTCAATCCATATTGAGGTACTATTTCTCCATTCTGTTGAAATCTATGTAGAAATTTTCTGACATGGAGTTCAAAATTATGTGAACAGGTTTAAGAAAGATAAAAGGTATCACAGAATTGACAGATTTTTTTTCTCCAATAATTTACGTGTGCTTACAACAAGCAAACAATTGTCACAACCACTGTTTGTTAAAATTAATTGAAATTAGGGTCCCAAGGTTAGAGAAAGATATGAATTTATAAAATTACAGCATTCTGGCTGGAAGGTAGTGATAGCTGTAGAAGCCTGTTTCTTTAAATATACATTAGCCAGCACGAGAAAAAAAAAATACATACATTAAAAAATCAGTTCGTCACAGTTCCAGGAACAGGTTTTCTAAACAATTATTCTGGGTGGTAGAAGATCTCTAGATTTGCAGAATGACAGCTTTACATCTCTGGCAACCCAAGTCAGCTTGGCTGTTTCAATAGCAAATATTTATTTAAATGAATTCTTTCACTATATATGTACTTTCTACATCTACTCATCAAAAGCATCCTAAACTTATCGTGAAGGGAACTGGCTTCTTATATGACTGTGACAGACCTCAATGTGACACATAATGGTATGTAACCACCATCAAGGCAATTTTTTTTTTTTGCTTACCCATCATATCTTTTGCCTTCTTGAAATGTTTATACCACCTTCCAAATTCCTGACATTTTGCTGCTGAGACATTTGCATAGTAAGTGCTGTTCACAATGGAAGAAATCATACTCTGTGTGAAAAGGGGAGAAGAAAAAAAAATCTGTAATATAGAGCACTACAAGTCAAAGCACAAATTATTTCAATTGTTGAGCCAATATATTTTTAAAGTTTGAGAACCATGTTGCATTTAAAATCCCATCATCCAAAGCCTTTTAAAAAACTCATTAATTGAGCATGAAAATAAACCAAGGTATATTGTAAATGGGAGCAAAAATAGCAGATGTACTAAGGGAAGAACAAAGTTATCGAACAAGAAACATCATGCAATGGGATGAGCGCTAGAAAGAAGATGCTAATCTTGAAAGTGAATTTTGTTCACCCTATTTCTGCTTTTAAATTTAATTGACCCTTCACACACCCACACAGGCATACAATTCCTACACTGCCTTTACAAATGCAAGCAGTGACCCAAGTTACCCATGTCCAGTTCCTCTGTGCCACTTATCACAGAGTCGACACCAAAAAAATCATAGGATAAAACTTTATCTGAATGACCTATGAATAGGATAAAATATGGGATTTATAGTAGAATAAAATATATATCTAATAACCCAAGATGAACCCCTGTTTTTCCTAAAACAGGGTATTTTAAGGGATTTGCAAAAACAGGCTTATGAAAAGCTTATTGTCATGTCTAATTCTGTAACTGAGTATTAGCTGTAAAATAGACCAAAGGAAGATCAAGATGATTTTTTTCTCAAAGGTTCTCGAGATATCAGATAGCTACAGTGAGAAATTTACCTTCTGCTCAGTTTTGACCAATTTTAAAATAGTGGAATTTACAATGCATAAAACTTTCAGTTCCAGTACATTCTTTTACAAATCAATTAAGACCAAGCCTTGCAAAATGAGATAATGCTCCAACTTGAAATTATACTCAGTATATGATGTATGAACAACAAAATTAGCAAATATACTTTCAACAGACTGAACTTTGCCACCCTTTAAATTTCTGTGTGGAAAGTAGTTACTTTTGGCTTAACTACAAGAATTGTCCAGTGTATCAAAACAGCAATGACAGTCAAGAAGACAAAGACTTGATTATTACATTTTTTCACTATTCAGCATGTAACATTTAGACATATTTGTGCTGTCTGAAGAATCATTTAGAGCATCAACCCTTTGTTACACCAACTACAATAGCCACTGGAAGGAAGAGCCTGGAGTAGAAATGCAAAAAATGTTACTTTAAGTTCTTCTTTTAAAACCTGGTTCAATTTCTGACTAAAAGTACCTTCCTTACTGATCTTAGTGAAGTTCATTATAACCATTTTCTAAGGCACTGCTCAGTAGCAAGCTGTTCGTGGAGGCTCAGAACTGCTAGAGGGAGGCAGCATTATTTATGCCAAATGTGGATATCCCCTACTCACCAGGCACATATTTTAATGTTTCTCCGAATCACCAAAATTCTTGCCATTTCTTGATACTAATCTGTCATTTCTGAAACTACCTAGAAGCCTTTTGTTAGTGGTATAAAAGGAGAGTGAAATTTTAATAGTCCAGCCTGAAAGGCCAGAACCAAGCTCAGCTGATCCCAATTGCAATTTCCAGTTTAAGAGCAGTATACTTAAGGTTTAATATGTACAAAATTATCTTTTAAGCTCTTTTATAGATTGAGCCATCTTAAACATGGGCACATGATATATAAGGCGTGATTTTAAAAGTCCTGTGGATCTGAGCTGGCAAATTATATGACTGCACAGACTACTGCAGAAACTGCAGATCTGTATGTGCAAAATGGGGAACTGCACCTGTCAGAGGCCATCATCCCACATCAGCTCATGTGTATTTTGCAGATGTCATTTAAACTTCAAGGTGGGTTTCTCTTATTTTACTTTGCCCCTTTCAGATTTGTTCTCCTGCCCAACTAACTTAAAGTATGAAAATACGTATATTAATTTTAGTAAATTACCTATTATTGAAGATGTTTGTCTAAGATTTCCTAGTGCTCCCTCCCATGGAATTTTACAAAAACAATACAGAAATGACATGGCAGTTTGCAACACATCCCCTCCTTCTTCAGGAATAAATTTAATGCAGTTACTTTACAACCAAATAACTGGGACTGGTCTGTTTAAGGAACACTGCTGGGAGTTTTAGTTTCTCTGACACAATGTGAATTTCAAACTTTGACGGCTAACACTGTGATGGCACTCCTGCTCTTCAAAGTGGATTAAAAAAAAAAAAAAAGACAGACATTATAAACACATTTAAAAATGAAAATTATCCTGCATTTTCTTTGAGAACACTTCATGCAAACATTCAAGTGATATTACCTACGCTAAGAATCCTCATCAGGAGGAATCAATGATTTATTTACTAATTCACTGAAGGCAAGATTTTACAAGCCAGATAAAATATTATTACCTTGTTAACTCAGAAAATATCTTGACAACACTGAAATTCATTGTTTCTATTCTTTATTTATTGTCATTAAATGTGCAGTCACATCAGTGCAGAGAGATGCACTTGGCTATAGAAATTTCCTGTTGCTATAGAATTCTTGTACATTTTAATACCAATCTACATATATAACTGTCTGGTATGTTTATGGCCTAAAACTTAAGATTAACCCCATGAGATAGTGGTCTTCAGAGATTCACTATCTAGATTGAAGGCATATTGATGCTTTTCATATTACCTGGGTCATTACCAACGAGGAGTTCCCCATGTCTTGAATTATCAATAATCAAAATCAAAATTATTGTATTTGAAGCACATCATATTCTGGTACTACTGCACATATCCTCCTTATCTGTGAGGCACAGAGGCAGATGCCCTCTCCATACAAGGATGACGAATATAAATATATCATACAAATATTCAAATGCATCACATGCATCATTCATAATCAGGTTTCTTTTTCATATGTTGCAAAGAAAATTGAGAGAATGCAGAAACTGGTCACAGACACGCAATCTTAACTTATCTCCTTGTAGTTTATCCACAAAAGTAAGTAGTGAGCCTTCAAGATCTCAAATTTCCCTCTTTTCCCTCTCCCATATCTCCCTCCCCCCAGCCACATCACTTGCAGTCAGTCATGTTCTGAGAATCGGGAGATCTCATCTGAAATGGTGCCACCTTCACAGAAATCCCACTATTCTGGAATGATACCATCTGCTGCAGCCCAAGTGCTCTTTTTTTAGCCAAATAAGTTAATTATAATTAGGCATCCAACAACTGTGTGAAGGTAGGGGTAGAATTTGTTCTGAGGTTCAGCTGAGGTTCACCCAGCGTAGATTGAACCAAATCCCATTTTCTCTGGAAGATTAAATACCAGAGATTAAATACCAGACACCATCTTTTTCTCAAAGAAGTTGGGGAACTCCCTGGGGAAATATCATAAATCTCAAGCAGGAATCGTTTCATATGCCCATCAAACGAAACCCAATAAAATGGTAGCATCAGACACCTTTTGTTTTGTGCCAGAATCTAACGCAAGGTGCACCCTGCAAGATACGGGAAGGACCCGAGCCTTTCATGCCGGCTCATTGCTGCAGCCACTGCTGCAGGTGCTTCAAGGGAGGCATTTCTGAGTCATTGCCTCTAACACTGCTCTTCAACCAGGTGAAGTGTTGCTCGATCATCACTAAAAGTATACTGTTGTCCTTTTTGCAAAACAACAAAAACAATGTTAATCAGGTTAATTCAATCATCTAAACCAAAACTGTTCATGCTTTTCTGCCAAATCAACCAACCACAGCAAAATCTGTTATCAGTGATTGCTCAGCTTCCAGTCAAAAAAGCTTTTAACCCCCACAGTCCCAAAACTTCCACTAAATAACCTTAAAATTATTTTTATATGGGCAGAATAAGGTTGTTTTCATGCCTCATGAAGGGGTACTTGGGCTGCAGTATTTACAAAGAGCAAATATATGCTAACAGACTTAGGAGAGAGTAACAGACACAGCAGCTTCCTAGAACAACTCGGCTGAATTAGATATCAGGGATCCCTTTGCAATTTAAACATTTTTCTCAAAAGAAGCACTGTAACCAAAACTTATTTAGGCCTTCCAGGTAGTTTAACTAGGAAAACAAAATCTGAGCTTTTTAGCAACTCATTCATTGGTGTTTAAAGCTTCAAGCCTGCTCAGTGGAAGGGGCAAGGGCTGCAACAACTTATTTACACAATTATCTAAATACGATTAAACAGCTGATGGACAAATATTAAACTGGAAAATGTATAGTCATTTCAGCTTAATGTAATCCCCTTTCTGTAAACACCCAAGATGATTTTTTTTCAACCAGAACAGTCCTGACATCTCATAAGCCTAAGGGTGAATAGCAAGAGATTGTTTTTGATAGTTATAAATATTCAAAAGACATGCAGACCATCTGCTTTCATAATACAGGTAAAGCAAGACTGAAATGGTGACTGCTGTATAAAAATGGTTCTTTTAACAAAGTCTTCCTCTCCTCGAAAACTATAAAGACAGATGTCAAAAACTGTTTACACAGGGTAATCAGGAGCGTGCAAAATGTAATATTCCTTTTACACACAGTGCTTGCTAAAGAGATTTTTTTTTCTTTTTCTTCCCATCTGTGTGTTGCAACACATTTCTACAAGTTAAAAACATTTTTTCAAACAGAGATCTCATGAATACCCAAAAACATGCTATCTGGTTTCTGAATGCTAATTAATTTCAACTAAGGAATCTGATTTTTTTTTTCTGTAGAAAGGAATGCATGCTTTTCAAATGGAGTATTTCAACAATGACAGACACTGAAAACAGAACACCTCACAAGTTTAATTTTGCACTAGTTTGACACTGGCTATTTTCACAACTGTTTTACATTCAAACCCGCATCTGCTAAATCTGACTATAAGACAGGCAGCAACTATCCTCTCACTTTTCAAATGAGATTATATTTACGTTTTACTATTTATCAAATTTTTCAGTATAAAGCCTTGTAACAACATAATGGTTTTGTAAAGTGGTAAGTAGAAGATACCTCATCTTACAAGCAGAGTATGAACAGTGCTGCCCATAAACCCTACAGTCAATTTTCAGAGCTGAAACACTAATCTTGACAGTACCCTTTTAATGTATTATATTAATGGTACAGAGGCGTTAAGCACCTTTTTTATAATTCTCAATAAAATGAACATTTACTGAACAATCTGTCAAACCACTGGCTCCATTTTTTAAAGCCAAACTTTTAAGACTTTATTCTATTTTGTCTCCCATAAATCCTTTGCTTTACATCCCTAGACACCAGCAGGGAGGCATGTTCCAATGCTGCAAACTTAACATGCTTTTTTAAAAAAAAGTAAAAGAGAAAAGCTATGAGCCTTTGTCCCTAGACCTACTTTGAATAGTGATAAAGTTGCAGAACAGAACTTAAAGATTTGGGGGCAGATGGAGGAGGGGATCTTTTCATAAAGGACAGAGGAACTTTGTTTCCTCTATTCTAGCCACTATCAGGGGCTTTTGTTTGCGTGGAAATAGCAAGCATCAGTTCTAACAGAAGCTGAACTCTTACGAGTGCTTATTTCTCAGGAGGCTCCACGTTAACCTTTTTTCAAATGAGAAGGTAACATTCAAGCCCCAACCAGATAACACAAGATTATCCCCAAATCAAAAGATTTTAGCCTGCTTGAGCCTATGCCAGCCCACATACTGCAAAGACCCAACCAAGGCAAAATGTCGTTCCTAGTGTTCTGGCATGGCAGAGAAATATCATCTGCCATTCTGAATAAAAGCAGACCAAATATATCCAGCCACTAGCTGTTTTTTGGGCAAGAAGTCCTGGCATGGACAGTTTAACTGCATACAAAGAATTATGTTAAATTCCTTGATCCATTATATTGAACTATAGCAAATAATGTAATGGAATTTTTTGTCCTATGCCCTATAAACAAGTAGGATCAGAGAAAAACCCACAGATGGACAGAGAAGAAAAAAACTTTTGTTTGTGCCTTTGGCATTGTACTTGGATGGCTATCTGACCTCCATACTGTTGCCAGGGTCAGGAAAATAAGGATCTGCATGGCAAATGCTGGCCATATAAGTTAAAACTGAATAAAAGGCAGATTTATAGTGATGGCATCAGCTTTTCTTCCAATACATTAGTATGCCTTTCCTCCTATCCTTGAAAAACTGAAATTATCTCCTCCTCCTTTTCTGTCTTATGTTGTCTTTAAGTATTTTAAATGTATGTATTAATGTAAACATAGAGCTACATTGGTGTAATGAGGGAAGATACAAAACTAAAAGAACCCAAATTATATATACGTATATACACATATATTTATATATGGATAGAAATATACCCACACATGGGAAGATTTTGAAAATCAGAAATGAGGATTCAGCATCTGAAGGAACTGATCCCTGCACTATTTTTACCATTCTGTAATGTAAATTCCCAGTTGCTGCATGACAGAGCAGCATTCTCCCAATGTTTTCTGAGCATCTCCCACTGATGGATATAAATAAAGCTCAAATAAAAAGCTGCTTCCCAAGATACTACTCTTATATCTACAAAGGTTAAAAGCTTAAAAGAGAGAAAGATAGGTAGGTGGGAAATGTTAATTCAGATTTGAAGAACTTCATAACTGCGTTACAAGCTTCATGGCACAGTGCCTTAGACTAAAAAAAAAAAAAAAAGAAAGAAAATGGAGTCACAACCTCAACCTATAAAAGATAAGGAGACATAACGCATTTTTGTCTTCATTGTCAGATGTCCAACACAAATCTTTTTAAGAATCCCGATTTTACTGCACACGATTTGTAAATGGCAGACACTTAGTAGTAAAAGTCCTGGCTAAACCCTTCCTGAAAACAACTTGGATAAAATACCGAATGCAAAATAACCAGTATTTAATAAGTTAATTCTTGGTTTACTTCACAGAATGAAAATGAAATTGAGGGGTGAGTTATTACACCCTAAGATTTTGATTATGCAAGTGCCTTTGCCAGCAAAGCTCTGAAATTTGAGAGTTCCATGAGTAAGAAATGTGCTATCCATTTCAGCCAGGATTCCAGTTAAAAGAGCTGTTATGAAATGAAGAGATTGCTTTACACTTCTCTTTCAGCTTGAGCTGGGGATGCATTTTTTCAGGAGCTCTCCCCACTTTTACCCACCACAACACTATCTTGGGGTACAGACAGAATTTCTGCTGGATGAAGACAAACTCAGAAGCCATGCTCCAACCTGGGCTGGACTTTAAGTCCAGAAAACCACAGTAAGATACATCCCTCCTTACCAGTTCTGTGTGGTGACAGCCTCAGCCTCTCTCCAGAAGGCTGCTGTTCCTACACTAGGCTATGTACTACATAAAGCCTGGGCACCTGCAGTTGCCTCTTCTTGGGATGCAATGAATGGATACTAGGGGAAACTAGAAACCAAGAGGACAATCTGAATAGTCTAAGATACAAACCAGAATTTCTCGTATGAGAATAAAGAGGTAGGTGCGTCTTGGAGATCTCACAGACTGGTTTGGTGAAAATATGAGACACCTTCAGCACCTCCATCTCTGGTGGATTGCTTTTCTTTCCAACCACTCTGTTCCAGCCAGGTCAGAGCACTTCTGCCTTGTTTCCTATCTGAGATGCTGTCTTAATGAACATGCTTTCAAATATTAACCTAATACAAATGATTTGTGTGATACAAGACATTTTAGACCTATTAATGCATTAAAGTCAGCTTTGTGTACACTAAAATTTTCTACAAACCTGCATTATATACATACTCCTGATGGAGATGTTGATAATTGCATTATCTTCACCCAGCCACAATGGTTGTTTTCATTTTAGTTTTTTGCCAAATATTACCCACCATGTTAAGGAAGATTTCCTTTCTGGGAAATAGGACATGATTTTCAGCAAGTCTCTTCTCAGATTCCACTGTTCTGCTAAGCAAAGCATCAGATGTCTGGCATGAAGTTGAGCCCTAAGGCACAATGTCCAGACAAGAAGTCATCAGACTCAGTAGCACTAACAGTTGTCTTGTTGAATGTCTTTTGGTGTTAAGGATAAGCCTTTCCTTTAATCTCTTTTCCATTTTCTACATAAGTTTTTGCAGATTTTTAAAATTAAAAGAGGCCATTTTGAGCATCCATTTTGGGATCTACATAAAATGAGACCCTAGAACTTCATCCAGCAATTTCCAAATTCAGCCAAGTTACCAGTGGCTAAGCTAGAGAAATCATCAAGTATTTATCTGAAGACTTCTTGTGCTGGGATCTTTCATCATATCCATTGTAATCTCTTTCTGTAACCTCTAAATGTACCTTTCATGTACCTTTTTTCTTTCTTTTTTTAAATGTATGACTAGCTTTTTAACTTCGTTGATTTCTGCTCCTACTGAGAGCATTTCTCATGCCTCTGATTGCTTGCTTAAATACCCCTCCAGTGCCAAATGTAACATCCCTTATCTATCCTTTCTTTAAATGGTTAAGTCTCAGTTTTACCGTTTCATGTCACATGCCTCTTTATGAACCACATGTACATCTGATTATTCTTAATCATATAGACACAAATTCTGTGAGGGATGTGCTGCTAAAAGCACACAAACACACTTCTTTCTGTACTGAGAAAAACATAAAAATTTGTCAGGAGAAAAGTAATTTATAGAATGAAATTTGCTATGGATTCTTAACTTTTGCTACGTAAAATTGTAAAGGTGACGTTGTAAGCAGCTGTGTTAGCCAAGGTATTAGTTTTGCCTCTGTGTTGCTATCTTTCACTAGCAAGAATTTGTGAAAAGTGTAAACGCTCTGAAGAATTCATAAAAAGATCCAAGATTCAATGAAGGTTTCTCAAAAGAGAAATGTTCCAGCTAGCTTTCCATGAGGAATATGTATGTGCACTTTAGGGTTCTATTTACTAAATTTTTCTTGAGTAGTCATTGCATTAACATTGAAATATATAAATTAAAAATAAAAAAAAAAAACAATTAGCTGAATTAGACTTAGCACACAAAGACCCTCCTTACAAGTAGTGCAGAGTAAGGAACGCACATTTAGGAGCTCAGGGATGTGCGAGCTGGCAAATACATCTTGGTGGAATTTTATTGTGATATATAGATAAATACACACACAACCCTTAAAATTCTAAGGAAGTCCCAAAACATCGAATCAAATATAAACACCCTAGGTAAACTTATGGAGCTGAAATCTTCTCTCTGGCTCTAGAAAGGCCATTGATACCAATATCCTCTGCATGCGTCTCAGTTTTTCATCATCACAAAAGCCACCCTTCTCCCTGACAGTTTACTGCATATTATCAAATCCCTTGGAACAGAGGCACAGCCAGGCATACTTTCCCCTCTTCTGGTGCAAGCTTATAGAGGAACAGCAGTTCTCAGTGTAGGAAATCTTAGTACTTAAAAAACAAAATAAAAATAAGTGAGACAGGTGTGTATGAGGAGAACATTTCATCCTTTTCCACCTCTGGGGAACAGAACTTTCCCTTTTGAGCAGTTTAGTGCACAGCTTCAAGTGAGGCACATCTGAGGCTGCTACTGTCCTGAAAAACCTGTCCTCTGATCACTGCTGCAAGGCACCAGTGGAATCTGATACCATTTGTGCTGCTCTTAAGGAAGTGTCCAAGCAAAGAGAGACAAAGCTCACCCTTGCCTTAGGGTTCTCCGACCATGGTTCTTGGATATAAAAAGGAAGAACTTAATCACTAATTAAAAAAGAAAAAAAGTGGTGATGGTGGAGGAGCAAGCTTTCAGAGTTTTGCTCAGTCTGAGAAACTCATCTCTTTTCTTCTAAGTTATGATTATAGTGAAGGCATGCAATGAGTCCGGTCTGACAAGGTGAGAGAGAGTTGCATGTCTCTGAGCACTGCCTCTCAACAAGTGGGTCCTGTTTGCTTTTGCTCCTGCCAGGTAAAAATTATTACCAATCCAAGTAATTTTTCCCTGGCTCATCTTTATGCCTACACCCCTGCGTCCCCTAACACAGATGTACCTCAGCTTCAAATCTGCTGACAGTGACGCTACAGCACCTACAGAATTTGCTCAGCTTTTGGGTAGGTTTTATAACCACGCTGATCCCTGTGCCTCCCACCACTGCTAGTAATAACTGAACCAGTCAGAGAAGGTCTCTGCAAACCAGTCACAGCAGTGATTAAGATGTAGACATACGTATCTCCTCGCCCTTTAAATAGAAGGCTTAATTGGTGATGTGGATCGCAGCTTTCTAATGGACAGAAATTAAACTCCATTTAATTCCTGAGCAGACACTTCCAATGCACAAGGTTTACCACACATTTGGAGTGGGGAGGGAGGGGGGAAGGAAGGAGCTGCATGCACAACTCTCTCTACCTCTGACAATCACCGAGGAAAAGCAACATGAGGACCAGAATGGCATAAGTGTGGCAGGTGTGAATTGACCTGCACTGGCAAAGCTGCGAGCTGGGAAACTTGCAAATCACATGATTGTGCAATACTTGGCTCCAGTCAGTGCTATCGTGTTCTTTATTAAAAAAAAAAAAAATCTTAAAGACATGTACATCAAGTTAAGGGATTAACTGTCAAGTGACATTACTGAAAATAGAGACAATATATTTCTTTATTGTTAATGAAATTCAGTTAAAAGTGAAGGAAGTGATAAAGAATGTACTGTTTTGTAATGTATTTTACATAAGAACGTAATATAGAAAGGGAAGTGCAATTAAATCTTAATGTGGACTTTTTTATTTTTAGTTTATCATCTGGTTTACATTTTGAGCCCCTTTGCAGCAGTAAATTATGCTGGCATTTCTTAGGGAATAACTGCCATGTTAATTTAGTTTAATAAAATAACTGACAGAAAAGGGGGAAAAGAAGCAAGAAAAGACAGTATCCCCTCCCACCCCTTATCTTTAGCTAAGTATTCAAATGCTTTCTATATGAATTGTCCGTGGTCCAACTCCAGTACCATGTAATAATACAATACATTACAACACAGTACAATACAATCTTGGGTTTCTGTAGCGCCCTTCATGCAAGCATCCCAGGGTGCTTTACAATCATTATGAGTTAAAATTAAAACTGAAGCACATACAATTCCTAATAGAATCATTTTAAAAATGCTAAACAGAACAAATAACTTTTAAGTCTAGATTTAAAAGTCCCAACAGCCAAGCTTTCCTTACTTCAATTGGCAATGAGTTCCAAAGCTAGGGAGCAAAGCGACTAAAGGCTCTCTCATGTTATGTTAAAGGATCTCTCATGTTGTTTATACTTGTGCAGTACTCCACAGCCAAAAATTTGCCAATAAGAAGAAAAAAAAAATTTATTTGCAATCTTGCTTTAAAGAACACTGGAGAAGTGGTTTGTTAACTCTTTAATAAAATTATGAAAAAAAGAAATGAATCAGGGTTAGCACTTGGCTGTGACTGTGTTAAGAGGTATGCAAGAAACATGAGCGAATATGAATGAATACAAAATTCTAAAGAAGTGCATTACTTGACTGCCTCTTAACCCACTAAATGTACCCAGAAGAAAAAAAAAACAAAAAACCCATGGTTATGTGTATGCGTGTATTTACAAAAAGAAGAACATCACTACAAATATTTAAAATGCAAATTATTCTATACCATTCTATTCTATACCATTCTCAGGAACACTGAGTGAAAACAGAAGTCAAGTAGGGCTCAGTTCTACAATGCATGCATGCTTTAGGAGGAAAATGTATCAGAAGAAAACGATCTGTGTTCCTTTTTCATCCTGTAACTTCTCTAAAACTTGAAGTCCATGTGATGCAGATAATCATTCACGTGACACAGTTCTCAAAATTGCCAAGATACAATCAAAAATGGTTGGTACTCAAAGTGAGACACACAGTCCCAAAAAAGCATTAATTTTGTACTTTTCACAAGAGAGACTGGTGGAGGACAGATGCTTATAACTCCTGACTTTAGGAGTGTAAAAACAAAATTTAAAAAATCAAACAACAACAACAAAAACCCTCAACACTAGCACCATTCCTCTCTTGGACTCCTCCACTTTTCAGAAGCAGAAGATCACATTACAGCACAGATACAAAGGGACATGCTGACACCTTACAGACACCACTGAAGTCAGAGACTGCATTTGTTTGAAGAACAAAACATGTTTTCACCCTCCTCCCACAATAGTTTCAGGCCTCATAACTGGTTTGTAAAGTGACTTTACATCCTTGTTATACATAATTCTAATAAAGAGGAAGAAAAAAACAGCTATATATTTTAACCTTTAATAGGGTGCTACACAAATAAAACTGTTGCAGATAGACTAGTGTAGCTTTAACACTGAGAGTGTTTAGGTGCATCTAAAGAACATAAATCAATGATCAAATGATCAATCGATTGAAAGGTTGAGTACCCTCTGAATGTCCTCACATGGCTCTACCCAAATACCCATTACATACATCTTGCTCATCCCATCAGCAATAGGCTCTGCAGTGCCCTTTCTATCTGGATGACTAAAAATTCTAGGCACAAATTTTAATAGTTAATTGAAAATATTTTAAAAATCCAGATACCATGTCAGCTTGAAGAGACATCACAGTGAATGCTCTTGAGCAACTGGGGGGTGGGTTGAAAAGCCCTGCCTGCCAAAAGCTGAGCCCAGGCCCTCAAGGATTTACTTCCCCGAAATAATTAATGGCATCTTTAAAATCTAAAGTACAGTAACTTCTAAAGCAGAAAAAAGAGCTGCATTCCTTACTCAGGTTATTAATTATTGGGGGAAGGGAGGAAGACAGAAGAGACTTACAAGCAACAAAGAAATCCAAGGACTTGATCTCAGGTCTAGGCAGGTAAAATTGAAAGGGGAGCGGGCAAACAAGACCTTTGGTTTAGTAAAGCATGAATCAAAAACTGCTCATAAAAAGTATATATTTTGGCAACCCTTAATAGCTCATTTCTTGATTATCTATAGGTACAGAAATTTTAATTTTAGCAAACACAACTTTTTTGGTTAGGATTTTGGAAGGGTAGATCAGAACAGCAGTGGAAATGTGAGAGGATTTCTATTGAGCTGCCTATTTGCTATGATGGCCAAGTGCCTTCACATCAGGTGAATTGAGAAACACTGATGTTCCAAGAAAGCTTTCTGTCTGTTGTCTCTGCCAGATCATATAAAGTCTGAACAAAACAGCATGCAAATTCAGGGCAGAGTATCTGAACAGAAAGGAAAGTATATGATCTATACCATGCCCATGTCAGGTGAAGAGAATCATTCACTACAGGATGAAAGCTTGTTAAAAATGCAGTCAGAATAGTTATATTTGTCACAAGTGCAAAACTATGCAGACTTGGGTATCGTACCAGCACTTGTACTGTGTATGCATACGTTTCATGCAATGCAAGCATACATCCCTCTGACTGAAATAACGCTATTCCCTCATCACCAAGAGCAAAATTATGTAAATGACATTGCAGGCGGGGGAAAGGGGGAACACACAAATATCTTCCAAAAATTTTTAAATAGTCCGTAAATTACTATGTCCCCAAGTATCACAGCCTCTGGATATATTTTTTTTAAATACTGCATGTCCCCTAAAAAATATTGAACAAAAAGCCATTGAGATTTAGAATTGTACTCTATATCAGGCCTGGAATTTCTCATCTATAATGTACTGACTCCTGGTTGTCCTGAGAGTCAGACTAGATACAAACAGTCTCAAAAGATGAGCAAAAGGGAGGGGAAAAAAATCCCCAACCAAATACCTTCACATTTCAGGATACTACAGGGTAAGAAAAAGAATACCTTGCTTCAGAAGTGCTTTTGCAGTGCTTTGTTAGTGCCTGTTTGTGAATACTAACAACAATCATTTAGAATATCTTTTTGTAGAAAAAGAATCAGGCAAGATAATACCAGTAGAAAAGTCAATGTCATTTGATCACTGCCATATTTTTAAAGGAGTGCCCAGATACTAATGAATCTCTACAATCTCATCATTTGGTAGGTGGCTCGTTATCATCTTTTCATGGAAAAGGTTACAGGAACTGAAGATAAGGGATACATCTAAATGTTCAAAACACATGGTGAGTTTGTTCTAGAGTTATCAAAAGGATTTCCTGTCCTTTTCTTAGACCAATACCCCACGTTGCTCTCCTCTTCCTCATAAAAGTTGATCCGACTATATATATCATACATATATATATATATATATACACAGAGAAACAGAGAAAGATGTAGTAATTCAATAGGAGCAAAAGAGGAAAAAACCCTTATTAATATCTGAATAAATACAGAATAAATATATAATTCAATAATATTTCACAGTTATTAACTGTGGAAGTAAGAAGAAACTTCTGCACTAAAAATAAAACAGAACAAAACAGTGAAAGCGAAGTATGAAATGCTAAGACTAAGGCAAGACATTGAAGGACAAACATTAAGTAAGTAAATGCAACAGAACTGCCTGCCTGCCTGATCACTTTAGAGCAGATCCCAGAAGGCCAAAGTAGAGTAGAGCTTCTGTGCAAGAGTTTGGAAATAAGAATTGATGGTAGAACAATTTCTTTACAACCCTTTGGAGACTGAAGAGCCAAAACAGGAGGGAAATGAGATCTAGGCCACTCGCGAGATAGACCAATTTAATGGAATGCACAAGACGGCCCAAAATTGAGCCCTAGATTAAATTCCAAGTTACCTTCCCCATCAAAAGAGGTCTGGAGAGGAAACAGAAATGAAGCAAGCTGTGTGTATCAAATGCAAAAAGTCTTTCAGTCGGTATCTGCACATGCTGCCAGTCTATAGCAATGAAATCTGCAAACCTGATGTAAAGCATGAAAACACGCACTTTAGTGCATAATTCAGAACAGGCTTGGGCTTTCCGTGCAAAATTTGAAATGTCCTTTCACCTTGACTGCTTGATACCAAAAATTTGAGGCTAAATGTCTGAACGGCTGTTTGAAATTCCACAGCAATTCAGAGGCGTGCGTTTGCTCCTGGCCGTCCTAAGCGCTCCAAGTCATGTTGACAGGGATTCCCCATGATGTGGGCTCATACACTGAGCAATAAAACTGACCTCCAGGGGTGGCCACACAGCCACAGAGTGAGAATTACAGCAGCTTCAAAAAGGACTATGTATTCAACTCTCCTAATGAGAGCAAGAGTCACAGTGGTATTTTATCAAGAAAGGCATGAAGAGTTTGTACCTTTACACCTCAAAGTTTTAGTGGGACAAGAAAATAAATGGCTAAAAAATAAAATAAACAAACAATATTGTTTGTCTCTAGCAAACAATACTGTTAAGTTTTCAAGACTCTATAATTGAAACAGACTGGTTCTCAAAGTTTTGTTCATGTATTTTCAAGTTATTAAGTATGTCTGCACTACAAAATAGTTGGCTTGGTTTTAGTTTTTTTTCAGTATATAGAATGCCAGTATTCTGAACAAATAGGAGCAATTTTTTAAATAGACAAAATTCAAGATTGCTTCAGAAAATACAGTAAACTCTAAGTGAAAATGGGGCTTCAGAGATGCTATGCATTGAGCACAGCAGCTTAATTATTTTAAAGCAAGTCCTTCCATACCTACACAAAACAGAGTATTGCTAATGACAGTGACAGAAAACGATAACTACTCTCATTTCCACTTTGAGTAATTTTTCTGTGGTTAATAAATTATATCCATAACAGTGTTAATAAGTTATGGTACCGTGTCACTGCCTTAGTTTGCATTTATGATGAAGCACTTCATGGCATCACCTATACCCATGGAAGAACATAACAGGAGAGAGCCCTTCTCTGCTCTCAGAAGGGCTATGACATCCTATGCTGGCACTTTGATGGATCCCCTAAATAAATGCTGTCTCCTGACCCCTGCCTAGCTCTTACTTCTCACCTCTGCTGCAGGAGCATGCCATGGCAGGGCAATTCAAAAACTTTAATACCTTTAATAAAACACTGGCACTCTTAAATCAGTGCCCTTTCCATAGGAATGATATACAAGGAGTTAGAAGTAAGGTGAAAATGGGAGGTATTCTGATCAATTTACTATGTGAAAAGGACACTGTCAGATCAACTCATCTTCCCTCAAGCTCCCAGAGGAAAACAGGAAGACTTAGACTGACTGATGAGCTCTTGATCAAATACTGTAAACATTTTTCCTAAAGGTAAGAATAAATAAATGTGCTTTAAGCTTAATATGATTTGATTTTTGAAGAAAAAAGAAAAGCAGAAGCTATTTAAATTCTTGCAACCCAACTATGGCAGCACTGGTGAAGATAGAGATGGCAACAGTAATAAGCACAGTTTTAACAACTGGAAGAAGCTCAGGGCTTTAAGTATATTCTTTTACAAATAAAGAAATACAAACCAGTAAACAAACCGTCCCAAATCAGAGTTCTGTAGTGTGGAGTTTTAGTCATCTTAAGCATTAACTTGAAGAGCTGCTATTAAGGAAGATTTTTTTTTGTCCATTAAAGTTATTACATAAAAATTCAGTATAGTTTGAAAAAAATTTTTTTAGAAGAATGTTATTATTGATTTGTTTCCTGTACCAGGCTACTTTCTATAGTAAAGTATTCCTTTTAAAAGCTTTTTCCTGCTTTATATATACATATATATAGAAACTCCTTTGTGAAACACAATGTTCAAATAGAAATGAGATATTCCACCTCAATAGAAATTATTTGCTTTCTATCAGTATGAAGTAAAAAGTAGCACTATTAGATTAAAATGGAGAAAAATCCCAAGTTATCTGCAGCCTCCATAAGCCAACAGTGCAAAAGCTCACATGCTTTTACAGTAGGTACATACAAGATAACTTCATAGACATATTACTGGAATGGTTTGCAACCAGTGAAGATAATGTTGATTATTTCCACTTCAAAACTTCCTATATTGGAGCCACATCACTGAAAACAATCTAACCATAGGGGGGAAAAAAAGTGATGCGAAACAAGTCTGCTAATCTCTTCATGAAAACTAGACAGAGGAGGAGAGTAGTCTGCTGTAGATTAGCTGAAGTCTTTCAGAGACAAAGACTCCAGTATTCTAAGCAAGAGAAATAAAATCCCCATAAAAATACCTTCACTTAATTTCTCTTTCTCCCTCCCTGCTACAACTAGCATCATTTATTTGTATACTGAATTTGTCTCCACTGCGCCACAGTGAAATACATTCTATAATTTAAAAGGTAAAAAAAATACCATGTTCCCACCACAGCATCATTGGACACCATACTGCATAGAAAAATGAGTTGTGCCTTTGCAGTAATTTGACAAGAGAAGAACAAAAAGAATGGCAAAAATAGAACAATACGACTAAGGCTTGAAGAATGCATCAGTTCAATATTTAGCAACGCATAAATTGAGGTCTCATTTTTGTTTAGGTATATTTTGATTATAACTAATAAATGACTGATTTTCCTTTGGTTCTTTGCAACAACAACATATCACCCAAAGAGCTTTATTCTTTATTGCCTTCTCATATAGCATGCCAAAGACTGTCTCAGTTTATGAATTAGCATTTAAAACTACTGTAGGTTATCTAACAAGCATTCAGATTCAATAGTACTTTTGACAGCAGTAAGTAAAGAGCCTTTTAACATCTTGAAATACATGTGCTTGAAAAAAGTAGTTGCATCAAAGCAGTTCAAAGACTGCAGACAAAAACCAGTTAAAATCCAGTTTGCTGTAAGATGATTTTAGTGTGGTGTAAACAACCTTTCACGACTCCCCATGGGAAATGTTGTAAGACTACGTTCAAAATGAATCAGGCATATTTATAAAGATCATGAAGTGGTCAAATGCATTTGCATTTTTGGCAGATCCACTCCACGGGTACTACTTGCTACAGTCTGTAGAAATCTCAAATCTCACATCAGCCTTGCCTATAGTGCTTTATTATTTATTACATGTTATGCTAAGTACCTGCGAAAGGGGACATTCCTTGGCCAATGAACTCTGGTTCATATCCTTCAGTAAGTCCTTCAGAGCATTTCTTACTGTTGTGTGAGACCATTGTTCAGGAGGCAAGTCTTCTAGTTTAGGGCAACTATTTGAAACACAGATTAGAAAAGGGATTATTACAAGATTGCATCCTGCTGCAGAACATTCCTTTAAGACAGACAGATTTCATTTTGCGCATCAAGCAGATGCATCTGGAGATTGCTCTCGGTCTCCTGATTGTTCCGATTAGTTAATTACTTTATACAACACATCTGCTGTATTGATGCATGAATTATACATCAGCTGCATGTGGCGACTATTTTTTCATGTTACTTCTACCTTCCTGCTCTGATGCGCTTGGTAAAACAATTTAAGGTGTAATGCTTTCTCACAACTGATCATGAAAAGCATTAATATATTAACCATTTTTGCTTTTTTGTTGCCGTGAAATTTAAGAACCTAGACAGCAACAATAAGTGAGAGCAAGTCATTCTTTTACAAAATGCACACAGATGGTACTGTTCATGATATGCAAAAATATTTTTCTCTTAAGTAAACTTTATGTAAAATGCCTTCTTGTAATGCATCATTTAATTGACTAAAATGCAATATAGTTTTAATGAGATATCCAAAGAAAATCTATGTATCAGAGCTATAAAAGTTTTCTGCAATAGTATACTGTAAGTTAAAGAAGAATTAGAGTAACTAAAAAGGAATTTAGGCAAGCCTTTGTACTTTGAGCACAAAGCACAGTGGGAATTAAATACAAGCAATATTAACAGTTAAGAGCAGACAAGTAACAGTTCATATCCCAGAACTGGTATATGACTTACCTGTGTAACTGGATTTTCAGTGTGACCACATGATAAACATCTTGCAGCATGTCTGCTACTGTAGCATCAGGGGCATCTGTCACATAGGAGAGTGGAACTGGATTCCACTTCCCAACCTGGATAAGCCCTGCAGGATTGTAATTTTCGGAGGGGAGGGGGAGTGGGCAAGAAAAGCAGGAAAAATTGAAAGAAAGTGATTTACCTAATTCCTAGGGGCAAAAGAAATATCTGATTTTAACAAGATCACTCCCTTTGTTTCTAACCTCTTAAATCTGGCAAAACAAAAGAACAACCCCCTCCTCCTCCAAAAACCCCCACCCACACACCACCAAGGATAGGCCTTATCTATACTATGAAATAATACAAATGCATTGCAGTAGAGATTTTTTTAATATGTATAGAAGCATATTTTCCTAAGCTACCATTAATTCAGTAGGACATGATATAATAGTTAGCATTCCTCTTAACAAATTAGTAAGAATTTTGCAATGCAAGAATTGAGCACAAAAAAAATTACTTTGCAGTCTATAAAACCATCAGGAACAAAATAAAAGAAACAGAGCTGGATATTCAGTCATAAATGCAAGTTGACTCTCAACAGTCCATCTGCTCAAATATGCTTTACACTTCCTTGTGGATCCTCAGTGGAGCAGATTATTAAGGTCAATAAGCATACTAATGATTCAGAGTTGAAGTCTTTTTTCTTCTTAAAAAAAAAAAAAAAAAGAAAAAAAGGAATTTACCTCCACATTCCCCATGAACAAAATGTGCACTAACTAAATAAAAACACATCAAGGAAAAAAAAATACAGACACGGAATCTGTAAGAAGTTTAAGAAGTAAAACCTGCATTGCATTCCTGAAAAAAATCCCGCCCCTCCCCCAAGACCCCACAAACAAACACAATTCATTGTACAATTTCATAATCTTATTTACCTTTTGCTTGGGCAGCAGAGCTGTGAGAATATCCAAGAGATAGCAATGCCATTTCAATCAGCTGGTTGAAAAGCATATCCTTCCTCACCAACACAAATTCTGCATGCTCCTCCTTAGAATCATACTCAATGGCATTTTCATAATGTTCCACTACACAGAAAACTGGAAGCATACTTCCTATTAAAAAAATTAAATTTAACATATTAAAGTTGAGTTATAGTAGAGTAGGTGGGTCTATACAGAGTTATGTAAATAAAACCTGTACAAACAGGCAGAGGAGGCATCAAGAATCATCACAAATATTTGATCAACATATTCCCCGAGTCCTTTCCCCTCACCCTCCCCAAAAACCAGAAAGTTCTACAAAACATACATCTCCCTGAAAGGCAGAAATGCAAATTTATCTCCCTTGATCAGATGCAGATTTAAAGAATTACCTTCTATAGAAATAACAAGGTTGACTGAAGAGAAGTTGATTCTCTCTGTCCTGCCTGATTTGTTGTGAGTAGCAGGCAGCATGAGAACCTAAATACATACTGCAGATGTCTTCACTGTAAGCCATTTTAGTACCAGCCACATAATTTTGTTTGTTAACATTAAAACTTTCTTAGTCCTGCCAAAAATATTTAATTGGTTTCAACATCAACAACAAATCACCTTGTGTGTTATACATTCACTCTGAAAAGAGTACACAAGGAAACAAGGCAAAAGTTAACACTAATTCGTGCTTCATTCACTGAGTGCAATTGAGCACTACTTTCACTTGCATCTTTAAGGAACAAATCATTACTTCAGTGCCACTTTAAGAAGTGTACCTGCAGTTCAGGCTTATTTTTGTTGTTCTTGTTGTTGTCTCCCGCACTTTACATCCCACAACGCTATTTTGGCATGCCTGAAAGTTAATTACTAGTTTCCAGTTTTGTAGCATCATATGGCAAACCCTTCCATACACTGCACAGAATATTAAGCAAGTAACCTTTTTTCTTTCCTTTTGCCTTTTTCTTTTTTCTTTTAATTTATTTTATTTTCCTCCCTTTTGATGACAGAGAGAGAAGTAACAAACAACCCAAGCTGGTTTAGGGACAAAATCTCTTCCAGCAATCAGACTCCTGGACTTTATGAAAATCCCTCCCAGCCTCCCAGATGGACATTGATGACACAATGACCTGTGGTTTTAAGCTCCAATCCTGTTCCACTGTCTCCAGCAGCACAGGTTAGGATCTCTTAATGACAGAAAGGAGAAGGGTTAAAAGGAGATGTACAGAACTGTCTTATGGCAGCCTGCCAGAGGGGTATCATCTTTAGCATAAATGATGACAAGGGTTATTTTAACAGGGCACCCAGGAACTCCAATTAGTCCTACAATGTTAATGCCTCTATAACCACTGCCCTCTAGACTTACAAAAACCTCCTAACCTGCTAAGGTGCACCAGACATGCTGTAGTCTAAAAGGAAGCTTTACTCTTGACAATAGAGTAAAACCACATCTGCTGATTTGTGCTCTAATGTATAGTAAGAAATCACAATAAAAAAGATACCTCTTAAGCACGTATATTTAAAATACATCTGTTCACCAGAGAGCCAATCTCTGGCAAACAAACCTCTTCAGGCTTGCAAGGAAAAGCTCACAAACTCACTCCAGTTTGCCCAATAGGCTCAGCATGAAAGACTAAAGCACAAGAGCAAAAGCTTGCCAATATTCATGTAGTGCAGGAAGGAGATTTTTTTTTCTTTTTAATTTTTTTTTTTTTATAATCTGAGTGAGACTGGCCAGGAAGGGAGAGAAGACCAAAGCAAAAGCAATACATGCAAAGCGATGTTTATTTCACTGGTTTTAAATAAGCTGTGGACACACACATTTCATCTGCAAAAAGGTGGTGGTTTGGTTCTTGGGCTTTTTCTCCCTTTCAGGCTCTCACAATTGATGTTTTACCTACTACCATCTGACTCAGAGTAAGGGCTCAAAATTCTTAAGTAGTTTCACCAGTAATTCCTGAAGATAAAGCGTAAGCAAAGCTTCATTCTAACAA
Organism: Agelaius tricolor; assembly: GCF_023055355.1. NCBI lineage: Eukaryota > Metazoa > Chordata > Aves > Passeriformes > Icteridae > Agelaius > Agelaius tricolor. The sequence continues at coordinate 34,704,567 of NW_027269266.1, forward strand.
ATAGTGCAGATACATCCTAAACCAGCTAAAGCATATTAGTTTTTCCCTTTATCAGCTCCTACAAGTTAAGCTATGATCAGACACAACACACAGGTATTTTGCTGCTTATCAGCACCTTTTTTTGCCGGGTACATGGTTTCTTCAGTTGCAGCATTTTGGGAAATGTGGTACTTTAAACAACACAGGAGAGCCTCCTGGCCAAATTTTGAGGCACAGCATAGATTAACAGAGGTGGATCCCGGTAGTGCGACACAGGTATCATCTGACTACAAATCAAGCCACTAAATCTTTTAGCGAACTGTCACTAGTGTCCTTCTGTTAATGTGAAAAATGTTATACAGGAGAGCACAATCTCAGCTGGCTGATCACTCCTGCTAGTACTTGGCAAGACCTCCAAGTGCAGCAACTTCATAACCTTCTAGTATTAAAGGGGAGAGCATTGGTCAGTGCTCCCTGCTAAAAATACAGTATGATTTAAACCTGAAGGCAGTGTTAGAGCTTTTGCTGAAGGTTTACGAGTCTGTGTAAACAGCACGTCTGCCATAAGGAGCACTGAAGTCTGTAGAATCCTTGTCTAAAACTGTCCTGGCATTAAAGTTTGCTGTGCAAATATCACATAATACCAGAGACAGCTGAAATCTCCTATTTAGGAATTTATGGAACTTATATGTTTGCAGGCGTCAGAAAGTCCTTTTTATACAGCCCCACTGCTTCACTGTACAATGTTAATGCACTCTGCTTGAAAAGCCGTAATAAATTATATTTTTAATGCTCTTACCCTGGCTTTCTTAAGATGCATACATTCTTGGCAAACAATCAATAAATAGGGTAATCATGAGCAGAGGCCAAAGAATTTGCTGAAGTGCTGTTTTTCCATTTTTAATAGATAAAGATCTAACAATACGGACTGCTGTGTCTGTTCATTTCAGGATCAATATATTCTTTGTTTTCGCCAAACCGAGGAAAAAATAAATGATTGTACGATAAATGTTATGCATCAGACACAATGAAATTCCTCTGCCTTCTAACTTTGTGCGTTTAATAGTCTTGGTTGCATTTTGCACTTTGCTTAGCAAATACAAGAAAAATCTGGATTATAAACATAACTGATTATACTAGGAAAAGTAGAGGCTGTTTTAAGATATATGCCAAATTACATGCAGCATATTTCGATTTAAATTAGCAAGCCTGCAGGACATGGTCAAAAAGACTTACAAATCTTGATAAGTAAAATTAGCATATTATTGTCCATTAAAAGTATTTTCAATGCAAACAAAAGCCATCCATATACAAACATCAATGATTCTAAATGTGCCTTTTCCTTGTGTAAATGTCTAATTACAGCAAACCAGCCACTGAAAAATATGACACCCAAGTTGTTCATTGTTCAATAATGAATTGTACTTAAGAAAATAAACTGCAAAGATTGACATCATAAATGACTTTTCCAATGTGATACCTAAAGATTTACACTCTCTCCTTTAAACCAACTTGCAACTGCTATGGAACTACGGCTGCCCTTCCAATCATAGGACCATCATTAGGTGGAAAGGCGAAGAATTTGTTTTGGGGGTTCAGTATTTACTCTTACATATTTTTGCGTTTCTTAGTCCAGCGCTTACTCAAAGAATTAATGCACCAAATTACTTATATTTCAATGTAAGAATTTGCTTTAATCACAGTAGCTAGCCTTTACCTTAACAAAAATCAGACTCCACCCTGAAAAGCAAGATGCTCCACCCAAGAATGAACCTTACATTTCCCAAAAGTGATTTATATCAGAATTGGGAATATAGTATTTTAGAATGGAGATTTTAATCCTGAAATATAAATGAAGTAGAGTCTGCAAAAGTATGCTTCCCCCCCAAATATTATAAATCATATTTCTCTAATGCAGAATTATCAAAAGCGTTACCTTTTCTAATATTAGCTTTCATCAGGTGTCCAGAGTGTTTTAAAGGCACTCCTTGCATTTTAGTTCCTGTACTTCCAAGTCTTCCTCTTCCTAATGGGCTCCCATTCTGTTCCAAGCGCGCAATTTTGGCTGGTGGACCCTTCGGATCGCTTACATTGTTAGACATTTCTGAATGTTCTTTCCCCTGAGTTGCCTCGTTCAAATGATCCATACTCAGTCCCGCCTCTAAAGATCACCTGCCATGATTAAAAAAAAAAATATATATGTTGTACACGTGTGCGCATATGTATACGTACACAGCCTGCACATGTACAGAGACAGATATATATGTATCACAAGCTCATAAAGAAGAATAGATAACTATTTTAACTAAAAATAAATGCCTTTTTTAAAAGAAACAAACTTATTCTTCAAAAATTACCTCATATCCCAGTTTACAGAGAGATTGTATCATAATCTAGTGGAATGGTTTTTTAAAAGCCAACCAGAGTACCTCTTAAAAAAATTTTAAAAATCTTTGGAGATATTCTCCTAAAATTGAAAGAGTCTAAAACCCATATAAGTGATGATGATCGTCAAGGTGTGTGCTCCAAGACAGGTATTGTTACAAATCTCACAGAAAGGTTTGTTATTATTCGCGGATGTTTTTGTTGTGGAGAGAAAGATTTTAATGAAAAATTTCTTGATCTATTTGATTATAAAATGGACAAGCAAAAATAGAGAGATTGTTAAAACTAAAGTTGAAGCAACAGATTTATTAGAGATGTAGACTATTGTCCATTTACAATTCCTCTCCCCCTTAAAAATAGAAGTTAGAAAAGAATTTGCCATTTAACTTCAGAAAGCAGTGGCGGGAGAGGATTGCTTTTGAGTTTCCTAACCATATTATACAGAGTTTATCAACTTTTGCAAGGTTCAAAATATGCAATTTTTCAGATATTAAGTTTCAAGTGTTAAACAAAGTAGTTTATTCACTTAAGATAAATAACTGAATAGTTTCTCCCCAAACATAAAGCTGGGGTAAAATCCTCTACAATTTCTACAGTACTTTTGATGCCCTTAAATATAAAAAAAACCCAAAACCTGGGTGATGCTGACACAGCTATTTGAAACCAAAAAACCAGAATTTCAATAGCAAATTAAGAAAAGGTATATATTAGCATGCTTGTACTTCCCTTTTTATAAATTTTTGAAACCTCTGTCCATGAATAACAATTACAGTTAAATCACTAAAAATCGTCCAAGCCTACAGCATAACAGAGTAAGTTTTAAGGATTTTTGCCACTCATCAGAACCTGTTTTTCAACTATATTAAAAAACCTTGCTGAGAGCAAAGGCATCTTTCTGGTTATGATTTCACTAATCAATACTGTTGTGATTGTTAGGTATTTTATCCCTGACAGGGAAAGGTATAACTATACAGACAATTATGTTATATATATATATATATATATATAATATAATCACTAAGGACAGGTCAACAGACATTAATCTTTGAACCAGTATTTACATTAGCAAGTACAAATAGTAATACTGGGGAAGTCATATTTAGAAAGACTGGTGTGAATCGGATAATTGCTACTTTTCTTTCAGATTGCTAATAATTCAGTACATTTTCTGCACATTTCATAGCCAAGTTATTAGAGCCTAAATATCTTGGAATCTTTATATATATACACTTCTATGTCACTAGTATACACACCAGTGATAATTTTGTAGACTATTTTTTCTTGTTTGAACATCACCCTGTTTTTCCCGATACAGTGAAGAAAAAAGCAATGTATTAATTCAAACCTTTACAAGCAACCTCAAGAATGCAACCAAGTAGATGAAGTTCAGACAATCATTACTTTTCCTTATGCTGTTAGGTGACAAGCTAAGGTTCACTATTCATCTTTATCCCATCTGTTTTAGGTCATGCGTCTCATGAACAGTAAACATGCCTATTTTAGCCACTTTTCAAAAAGAATTTTTTAAACTGTGCTAAGTGTAACCTAAGCAAAGAATTACAGATTCAAACTGTTAACATCTTCCGATGTTTCTAACAACACGAACAGACCATAGGGCTGCTATTCTGAGACTGGTCTATCTCAAGAAAAAGAGGATTAACAAAACAAAACAAAACAAAAAAAAAAAAAAAGGGGTGTTGGGGGGGGGAAGAGTAAAAGAAAACACACACAAAAAAAAGCTTCGAACAAGAAATTCCTGATCACTTTTGGCAACTTCAGAAGTACTCTAAGGCAGGAAGGTTCTTTGCTACAAAAAGTATCTAGTCATCATGAGTCAGAATCGCACTACATCATGTACAGTGAATAAAAGTGATAGATCGCCACTTAGTTAATACACTGACTGCAACCAAAACACCAAATGGGTCATTTTCGCTTGGCCTGAGAATACCCACCCATCGGCATCCTTTCACCGCTTAGTCATCTTGTAAAAAGCTTTATGTTACAAAGCAAAATTACATGCACATAAAACACCTAATTTACTCATTTAAACTCCATGCCCAAGGCTAAAGTTCACTGAAACCTCAGTTTGGAATAGTGATGAGCAACAACCAGCATGGCCTGCCCAGGGAGAGGGTGGCAGGAAAGACCTATCATCTCCGCCGGTTCCAGGCCAGGAGTTTCCCTGGGTTTCGCATTTAGGCATCTTTCACAACTACAAGTTTTCATCACAGATCAGTGAGAGAAGAGCACAATTTCAAGGCACAGTTTCCCGGAGCCAGCGTACACGTACAGGCACACCGCGCAATTTCTGAATGAGAGTCGGTGCCGTATCCCCTTTTGTCGCGATGTAACGCTGCCGGTATTATATTATTTCTTTCTCTCCTCCTGAATCAGCCCCCTCCCCATGCCTTTCCCCTCCTCTTCCCTCCCTCCCCCATAAAAACCCATAATCACATTTGAGAGAGGCTCCGCACTTATCCGTTCCATATGGCTCTCACAATCCAGGCCAAGCTTTCCCTGTGACCTTTTAAAGAGACAAAGAAGCAAAGTACTTATCTAGAAACAGAAACACTGCAGTTTTCTGAGTGAAATTAGCAAAACCGACCCGAAACTCACCACTTCAAAACTTGACAGCATATAAATAACAAAAACAAAGGAGGTTTCCTTTGCAGCCCGAGCTCTTGAAGAGGAAGAAGTTCAAGACTGATGTTTTTAGGTCCCCCCCTTTCTGAAGGGGGGTGGGGGGGGGGGGGGGGGCAGCAGACCTGAGGACTACTTCCCCTAATATTCTCTTATTTTTTTTTTTTTTTTCTTGTTGCTATTTTCCTCTAGGCGGGGAGGGGCAAAAACAGATAGCGAGAAACAGAGTAGCCATGAGCAAAAATGGCAATGGACAAAAAAAAAATAGAGATTAAATATCTTTTGAGAGAGCCAGTTTTCGAGGTTTAGCAACGGAAGACAGAGCTGCAGATCAAATTGATCAGACAAGTGTAACGCTCAAAACGAGGAATTAATAATAATAATAATAATAATTTAAAAATAAGTAGCAGGTTTAAATTAAGGTGGAGGGTGATTTAAGTCTAGCTATCCTTTCAAAAATAAAACCAATGCATAAAGGATCAAGTGAGAAAGGGGGTTATTAAAAAAAAAAAAGCAAAGAAAAAAAAAGGCAGCTTTTCTATCCAGTGTGAAGAGCAGAAAGTCTACTTCTAGGTTGTCACTTACACTATTATTCTCCAATAGGCACCCAGAGGAGCAGCACACACAGAAGGAGCCCGCTCCCCTCCCCCTCCGCAAAAATATACACCGTAACAGCCCCCAAACTTTCTGCGGAAACCTCAGCCCCAGAGATCGCTACTGGAGATAAAAAGAGAAAAAAAAAAGTGGAGAGAAAATTGCAGGAAAAGGCACTAAAATGCCACTTTTAATCTCGCCTCTGCGGTCCGGGGAGGGAAAAAAAAAAAAAAAGGAAAGAAAAAAAAAAGGCAGAGAGGACCTGTCTCCTCTCATTTACCGGGGGCTGTTGTGCGAGCGACGGGGGGGAGAGAGGGAGCGAGAGAGGAGGGGAGAGAGAAAAAGAACAGAGGGGAGGAAGGAAACACACAACAAGGCACACCACCACCACTACAAAAAAGTGACGAGGTTTCACTCCCTCCGAGTCCAACACCGGGAGAAATTATAATTTAAAAAAAAACCGATCCTATTAGGAAAAAAAAAAATTAAAAAAAAAAAGGAAAAAAGAAAACCAACAACAAAAAACTGGTTCTGCTTCTGCAAAGAAAAAAAAAAAAGAAAATCTGGGAACTCCGAGAAGAGTTACTCGCAAGAAGGGGTAAAAAATATAAAATAGAAAGGTTGCAAAAAGCCAACAACAACAAAAACCAAGCCAGCAAAAAAAACCCCAGTAACAATTGAAAAAGAATAATAATGGTAGGCTATGTATTTTGTCTTTTTTTTTTTTTTTTTTTTTTTTTAATTCTCGTTTCCCCTGGCTGGCTGGGTATGGTTGTTATTTAGGCCGGTTTGGTGGTTGTTGCTGGATGTTACATGGATATGTGTGTGTGTGTATGTGTGTGTGTCCCCGGACGGAGCTGCCTCGCTCTGCTCTGCTCCCCCCCCTCCTCTCTCTCTCCCTCTCTGTTTCTGTCCCCATTAAATTATTAGTTGACTCATCACTACTCCTCCTCCTCCTGCTGCTGCCGCCGCCGTCCCCTGCTCACAGCCTCCTCTCCTCCTCTCCGCTACCGCTCGCTGCCGCTGCTGCCGCTGCTTCTTCTTCCTCCTCCTCATTTTAATACAAAATAACACCGAGGCCACCGGCTTTTTTTTTTTTTTTTTTTTTTCCACAGCCGGAGACGGGAGGAGGACGCAGCCTCCCTGCTGCTGCCCGGAGCCCTTCCCCAGCGGCCCCGGATCATCCGACACGTCCTGGGAGAGAGAGAGAAAGTGGCAGAGGAGGAGGAGGATGAGGAGGTGGTGGTGGTGGTGAAGGAGAGAGGCGTGGGGGAGGGGAGGCCGGGGAAGGGGGAGGGGGTCGGCAGAAGTGCGGTGGCAGAGGGGGACCGCAGCGAGGAGCGGGGAGGGGGCGCCGGGCCGGGCCGGGCCGGGCCGGGGGGGGCGGCCGCCGGCGGCGGTAGGTGAGCGGGGGGGCCGGGGGAAGAGGGCGTGCGGCTTCCGGGCGCGCACGAATTTGCAGCTCGCTGGGTGCGGGTGAGGCGGCCCTGCCGGCGCCGCGCACAATGCCCGCTCCGCGCCGCCCCGCTCCGCGCCGCCCCGCGCCACAGCGCGCCCCCCCCGGCAGATGGGGCCTGCGGCGGAGGGGGCGAGCCGGGGGGGACGGGCATGGGGGCACAGCCGCAGCACCCGCAGCAGCAGGAGGAGGAAGAGGGGCGGGGGTGAAGGCTGAACAATATCCTGCCGGCGCTGCCGGGTGCGCCGCGCTGGCGCAGCCCCCGCCCCTCGGCGCGGAGCCTGCGCGGGCCGCACCGGGCAGGTGCACGGCGGCGGCGGCCCCGCAGGGCCCGCAGGTGGGGACGCGCCGCGGGGGCCGCCCCGGGGAGCCGGCGGCCCATGTGGGGGAAAGAAGTTTTTCCTTCCCTACCCTCGCCTTCGATACCGACAGGGATGAAAGAACAGCACCAGCCACGGTTCTGAAAGGCGGCCGAGGCTGAGTGAAACCGGCCTCGTTCCGCGGAAGGCATCACCCAGCGCGGCTCTGGTGGCTCCGCTGGGCGCCGCGGCCAACCAGAGCAAGCTGCAACACACCGTGGGTGAGAGCGATACATCGCTCCGGGCTCGGGACGGCCAGATGCCACATCCCCACGCCACAAAACTGCCCCTGTGTCAAGTCCGCAGCGCGGGACCGAAAGCCACCCCTGAAAGGTGAAAGCTAAAAGGTGGTAAAGTATTGACAAAACAAGTAACTGCGAGACAGACATGGCGTGTTCCCATCATGCACGTGGAAGAAAGTAACCCAACTAGACAAACTTGAAAGCAACAAGTTTGTACAAGCTGCGAGATAAGGGAAAAATTAAACTTCTTTATTGATAAAATGCATAGTGTTTGAATAGACTATGTCTAAAGGGAAAATTGCATCATCGACCAAAGAAAACATGAATTACTGCATAAACAGGTATATAACCAAAATGTTTAGGGCAGTAACTTTAAAACAACTGACAACAAAGCAACAACAAAATACAAACATGAGGCAGCAGCAAAAGTAGGTGAGTGAGAAGGCTAATACCAGTCCTGTAGTACACAAAATAGTATGGCCTCTGAACACAGAAAAGGAAAATCATTAATTCTATGAAGAGAAAATTTTGCACTACACATATATTACTTATTATTAAAGAAGAGGAATGCATCAAGACAAGGTAAAGAATCACATTGATGTTTACTAAAATAAGCACAAACAGCATATAGGACATGCAGGAAAAAGAAAATGGTAATAGGGCAAAATGCATGAAATATTTATCATATTCTGCAGTGCATAAAATAGATTATAATCTCAGAAGCAAAGAAATGCAAGGCTGGAAAATGAATACGCTGTTACATAATACTATTATTCAAAGCAGAATAAGTGGAGGTGGCATATGTATGAAACATGAAAAGTTGTACCTATGTTGTATGTCTTGAAAAAGCTTACTAAGATCATTACCGAGACTGCTGAAAAGGAAAAATAAAAACCAAAACCCAAAACCAAAGAAACATGTTCCACAAAGAAAAACAAGGGAAAATGTAGATGACATCTTCCATAACATATGATCAAGGGGTAGCTGTCTAGTGGGTTGTTTGTTTAGAAACCAATTTTTTTTTCAACAAGATAGAGTATCCATCAGTCCCTCTTAAAAAAAAAAAAATATATATATATATATATATGTATTTCCCAATACATTTGAATATTTGGAAGAAAACTGTATTAACTAGTTTAATCCAAACTTTGTGGGCACAATGGAAAATATCAATGTATTATTTTTTCAACCTTTTCAGAAAAGCCTGATAAGGTAAACTTAAACTTCAGCAGTAAGCAGGACTGGCCACTAAAGAAGAAAATCATGAAGGATGTGAGAGTTTCAGCTGGCAGTATGCTCCCTGCAGCATGATGGAGGATAAGGACACTGAAGATAATTTAAGAGATGTAGAGCTGATTAGAATAGAGCAAATATGATCTGGAACAAGATTTGGGACTAAAATACCACCTTATAAAAATGATTACCAGATATGACAATAACAAAACCAAATAACAACACCAAAAGATTAAAATCTTCTAAAATAACTTTTGCTTTGGTGTTCACAAATCATTCTGTTCCTGGTTAAAAAAAAAAAGACAAACCAAAACAACACATTGTTTGGATTAAAACAAAGTGATTAATCTAAAAAGCAGAGATGGTGAATTAAAGGAGCAGGGAGATAACAATCTGATAATACAGGAGCACAGAAGGCCTAATAATGATATTATTACGCACATAACCAAACACTGACAAACAAATATTCTGTTAATTATATAATTGTGCATATGCTTCCTATGCTTGAGATAAATGATTATGGAAAAGAACTCTCTTCTTGAAATTGCATATATGCACTAAACCTTATAAACTCTCTACCACATGGATTAATCTAATTCCCATACACCACTTATGCCTGGTAAAGTATTTACTACAGACTTGGAAAGCTGAGCGTGAAACCCTTGCTTTGACTAGAAAGCACGAATTACGGAAGGCTGCTACGTCTTGACAGACAACAATCAGATATCTCTTATCAATACCGAACTACTTGGAAATAATTCAAGATACAGATATCTGATTTTCATTTGACCTATTCCAATTTGCACTTCACTGTGTCAACTTTGATATTAAAATGTTCAGCTAGAATAAAGATATTTATAATAAAAACATATATAAAGAACAGAAGATGAATAGATATTGTCATGGATACATATGCAGGCAATCATTTAAACACGCGGCAATAGTAACATCACATTTTTCATAGCTTCTAGTCAACGTACAGCAGGCAAATATATGCTTAATAAAGGTTATTAATCCTTAATAAAGTTGTTGCACTGTTTTTATTATATATAAATGCATTTTGCCCGAGCATATTTTGAAATAAGACAAATATTTAAAAAGTTGGGCTGCGTATTTTCAACCCCATGGTGAATTAACTCTCGAGCAGCAGTCTCAGTAGCTGCAAAGCAAAACAAATTCTCCAGTGTGGCATGCTGCCTCAGTGCCTCCTAAGGTCTCTGTTCCAATATTTTCTTGTTCAAAATAAATTAGGAAATATGGGCCCAAATCTTGAGGCTTGGCTCTTGTGCAATGCAAACAGAAATGACCTGGCAGCAGAGCAAAACCAGCATGGCTGTGTATTCTCTTTTATCAGATTTCTTTGGGGAGATCAGGCTGATTGGCTTTTACACATATGTACTTCTGACAATGCTGCAGCCCTTTGGGCAACCTGTAAGCACCATCCCATGCTGGAGGTGATGCAGAGCCATGCAGCAGCAGCGGGACAGCAGGACAATTCTCTTCAGTGGGAATTTAAGTGCATTTCCCCCACTGCAGGGTGTGACAGGCGCACATCTATGGGTAATGGTACTGCTGGACAGCAAGGCAATGGCAGTACCATTCCGTGGCTTTCTGAAGGTAAACATCTGTGGCCAGAAGGTGGGTGATGCCCCGGAGGGCTCGTGCCTATTTTGGCTGAGGGGGAAGGATGCACCCCACAGTCCTTTCCCACGTCTACCTGTGCAAACCTCAGCACATCACCACTGCTGTGCCAACACAGTCCCATAGCCCTACAAGTTTTGCACCTCGGACTAAAGTTGCTTTTCAGTCTCCTCAGACCAACTTCCCCTTCGCTTTGCCCTGAACAACAATAGGTGCCTGACACCGCTCAAATGCTTCAACCAACCTGACTGCGGCAATCTCAATTTACATACGACCCAAGAATCCGATGCACACCAATGTGAATCACAGCATTCTGCGACCTCCCCCACGCTGAACTCAAAAGTTACATACCAACCTAGATTTTTTTGACTGCAACCTGCCCCAGCCTGGATAGGATGCCTGTCAAAAAGCAAAAGTGCTATGAAATGAAATTCATAGCACTGAAAGGCATCGCACACAAGCTGTCGTCCCCTCTCACATTTTGCATGAGCAATTTCTGCTCGTTTGTGTTCTCTCACACACCATGTCCTGAAACAGTTACGTAAAATGAATATTTAACCTACGATAGTCAGCTGTATTGAACTGCACTTAATTGGTTATTAAGTGAAGTAAATTATCCTTACCATATTTGTCAGAGGTGAAAAACCTACATATATGGCTACATGTAGTGCATTCATTAGTTTACAGACCCCAAGGCTCCTGGGAAGTATCAGATATCTACACAGTGTCCCATGGTGCAGCATTTTTTAGCTGGATGTCTCAGCTAGCTTGCAGATATGTAAAATCATATACAAACAGACATCTCCCTATTGATTGCCTCTGTGACAAGGCTCGTTTACTCCTGCAAATATTATCAGCAATGTACTTCAATCATGGAATCTTTTTTTAAAATGGAGTTGAATAAGAATATGCAAAATGTGATTATGGATAAAACAAGTTACTTTTAGTCAAACTACTGCACCATTTTTGCAAGTGATTTCATAGCTGTATGTCTATTTTGACTAAGATGCTTGTGCAACTGAAGTAAATACATACTTCTGCAGATGTGGTCCCAACAGTTATTTCAGTTCACCCCTTGGTGAGTCACAGAGAGGCAAAATGCTGGAAGAAAATTATGGAGTAAAGTCCAACAAATCTGTTTGGCATGATGTAGAGAAGGGTGAACAAGAGAGCTAATGAGAAAAGTGAGTCTTTCACCCCTGGTTGCCACAAGAAATCTTAGCTGCTTAAAATTGTAATAGAGAGGTGCCCACTTTCCCATAAAAAGATCAGAGCAATCAATTTTAGTGGTTAATCACATAAATCTTACTCTGTAGTTGCACAGTCTCTTGACTGCTATGTGGACAAACTGAGTTCAGTTTTTGCTATCAATAGTAGGACATAAACTCCCACAAACACTACCTATATGTCATTTAATATAAGCCAGTATGTTTTATGACTGTGGACTTTAGAACCACTTCAAATAAAAAGCTCCAACTTTAAAAAAAGCATTTTGAAGACCGTATTCTCTTCCATCCTTAACACTAGACTAGGACCTTGATGAGTCATGCTTGTAATTTCCATGTGGCAACTACAGCCAACAACTTCCACAAAAAAGAACAAATTAAAAAATGCAATAGAGCTTTATATAATAATATTTTATGCAATTAGGCAGCTTGAAGAAAGGAGGAAAGTTGGCATCTTAGGATCAGTCAAGTTTCCCATGTCATAAATGTATCTTCAGCAGGTCACTAATTTCACAGCTTTCTACCCAGAGGTATAATTTTTAGGTCTTTCATGTGAAGATGCTTAATGTGGGACACTGAGAGATGAAAAAAGAGTGGTTCCTGCTCCCTCATCATCACAGCACTAGATAACTCCTAGGCATGAGATGGGCATATAATTGTTACCTAAAAGAGTCAGTTGATAAGTGGTTATTTTAGGGATGTGTCTGAAGAGAAGCTCTATTAATTTAAGAGTATGTAAATCATGATCCCTGGACACAGAAAGCCACAGTTCCTGTTATTTTTACTTGTTAAAAGGAAAGTTACAGCAAGTTATCTCCTAAGTGTTTTTCAATGTTGTTTGCAATTTTTTGACTGGTTCTGCTTTTTTTTCCATTTTGTGACTCATTTTCCCTCACTTCCAACCACTGTGCTTCTATCCCAGTTAGTATGCTTTTACAAATACAGAAATTTGATCCAACAATTCTGGGAAGGGATGAATTTCACACAGCCCAAGCAAAGCCGTGCATTACGGTAGAAAACGTCTGAACTGTTGCACTTAGCCCTACAGAGGATGATTAAAATATTATTATGTAGACTTAGATGTTCGTGCTGTAGAGCTCAAACCATGGTGAGTTTTTACATAGGGATTCTTCACCAACAGAAGAATCATCTCTGTCACTGACCTGATAATACAACTAAAAATCTAGTGACACAAACTGAAAACATGGAAGAGTTTTAAGTCGAAGGAAATGGTTAGAACTGATTGATGAATTGAACTATGTCAAACTTTCATTATGAAACACAAAACCACATGAAATGTCCTGTTTCCAGTTTCATTAACTCAGAACTCTGCACATGTTCTGCTGCACTTTTTGTACGGTTCAAAACCTTTTAAGTAAAACTGTGCATCTAATTACGGCCAAACTTGACAGGAGTCAATATTCACTGTGCATGAAATACATGCAAAATGTGTGGTTTGGTGTAAAACAAAATGAAAGTTGGTGGTTTTGGCCAAATTAGCATTTTCTTCTAGGGCTCCTTCCAGTCTCAAACTCAGATGATTCCACAGTAACAAAGATGAAATTAATGAGTTTTTTAGTTCTTTTCAGGAGGAATTAGCTGTTAATATTCACAGCTCGTTTAAGGAACAAGATACCTGTTAATATTACCAGGTGCTAACTAAAAAAGGTTTAGCATATGAAGTGTCACTAAGGTAAAGGTCATTTATACATGTGTCAGAGTATGCTTAGTTTAATGCAAACAACATAAAGCAAAACCAAATAACTTCAAAATGTTAAACATACTTGTTCTGATGTAGAAAAAAAACAACAAAACCACCAAAAAAACCAAAACCAAACACACACACACACACATACAAAGAGAGAAATTAACAAACATATATTTAAGTATTTGATGTATATATTTTCTTAAAGCAACCATGTTTCTAGATTTCCTGCTAAGTGGCTACAATGGAAACAAACTGAGATGGAGAGCAGCAGCTGGAAACTCACTAGAATACAGTATTTTTAGGGCAAAATTTGGTTAATATTTATGATAGTAATTTATACTCATGAAAACACTTGAAGGAAATGCTGTTAACAGGTGTGTAAAAAGTTAGTTCCTGTGTTAAATACAAAAATATCTGAGGAAAGATGTCTTCTCTGTAATTTACTTCTGGCAGATTATACTACAAACTCCTTCCTGTATTAGATTTTTCCTTCACAAATCTTCATAAAATGAGAAGTTTTGGAATATTCTGCTCATGAAAGATGCAGTGCATTCTCTCAATTCATTTTTCCTTTATGGATATACAGATGGAAATCCTCTCTGCACCACATGTTCAAATGTGCCACTTCCAAAGTGGATGGGGCCAGGTGAAGAAATGCTCCAAATTATTACAGTTGTAGAAAAATAACATCCAAATCAACTTACCCCCATATTTTTCAAACACCTTCAAATACAAGAATTGCTCAATATGCTGCCACGAATGAACTACACAGAAACACATCTCACATCTAAGTTCATGCTTAAAACTCTTTTAAATACTTTTGTATAAAAGGAAAAAGAAAACATATTCAGATCTTCATTTACTTAATACCAAGTGGTCATTGCTATGGGCATATCAAAAGAGTTATTGTCATTTTTGCTTGATTTAGTTCTGTAAAATTTTTTCCATGACCAAAAGAAGTATTGTGCTCAGTCCATACTGAACTTTTTAATAAAAAGCAGTAAAGCAATCTACTTCATTGTCAAATGATTGAAAGAAATTTAATTAATGCCTTTGGAGGGAACGCCTATATAAGTATCACAATCACAAGAATGTGCATATATGCATATATGAATACATATGCCCAGCCGCAGTCTACCCTGTTGCTTTAATGTCATAACACTATAGTCCATGAGCAGCTGAAGGCAAAAATGAACTCCTATAATTTAAAATATCGTGCTGACACAATTTTAAGGTCCAATTACATTGTGTAGTTTATTAGAAGATTAAATGCTTGCTTCATCACAGGACACTTCAGTCCTAGAAAAGGCAGGCAGTATAGAAATGCTCACAGACAAACAAATTAAAAATAGTAAGTTATAAACAGGGGAAAATAAGTTTATGCCACACCAACAAAACCAAAAAGAAAAAAAAAAACCCGAACCCAAAAAGCAAAAAACACAAAGATGCATGAAAAGCAGTATGCTATGTTAGATGTTTATCTATACATAAGAGACAGGTGTCACAAAAACAAAACAAAAAAATCACGAAGCTAAAGAGAAACTTTAACTCACCAGTTTCCATCTGTTATATCTGAATTCATGCATAATTGATTATCCATGACTGGTAAGTTCTTTTTTTTCACTAGCCTAACACAGTTTTCTAAACATTATGTGTTAAATCACCACCAAAGTAAAGGGTGTTTGAGAAACCGTAAGGGCAGAATAAAAATTTTTAATGAAAAATAACATGTCAGTTAATAATAGAGCTGACCTATGTTTAAGAGAGAAATTTTAATCATGTGCATATTAAATATTAATAACCTATTCTGTTATTGTTATAATAAGGTTAAGTAAGCTTCTCCATGCTTAAGGAAAGAGAAAAAGTAGGAATATGTAACAGTGAAAAAAAAGCGCTGAGAAGCAGAGACATAAGGAAAATGTGTCAACAATAAACAAGAGGAAATGAGAAAGAAGGAAAAGATGAAGGTGGAAACTAATCTCTATGTGTCATTATGACTGCCAGAGTACTGGCAAAGCAGCAGCATCCTTTTATTTCAATTTTAATCATTTCTGAATTTTAATACCCTGCTCCTTTTGTAATTCTCCTGGCATTCCCTATATGCATCCATCCCAGCCAAAACACCAGTGTAAATTAAATGGCACACAACCACACCACTGATGTAGTTCTCCCAGTAGAACCAATTGAGTGACCAAAAAGCAGAGAAGGTATGACTACTTTGTATCCCCACAGACTACTGGCCAATTAAGTGACTTAATGTTCTTCAATTCCTTTAATTTTGAAAAGAAGGGCAGTGGTTAGGTAACCCAGCAATATAGAGCCATTAAAAAAAAATAAAGCAAGCCAGTAGTAATACAATAATCAGTGACCATCAGGGCCTGGAAAAATGAGTTTGCTCTCACTGGCACTAAGGAGCATCACATGATTATTTAATTACAGCTCTAATTTTTGTCTCGTGGATGGCAACATATCAACAATTAATAGGGCAAATAGAGGAGACTGCATTTTTAAAGAGACAGAACCTATAAGAAATAGTGCTTGGTAATGCAATTTATCAGACAGTATAATGCTTCTTACGGCATATCTGTCATCCTGCCAAACATATAAAGAAATTCTACTGGTTCAATTCTCCTGTATGGTATCCATAAAATTCTTCTGGAATGCTTAGAAAACAATAACTACACCTATGAGTATCCTAATTGTCATTTTCAGCGGCAATGCAGAAGTCGGTTACTTGTAGGGCTCGCAGCCCAAATAAAGTAGTGGAATCACGAGTTTCAAATGCAAACATGCCATAAAATTGTCTTGAAAAGATTGTAACGAAAGTCATCAGGAATGGCAAAAATTATTATGGTATTCAGTGAGTCAAGTGAAGAAAAAAAGAAAAAGAAAGTCAATAAAATACAGTCAATGGGACAGAGATTGATTTTGACCGATTGACTTTACTGTGAGATTTTCGTTCAAAGCATACCGAAACTAGGGGCTCAAAACCTATATCATACCGTTCCTGGCCAGGACTGCTAGGTAAGAAATGAGAAATAGGACCTAAAAGAAGATGTATGATAGACATTACCGACTGAAAAGCTCTGCTTTAAAACAGCTGGATGCAGTTTCTTTTCCCTCATGCCTCATCCTGCAATGACGGCAGTGCGGAACCTAGGAACTGTGGGAAGTTCACTATGTTGAGGAGCACTTGCCACAGTTAGGGGAATCTGGAAACTTATCAAGAGAAAAACTAATTTTATGCACCTTTTTGCAAATGTACTCACTTTTTCACAGCAATGGGTGGACCAAACTATGAATTCCATAAATTCATATTATCCAGTGCATGTTTCAGACAATAGTCAATATCTGATGTAGCAAAAGCAAGCTCCAAATTTCCTCTCAGCAATAAACTGTACCTGTGAAAAACCTACCATACTATGCTTAGAAGTTTTTTTAATCCTACTTCTCAATATAAAAATTAGACATGCTTTTTCATTTGATATTCTAAAATCTACCCTTTGAACAAGCAAAGAACGCTGAGTTTGGGCCCTTGCACAGAAGAAAACCCCACTGCTAAACAGCAGTTCAAGTATTATTGCAAAAGTATGACTAGAGAAGCAGTACTATTACAATAAATGCTCCATTCCTCCCCAAAATTGTGTCAAATTAAGTTGTTTTCATTGAAGTCATGAACATTCTGGATTGGAGATCTTAATCTATAATCTTAAAAAGAAAGCTGGCAAGCAAGAGCTTGTATGTAAAAGTAAATATCATTCTTTTTATGCACTAGTTACTATACAGATAACATGTCTCACAAAGACTGTAATTAAATGTCTAGTGCAGAAGTAACACTAAAAAGCATACAGTATTATTATATTACAATGAATCCTTAGAAGCTAAAACTGTCATTTTTAAGTTTTAAGATTCCTTTAATTATTCTTGAGACTTCTTACATTTATCAAGAAAGCCCACCTATGATGAAAAGCACTAATGATTTAAAATCTTTCTAATACTACTCCCCACAAAAATATTAATTTAATCTTTGATTATAAACATTTTAAAACTCAGTATGGAATTCCTCTCCACTTCATTTTTTGCCTTTGGTCCTTCTGAGACCCTGCACGCATGCACGCACACTCTCTCCCACTGTCTTTTCCTTCCTCTCTTTTCTGTCTTTTATTTAATGTAATAGAAGTAGGAATATAGGGTGTGTATGATGTTTAGAACTTTCCTCCTTTTCATTGAAAATGTTTTTAATTACCTGGCTATTATGACCAGACACATATTCTAAGTGCAGTTACTGAAAAGGAAATACCTTTCTCATACCTTTGCATGTGGGTTTGAGTTCAGAGCAGCAATTCTTGGCACTCCTGCTAAAAATGTTTTCCACTCTAGGACTAATTTACAAATATAAAGAATTACTTAATCCTTCACTGTTCTATGAAACACGTATACTACTAATTTTATAGCTGGGTGAATAAACCAGGAGCATATTAAGGCTGCATTTATAAAAGGATAGAGTGCTGCAGCTTCCTTTTTCTTCACATGAAGTTATGTGCTGAGCATTTTCAAAATCAGTATTACAGCATCAAAGATGACAAATATGGCATGGACAGTTATTAACCCAAAATTACACTTTTATTTCAGAGCTGAAACCAGAACCAGGAGTCAAGACACTAGAAAAGATGACGAGACAGTCCTCCAAGCACAGGTGGTCTGAGTGCATACCACTTCGTCTAGCGAGCAGCAAGTGTAACGACCCACAAATGATTGCTGCTGGCCAGATAAATCCTGTCAGAGCAGGATCCCGGGAAGACGAGATGCACTTGAGGTTTAAAGCACCTCCCTCATCTCCTCAGGTCATATCATGTCATAATGCGCCACGGGAAAGAGAGCAGATAGTCCCTGGAAGTTATGTAAGGCCAGCGCAGCTGACAGACGTGGCCCGTCCTGATGTTCTGCACCCAGGTGCAGCTGGGGTGACCGAGGCCCATGTGCAAGCCAGCAGGCTCCTCTGCCTCTCTCACCCACAGTTCACAGCAGCAAAGCACGAGGGAGCGAGAGCTGACTTCTGTCAGCCTACAGCTGTGCAGAGGTGTCACCAGCAGTGCTTTACAACAGCTCAGAGACAGCAGCTAGCCTGCACTCCGGTGGAAGCAAGACTTACAGTCCCAGTCCTAGCAAATGCACAGTGTTTCACAGGGGAATCAATCTCCAAAGAGATCGCTGTGCGTTGGTGTTCTAAATAAATAGCTGAAAGGTGGACCTTGCCACAAATACCGAGTGTTAGTGCGTCCCTCAGCCCATCTGAACACCTAACACTGATCCTCTACAGGAACGGTGAAAACCAAGCTCTGCAGTGACACACCAGTGTGCATGGGAGCAAAGTCAGGCTCAGCAAGTTTAAAAGGAAATATTTAGAATTCAGACAGTGCCTGAGGTATGTTACTACACTCTACTACTGTACTCTACTATTACTATGCCATTCCTAGTACAAGGCACCAGATAAAACAGATTAGGAGTAGTTTACAACTGGTGCAGGGCACAAGGACCAGATCAGAGCACATGTACAAGATCAGTGCTGGCAATTCTCCTTAAAATTAATCTCTATCAAGACAAACGTACTGAGAGCAATGCTGTGCAGAAACCATGAGAAAGCTGACATTTGCAAAGCAATAGAATGGATACCCATTATGTAATGAAGTGTTGGTGATAACTGTGGTAAAGTTAAATGCCACAGGATGGCAAATGTTCAAAACCACCAGCATTTTTGAAGGGAACATCATAGTATATCCTCTTGGAAATAACAGTTACAAGCTGTGGTCAGGGCTGTTGAGAGTTCACGATACCACAGCCAAGGGAACTGACCAACAAGCCAACTTAGTGTTAAGTATAATACTTTGAGAATCTGAGGGAGGAATTAACCTCTCAGGTAAAAGTTATTAATGGAGTCCTTCAACAGAGAATTTAGAGAAGCTTTTTACAAACTGTGAGTTATTCTGACTGCAGTTATCTTCAGTTCAAATGCCGGCTACTTGGACTCATCACTCCAAGATTAAAAGTAACACCAACAGGGCTTTCTGAGACTGACTTTACAAAGTTACAAAATTTCCGTATAGCAGGCAGTAAGAACTGTAAGTTACTCTTTAACCGTCAAACTGTTTTACTTCTTTCTTTTTTTCTTTTTTTTTTTTTAGAATCAGTAGCAACTTTGTGACAACTAAAGTTTAAAAAATGCACTTGATTGCATAGTGACAGATTTGCAGAACATTTTTCATCACACACACATATGTGCTTTCAGTTATTAATAAAATGCTTCTGCCCTTAATCTGCCATTGCCTGAATATACAATTACAGTGTCTTGGATAGACAAATACTGTTAAGGAATTCTGTTTTCCCTGTTTGAGATGCAATTCAATTACACCAAGTAAAACTGAATACTATGTCTTTAAAACTGGCTTCGGCTTGCCACAGAAAGGAATACTGAATCACTTTTCTATTAAGTTCCTCTTAGAGTGGAATGATAACAAAACTTTCTTCTCTTCCTCACCCCCACCTTCTTTTTTTGCTTGTTTTAAACAAGGAGGAGTCAGCTGCTCTGGGTAACACCACAGGTAGATATTAAAATGGAGACAGCCATTATTTAGTGGCGACAGGAATATAAATACAGGCACTAACCTATAAACTGGTGTTTACTTCAGGAAAGTAAGTCATATTTTTTCCTCTGATTGCCGTGCTGTCAGTTTAATGCAGCGTAAATAAACAGTAGGTGCATGATAGCTTTAAGTAGAAAGTGTTCATTCCACAAGAGCAGCAGGTTACTGAAGCCTGATGCCTATAACGGCAAAAACAGAACTTCCATTTTACCTGGCTAAGAGACTTGTGGCTTTTCTATTAAATTAATTTGTCAGAATTCTATGAAAAATATTATGCACTCAAAGAACTTTACAAAAAACATTCATTTTTGCAGCCCTCAACTTGAACCATTTGAAAAAACAAAAGCCAATCACTCCTCTGTAATTTCATCATCCCATCGCTCTAAATGAAAGCTTTATATAATCAACCTAATATAACAGAAAATAAAATGATATATAGAATTGCCTATACTTTGAGTTATTTTGTTCTTATAAATATATTCCCTGACTGAAAGTAAAAAAATTCCCCTTTGGAAAAAGCAATGATGTCTGAGAAGATTGTATATACACTCTACATCTATTAACATAAATTATAAGAAAGTAAAATGTTCCAGATGTGTTTAAACTGTTGTAGAAGGAAAGTTTGTGGCTTCACTGGATATATATTAAATATATCTAGAGAGAGCAATGGCAGTTATATACAAGAAGGCAATAAAATGCTTCACTAGAGTCTATGTTAAAATACCATAGTTCCTAGAAATATGACTAAAACATTTCAGAAGTCATATTTCCTCCAGTTTTAATTCAGAAATATACTTTAATATATTTTTCTATATATTATGAGCTATTTTATTAATAAAGTAATCTTCCTAATTTTTTTCAAATACAGCTGGAAACCTAAGGAATTACTTCAAATTCCTCTGACAATACTTGGACTAAAAAAATTAGGTGACATTAAAAACGTAACAGTACTTTGAAAAATCAAGTAGTTGATACATTTAAAAGATTTGGTGGGGTTTTTTGTTGGTCTTTTTTTTTAAAGAAGAACACCAGACTTCAACTGATTATCATCTAAATGGCAGTTGCACACATGTAAAGCCCTCTCTATCCCAAACCTGTAACGTGGGAGAAGCATTTTCTTTAGAGAAACCTCTCTGAAGAGGTTTTAGTGCTGCTGGGGTGGATGTGCCCACGTCCCCAGCAGGGCTGAGTGTGGTGGTTGGTGCCTGTGGGATGCTGGCAGGGCTCAGGCAGGGCTGGCGCTGCCTTGGGAAGCACAGCCACAGAGGGCAGGTGCTCATCCCCTGACCCGCTGGGCCTACGCTGCAAACCAAAGAGGTGCCCTGCTCCTGCACAAGCTGGGGCTGGCGTGGCAGCCCCTCTCTGCTTCTGATACTGCCAAAGCACTGTGTCCCATCAGTGACTTACAGATCGACTCTGCTTCACACTGCTTTCTCGGGAGCTCAGCAGCAGGTTAGGATTCACACGAGTCGCTAAAATAGCATGAGAGGGGAAACTGCGAGAGTTACTTTGCTATTTAAAGTATCAAGAACAAAGAATATAAAAAGGAAATGGCCAGTTTTTCAAAATTCATGCACAAAAAGCATTTCATTTAAATATTTTTTGTTCCAGTAAACTATTTTGCATACAAAGGACTTATTTATTACATATTTGAACTTGTGGGAAAAAGGGAAGGAATGCACTGATTCCTGAAATAGCTCTACAGCCTTTTTGGAGGCTTTGCTCTTCTGTGCTCTTGCTCTACTCTGAACAGTTTTATTACAGGGACAGAGGAATTCCTTGGAGTCAGTTGTTTCTTTTCCACTAGCTGTACTGAAGAGTGGGCACACAGAGCATACTAGCCAAGGATTTTAATTTCTCTTCTATTGCCTTGTTTGTGCACTATCTGTTCCGACGCATGCTTATATGTGAACACGTTGCATTTTCTGCCTGCTCATTTTTTTACCTACTCTATGTTATTTCACATTTCCTCACAAAACTATTGCTTCAACTCGAAAAGCAAGGTAATACCAATAACAATCTCAAATAGAAAGTGAATTAGAAAATGAGTGTGTGTAGGTATAAACATATTTAAGAGCATATAGGAGTACAGGACTGGAAAGAGCATTCTCAAATTCTACAAATAGTGCTGAAGAGTAATTAGAAGATAGAAATTGCAGAGAACATGCTATATTCATGTCTATACACTCTACGCTTACAGTTTCAAGTTGTTTTTGAATAGTGCGCCTGATTTGACACATATCTATCTGGTGATTGTGTTAAATGCTTGAACAGATAGTGAAATATCCAAGCATTCCTTGTGCTAACTACAGCTGAAATTTTACACTTATTGTAACCTTTCCTAACAATGTGAGAAAAACAGAGTAAATATATTAAATTTGTTTCACAACAGATGCTTAGGTTGTTAATATTTAAGATGCCTATTCATGCTATTCCTGTCTGCACATTTGTCAAAAATGTAAGCTTGAATGCTAATGTTTGCCAGCAGACTACAGCAGACAAATATATGAATGCACTGTACCAAAATAATATAAAGTAGAAATAAGGGGCCGCTGCTAACTCCCACCCAAGTAGCACGGACCAGAATGAAAGGGCACCTCCAGATCACACGCCCTGGAGTCTCTGCATCTGAATTTGTGAATTATTTTCGCAGAAGCGCTGCGCTTATTTGCACGGACTAAAACCAGCGAAGAGCTTTTCTCAGTTTAAACTTATTTCAGCTTAGGAGCTGCTGCAAAGTGTTTCAGAAAACTTAGAGTGTAGCGAAGTTTCTCCCGCAGTCAGAAAAAGCTGGAGACTGGCAGAGGGAAACTCCGGGTCGGGCAGGTGCCTGTCAGGAGCGCTCCCCCCGGCAGCCGGCGGACACGGCGACAAAGGGGCGAGGATTTAGCAAGACCTCGAGTGGCGGGTTCGGAGACGAAGCGGAAAAATCAAAAGTAAATCCTGGAGCACACAGACGAGCTCCTGGCACTGCTCCCCGTGACAGCGGCAGCGCCGGGTCGCGCCGCGGGCGGGCGGGGGGGACGTGCCACCCACCGCCACGGGCGCGCCCCCGGCTGGGGCAGCCGCCGCCGCTCGGCCGCCCGCGCAACCCCCGCGCCCCGCGGAAGCGCCACCCCGCGACCCCCCCATCCCCCCTGCCCGCGACCCCCGGCCCCGCCGCTTCGCCCCGCGCCGTCGGGGGCGCCGCCGCCCCGCGCCCGCCGCTGCCGGGAGGCGCGCGGCGCTGGGTAAGAACTTTGCCAAACTTTGGGGTTTTTTCCCTCTGCCCCCACCCCCACCTCCCCTCGCTCCCCCCGTGCCGGCGGCGGGCGAGGGAGCGGAGCGGAGCGGGGCCGGCGACCGGCAGCGGCGCGGCGGCAGGTGTGAGCCCGTGCCGGCCGGGAGGCTCCGGCAGCGGCAGCGCCGAGCGCAGCCACCCGCCCCGTGCCTCCCTCCCGCCCGCCCTCCCGGGCCGGCACGGCCGGGTAAATCGCCGCGGCGGGTGCCCCCGGCACGGCTCTGTCCCCCCCCGTCCCCCACGTCCCCGAGGAGAGACGCCGAAGGAGCGGGACCGACTCACTCATGGGAGCGCGGCGGGCGAGGCCGGCGACACCTCCGGCTTCCGAGGCGCCGGCGAAGTTAATTGCACTGAAGTTCAAGTTGTCTTTTCACCCATCAGGAGTGGGCGTTTAAAGGAAGGAGAGCGAGGAGGAGGAGGGGGAGGGGGGAGAGTCTCTCTCTCTCGCTCGCTCTCGCACACACACACACACACACACACACACAGGCACACGCATGCACGCACGCACACACACACACACGCACACGCACCCGCCCGCTCGGCTCCGCTCCCGAGCTGCCTCAGCAAGGAGGAGCCCGGACGGAAAACACCAGGGCAGCAAGGTACCGGCGTGGGGCAGCCCTGCCTCTGCCTGCGTGTGTCTGTGCGGGTGTGCCTGCGTGTGTGTGTGTATATGTGTGTGTGAGTGTGTGAGTGTGTGTGTGTGTGTATGTGTGTGTGCCCGCGCTCCCCCCGCCCGCTGCCTCCTCGCACGGCCCCTCCAGGCGGGGAGGTGCGCGCTGCCCCCGGGGAGGGGGCGGCGGTGCCGTCGGGGCAGCGCGGCCGCTGGAGGCCGGTCCGACCGGGGCCGGGGTCTCCGAGCCCTGCGCCGCCCGCTCTGCTCCGCGCCCGCTGCCTCCTGCCTGCGCGGCGGCGGTGGGAGGGGGGGAGAAGCGAGCGGCGGCTGGAGCGCAGCGGTGGCGTGTGTCTGTGTGTCTCTGTGTGTGTGTGTGTGTGTGCGCGCGGCGGCTCCTTCCCTCCGGCGGCTCCCGGCCCCGCGGGGCGGTGGGGCTGACTTGGTGGAAGTGCCGGAGGATGCTGGTGTGTGTGTGTCCATGCCTGCCGTGCCCCCCTTCCCCCCAAAACTCGGGTCGAAACCCTCCACCGTCCCCGCATTGCCTTCCCCGGCACCGCGCCCCCGCCCCCCTCTTCCCCCTTCTCTCCATCCTTCCCCCGCTCCTTTATTTCCACAGCTGTCCCCGCGCCCTCTGGCCGCCCCGCGCCGCTACTCCCAGGGCGCCGGCGGCAGCCCCTTTCGGGCAGGCAGCGCTCCACGGCCACCCGCGATTTGAGGTGGCCGAGGGAGAGAAGCTCCGCTACCGCGCTGGCGGTCTCCGCGGGCTGGGGATGCCCGGGCGGGGGCAGGCATCCCCCGGAGGCCTCTGCCTGCCGGCAGCTCCGCTGCCCCGTCGGGCCGGGAGCGGGGCCGAGTCCCGCATCGCTGTGGTCCTCCTGCCCGGTGTTTCACCTGGCACCACGTGCTCCTCCGTAACGCTGTTTGAGAACTGCCTTTATTCATGAAACTTCTCCTAGGGGAAGTACTTTTCTCTCCTTTTTCTGTTTTTAAGACCTTCTTTCCCCTCTTCGCTGATGCAGGATTTGGAAATGGAGTTCCCGGAGAATGACCCTGGCAATGAACGCAGGTTTCCCTGAAAGCTGAGGCTGTTTCATATTCCCTAGGAAACTGACGAAAGAGGGGACCCCGGATGTCAGCCCGATCTTCGTTTTTTATTTGTCTCGACTTTGAGGCAGATTTTCTCTTTCAGCTTTGGGAGCTGACAGGTACAATTCCCGTAGGCACCTTTGCATGAAACAAGACCAAGGCCAAGAAGTTGATTTGTCATTGCTTTTCTTAGTTAGCCAGCAGTATGTCCTTCTATTAATTGCTATTAGTAAGTTAACCTTGTAGCTCAGTTATTGAATAATCATTAATCCATGGAGGATACACAAGCCCAAAGGTTAATAATAGGAATAGCAATTAATAATATTGACCTTGCCAGTGGGGAGAGTATTTTTGTCACAGTTATTAAAAGGCACTACTATTTATACTAGGTACAGTGGTGCAAATTTGGACTCAATATGTTGAATACCAAATTACTTCAACAACACCAGAAATTAATTCACCCCTTTATCTCCATGTTATCAGTCCTCTGACTTTTTCTCAGTTTAAAACGTATCATCCCCTACTCTCTCATTTTAAATAGAAATGCTAGGTCTTTAATCAATTCTGACATTTCCACTAGAAAATAACATTGAGCTCACTTACACAGATAAAAATTTATTTGCCTGCAGCTGATTTGTTGTAGTGCTTTGGACCTATTCATTTCTCAGAGAGGACTTAGCTTTTTATGGTCTTTTGATATCATGGGGTAATAAATAGGAGATCAGTACAAAGGGAACATTCTCTCTTTTATAGGTCCAACTCTCCACTCCCTGAAGTTGCCTCCTTGCAGAGCTACTCTGACTGACTGACTGACTAACCTACATCCTTCTATTGTCAAAAACCCATCTCCTTTATTTGTATCACATTTCTGACTGGCTGGTCAGTAAGCCCTAATAATAATCATGTTTCATGTCTCAGAAATCTAATAATCAAGTTACTCATTGCTACAAATTGCAGCTAAGCTATTTGGGTTAGTCACGTTATCCCCACTTTAAAGGCAGGGAAACTGAAACAGGAAAATTAACACATTTGCCTGAGGCTACACATGGATTTGAGACCAGATCCAGAACTGGAACTGAGTTTAGATCAAGCTCCCTCTTAAAGATCCTCAAATGCACTGTGGAAAATCCTCCCTTAAAATTGAAATGTAACTTAAACCTTATTTTCCATCAACTTTGTATATTAGTCAAAATATGCACCCTTTTTTAAGGTCACATTTTGTTTTTAAAAGATAAGGTTTATTCAGGCTAAAAAAAAAAGTGCGGTAATACTTTTCAACTACATCAGGCAGTTTACTTTGGAAACAAATATTTAATACCAGACTGTAAGCAGTAATGGGAATAGAATTGCTTGTTATTAGGCTACTGTAAACAATATTAGCTGAATGTTATGGTATTGTTACAAACCAACAAACTATGATGGGAAGTCCAGGATTAGTATAGATTAGGCTCTCTTGCTTACCTAGTGTGCACTGGTTTTCACCATAATGCTCCTTCAGTGCTTTCAGTATCCAAATACCTAGTATGAGTCTAATCACTGAAAAACGTATGGGACAACCATATACTGTGTTTGAGAGTTATGATTTATATCATTAAGCAGTGAGTTTTACCAAGTTGTGTCATTCATGTCACTGGAGCAAGACATATATTGCCTGTCCTTTAGCTGTGGCATGTCATCAAAGCTATTTGGTATGACTGAGCACAGATGGCATGCCTAAAAACCAGGTATACAATGTAACTTTCCTATTACTGACACATAGATATTTCCTCTTCCTCAACTTCCCCCCCTAGATGTTTGCTTGCCCAGCCTTCTACAGGAACTATAGAAAGTCCTGTTCATCCTGCTTATCCCTGATGCCTGGAATTGTGGAGTTGAAACCCTATACAGAATAAGTGTTCACATTCTTTTTTAATTGGTTTTTTTTTTTTTTTTTTTATTTATGCTGACAGCTCCTTTCTGAGCATTTTTAGAGCCCTGATTTGAGGGAAGTGGGTGCAGATCTCATTCAAATAGTCATTCTCCAATACCATTAGCATTACCTGCCAAAAATGAAAGTGGCATATGAATCACAATAAGCCACTCATGAATTTGTGGATTTAGAACCTGCCAAGGAACAACAGATACACACACGATTTCAAAGACCCATCAGTTTTAGGTACTTCCAGCAGCGCATAAAAGTACATTTATCCAAAGACCATCTTATTGACGGCACATTCTATAAGGTCTACAGACATAACTGATTCCAGGGAAGGATAATACTAACTGAAAATATTTCTGTTCCAGTCTTTCTTTTACAAGTGAGGTAGTGAAAGTGATGAATCTGCTAATCATAACCATGTCAGAAGCCCTTCCTGAGCTGCCCCTTATTGAAGTGCTACTGTGACATAATGATGTGTTGCTTTTGTGTGAGAAGAGATTTAAAATCCTCTGGGAAATATCACAGTTGCTTTCCAGTTCCTTTCAGACATGTAAATACTTTTATGTTTAGACATGAGTACAGAGGGGTGGAAAGTGAAGTTCAGCGAGGAGTAGAGTGGGGTTAAAAGCATCCACATGGATCTAGGAACCAAATACATACGTATGTGGGCTTTTTTCTGTATCTGATATTACCTGGGCTTTGAAATGAAATGTTCATTATCAAGAAGAAATGCTTCAGGAACGTGTGCCTACTTGAGAGTTATGTTGAGCCATGGTTGACAGAGAAGGCCATCTTCTGCCTGAAATTACAGATGAGCAACAGAACTCTCAGTCGTGCTCAGATACTTGTGTCGTTCCCAAGTTATATGTACATTATCGAGTATGGTTTATTTCCAGCATGTAGTGTGTGGATAATGCTATATCAGTGAAAACCACCACATGCCACCTATCATTCTTTATAACTGCTTGCTTTCATCATGGTTTGCTTAAGCTGAGGACATCAGAAACTGAAAATAACATTTGGGTATTTTTTCTTTCTTAACATACAAAAACTCCAGCCTACGTTTTGAAAACTATTTATATGCTATTATTTGTGAAACCTAGCAAAGAAACCTGCATATTGGCATGGAGTACACATGGATGTCTCAGCAGCTTGATGAAATGTTAAGACTTGGTTTGAACTGTGTTCCAACCAGTTATAAATGTTATCTGTTGTAGATGAAAATGGTAATCAACAGATACAACCATGCTGAAGTAGCCTTCTGTGCATATCTTAAATGCAAGTGGCCATTACCAGCTGTACCACAACCTTTTCTCATGTTTCATCTTGCAAGTGGCTCAGTGGAAGATAGTCAGATGTCTTTTTCTGAATATGTCTTTAGTGCATTTCTGCAGTCTGTTGGTTATTCTACTCTGTATTGGTTAGACACTAATCTCTCGAGCTCAGGCCTATATCACCTTGCTACTTGAATGTCTGTTCTGAAAATTTCTTTACTGAAGTGGGCATCATGTCAATAATAGCATATTTATCTGTCTATCTCCAGACTGGTTTAAGTTCTCTCCAATCATACAGTGAAGGCCCATGTTTCCAGGCCCTTATGCTACACAGTACCTCAGTCCATTTGGCCTCCCTCCAACATGGTACTGCTCCAACTGCTTTCTGCTCCACATCTCTGTTACAGGAGATCTTTGGATTGCCTAAAGAAGTAAAGTGCATTCTTTAGATTTCCTCGTAAAACTTTGCTTTTTGGAAAAGAAGATCAACTTTTTGCAGGTGCATCAGTGATGTCAGACTCACTTCTGTTTTGCCTGGCTGCCGTCTCCCTCTTCCATCAGTCTAAAAGTATCATTTTTTAAGGGATTGAAGGAGATATATTAATATGTGTGTGAACCACTTATCCTGCACATTGTCTGTTCTTTTCTCCTTCCACTTGGTGTCTGGTTTGTCTTGGCTGCTTTTAAAAATTCTGTTGCCTCTATTGAGAGACTGCCAGATTAAACCAGTGAAGAGAAACCAGGTGACTGTCTACTTCTGTGAATATAGGTTGTGTATAATAAATTCCGGTTTTACATCTATGCAAATTAAATCATCATATGATTCTGACTACATGCATTTTTTATCAAATATGGCATATATTTCACAAATTACATTTAACTTGTAGTCATGTTGCAATTTTGAATACCTAACTAGGAGTTACAAGGTGTGCCACTAGATCTTAGTAAATAGGTTTACAAACCCAGAAGAAACAGGAGATATTTAGCTTTTTTTCTTGTATTCTTGTTAAATCTAGTGAAAAAGCTTTTCCTGCTATAGGTGATAATATAAATGCCTCACTACTGTGCTGTTTAGAGACAAAAGTACACTTGGTTTCTAGAAATGTAGAGATTTTGTAAGGGCCTAAACAGAATGTGCCCAGAATAAGGAAGTTTCAGAGAAACATGCTTTTGGTCTGGAGTTTGCAGTGTCTAGTTAGTGAGGACTTTTATTAATGTTTCTTGTCACAGAGTAGAAGATATCAGTCACAAAGTCAAAATCAACATTTTACTTCAGCAAAATTATATTTTCACTTCAGGAATATTGTGAAGCATAAATAGGATTTAGCATAATTCTTCCTGTGGACAGACAGGGCAGTTTTAGTGTCAGGCCCTAAGCCTTGCAATATGATTCCCAACCATAGGTGCACCAGACTTTGAATAATCAGTCTGTCAGATGAGCTATGACAGGCATTATGCTGTGAAGGTAGCCCCTCAATGCTTTTAATGTTAATAATTTTCAGTAACTGCTGCTGCTTTTTCCTAAATAAAAAGATATTTTGTTGACCACAAAGATGTGTCTGTCAATACTTGTGTTTCAGTCAATAAAAGGATCTGGATGGGTTGAAATGTGGGAATTGGGTGGAATTCAAACATAGGAACAAACAGCTGTGATTCACAAAACCTCTTCTAAGAAGTTGCCTAAACCTCAAAGCACTGGGTTTGCCTTAGAGTTAGTTCCTTTTCCACCTGGGACTCCTAAGTGGCCATTCAGGACTGTTCATGCCCACCCAAGTCCTCTAGACCTGCAATATTCTTCTGCTCGAATGTCTTAGTCAGCTTGGCCTCCTGGTTACTCATGGAGTGTGCCCAACCTCCCTGACATGATGCATTCTTGACAAAATGCAGCAGGGTCACTGTGGTAACAATGGGACTTAATCCCAGGACTATTTTTATTTTTACTCTGATTTTTGTTTTAGTTTTTAATTTTTTTTAGGGGGATGTTGTATGTATTTCACAGCAATTTAACATAGTGAAGACAAAAATAATCCCGAGAAAACTTAGTGTGTGCCCCAGCCCTGGGAATAAACTAAACATAAGATTATGATCTAAGGAATCTTGAATTCGTTTGTGCTCAAGGGCACTGTTTCAGCAGAAGGGTCGAGACTGCCTCTTTTAAAATAACCATCAGCCTGGTGGTCAGAGTCCTCCCTGGGGTGAGAGGAGTTGTAAATTGGGGCCTTTCAGGCCAGCAGAGATGAATCCCATGATTGCATTAGTGCTCTAATCACAGAGTTGTTATATAGAGGGAGATGGGAAGCCAGCTTCTCCTCCAGCTATGTTTTAATAAAACATAAGTTTTGAAGGAGAGATCACGGGGATCTATTTTCATAAAAAGAACAAGGGTGTAGATACTGAGTGGATGGAGGCATCTTTCAGACAGCCCTGGGTAGAGCCCTGTCTTTAGAGGTAACCCTCAGGTAGAGCCTTTGCTTTAGAGAAGGAGGCAGGGTTGTAGATTTGGGACAAACCTCATTTTTCCCCTGGTTAACTCCAGTTGCCTTGTGCTGAGGTCAAGACACTCTGTGCTGGCTGTTTTCCAGCCCACCCAGGTGTCTTTCCTGGTACGCAGCAGGAAAGTCATGCTTTCAAAACATGGTTTTGGATACCTGATAGGGAACCAAGGGATAAAAATTCAGTGTTGGAGCACCAGGATGCTTTATAGGATTAGGGCATAAATGATATAAATCAGTATCTAATTATTAATAACAGTTTATTTCATAATAACAGCAATACTTGGTATCTGCTGGGAACTGCTCTCTCGGTACAGTTTCTGGTCCATTTTTATTTTGCATCACAAAGGACAGCACAGGAAACTGTTGGATTGCATATTACTTATAATGAAAATTCTCTCAGTAAGTGTTTCCCATTAGAAGCTCTAATGGCTAACATGGCTAGACACT
Organism: Agelaius tricolor; assembly: GCF_023055355.1. Taxonomy (NCBI): domain Eukaryota; kingdom Metazoa; phylum Chordata; class Aves; order Passeriformes; family Icteridae; genus Agelaius; species Agelaius tricolor. The sequence continues at coordinate 34,735,787 of NW_027269266.1, forward strand.
TATATTTGTTTTGAGTCCTGTGGGATACAAGGTTAAAATTATCTTTTTATGGAATTTATCTAAATTAAAATGGAAATACCCACTAAAATTTTGGCCTTCTCTGGGAAAAGTGTGATAATAGTTAAAGATGACTATTTCTTCTTTAAAAATACTTTTATTTTGCCTATTTGAAAATTTCCAAAATCAGGGGACAATATATTCCTCCAAAAAAAGGCAACTACTTGACAGCAGTCCATTGCATGGATTTCCTCTGCCATGGCATAGCTGACTGCTTTTGCCACATATAGGATGTATGGGCACAGTTCAGACAGTCTGCCCCATCTGTGTTTCCTTCCCCAAACCTGCTTGATACAACTGAAGAGTAGGTTACAAAGCTGTCCTGGAACCCTTCCACTTGTGATCTACATCCTACAATATGGAATATTCTAAATATCTTGGGCTTTCCCTAGCTAACAAGCTGGTTATTCTGGCTATGCATGAAGATACAGATTTGGGTCTTAATTAACATCTGCAGTTTAATCAAACCATTTATGATCCTGAGAAATCTGAACTGTAGACTTTCTGGTTTTTCTGATGACAGACAAATACCGTGAACTAAAATAGTAGTTTAAAGCATTTGCACCAGCTCTATGGCCGTGGTAACTTTTATGGAAGCGTGAGAAATCTGAGGATCATATTTTTCAATGTCCAATGAAGAATTCAAAGATAATAGATATGAGATCAGATACACTAGGGACTTCACAAAAGTTTTGGTGTTTAAATTTAAACAGCATTCTATGCCACTTTACAGGGGCTAACTCTCCTGTGGTGATGGTCCTGTAAATCTTTAGCTAGGCCCAGTTTTATTATAGAAGAAGTTGGCTGGCCCAAAAGAGAAAATATGGAATAAATTGCTGTGAAAGTGGATTGACCTGTTTAGTCTGGTGACCCAGTGAAACAGTGGAGGACTTTATAATCTGCAGTGCAGACAGGTCTTCATTGTTGAAGGAAGCAGGAAGTGCTAAGAGGGCTGTAATTGCATATTCTTTAATAAGAAATATAATTGTTGCTTTCGCCAAACAGATCTCAGACAGATTTTAATAGTGTGCACACATTCAGAAGCCTCTGGAACACACCTTTTTACCCTAATTTGTTCATATACATTGATATATTCTAATTTATTTACACCCTCTAAAAATGTAGTCCATGTAGAGCATTTCTGAATTGCTGGGTTCCTTACTCTTTTTTTTTTCCCTTTTTAGATTGACTGTGATGATTCAGTAAGACAAAAGAAGATACCATAGATGTGTTTCTTTTAATACTTTTAAGTTTCTGTCCTAGAATAAAGGCTTATGTTTGCCATGATTACAGTGGTCAGTCTTCACTGCACTGTCAGGGCCTTGGCATCTTTCATTGTGCAACATTTTTAAAAAAACCCACATACCCCTCAGTACTGTATTTTTATTTATTTTTTTTTTTTTTTCAAAAACTTCAAATTAGGAAACCACATTTATGATGTAGTATGATTTTCTTTGTTCAATCTGAAGGGGTAAAATTTTGTGTTACACCAGTATCAACATAAGTCTTGGTCGATAGGAGGGAAAGCAGTGTTATGCAAAGCCTATCATAACCACTGAATGTGAAATCAGCAAAAGGAGGCATGATATTCTAACACTGCTTCAGGTGGCTGAAATTCAGTTTTTCTTATTTCACATTCTATGATCTTGTGTCATTGCAAAACAAATAGTTTTCTTAACTGGCATTAGGTGTACGGCTTCCCATGAACCATGGTAACCGAGGCTTGAGATTTATGAACGATTGTTTAGTTTTCATCAAACTCCCTCAATCTGTAGATCTAAGCAAAAATCACACCATATGTTGAAAATGAGTTCAGTAGTGACTGTCTTTCAGCAGCTGTGCTAAATTTGTATTGTTCTGCAGTGTTATGGACAGCTTTTTTCAAAACAATTGAGATCACACATATATACTTAATTATTTTTATTACTGTTGAGTGTCACATTTTAAAAGGCTTGAAATCTTTTTCCTGTGAAAGGTGAAGCTAGGAAAAATTTGCTTTTTGTCCCAGGATACTCATGCTTTCAGTTTATTTGTAGAAAATATATATCATAAATAGATAGATAGATAGATAGATAGATAGATACATACATACATACATAAATGCTCCATGATGACCAAATTCTAGAATAATCAGTTGAAAGGTTTAAATGTAAAAGGTTGCAAGCTCTGCACCATAAATGTCATGTATTTTTTGCTTTACTAAAAAAACAAAACAAAACAAAACAAAAACAAAAACAAAAACTCAAACAAAAGAAAAAAAGTGCTGCATTCTCTTGTAGATTGGACATCGGCTTTAGAATATAAATGCTTGACTGATAGTAACTTGTGTGAGTTCATAAATTCCTTTTATATTGTCTGCTAATCAATTACACCCTGTTAAAGGCTTCCATTGCTCAGGTGGCCTAGATGTGAAGTATCCCACTTTAGTCCCAGGGGAATATTCAATATCATTTATCAGATCAAGGAAATGGTAGGACAATATACAATATCCGCTGATGATGTTCAAACAACGGAGGTTTAGGAAGAGATTTTATTAGAAAGAACATCTACAGAAAGAAGAAAAGTACCACTACAGTTGGTCACAGTTCATAGTTGTCTCTTTTAAAACCGCATGTCAAGGTAAGTTGCATCTGTGCAAGCAGGAAAATGAAATCGTGGTTTGCTACTGCTTGGCAATATTCATGCAGTGAGTCAAGTCAACAATACTGAGGTTGAGCAGAACACAAACCAAGGAGGCCGCCCATGCAAATGATACATCCTGGTTGCTTCCTCATGAACTCTTCCATGAAATCTTGCTGCACCCATCTTGATTGCATATGCTAATCCCGGATTCTTAATTGACTCATAACAGATTTATCTGGATTTCCAACTTCCTCTTCTCTTTTGAATGTTAATTAAAATAAAAAGATTACATTTAAGATATTCATTACAGTAGCAGAGTTTTCTGCTAGAGGTGTTCAGAGCCAAACTTTGGTTTTATTTAGATGGGACTATTTAAAATCAATGAACTTAAGTCTGTTTTGCACTAGGGACCTTTTGATACCCACATAGTAAAAAATGGCCTTAGCAGCAATTGAAGAATTTATAAAGTTCAGAGTATATTTTCTACATTTTACCTCATGCAGTAAAACTGAGAAAAAGCCCCCAGTTTTTAATATAAAATATATGTAACAGTCCAAAGTCAGTTTGTTTTGGATGAAAATAAACTCAGAACTTCTCATGTAGACTTGTAGATTTTCCCTGTCTTCCCCTAAATCACTCACTATCACTATTAGACCTGCAGAAGTAGGAAAAAGAGGGCTTTGATATCCTCTGTGTGGAATATGGAGACTTGAAGTCATGTTTCTAGCCTAAACAGAAAATTTTCCTTTGGTATTTTCTAAGCCAGATGCAGAGCTTGTTTATTTTTAGTCAATATTTAGGAACACTTTAAATAGTAGGGTTTTTTTTTTTTTGGTCATATGGACAAAATAAGACCTAATTAAAGAAGAATCAGAATGAAAATTCTCTTTTTCCCTTTTTTTTTAAAAAAAAAAGCAAACCTTGTTCCTACTGTGGAGTTGTACAGGGATTTTTCCCCCACATTTTTGTTGTTGTTATTATTTTTGTTTCTCCTCAGTAAGGTATTTTGTAGTTATATTCTTGCTTGGCAACCCACCATATTGTTGTTGGTAATTTGGGGTTTTTTATATTCAGTAGATTAAATCATACTATCCTATTTGGGATCTTCCCACCATTACAGCTTTTGCCACCCATAACCTTGTTTTATGATCAAAGGGGAAATAAAGGGAAAGCAGTAATGTTAATAGGCTTTCCCATGCAGTCTCTCTGGGAATGGTCTTTTTATAAGTGTCTTGAACTTGACCTCTTCAGAAGGCCCAAAGGTCCAACACACATTTTTAAAGTTGCATTTAAATTTTAATATTTTTATTCTGTGAAGCCATTTAAAACCTGGCCCTCAAAACACAAAGCATAAATCTTTCAGGACAGTCATCCAGTAAAATTGATGTGTGCGGAAGAGAAATTCCGGAAAACCCCTACAGCTCTATTGCTTTGCTTTTCATGTTGTTTTATAGATACGTTCCCTACAACACTACCAAATAATCAAACAAAATCCAATGAATAATATTGTGATTTCATCACTCTGGCATTTGAACTTGCAAATACAATTTAGCAATGAATTAGGAGAGGAAAAGTTTTGCATTGCCCCACCCTCATTATAAAAATGTTCTTCTGAGCCAAGCATTTGAGGCATTAGAAAGATTTACAGTAATAATATAAGTAGCAATAATGAACTTGGGAACAAGGGAGTCTTGTAAGGGGTTCTCAGAATGAGAGAGAGGTTTTGTAAGCAATTCTATCAACACTAAATAAATATTTAGGAAGATTGTCTTCTCTCAGTGAGTCTGTATAATAATTGTACTGCTAATAGGAAGTATATGATTTGGATATGAGAAGATACGTATCTCTGAGTCCATTCAACTTGTTTGTGTGGGTGAATCTAGTTCTCATTAAAGGTACTAGTTAGACTGTCCTGATTGCTACTGTCTTCTTTCCATGAAAATGTCAGCTTTGTCACCTGCTGTGCAAGGTTTCCAGCCATCCCAGTTCATCTGAGGGCAAGCTCTTCTATCTGCTGTTCTCTTTTATTTTGGAATGGTCAACAAGGCAGCCAGGTGTGACAGGGCAATTTGATAATGTAGTTGGAAAGGAAAAAAACCATGTGTTAAATGCTTGGACGTGACCTGTAGGTGGGGGTCGCAGTGTTTCCCATCACCATAAGGTCAGTGTGCAGTCCCCACAGAATTCATGTGTAATTTTTCTTCTGCATGTCCTACCCCTGCATTCCTAAATTCAAGTCTCTGACCATACCAATAAACAGAAAAAACTCTGGAGCAGGAGAAGGCGAGGCATGAGGGAGGCACGCAGGGGTGGCTACTTGTCTGCCTTACCTCCTTGCTGCAAAGGGAGCAGCCAGGATAGAGTTTGACCTCTTGTTCCCAACGCTCACCCTGGCGTCCCGAGTGCGCGGCTGAGCTGAGGATGTGAGCACAGAAACAGGGAATCCCGTTGGAATTGCTGGAAAAAACTCTCATTAACTTAATGAGGTTTGGAACATTACAAGGGAACTCCAGCTGGAACCAGATCTGAACCTGAGTGCGAAACATTCCTGAATACACTACCACAAACTTGTTTCAAGGAGAATATGTGCTCAGACATACAAATGGCTAGATTCTGATCTCGGTAATGCCAGCATGAGTGTCTTGACTCATACAAACTGCACTCAGAGGACTAGCCCTGAAGACTATAAAATGAAGATGCACACATGCCACAGGAGACTGCAAAAGGAGGGTGGAGCTACGAGGATTCAGCCACACACCTTGCTGGAACACCTTAAGACAGGTAGACCTGGCAGCAGTTGGCTGAGACGAGACTTTCATCCTGCATAATCACTACTTTCCATAATTAAGTGCAGAGTCTGACTGGGTTCACACTTCATTGTGCTGCAGTCTAGCTACACTCACATCCTCACTACCAGACTCCTTGTCCAGTTCTGTAACAAACACTCTCCACTTTCATTTCTTTCAGATCAGTAGCTGAACTGCCATGACTGCTGGGTTTCTGGGGGAAAGAGAACTGCCTTGTGAATATCAGAAATATAGATGGAGGAGAGAAGAAACAGATTCTCCCTTCAGCATAGTGTGATACAGCAGCAGGCTGGTCTCAAAATAGACAGAGGAAGTGCTGAATGACCCAAGTGATGACAGGCTTGGTGGCATTCTCCTGCATGTATAGAAGACACTTGTTTTGTCCATATGTCTTCATATCGATACTGTAGCTGAGAAACTACTGTAGTGTTCTTCTGGAGTGATATTCAGACCACAAGTTTAGTCTGAAGGAGCAAGCCAGTGTATTTCCATCTAGTTTATAAACTGTTGAAAAATGTCAGTAGAATAAAGATCTTTACGTTAACTAGTCTGTATTTTTTTCCCTCTGTGGAAGAACCAAAAGCTCTTGCTTCAGTTAAAGTTAATGTGAGATTTCCTGGAATATGAATTGGCCCTTTAGATAGAGCTTTGACTTGTCACCTATTTAAGAGTGTTTTCGTTATTTTCTGATTACTTATCCAGCATTGCCAAATTTTACTTTTCTTTTATTAAGTAATTTAATACTCAGAGCTCACAGAAAACTTAACATGTCATCCATCTCTTTCAGTTTAAATGATTAAAAGCAAACTCCATTTCTTGAAGTAGATTCTTTTTTTACACGTTGCACATCTGAACTTGCAGTGAGACTAATACCAAACAAATAAAAACTTCCTTTTTTGAAACTTTTGAGCAAGTTAAAACACATCAAAAACTGCATTCCCAGTAATTGATACTAATTAAAATGCTGAAGCCGCATTAACAAGAAATGAAAAGGAGTATTTTGGGTCTTATCTTTTGCAACCTGAATGTTTTTCAGGCTCAGCTTTTCATAAATGCAGAAATATTATACCTTGTATTATTTCCGTGGAAAATGCTATTGCTGCTTGGTATTTTATGGGGTGTGGTTTATAATTTTATTAACACCATCTGTTGTTTAAAAGATAATATAGAATGTTTAAAAATTACCAAAAATGCTGGTGTACACAGAATTAGGAGCAACATTTGCAGTTTGCTCTTTGCCTGGCAATTCATCTGCACATAAAGCTGATTCATATTGAAGACAGTTGAATTTAACTCCTTATGGTTGATGGGATGCTTTAAATATCTCCATTGGCTTGTGTATTAAAACACTGTTAGAATCAGAAGCATATTCTGTATCTGAAACAGCCCTTGCTGCCAGATCTTCAAAATACTAGAGGGTAAGAAGGGAAATGAAAGGCCATATTATGAAAGGACTAAGAACCCTGAAGATCACCTTCCACCAAAATTACAGAATTACATGGCTTTAAAAGGGAAAGGCAAGCCAGCAAGATGGATGAGGAATGGAATGTTTGCATGTCTTATACTCTGCTAGAAGCGCTTAGGCACATCCAAAGACAAAATAGAGTTTTTAATTACTGAATAAATCTTTTTTCCTGAAGCTGAATGGAAACACATCATCATAGGCAGGTGGTTTTACACATTTCTCTCCACCCACAGCCTGAGAGCAGAACCAGTTAAAATACAAAGGCAGGAGAGGTCATAAATACAGGAGGTAAGAAATGCCTGAGTGAACTTGGAGAAAGATCAGTGCTACAAGACCAGGAGAGATGCCTGTGGCTGGCTGGTGTCTTGACCAGGTGGAGAGCTATTTCAGCTTTGCTTAACAGGCAAAGAATCAAGGCCTTCTCAAATCTTTGTCTATTACCCAATTCCTTAAAATAAATAGCCAGTTGCATCTAGAGAGAAAAGAGAGACAAAACACTATTAGATAAGAGCTTGCCCGTCACAATTTGATTCTTCTGGATTTATGGGCCAGAAACAATTGTTCTTTTTGCTAGAGATATATAAAAAAGAAGATAATTTCCAGCATGATCCCAGCTTGTTCCGAATAAAATTTGTAACTACAGATTTCCTATCTAAAGAATATGCTGGGGAGGACAAGTCCTCCTGTTACCAAGGAATGGAAAATCCTTGTCAAGGAAAGGCACATCAGCCTGTTACAGGCTGCCAACACAAATATTTTGGACTGAGAAAAACTACATTTCAAAGTAACAAGAATCCAGGTGACATATGCTTTTTTTAACTCAATATCATAACCTCATCTATCAGGAAAAATGGACTGACATATCTATTCTAGGGGAAAAAGAAAGTGTTCTAACTGCTTATGTACAGAATTCATATTCTCTGGTTAAAAAACCCAAACCTCAAGCAAACAGACAAAAACTCCTGCATGGGTGTATATACTTTATCTTGGAATTAGGTTGGGTTTTATTTTAGAATAATTATTCCACTAGTCACAATGCATGGTAATTATTCCCAAATAAAGTCTTTTTTTTTATTGCAATGAAGTGTCCACAGGGAGCTATCACAGAGTAGTTATCCTGGAATTGCTATGCTGTTTAACTTTCCCCAAGTAGACAAGCCTTAAGAAATCATATCCAAAAGAAGTTTGAGGAGAAAAAAGTGTCTCTGCATGTGTTACAGCATGAGTGAGTGCTAAAAGTTATACATTGTAATGTAGATGCTGTAAACCACACATTTATCCCAAGAAGGCACACTGTAATAGCAGCAGAAAAGGATTTTGTGGAAATGTGTAATAAGAATTTATGCCTTTTCTTTTTTCTTTAAAAATTACTTTCAAATATTTCAAATTGGGCTTTCATCTTTACTCAAAGCAGATGCACTGTTTACTAAACAATTTTATGGTATTCCCTCTCTGGATCTGCTGGGAAGCTGTGATTAACAGCGAAGTTCAGTCTTTTGGAATATGGTAGCCATGGTACGGTGCTGGGTCATAACTCCTTAAATGACCTGAAATGCTCAACCTGTGGTATATGTGCCTCAACAACAAATTAAAATCAAGGATGAGAATGAGGAATGTTTTATAAGTTAAGCTGGTACACCTCCTATTATATTAATACTTTACTGAAGTGCACAGCACTGTTCAGCACAGTACTCTTGCTTCAGCTTGAGTGTAGTATATATATAAGGCACAAGATTCCTGGAGTTTGCGGTTCTGGGCAGAAGTTGGACTATCCTATCACTATGTGTCAATCTCAGGGTATCTTTAACCATTGGTGACCCAGAGAGGATCATCTCCTCTGACTCCTGTCATTTCCTCATGAAAGAGGTACCCTTTCAGTGTCCGGGACTGTTTCAATGTCATCCCTGGGGCACACACCGTGTGGCATGCCATTGGACTTGTCCCCACTCCCATAGTCACTGTGGGATCCTTGGTAAAGCCATCCTAACACTTGATCCACATGAAGGTCCTACCAATATGCATGCTTACTGCAGTATGTGGCCACTCACAGGGTTGGAGGAGGAAGGGAGGAAGAACACAATGTTCCAGCCTAGAGTAGAAAATACCAGTTCTGTTGGAGCATGAAAACCAGTTGACCAGGCACCATATCTACCATCCAAGGCACCTTGACAAGTACCAGTGTTAACTCCATGCTTGGTCCACAGTATCTGGCTGGTGAGAGCTGCTACCTCTGAGCCCAGATCCAAAATTCTCAGCTGCTCTGGGTGCCTATCACAAGCAAATAAATCTTCAGGGGTCTTCTGTGTAAGGAACAACTGACCTTTTGCCTGTAATTTTGGGATAGGTGGAGGAGCACCACTGTTTTTTGCTTTTCTTTTTCTTTATTTTTCCTGAAGCATGCAAGTCACTCATGCCAGGGCAAAGGCTGGTAGGCACTGTCTTCTGGAAGGTCACCAGGTAGCTCTCCCCAGCTTGGGGGAGAGCAGCTTGTCGTTTGCTAACCCACTGGCCTTCCAAATCCAAGCAACAGGGGGGGGAGAGGGAGGTCTGCAAGGTCTCTGCCAAGGCTTGCCGTGACCTTAGGTGCTGCCTCAGTAGACACAGCTCCGGCAAGAGGAGAGCCATGTGCAATGCCATCTGGAGCCACGCTGGCGAGGTGACCCTCCCTGCGGCACTCTGGTCACGGACACCTGTGCCTGAGTCTGCCTCCAGAGCCCCAGTCCCTGCTCCTCTCGGATCTCACCCCGGGAACTGCTCAGGCATCTCCCTCTGTCCCTTCTCTCTGCGGACAATGGTGACAAGCTGCTGTCTGTCCACCCCAGCTAGTCCGGGGCTCAGCAACACGCACATTTGGGATGTGGATCTCTGTGGCTCCTGGATGAGAAGTTCAGTCCCTGAGTGCCTACATCTGCTGGGACCCTTGCTTGTCTCTGCAGTCAGATGTAGGCACTCAGGGACTGGCTTGTCCTTTCTCTCAAAGCCCTCTACAGTTGTCCCAGAAAATGGGGTGAAGCAGGGGAATTTGCCTTAATATCCCTTTGATTTCAGTCAGTTTGAGAGGACATGCTTGGCAAGTATGAATAAATAATATTCTAATAAATAATCAGCATTGAAAAGAATACTTGAAATAATGTAGGGATATTATCCTCAATATACAAACACTTCTCCTAACTTCTTGTTTGGAGAAATGGGAAAAAGAAAAAAAAAAGATCCACCAAAAAAACTGTTGGGAGGGGTTGTTTGTTTTTGTGAGTCTTCTAGCTCTTCTTGTGTTTTCATCTTGCTCAGCAGGACTGCCAGACCTTTCTCTTCACGTTCTGATATTTCCTCTTTGTGATCTGGATGAAAACAGTAATTGCAGAAACATTTGAATTTTTTAAAAACATGTTACTGAACTTTTTTAAAAGAATTGTCAGTAATGTTTGGACTCAAATTTGAGAGCTGGCTCATGAATCCCATGCTGGAGTGATAATATTTGTATTTTTTTGGCACCAGATACTTGTTCCTATTGCTTTCAACTATTTTCAGGCAGGAAAATAAAATATTTGTGCTGTTTCTGATATTCAGCCTGTTCCTGCACACTTTCTTAACTGGTGTATTCTGTGGATAATCTTGTTACCCTTTCAAACACCATGAGAAATGTCCCAGTTAATGCCTTTGCAATAAATGGGGCAGTCTGTCCACAACACGGAGGTATTCTCATATTCCTACTTAGTTTATGGTCTTCATAGTTTTTCTTCTCACAATCCTGATCATTAGCACTGGAAAAATGAGCTATTCAGGCTAATTACCGTGTTTTAACACATTTCAAGTAAGAGTAGTGCTGTTTAAAATCATGTCAGCAGGTTTCCCACCAAAGGAAATATAACTCTCTTTTTTACTCTGTATCACTTGCATTACTGTCCCCTCAAAACCTTCTCCATCGTGTCCCATATCCCTCACCTTTTCATGAGCAGCCTGCCCTCAGTCCATCAGCCATTGTGACTGTAATAAGTAAGAATGTTAATTATTTAGCTATGAATTCCCCGGTCTTGTTTGCCCTCAACTTTAGGGTTTCTTCGTCACATCTTTCAAAATCTAAAGCATTGGGGGAAAAAAAGAATAAATACTTTTCTTTTTTTTTAAAGCTTATTTTGTTTTTTTCTGCTGTAGATCAGGAAGTATGTCATTCCAACACTAAAAGGTCCAGGTAGTATGGAGACCAGCAAGAGAATACCTGCTGTGGTTTTACTTTGCATGCCTGAAAGAAAGGTCTTTTCCTTCCAGCACATTCCCTGCATTTCTGTGGGAGGTTCATTTTCCAGTTCTTTCTGTTGGGATTCATGTCCCCAACATTCTTTTCACAGAGACATGCAAAGTGATCAGCCTGACATCTGTGGGTCTCCAGTTGCATCAGGGGGGTTGGTGTAGATGGAATCATCTTGGCCTCATGAAGGTCAATATGAGGACTGCAACTGAGACGATATTCCTTTTTTTTTTTTCCCTTTAATTTTAGAGAACCTCATTGGTCTGAATTCTATTTTGAACCTGAAATGAAACTGGCTAAGAAAGCTTGGCCTGGCTTTTCGAAGTTGTGAACAGCTGGACAGAAATGGTGGCCAGGAATCCCTTGGTGATGGACCATGGTTCATATCATTCTTAAGTTCTCCTTGGCATTTAATTAAAAAGAAAAAAAAATCCCAAATAATTAATCTAATTTAGGTCTGATGTTTTTCCAAAACAGTATGTTACCATGTGAATCTACTGGCCTAGTGAGCGTTACATGGGCTGCCTATATAGAATAGCTATGTGGAGACACCACAATCCCTATGGACTGTCCACAGAGCTAAAAATGGGATTAACCCTGGCATGGCATCTCATGTACAAAAAAGAATATTTGTTTTGATGGAATGTCTGTGACCCCTTTATTCCTTATTACTCTTGATGTTTCACTTCCTGATACTGAGGTATGTCAGAGTATAAAAATAAGTTTCTTTTGTGCACTGGATATAAACAGAATTAATTTAAATGCACCATTTCACCCTCACAGACCCAACAAAAAGTCCCTTATGGTTTAGCTTCATCAGGTGTGTTAACTTTACCAAAGATCCATGGTGCTGACAACTGTATGATTCATAAAGAAGCATATCATCATGAATCTCAAGGAGTAGAATTCAGATGTGGCTTGAAATATAAGACAGAAATTGAATGTAATAATGAAAAACATTTGATTTTCACATAAAAGTGGCAGATACAAGGTCAGCAAGTGAAATATGAATATGGGTACTAATATCAGCGCTTCAGTCAGGCTTCCAATCCAAAGTTTTTGTTCAGAGGCTTGTGACTCATTTATAAATATTTACCAAGGTGGCAAAACCGTCACTGAGGAGCCTGGGAGGTTTCTCTAAACAAACATTTTATCAGAAGAATAGGTGTTCCATCTTGAGGCTTTGTGAAATGATGTGAGAAATTTCTGCTCTGAGTTGGAGTATTGTAATGCAAAACATTCGTAGGAATGCAAAACAACAAATGCAGAAATGGACAGTTTTGCATTCAGTTTGTCTTAGTTTTTCTTTAAACCAAGCTTGGATCAAAACAGATTAAAAAAAAAAAACAAACAGTTTTCAAACACTTAAGAACAATTTAAGCACAGTTCTACTTAAAGCCATCTATCTTGAAAATGGTCCGGTCCAGAGCTAACAAGGTCTGTACACACCACTCAACTTTCCAACTAGTTGAGCCCTGAATTTTCAGAAAAAAAAAATGTGTTATAATAAATCTCAGAAGCATTATTTCACTTGGAAACACATTTGAGAGAGCTGCATGTCCTCAGAAGTGTAGTCACATTAGTAGTAGTTCATTAAATGGTTCTAACTTTTTGAAGCATGCTAAGTCTGCAGTATCTATCCATGTGAGGTAAAATTGCAGACTGAAAAACTTGTAGATGTCTGATAGTACAGAAGTTACTCTTGTTATAAATCAGTCTTTCTTGTGGTTAAATGATAGGGTGGAGAAGGGTGAGGGTGAAGCAAGTAACTATCTCTCCTCTCCATCTAATTTAAAGGAACATTAAAAGATGAATGAGAAAAGGGCCTTCTTAATTTTAATTTTACAGCAGCTTCACAGCTGTCTGAGTTTAGCTTTTTTTTTTTTTTTTAATTTTCTGGTAAAATTGGCCTTCACTGAAAGAATGCTACATGTGTAAGATACTGCCTTTCCAGAGGCAGCATGTTCCTAGATGGAAGAAGCAGGATTTCCAAGCGGTGTCAGATGCTGTTTGGGAGCAGAGTCCTGGCTCTCTCTGCTCCATCTCCCATATGTTGGCTGCTCATGTTGTAGGACACTAATGAACTCTAATAGACCTTTACAATGAGGAAGTTCTGCTGAAACCAAAGGTATACACAGGACAGCACCACTTCTCTCCACAGCAGGACAACAACCAGAAGTTATGTGCAAATAGCCACTGGCAGATGCTTGTAAGAGATTGATGAATTTTTTTTCCTTATATTTTTATAATTTATTTTTTCTCTAGCAGTCCTTGGTGGCTTCCTAATTTAGATAGCAAAATGTAAATAGAAAATGAGTCCTTAATTGTAGGGCTGCACATCCATGATCCTCACTTTTAAAGAACAGCGCATGGCCTATGTCTCTGAATATTAAAAAGATTTTATTTATGTGTCTCTTTTTGGGAAGCTGTAAAAGTGTTATCTGATTTGCCATGATCTGTGAAATAGCACCCAGGAATTGCCTGAACTTTTTTCTTTTTTCCTCCACGACTGTATATTTATTATTTAACTGCTGTGGAGCATTTGGTCAACTAGTAAGATCATATTTACATTCCAGCAGTGATACGTGACCTCAGTCAGGGATCAGAGCTAGATCATGGGCTTTTTTACAAGTTGCTCTGGTTTTGCTAAATTAATAGGAAAAGAGATTATTCTGACCCAGCAAGTTTACAAGTTTACATCAGGATGTAACAAGGTGCTGAGACAGATGAGTAAGTGGTAAATGTGTCAAGAGGAAAAGAAAGAGGAGGAGGGGAGAAAAGTATACTTTTTCCATAAGAAATAGTAATTTCCACTCTTTACCTGTTTGGTCATTGTTTCTTCTGGGATAGGGATTCCAGGACAGGTTATTTGCAAGTGAATGAGTCCTCCATCCTGCAAAAACCTGCACAAGTGACTAAATCCATACATTTGCTTTAGAGGACTGAGGCTTCAGCCTCATGTTTGATTCTGTCTTTTGATTACCTTCTTGTCTAATGTCATAATGACAAAATGGCAATCAGCCACTTCTGCTTTTGTATTTACAGTAACTTTGAGTGATCATATGGGGACTCACACAGGAAAGCATAACTTACTTTGAACCTCCTACCCTTTCCTCATGCATGGCTTAAAATAAGTAGGCACAGTTATCAGACTCTTGTCAGGACTTGTAACTTGTCTGCAATAACAAGGTTAACCAGCAATAGCTGTCTGTGCTCTGTGGTTGCATGCCAGTAAAACACTGACAAATTGAAAACTGTAATGAGAATAAACACATTATGAATATACCGAGCACATTGACACTTTTACATTAGAAACTGCGGTCATGGTAAGTTGCCTTGTCCTAACCAACCCCTGCTGTTTGAAATAGGGCCCCATTTTAAACTTATCATGTGCTTTAAAGCAGTGGTAATAAACTTGTCCCATGTGCCACAACCCTAGGTTTTCAGGACGTGGTTTAAAATTATTTGCCTGCTTGGTGTATTCCTACTTCCCTCAGTAAACAAGACTGAAAGTTAATAACAAGAATGGTTTCATAAATGAAAACATAAATTGTCACAGAGCTGAATAGACTTATAATTTATAGGCAATCAGAATTTTCAAGCAATAATAGTTCTATTATTTTTGTTTGGGCTTCTTTTAGAATTTTGTTTTTCCCCTGCAGATATGATTTGGCAAGTGTAGATTAATAAAAGATTCACTGAAAATCATTTTCCAGCACTGAATTCTCTTAAAATGTGCTCAGTGATGTTCTGTAAATCACGCAGAGGATTCTACGGGCAGAAAAGTGCGACTTCCTGGTTAGGTATACGGCACACACACAGGTGGTAAGGATGCAAAGGATGTGTTACTACGTCGGGACCGAGAGCTGTAGGCCTGAATTTGGCTCTTTGCAGTTAGAAGCGGAGCGAACGGGGTGGTTTGGCTGCGTGAGCGCTGCTCGGGAGCGCGGCGCGGTCGGTGCGGAGGGCAGCCCTGGCACGGGCAGCGCATCTCAGCAAGCAGGTGTGCCGCAGTCAGCAGCGAGCCGCATTGGCAGCGCTGCGGGGGAAGTTTGTGCCGCGGCTGCCAGCGCTGGCTGGAGCCGTCATTATCTCTCTGCTTTATGTGAGCCTTCTCAATGACTGCCTCATCTCAGTCCGCTTCCTGCCCCTCTAACAGGTGAGGTTCGGCCAGTAGGGGACATGTGACGCAGGAGCGGAATGGCAGGGTAGGAAGGAAACTTTGGACCCTGCAGTAATTCAGGTAACCCAGTGGCTGGAAAAGGAAGGAAGTACTTTTGAGTCTCCAGAGCTGTGTGTGTTGTGGAGGATTTGCTCCCACCTGAGCCTTGGCATCCATGCAGGACCTGACAGGTTGCCTTTTGGGTGCCCTAGGCAGCCCAAGAACTACGGTAGCCTTTGTTGTCACTCAGATTTGGGGAGCAGCATGTCAAAAAGGCAAAGGAAGGAGGTGGGGCTGTAGACCTATTATCCCTCTTTATCAGCCTGTGGAGCTGGGCCAGTACCTGAGGGAACAACGTGGCGTGTGATTGCTCACCTCCCATGAAGAGAGGGTGCATGCCTTGAGACTGTAGCTGGGTGGTTTTACTATCCTGCCAAAAATTCAGAAATTTCCCTTTTTGTATCAGGATGAAACAAGTGTTCTAAGGCAACTCTGGAGAAGCCAGTAATGTACAGGATATTAGGACACTCACGTGGAAGTGCTAGTGTCCCATGCTTCAAGCCCTGATTTTGCTTCATTCCAATTGAACATTTGAACCTGCCAAAGGCTGTGCACCAAATATGCCCCCTTTTCACCATCCCAGCATTTTTTCAAGGGTGGGATTTTCCCCACCTCTCTGCACAAATATTACCTCCACCCTGTGTGAATTTAAATTAAGTGCAATTCACAGTCAGACCGAGGCCAAGCAGAAGAGGTGAGATACAGCAGACTGGATTAAGCTGCAGGCTTCAGCATCAGGCAGAGTTTTGCCATTGCCTCACTTCAATAAAGTTCTCTCCTGGACAAGGAAAGGAGTCAGAAGAGGGAAAAGGACTCCAGCACTGCACGACAGTAGACTCAATCCCATCTTAATTTTGGTGGCAGGAGTGAAAGGTCACAAATACTGAGTTTCTGAGGGCTGTAATCATGTTCTCTAACTTCGGCACCCTGAATTAACAGATGCAGGTGCCAACATCTTTCTGGGGGTTACAGAGAGAAATTAGGCTCTCAGATCAGTTTCCTGAAGGCAGGAGACACCCTCCTGTCATCTGCCTGGCCTGCAGCTGCTGCAGCAGAAGGGCATTGCTCTCCTATATAGTGTCTGTGTTACACCTGTCAACCTTGGGCTGATATCTGGGCTACCCTAACTTATTTCATGAACTTGATGCCTAAGTTGGAAAAAAGCAATTTAATCCTGGGCTCATACTTTTAATTACCTTGAATTTCAACTGGTCTAGGTGTCTGAAGTAAAGCATGCCTATATATGACAATCTCCTCCCTCACTGGGGTCTGTGCAGATCAAGTGGGAGCCCTAATCTTGCAGTCTTGGCACCCTTGAGAAGAGCACAAACTTAGTTTGGAAAACTCACACAGGTGGTCCCATCACATTGGGCTCTGCTGGCAGAGGTCAGATGGCAGGACTTTTACCATATTTCCCTTCAACCTCTTCTTAATCTCCTGTTCATTTTCTCATTTCTCCCTGATGACTGATGACTAGACTCATCTGTGATTCCTGGCAAAATCTTACATTAATGCAATTTCTCAGATCACCTTCATATTTGGCTTCTTCTAAAAGAAGAAAGAAATATTCTATTTTCTTTTATCCCCAATCAACAGACTTAAATGCTTTTCATTTCTGTAATTTACAGATTCAGATGGCATTGAACTGGCTCTTGGAAAATACTAAATGAAGTAGATAGAAGTGTCGAAGCAACAGTATTCATTTACTCATTTTTCAATCCTAAGGTGTTAACAACAGAAATGATGATCTAGAATAATTTTCTTTTCAGTGAGCTGAGGTTTGAGCTTTTACCCCAGGAACAACATCCCTAAGAAGACTAAATTGTTTTAGCTACCGGTTCTGTCAGGTCATCTGCCATATTGATGTGTTTGGCACACACATAATCTTTGTTGCTGCTAAAGAAAGCCTTTTCAGTGATTCTCTGCTTTTCTACAGCGCTGCCTTTGGCTACTCTTAGTAGCCAAGCTAAGGGTAAACCTGTGCTGGAGACACCAGCATCACGTGGAGCTGTGCAATAATGCAGAGCTGCATGGAGGTTAATCTACTCTGCCAAATAGACTTTGGCTGAACTAGCCAATAGCCACCATCTCCTATTCAATTTTATATGATTTAGTCCAAAACCAACTGTCAGTCACAGTAGGGGCTGTGTTACTAAACTATCAGTGCACTGTCAAGGAAAAAATGCTTCAGGTGCATGGCAAAGGGGTACCCACTCAGCGCTTTGCTATAATTACATGGATGTAACTAACAAGGGAAAAGGTGTTGTAAATATTTTTCATCCAGTCTTTCACTGTTCTCTTGTCTTTCTCCAAACAATGGTCACAAAATGCCTGGAACCTAGATAAAAATAACAAGCATTAAAATTCAACATTTAGAAGAAATAAACACCAGTAAACTGAAATGAAAATGGACCCTTTTAAATTGCCCCTTTAACTGATGTTTTCTTCCCAACATTTAGGATTATATTAGCATTTTGAAAAGATTTTTGATAAATATGGATGTGGGAAAGAAATACTGCAAAGGTATCTACCACATATAGCTTAGAAAAACCATGTGCGTATTCATGTCATAAGGAGAAATATATTACCTGGCACCAAGGCAAAGAGCTTGCAGAAGATATGAGTGCTCTAATCTGAGTTCAAATTTTTTTTTGATTTAAATATTGTTTTGTTCATGTTAGATTAGGTCTTAGAAGTTATGGCTGAGAACAAGACCCTAATGAATATGCAAGGAATAAAATGACACTCTAAAGAAAAAATTATTATTAGAGCTAAGCAATAAATGATTTTGAAATGGCACTAATATTCAAAAGTTATATTTCTGTTCCAGAAAAGGCTGAACTGTCATAATCTGAAACACCTGAAGTATCTCATTACTATATTGCATTGTAGATAAGCCCTTTTCTGCTACTCCTTTACTCAAAGCTGTGGCAAGCTTATAAAATTTCATGCAATATAGAAGGGTTCAGTAAATCTGGGTTTATTATTTTCTATTTTGTTAAACACAGAGAATCTTTCACTCTTCTCTTAAAATTTCTTTAGAAAATAATAGAGGTTTTCCCACCACTATTTTTTTGTAGCCAAACAAGTCCCAGCTACCTACTGTATGGGAGGAGAGAATCTAAAATGTAAACAGGTTAATACTACACCATGACATCTGGTAGTGATGAAGCTGAAAGAAAGAGATAGTTGGAACGATGCTGATGAAAGGTTGCTTCAACTCAAGCAGAGGAAAGTTGTTCAAGTAAGTGAGTGAAATGGAGAAGCAGATGAGAAAATTATGCTGCAGGCTAAGCTGCAGGAATCAAAATGAAGTTTCCTTGAATAAGTGTGTTTTTTAACTGTGCTCTCTAGTCCAGGAAACTAAGCAGACTGAAAACAGAAAGTTGCAGCATTCAGTTAAAGGGCCAAAACACCCTCTTGAGACTACTCTTTCAATCAGGGCACTTTTAATAACTTTTTTCTGATCTCCTTGTCTTTCACAGACAATTCTTTAAGTGCTAAATCATAAACAGCAAAATTTTCACATGTATTTTGTGAAAGTAACAGAATTACAATACAGTGCAAGGTATATAAATAATTTAGGAATGAAAATGCCACTGCCATATTATTGAAGGGCCTGTGCCATTACCTACCATCTCTTGTCTTTTGCATGACTTTGAGCACTGGTTTTAAAAGTTATCCCTGCCAACCATTTAGACAGACATTGATTATTAGGCAATCTGCTTATGCTCTTGTTTGCTGCTTCACTTGTATGAAATGCACACTTTTCCATTTCTATTTTTTAGCATTTTTTCATCAATCTTTTTTAACTAGGCAGAGACAGCTTCAGCAAGCAGCAGTAATATGTAAGTGGGATAAATTTATCTTTCAAAAGCTTACACTTGGTCTTGCATGTTTTCTTGTTATTAAGGTTAGATCTCTCTCATTTTAAATACTCAGTGTTGCATTTTTAGATATCCTGCCAATCCAGTTTTAACTTTAGGGTGTCAATTTTTACTTTTCACTCAAAATTCAATTCATTTGTTCTCCATGAACTTGAAATCATCTTCCTAATGCTTAGTCCCTTCTGGCTGTAAAAAAATAAATCTATGAATTGATAAAAGCATGATGTACTGCTTTATAATGCTTAACAATAGTGTTTTTCTGATAACACAATTAATCATTTCTGTCTTATTTATTTTAAATAAAATAAGCATTAAAATTGGTCTCCAAGAGCTCTGCTAGAGTTATACTTCATTTGTAGACCTCTGAAGGATTATTTTTACTTGGATCATTTCAGGGATCTGGTTTATTTCACAGCCCAACATCTAGTTGTGTCAGCATGACCAGGGGGAGGCAAACTGTGAAGCGGGGAGTGGGAAGGAGGAAACAGAAAGTTTCTTCCCTGCCAACTCCTCTGTATCATTTAATGACAACTTGCATCACTCCCTAATTTTTTCTGCACCTGAACCCTTTAACTCCAAAACAAGGGTTACTTTTCATAAAATGACCAGCTGAATTAACTAGGCAGGGCAGGTTTGAGCCTCAACTCTACTTGCATTAACCTTTCTCCAGAGAGGATGCAGTCTCTAGAAAAAGCATTATGTGATTCTTCCTAAGCCTCCCCACACATCCACAAGGTCAGATAAAGTTTTCCTGTGGTTACTGGGAACAAATTACAAGATAGCCAGCTCATCACACTTTAACTAATATTTTCTATATAACTTTTACCCATAAGAACAAGGAGGGAAGAAAAGCCTTTGGTTTTGCGTCATTTTTGCAGTGTGGTTCTCAGAAAAGTGAGTTTAATCTGAATCGTCAGGTATTGGTCATCAAGACTAATTTTGATATAGCCTCAGAGTTTCCATCTCTGAAAGACACTGATTTAATCACTATTTTCCCTTCACCAACATTTGGAGGAGAAATTTTACAGTAAAACCCCTAAGAGTGGCCTAACCAATGACATATACAGCAACACTAATGAACATCAGAGAAGCCACCTCTGACACAGATGAAAATTTCTGCTTGTGGCTCATACATTTTGCACACAGTGGATACAAAGAGATGGCTGTTACATTCTCTTTTTTTCCAGTTTTTTTTTTAATTGTATACATGACTTTGTATATGTAAAGTACTCTTACTGCAACTGTTTATGGGAAGCACAGGAGAAAAATAACTTTACAGAAAGAAAGAGCAGCAAATTTATATTCTGTGGAAGAAACAAAAAACTTGTTGGCATTTAAAGAACCTGTAGGAGATCTTTAAATGAAGCTGCAAAATTTGGAGAAACTTTAATTTCATCAAGTGCTGACGGCACTTGAAACTTCTTGCAGCAACTAGGGAATCACTCAAAAATTATTCTGCCTTTGTGTTTCTCAGTGAAAAGAACATGTAAATATGGACATAGTTCATTACTTCTAAAAGGAAGATTATCAATTACTTTTAACAAATTCCTCACAAATACAGAAAGTTCAGGTTGTTTTTTTTTTTAATTTGCTGCAAGTATTTTGGAACCTACTGTTTTTCAGCCCCTTTAAATTAATGCAGAAGCTAACAAACATTCAGTTTTTTGAAAAAAGAAGGATTTCCTCATGTTGTACAACTACCACACTTTTTATTTAAAATCAAATAGTTGTGAGTATTTCTTTACTATTACCTCCTTTTTGTTTGACTCCTTCCTTATGTAAATGTTGCTAATTAAATGTTGCAATGGTATTACTGTCCACTGCAATGCTAAGAAATGCTGGTCTGCATTACCTAATCATTTTTCAAACCTAGTGGTTGTGATTCACCTCAAAAATTATTCAAAGAGTTTTCCCATAATGCCTTTCACAAGCTAGCAGCATTATCCTGATAGCAGCAAAACCAGCTAGATGTGTCCTGGTTCCTATTGTTATGGCAAACACGTATGATATATATAGATACACCGTCTGATATTTCCAGCATAGTGTGAAATAAGTGGGTCAACTGGATCCACATTCTCCTGGCAGATGAAGTACATTGTGCTAAATGATCTGCATTAACTAACAACTGACAACACAGGGATGTGGGCATGGGGCATATCATGAAGAATATTATTCACTTCCTATGTGCCCAAAACACAGCAGAAAAGACACCTTAGTTTCCCAGAGCAGGCTTTTGGGAATGTGAGTTTAACACCATCAAACACATGTCCAGCCCAAGTGACATAGGAGACAGGTAGACATGAGGATACAGATGCAGTCTGGTCGTGGTAAGACCAGGCTGTGACTGACCTGTTACCAACAGTGCATCACTTCTCTTCCTCATAAAACTGACAAGCTCTTCTCTCATGCATGCTGTTGCAAGCATCTTTTTTATTCCTTGCAGACTAAAATTAGGCCGTGTGTCTTTTCCAGTGAATACAGTTTTTCAGCAACTATAAGTGAAATTTGATCCTGAACATATATGTGTAAAAATGTGGTTTATAATGATTTTACATCATGCTTCTATAAAATATGCTATATTAAGGTTGCAGTACTAGTGACATTGCTGTTTTTCATTGCCCTCTTTCATTCTTGGATGTCAAACTACAGCTTGATCCCTAGACTTCTGAAGTCTGTGAGGGTCTTGCCTTGGCATCAGAAAACTTAAGACTAGTTGTGTCAGTTCATCAAGAGAAAGACCTTATCTTTTGAATTTATCAGTGCTCAGTAAACAAGGTAAGTTGCTGGGTCAGGGACAGATGGTTCATGTGAGTTCATAACTGTTCTAAACTACACAACTTGCTCAAATGGTGGTTCTATGAATTCAAAAAAATAGTAAGTGAAATTAAAACTCTGAAACGATGCAATTAATTTCTGTTCTGGAGAACTAAGAGACTCCAAAAAGAATGAGTTCTCAAGTACTGAGGTGACCAACATTTCTAAAATACACCAGCACGCAATCTTTTGCTGAGTAAACTATAAACTCCCACGCTATTGCAGAATGACTGTCAGTTCCTGCCTCATAACATCTGAACGCCATTTTTTTTTTCAAAGAGTTAATCAAAGTACACCACCAAGAATAAGTAATTCCAAGAAGTGCCATCAACGAACTCACTTGAACCCAGCTGAGGTGCTGCCCTACAACTTCAAACAAATGCACCACTTATGCCAAGCACTCTCCTGTTCCTCCCTGTCCACCACACCTCTGTGACAGGTATACTGACACAGAGGTATAGAAAAGTCTAGAGAAAGACTGACACTAAAAATGTAGTATTCCTTTCTCAATGTGCTAATCTTGTTTTTGCTTTTACTAACAGTGGCTGGTATACAATTTTGCAGTTTTCTGTTCCCGGCTTGATTTTAGATCACCTATGGCTAAGGGCCATGGATATTACAATGAAATAGTAGTTTTAATTTGTTTATTTATAAGATCTACTTTTTTTCTGGACTTTTTAAATTAAATGAAAATTTCTCTGCCCACAGACAAGCTGTAGTAACTTTCAGTGGGAAAGTAACTTTCTGTCAGCACTTTTTTTGTATTTCTTCTCTTAAAAAAAACCATGCTATGAAAAAAGCTGCAAACCGCACGGTTGCTTGCAAGAAAAAGAAATTGTAATTGATTCCTACAACTGAGAAAAAATTCCTTGATATTTGCACTATTCACAAGGAGTTCATCAGTGAAACAACAGCACATCCTGGGAAGCACACTCCAACATTGTCAAATCTTTTTACAGTAAAATAGACTAAGGGTAAAGGATTCATGTAAGTGAAAAAGAATGTAACCCATACATTAATCAGTGATTGTGAATCAAAATTATTCTGGGTAATTAAGTAACTCTGAAGGTGTTTAAGTACACTAAAATAAAAAAAAAAAACAAAACCCTAAGACAGTATAAAATACCTTTGGCCTGAAGAAAGCATAGATCACATTAATTTACCCTTGAATTCAGCCCAGCCACTGCTTAAGGTAGAGTACTGTGTAAATCTACAAAGCCAGCTACTACAGACTCTCAGTTTGTTGAATGTTTTAATTAAGGGGATTCTGTCAAAGTATTTCTCACTATTAGGAGAATATTGTATACAAAACAACTAGAGATGGGTGAACTCATTTTACCTCATTACAAGCCCATTCAAAGACCACTTCTAATCATGAAATATTATTAGCTTCTTGTTCTTTTCAGAAGATGATGACATAGAATAATACCTAATGATAAAATAAGGGAAGTAAAGAGAAGAAAGCAGCATGGGAAAAGAAATACCAACACCATGCGAATAATGAATTTGATAACATGGACAGAAAAAAGGAAATACTAGTAATAGTAAATACTAGTAAAGGAATGCTAGTAATACCTTCTATTCATGGTCCAAAGAAATATCTGGCAGATTAGGTAGCTGTGTGACGTTTTTTTACCATAACCTACCTGCTAAGTTATAGCACAGTTCCAATACCTACATGGGAAAAAAAAAAAAAAAAGGAGTTTATGTTACATCAAAGAAATGTCTGGAAAGTCAAGCTAGCTCTTCAAAACCAGAAGAAGGTTCTGTGGTCCGGAAGAATAATGTAAGATGCTCACAGACTGAGTTTGCTCAAGACTAATGATAATCCCTTGTGAAATGCAAACTGAAATTTGTTTGCCTACCAAAACAAGGCCTTTTTCCTATCCCCCTTTCCATTCACAGATGCTGGCATGTGTTGGCTTGTTATTGTAGTTTATGAATGTTGGCCTTTATTTCTGTGAAATAAATGTTATCAACTTCATTTGACAAAATGTAAAATTATATGTAAAGCTGACAGACTTGGAAAAAGTAATAGAAATTAAAAGCAGATAAACATAGCTTAAGGAATATGTGTTCTCTTGAACAGTTCTTTTACTCTGAAGGGCTACATAATTATACCAAGCCATATGTGTGTCTTTTTTTTTCTTTAATAAATATTCCTGAAACTGGACAAGTGCTAATAGCACCGCTCAGAAGAATGACATCTATCATCCAGAAAGTTCTCATTATAGCTTACTTTATCAGTTCAATGATAAAAAAAAATTAGCTATAAATCAGAACCTCTAATGATTTAGCTGAACTTAAAATAATATTCTAAAGTCTGACCATAAAAATGTGGGGTTAGGCTCTCCAGCCATGCAAGATGTCACTTCTCCTTTACCTGGAGATCTACATGATGAATTATACTGTTCCCACACAGCACAGGACAGGTGGAATTTGAATGATACATCCCATAGCATATAAATCATATCATATAAAGTAAACACTCCACAGGTTATGGGTTTTAGTATTCTGGAATCAAGATTTCTTATGTCAGTTGGTAGCTCTTTATGTTCTTCATTGGTCTTTTAATAACAAGCTATTTGATCTTTCTGTCTAATTGCTCTCATGTTAATAATTATGCAGGATTAGGAAAGCTCTAACTCTTAACCATGCATATGGGAGGATGTATAGTTATGACACCCCTGTAAAATCTTTGTGAGAAAGACATGACCCAGGGCAGTGAGGAAACTCTCCCAGCAGAGCTGACAAGTTGGGCACAGTGCCATGCTGACATAGCTGCCCTGTGCCAGCTTGCTGTGCTGCCATGGGTGGTGGTCACCCCTCAGAGACAGAAATCTGCCCCAGAACCCCATGTCTGAGGGTGGCAGGGGATTTCCAGTGCTTTTATGTATTCCATTTTAACTATATCAGAATATGCCACAGTCTTTTGCTTACTTGCTGTCTCAGGCAGGGAAGCTGATTTTGCAGGTGTCAGGCTAAGGCTCCATGGGGCTTTGCAGGACCCCCTGAGAGTCACCAAGCAGGGCCCTGAAGTCCATGTCTTTGTATCACACACACAAATGATAGGAACATTGTTCCTGAGACTCTGATGGTTCAGCAGTGGAAACCAGCACACAAGTCATCTTAAAAAAGCTGGCTGAAGAATGCTGCCTTTCTGCTTCCTCCAACAGCTCCATGAAGCAATACAATGGACCCAAATCATTTGAGGACAATCACCCTATTTTCATTTTCAAAGCACTTCTTCAGGCTTGGCTACTTCAGCTACTGCTTTACTAAGGAGCTCCATAAAAACTTGCACAACAGTGACAGAGGGGCAGAGGCTGATACAGAGGTAGGAACATGTCAGATCCACTTTGTTTCTAGTCATATGTTGGAATAACAAGATCCTTGATGTTCTTGTTTAGCCACGCTGGCTATTGCACAGAGCAAGTTGGAAATGGAGGAGGAAGGAGAAACTTAATTTCTTTGCCTTCTCCCTGACTGCATAGGAAGCTGAAGTTCCTGGTAGGTGGATTCTGCTCCTCCCCGAGTCTCATGGCCCATGGCACGGCTGTACAGCAGGCATGGCTTTTTAGACATAAAATTTTGCCCCTCGTGTGGAAGACCATGTCTGTTTTAGCTGATTATGGAAGGATAGATCTAAGGATGAAGAAAAGACCAAGGTGGACATAAATGTCAAAATAGTTTGGGCAATCAGCTTCTTCAGTCTTGTTCCTGTTTGAAGGGGTCTGGGGGACTCCTGTGTTAGAGCTGTGTGTGTGTAGGAAGCCATTTCTACACTCCTGTGCTTGAAAAACAGGTCTGACAGGGTACTGGCCTGCAATGCTCTGTAAGAGCATGAGGCATGATTTCCCCATTTCCCATTTCCTTATGTTTTTTGATTCACTAAGTAAAAAACAGGGCTGCAAGCACTCTGGTGTACTTGGGAGTGAGCTGGTTTCTGCTTCCTTCCCGCAGGCTGCTCAGGTGTTCATGTGCTGGCCCCACTGAGAAGAGAGACACACAGCAAGAGTGGAGGGAGCTCCAGGTGCTGCTCTTCCTGCCTTATTCCTCACAGCCCTTCCACATGCCCACTGGTTAGGGAAAAAAAAAAGAAAAAAAGAGCCACACACTCACAAAAAAAACCACCCAGCCCAGTCAAGTCTTTTCAGCAGATTAAACTCATTTTGACTGAGCCATTCTCAAGATGTTGTTTGTACTGCACTCAGTTTTGGGCTCTTCACTTTTAGAAGGACATTGAGGTGCTGGAGTGTGTCCTGAGAAGGGCAACAAGACTCATGAAAAGTCTAGAAAATGTCTTCTGAGGAAGAGCTGAGGGTGCTGGGGTTGTTTACTCTGGAGGAGGCTCTGGAGGAACCTCATCCCTCTCAACAATTCCCTGAAAGGAGAAGTGTAGTGAGCTGGGGGCTGGTTTCTAGTTCTACTATGACTGCAGTGAGAAGACCGGAGGAAATGGCCTTCAGCTGAGACAGACGAGACTCAGATTAGGTATTATGTGAAATTTTTCACTCTAAGGTGGTCAGGCACTGTAATAGGTTCCCCCGGGGAAGTTGTGTAGCCACCATTCCTGGAGGGGTTTAAGAGGCATTTGGATCTGGTGCTGGGTGTGGTTTAGGGGTTAGGACTGGTTTAGTGGTTTAGGGGTTACAGTGTTAGTGCTGCACTGATAATTGACCTGGATGACTTTAGAGGTCTCTTCATTACCTTTTTCCATGCCAGCAGAAGATATTTCTGCCACTGTGCTCTGCCTGGCCCTCCGTGTTCCAGCTACAACAGCCAATGAGGGCTTACACCTGCACCGCTCTTGCCAGAGCCACGGTGAACCAGAACCAGAACCACAGAACAGCTCTCAGGCACATGGTGTGTGATTCCTGGGGATGTGCCGTGCAGAGCTAAGGGTTGGACTCGCTGCAGCGTGTGGGTCTCTTCCAGCTCAGGCTGTTCTGTGACTCTGAGTTCACCGGCAGGGCGTGCGGGCGGCGGCGGGCCCCGAGCGGTGCACGGAGGGGCGCGGAGCGGGTAAGCCGGAGCGGACACAGCTCCCGGATGAGCACGGCTCCCGGCTCGGCAGGGCTCCCGGCTCGGCAGGGCTCCCCGGGAAGGAGGAGCGCGGGCCGGCAGGGCGGCTGGCTGCCGTTCCCGGCGCGGGCCACGAGGTGGCTCCGCGCGGGTGACCCGGAGCCCTCAGAGGCCCCGGGGCCGCGCCGGTTGGGAGCACAGAGTCCGCGTTTCTCGTTCTGTCACATTTCACAGGCGCTTGCTCATCGCCGGGTCTGCCGGAGGACAGGCACGCCCCTCCGGCAGACCTGAGAGCCGTGCTTGGGAAAGAAGGAGGCGGCCTGAGGTGCCCGGGGAGGGTTCGGGCTGGGGTGAGCCGGCGAGCGGCCGGCCCCGGGAGGTCACTGGCGGCTGCCGCCCTGCCCTCGCCTGCCCCCTGAGAGCGGGCTGCTGGTTTCCACGATATGTGTGCCTGCAGCTTATTTAGAAAATAAATATCTACCGGTAGGAGATTATTGGGGTGATTCAGTAGGTAAAGGTGAAAGAGACATTGCAAAGACTTTCAGGGCTTTAAAAGTTGTAATAGAAGTTTTTTGGTTTTTTTTTCCTTTCCTTTCCACACTCCTTTGAGGTGGGCTATTTCCATGAAGAAAATTCTGCTCACATTACAAAAGGGGGATGTCAGGGGGTTTGACTGTCATTGAAGTTGAAATGAACTTTGTCACCCTGTTTAAATATTTAAGTCTCCTGACACAGGCAAATACATCACGAAGTGCTAAAAAATATATTTAAAAATACAGCTGCCTTTGAGATGAAGCATTTCTATTCCCACTGTATCAGTTCACTTTGCTCAAGCAACGCTGAGGTACAGAGTATGGCAAGAAACTGTGGACTGGATAGGAAGCTCCATTATCAGAACCTGTGCATTTGGAAGGGTGACATTTTGTTTCACGCTGTTTTAGCCACTCTGTTGATTAAACTGGTTTCCAAGAGCTTAAACATCTTATCAATATGCACATGTATCTGTTTTCTTTCTCCTTCCAGTCATATTATGTCCTATTGCCTTAAGTAGCTGTAGTTTATTATAGTTTCATATTGTTTTGCATACTGGTAATGTTTAGGGGATTTTTTTAACTTTCTCTTAACAGTCTCACCTTCCCTGCACACATACAATGTTTCCACTTTTATGTCTACTTTGGTTGCATTAAAAGTGCTAATTTAACTCAGAAGTCAGAAAATGGCCTTCAAACCTTGCTCTGTAACATCTTTGCTTTGGATGCAACATCGAGGAAGGTAATGGATGTACTTTAAAATACAAGTTTTTTGGTTTTTTTTTTAGATTTGCTTTGATAAAATAATTGTCATGTGAAAACTTTAATGTGATTCAGGACAGAAACCAGTTTTATGTTGATGCACTTTGCCTGAGATGATCTCAAAGGGCAATAGCTTCCTGGGCAGCTGTGAGTGTGCAAGGCTTGTGTGAGGCACTTGTGTGAGTGGGAGCCCTCAGTCATAATTTAAAGTGTTGTCTCAAAAACAAACCACATGCACTATGTTGACAGCAGACAGTCTCTTTAGTTTCATCCCTTCACGAGGAGGTGGAGGGACTCATGATCAGCACACTGTTTTCATCTCCTGTGGGCCACAAAAGTAACTCTGAGAGACTGGAGCTGGGGATTGACATGAAAAAGACTTGAATGAGCTGAAGGAGACCAGCTCATAGTGGAAATGATACTATAAAGGTAGAACCCCTCCATTTTGCTGGTGGTTTCTCCAACTCTGGCCCCACACCAGTTTAGTTTTGGTGGGCTTAGATGATAATTCAAACATCTTCCAATCTCCAAGGGTGTGAAGGGTGCTACCAAATCCTACAGCTGATGAGAAGTGAGGCATTTATACATCCTTATAGGTTGCTTTGTACATTTCTTGGAGACAGAAAAATATCCAAGGTAGATTGTTCACAAACATTTTGAGTAAATCCTTCCATTTCTGAAGGAGAAGGCCACTCAGGTTGTGCTGTATCCTTACAACTTTTCAGTTGTTTTCAGAACAACTGAAAAGTGCATATGCAGCACCTGCTGGGAAAAATAGGGGCTGAAAGTTCTCCTAGGTATTGAAAAATAATCATTCCATTTTCCTTACTACAGTTCTTTTTTGAGTCTGAAACGATATGAACTATATATCACATATTGACATTTATGTCCTTCAGCAGTATGACATCACTTGTCACTTAATGTAAATTTGTCCAAGTCATATAAAAGTCAAGTATCTGAAATCTGAGCTCCTAGTTACAAAGAAATATACTCTTACTAACTGACTCATAATTTTTTTGCTCTTATGTTCAAGCTTGTGGAAAATGAATATGCAACCAGGAATTAAGACAGAAGTTAAAACCTACATAAGGGATTTTAAGCAAACTGTGCAAACACTACAAATCTATGTCCAGATCCCATCTGCTCTCAGTCACAAAAGTATTCAGTGTATAAATAAGCCCTTCCAATGAGCACAGTGGGATAGGGATGAATTCCTTCAGTGTGACACTGATGTGTTTGACCTGGGGTTGGCCTACAGATGTGTGCCCATGTGTGAGCAGTGAGGACACTCTATCTGCCTGACAAGGTACATGCAGGATAAACACATTGGGCTGGTGTTTTAAGCAATTTGAAGATAAGTTTTGAATACACCTTTTAAAGCTTTAACTTTTGTGAAGAAAGCAACTAACATTTTTAGTCTGTCACGCAAAGACGTCTCTTTGTCCATCCATCTGGCTTGCTTTGTTTTCAGGCTGTTTTGTTGTGAAAGTGTTTTTAGGGATACCCCGTGGGATATATGTTGTGGGATATGTGGTGGGATATATGTTGTGTTTGAGGTGATGACTCTGTGGTCCTCCTGTGCATACCAGAAGTGAATTCCTTTCTAATTATGCACACCAGCTGCTGTCCAAGTCCTGTCTCCTGCACTAACATGTTTCTGCTCTGGGAGAAACACTTTGTTCACATCTGGGGAGTAGCTGATGCAATGAGTCATGATTGCAGAGGACGAATCCTAAACATAATTCAGACTAGTTGTGTATGTGGATTTGAAAGTGCAGGCTAAAATCTTAAATATTACCTGGTCTTCAACAGGATGCCAGCAGAGGAAATGAAGTAATGGCATGATGTCTTCTCAGCAAAGAGGCTGTTGTCGTGTAAATCAACTTTCTTGAGATTAGCTGTTGTAAACTTGGATACTTGGATTATACTTGTGAATTTTGGTCACCAAATGTGCATAGATTACTCTAAGTCTAACAGAGGGAAGAGAGCATTTTTGAAAACAAGGATGAGTTGTGCAAGGAAAGAAGTGTTCAAAGGAAGCCTGAGTCTAGGCCCATCTGTAGTGATCTCAGAAGAGATATGGGAAAGGGAGACGTTGTGTGGGTGATGGTGATGTCTACAAACTCCTCTGATAAGGAATGTGATCACTTCTATGTCTCTGCATGGATGATAAGAATTAAAACAGAGGGAACATTTGGAAGAGGGCAGATGTGAGTAGCTCTGTTAAGAGGATAGCGGGAAAAGAAGTAGAAAAATGCGATAAGTGGTCTTCCAATAGGAAGAGAGTAAAGATAAAGTGTTAGGTCAAATTATTTTGAGTCATGTGTGGTCTGTTTGTTTCCTTGTGTTTATTGGAACAAAAAGAAGGTAGAAAAGTAGAAATTCTGTGTTTTATGTATGAATTCTCCTATATATGAATTCATATATATATGAATTCTCATAAAACAGCTGCAAGCTGGTTAAGGTGTTCTCAAGCCCTAGATTTGCAACTGTGATAGAGACAGACAACATGAAAATAATTTTTTATTTTCAGCTTTGGTCACTGATGTAGATAAGAGAGTGTATGTGAACATCTGTGTGTTTTGTGAGTATATAAGTAAAACAATATACAGTGAATTTACCTCAAGTTTTCAGGAAAGTGTCACCTGGCTTTGCACAGCAAATGTATGTGTGAACAGAGTAAAAAGGGAGCAAAAAACCCTTAAGTTGTTTTACTTCATTGTTATCTAAATGTTTTTCACTCAAACAGCATAAAACATTTATTGAACTTTGGATATATGGGGGGGGGGTGTGGTTTAGGATATATCTTGTAGGTCAGTTGCAGGAATCACAGCTATGGATCTTCCAATTTCTGCCCAATTTTGATTCCAACAATTCACATTATCATAACATTTTATATTTTTTATTTTGAAAAGGAAAAGGTGAAAAGATTTGACAATGCAGTTTAAAGAATGTATTTAGATTTAGTTACAGACCTAGAGTATTTGAACCATTGTTTGCACACCACTGAGAACACAGCGCCTCCTTTTAGATAATAGTGCTTTTATCCTCATAAACAAATTATGATGGTGGGACCTGGGTACTGTCCAGTACAATGATACAGAAAAGAGTATCAGATAAGTTATTTCCCTATTGATTTTATCCTGAAAAATCAAAAATTCAGGGGAAATTCAGTCAGTTTATTCAGTCAGTGACCATGTGGATGTGAAGTTTTTGGGGATGACCAGGGTGAGAAGATGTGCACATCTATATCTGTTTCAGAGTGCCTGAGCAAGTACAGAAAGTCCAAGATACCATTCTTACAGGAAAAAAAAGTAAAATGCCCATTCTTAAGAAAACCCTGCAGTAATGGAATCTGTTTGGACTTAGGAAAACTAAGTAATGAGCATAGGACTGGCTTCATTCATAATCAGAGTCAAGGTTTTGTCAGTGGGATTGTCTGATGGGTGGAGATGAACTTCACCTCATGGGCATGGGAGATTCTGTGCAGCTCCATGACAGTGGAGACTTGGTGGCTTTACTTGGCCCTGAGATCTCTGTCTTGGTAGGAATTTTGCCTTCCACCAGTATGACCCTTTCCTAAGGAAAACTGATTGTGTTCTTTATGTATCTTGGGAATACATACTGATAGTCAGAATACCTTATACCACTTTTTACAGGAAAAGTGCATGAAAGTAAGGAAAATGACCCTATTGAGTTTGGCTACATGATCCTTTGTCACAAAGAAGAAGTTTCACCAGCAAAATCACAAAGCAAAAATATACTGGCCTTTCAGAAAATGAAGCCTGTATTTGGGTAAGAAAAGGCAGAAAAATTTCAGAAGTAGTTTGGCTTAATGAAGTCATGGTTACCACAAGCATAGATTAGGTGTGAGGTTCAGCACTGACTACAGTCAGTGCAAGCAAATCTCACACCACAGGGGCTAGGATGGGAAGAAGGCCCAAAGGAACTCCTGTCTTGGTTCAGCAAGTTCCAGCTTTGTCAGCTTCAGCAGCAGCATCCCACCTCAGGATTCCCACCTTGAAAGTTAGTATTTCTGCCAGACTTCTGTGTGCTGGGTAAGCAAATGGCCTGTTTTCTTCTTTGCCATCTTCCTTTCTGTCCTGTCCCACATAAAGCAGGCTGTGGTGAGGTTACTCTCCCTTTCTTCTTTGCTGAAACTTGGAAGCAGCTCCACCTCTGCTACCTCCTTCCACCCATTCTGACTCTGAGCTGTTAGAGGAGTTGCTGCCTGGCTTCCTCCCTCTCTCCAGGCTGTAGGGGTTGTGTATGGGCAGGGGTGAGTATCCTTCCTTCCCTCTCGTTCACCCCCATTTCCTTGCAATAATGCAGTCACCTGATGATCTGAGTCAGCCATGCCTTTCTACCTCCAAAAATATTCCCATTCTCTCTGTGGAAAAGTCAGGCTGACAAATGAGAATTGGGTGCCTCCTGTAGACCAACTCTTGGGTCAGTCTAACCACAGAATATGATACTTATTAAACATATAAGGGACAGGAATTTGCTAGGAGCCCAAAGTGAGGTATTGAGACATGCTCAGCTCTCAGAATGAGAGATTTTCCTAGACTTTACAAGATGTTCCCTTTTCTTGCAGCTAAGCATATGCTTCTGAGTAGGGTCCTGTCATTATATGGTTGAATGTGAGAGGTTTGTCATCTCTAGCAATAAGAGGGGGAAGATGGTTGTGGTGAAAATATCATTACTCTTTAATATTGACTTATACTTATGGAATCCAGATTTGGAGTCATCACTTTGACATTCTGTGCTGTCTGCTTCTTTTGGCCAAACTTCTTGCTTTGTTCACAAAGCTGAAAGAGAAATATTAATGAAATTTTAAATTCACTTTCCAAGGAAGTAAGGAACAGTCTTGTTTTACTTTTTTCAGAAGTTTTACCTAAATAAAAGGACATCAAAGGGAATATGCCTTTTGTTTGGTTGGTTTTGTTATATGTTTTATAGCTTTGTCTGGTATTCAAAGACCTAAGCAACTTTACTGGGATCAATATGAAGCACTGATCCATCTGTCAACCTGGCCCAGACTTCTCCCTTGTGGTAGCTCCAGAGCTTCAACTCTCCAGGTGGACTGTGTCTGGCTCCAGGTAAAAAGTTTGTCAATACTTTTCATCTCACACAGTATACATATTGTTCATATACATTAAAAAAGCAGGTTCAGCAATATCAAACAAGTCTGAGAATTTAATTTTATTTTATCAAGTTACTTGTCCAAACCAACCAACCAAAAAGTAACTTTCCTTAAACTCCTTAAAATAAATTGGAAGACATATTTTGTTTTTTCATTGCAATACTTTAGAATAAATGGTATCTTTTTCTGATTTGAATATACTATACATGTTCAAGTTTCATTGAAATGTGTTTCTAAAAAATAAATAAAATCAAAATGAAAAGTCCACTTCAGATTAAGTTAAATATTTCATGTAGTTTAAAATGTTGTTAAAAAAATCTTCTATTTGTCTAGTGTTTTTCAATTTTTCTGATTTTCCTGTGAAAGGAAGCATCAACAATCAGAAAACTTTAGTTACTGAATCTTTGATTTAACTTTATTCCTGGAAAAAAGTCTGGTTTTCTGTCACTTATAACTAGGGTCCTACTGCCAGTATTAGTGCTTATTTTCCAGGATTTTAAGCTGCCAGGTACATGTTTTTAAAGGACTCATAACAGATTAAACATTCAAGTCAAAATATAGAGTCATTCAAAATAAAGAAATACCTACTGCTGTTTTCTTACTTGATTGATTCTATGCTTTTGAGTATTCCTTAGGACTCAGTCAGCCTTTTTTTGTGAACATCTCTGTTTATTCTGACCCTCCTACAATTTCCCACACCAAGTAATTTTTGACTCTACTGATCAACTCTAGATCAAGATAGTATCAGGAAGTTCATTGCTCTGCAGTCTAGACTAAAACAAAAGCTTATTTTTTGTCTTCAGATGTCCATACTGATCTTACAAGTAAGGCACAGATGCTTAGGATCATTCTTTTTCAAATTAGCCAAAAAACAGACACATATTATACCACAGAGCCACATATACATCATAGTGTCTGAAAAAAAATCAATCAATCTAGAACTTGAGAATGGTATGATGGGTTAATCCTGGCTAGCAGCCAAATGCCAACCAACTGTACTCCACCTCCTCAGCTGGACAGGGGGAGAAAATAAGAAAAAAACAAGAATGAGAAAGCTTGTGGGTTGAGGTAAGGACAAGGAGATCAATTGTCAATTACTGTCATTGGCAAAACAGGCTCAACTTCCTAAAATTAATTTAATTTATTGCCAGTTCAAATAGATTTGGGCAGCGGGAAACAAGAACACAAATACTAAAACAACTCCTTTTCTTCCACCATTCCCAGTCTCAACTTCTCCCTTTAGTCCTGACTCCTGTCACAGCCCCACTGAGCATTGTGGGGAGGATGGGGAATGCAACAGTTAATACATAACAGTTCTCTCTGCTGCTCCTTCCTCCTCACACTTTCACCCTGCTCCAGAGTCCTCTCCATGGGCTGCAATCCTTCAGGAAGAAACCTGCTCCAGTGTGGACTCTTCCTGGGTTGCTGCTCCTGCAAGAATATCTAACCTCTCTGGTATGGTCCTCTCTTCAGGCTGCTGAGGAGCCTCTACCTCTGATGCAGATGTTTCCTCTATTGTTTCTCACACGTTTTTTCCCCCCCTCCTCCTCCTCTGGCTGTACAATGTTTTCTACCCATTCCTAAATATGTTTTCAGAGACAGCCCAAATTCCCTGATGGGCTCATCTGTGTCCTGTGGTGTGTCTGATGGTGAGCTCACTGGAGCTGTGTCCAGCATGGGGCAGCCCCCAGCCTTTTCTCACAGAGGTCACCCCTACAACCATCCTGCTGGCAAACCTTTGCCAAACATAACCAATACAGTGGTTCACATATGTGGATTTGCCAAATAATCCTTTCCTGTTCCTTTCTTTTTCCTGGGAAACTGTAGGAACACTGCAATGAAGGCTGGCAGTTCTTGTCATGACTCCAGCAACATATAGAGGGAGGAGATGCAATGAGAGAGGCATTTTGTGTACGTGTCTGAGACTAAAAAGCTCCCTGGTCTGGGAAAGTTATAAGTTACTGAAATTAGCTCATGCTGAAAAGTGCTTGTTCACTAATGGCAATAACAGCTGTGTCACGTGTTCACTCCAGAGATGCCCAAGGACACTCACCTGTAGTGTACTAAAAAGGAAGAGACCAGAAATGTATTAGTGCTGTATAGATAAAATATTTAAATGGTTATAGCTAGATGGACTATAGAGATAGTAATCTGATATGTATGCATGCACTGTACATTTTTGTACTAGAGTTGCAGCATAAATGACCCCATTAAATCCTGTTACTTTCCTAATCCAATAAGCGCTTAATCTCATTGCAAGTCTTGGAAATAATTATTCATTTATACACTTGTTTTTGCCACACATTTTATGTCAACAAGGAGTGTGCCTTTGACTAATCAGTTAAAACAGCTAGTGGATAAAGGAGTGAACGAGAATTGGGAATGTGCTATTTCTGGGAAGAAGACTATTAGTAGTTTTTCTTTGGTCTGAGATGTTATTGATTCTACAAAAATGTTGTATTATACACAAAGAAAAGGCTCTACTCAGTGTTAACAAGGGACAAGGGTGAAAAGTAAAAAGCTTTGTACTTCTCAAGCTGCCTCACACTGCTGCCTTACTTGACCCTAACTCATTGAATTTTACGGCTGTGAAGAGGTAGAAGGACTCCACCCTTTTTCAACAATCTGCACTTACCTTACCTCTCAAGTTTCTGCTATACTGAGTTGGGTGAGGAACGTTGTATACAAGACAGATGTGTGGGTTTTTCTGATTTACAATTCTTTCCCAAAAGAGGAAATGCTCTTGAATACCACTGCAAAGATAACCTTGTTCTTTTGTACTCTTGTGGGAGCTGTAGTAGATAGAGTGATTCTGTTCTGGTTACCAAGAACCAGTTTCATGGTCAGGTATTTTTAAGTTTGTTCAGTTCAATGCTCTCCCACTCTTCTTCACTCATCTTGGGAAAAACTTCACTCTCCTCTTTAAAAGCAATTCACCTGCATGCCAGGACTTAGGGTGGGTTTACTGTTCCACCCCAGCAGTGTTGTAGGACACTGGGGTGAAAGTGGATTCCTTATCTCTTTCTGGATGAGAGCCTTTCTCCAGAGCAATATGGTGCTACCTGTGGCAGCTGCAACTTACGTGAGGGCAGGGAAGCAAACACCAAATGAATAATGTTACACTGTGGATTTTTTCATTCCAACTTGCCACACTTCTGTCTATGTTTATTACAGTTGTAGGTGCAATTTTTTTTACCACTGCAGAGAAGTACTAGCCTTTTTCAGAAGAATGAGAGAAAAAAATATGCTTTTGCTGTCACAGTTGTGGTCTGGAACATAATGCAATATTAAAGCATTGGGTAAGAAAGGAAACATTTTAAAGCTTAAGGAAGACTTTGGAGTTGAAAAATTTGAAGTTATTTTTAACACAGGTGTTTCTGTAATGGTGCTATACTATATGAGGAAACTTCTCAGTTCTCCATGGCACTCACAATAGGGGTAACACCTTTGCAGAATGATTGCTTAGAAACTCTTGCAGTAATGTAATAAAATTAGGAAGACTTGTAAAATCTACTCCTGCTAAAGATACTTCCCTTTTTGCAGTCTGTGTTTTTCACATAAATGTTTATTTCAGTATTTTTACTAAAAACCTTCTCATAAAAATAGTAAATCAGATTTGAAATTTTAGCTTACCTTCTACTTCTCAAGTAGCACCACTGCAAATGTTAAGAATAGGAACTAAAGGAGATGTACACATTGAAAAGAATATGTCCCAAGGTGTGTTCATTAAGGCAAAATCACTGGAAAGAACCATGCAACTTGCCCATCTGTTCCATCATTTATAACCAAGAAATGAAGGAAAGATCCAAACCCTCCTATCTCAAAGTACTGTAGACATGGCCATGACAGATATGCTGTTTTAGCTATTTTAGCTTTCAAGATCAATTATGACAATAGAAGAGGGACAATACTGAAAACTTTAATGAAAATTTCAGGACATCTTAGCACAGTTCTTATACCTTTGAGTAGAAATGTTGTTCTCTTTGAATCTTTATATTGTCCCATCACCTTCAGATAATGTTTTTAGAGTGAATGCTAGGCAAAATTGCAGGTTGTTTTCCTTAACTTTCTGCCTTCTGTCTATTTTAGCAAGGCATCTGAAAAAGGAAAAATCACATGTTTTGCTTCCTGGAATCCATAATATGTTACAGACATGATTCCTGAGAATAAGTGGTGTCACACTATCTCAGATCAAAAACTGATTGCACTGAAATCTAGGGACATGCTCTGCTGAATCACATATTCTCCATGTGCACAAGCATCCACTGCCAGAACACAGTGGTGTGACACTTGAAGTGACATTGAAAACTATTGAAAGACCCTGATCAGGCCTTAATATTGTGAAATGCTGGAAAATCTTGTTTGTGTTCTTTGTAGATGTAACTGACAGGTTTTCAGCCAGAATAAGCAAATAGAGGACGATTTGGATCTTGGGTCAATGAGATAATTCCTCCAATCTCCTGGCAGATTTAGCTGAATAATGTTATTCATAATGTAGTCTGTGAGTGTTTGTTCCTGTTTTAGGATACTTAAATGGCAATTTAAAATTATACAGCACTTTGGAGACTTATGGGCAAGTATCATGTATCATCTGGCATCCTTGCGGGTCATATTTGTGAAGAGTAGTTCCATGTATACATATTGAGACCTGGAAAGATGGAATACTTGGGTTTGCAACTTAAATTCTTTTTTTGGGCACAAATCTACAGATTGCTTCAATCAGGACTTGTCAATGCAAGTCAAACAATTAAAAAAGTTAATTATTAAATATGTCTATCTTTGTGCAAGTATAAGAGTCAGGAAGCAAATTATGAAAGCCTAAATTGCATGTGAGGAAGAAAAACCCTTGACATTAGCCATAAAAAGTGATTCCTCTCAGTGGCTTAAGCAAGGCTATTAGAGGGACTAGGTGTCAGAGCCCATATTAAAATGGAAAATGGAAAGAGTATGTGATTGATTGGTTAATCTGCTGAACAACACTGACTCATGTTAATAAGGTTAGAATCCTATGTGTGGCCTTATAAAACCAAGTCTGTGGTTGCAGCTCTGACCTTCCCCTACTGGGTGACCTTGAGCACATAGCAGTGCTTGGGTTTTCCCCTTAAAATGGCAGTAGTATTTCCTCACCTTTGTAAAACCCTATGAAAGCAGTTGATCAAAAGCTTTTCACATGCTTTGGGTATTATTCTTACTACTGATGTATTACTGTGGCAATTCTTGTAGGTTATGAGAGAAGAAAATTCCTCTGCCAACATGCAGCCAGGAGAGAACTTGTAGCTGCTGAGTGGTTTGAGCTCAGATTAGCAGTAACTATAGGTTTTCAGAAGTCTTAAAAGCTGCTTCTTGTAGCAGAAAGGGCAATGAGTATCCCGAGAAAAAAAGAAAAAAAGGTGATAAACTTTCCTTGTAATTGACTTGCACCAGTCAGAATATCTGTGAAACACAAAGGTCAAGCAACTTATTTAAAAAGAAACCCTATGTGAATCTAAGATTAGTCTTGACATTTTCAGAACCTCAGAAAATTAGGGGAAGGGCTGCAACCCTGAGGATTATGGTCCCTTAGGCTGACTGGAGGAAAGATTATACTAAACATTTTGAGACCCGAATGATCCATTCTGTATTAGAGAAGATTTACAAGATCCTCAGAGAGTGCTTGAAACATCTGACTGAGAGAGAGTCTGTGGATTTTCTGCTTTCTTGGTAGGGACTCTCAAGGGCACCATTAAGGAATCAACTATTGTGATTGATGGAAAAATAAAGAAATCGAAGAAGAAATGAAGACAAACTACGATGTGGACTTTTTCCTGCAGTCCCATGATATCTTCAGCATTAAGTGATTTTGGCAGATAATTTCTACTATGAAGCATGTGGATAGCCAGAAGGCTATTAAGAGAGAATGATGCTATAATATAAGCATGGAAGATTCTTATAAAGTGTATCTTTCTCTCGTTCAAAGTACATGATGAAAAATGATGTGTCCAGAGTGCTAACAAATTATAACAAAGTATAAATTTTCCACATGTATATATTTTTATGTGTATATATATATATATATAAAATGCTAAACCACCTTTACTATCATAAGCCAGCATTCTCTCCCCCACCCTGTGCTATTTTTTTCCTATTTATAAAAATAATTCCAACTGCATCTTTTAGCTAATCCTAGCTAGCTCCATATGCAGGCTGACAATATGCCTGAGGTGATAATATGTCTGGTCAGTTAGACCAGTGTGTGGTAGATGTAAAATCCTTAAATGGGAATGCAGGATTCTGATGGAATAAGACCCCATGTTCACTTTACACAGATGAAAATGATCTCATCATGTGCAAGATGATAGGGGATAAGGCTCCTCCTTTCTTCCTGGTACAAATTAAATTTGAGTGATGTAATGAATATATAAACCTGCAGCTAGATGGATTTGCTCTCTCTCCCACCCATCTTTATCATTTACAGACTCATCTTACTAGTTTGTTTTTCCCTGTTCTATGAATTATTTGTGAACAGATAAATTAATTTAATTACTTTTTAAAATTCATAAGTGTGTTTGTGAAACCTTCCTGAAGAATGGTTGTGAGCCTTTGGATTACTACAGGGCTGTGCTCACTATAGAGTTACTGGTCCCCTCAGCAACACAGGAAAGCTACCAGTCTCTGCCTGAACAATTCCAAACATTGTGTGAATATAAAGCTTATATTTCTATCTTTAGAGAGGTTTATGTGCCCAAAACATCTGGATTTTTTTCCATGCTACCATAGCTTGTTAGAAGGCTTTCCTTCTCCCCGTTAGCTGTGTTGAGTTTCTGTGCTTTGACTGTGATCGCTATGAGAACATATCACACCCCAAAGCATCTTCATTTTCCACGTTTTCATTTTGCCCAGGGAAAGAATACAAGAGCAGTTTGCAGAGCTAGATGATACAGACTGGCATTCAAAATGCCATTTTGCTGGTGCTTATTTTAAACCTTGTTCTTCCTGGGCCAAATAGGACTGACTTCAGTCTGTAACAAGCTCCTTTCAAGGTGTATCTACTTGCATCTGTGCCAGTACTCTGGGCAGGAGTGGTACTAGCTGCAGTAATGTCAATAGTAGTGCCAATAATTTTATCTGTGTTAAAGCCAATGCTGTGGCCTTGGATTTAAAAAGCAAAAACCAAACACAATTCTTCCTCATGGCAGAGATTATGTCAGGCACAGTACAGAAGTATTTAGAGTGCCATTTTATGAGTTTATTGGTACACATTTTTTCCTATCACTCTTACAAAACATGTACTGAAGAAGTACATGGATCAACATTCATGAAAAAATGCTTAATACTAATGCCTATGTCCTAAATAGGAATAGTTCTGGATGCTAAATAA
The DNA here is from genome assembly GCF_023055355.1 of Agelaius tricolor. Taxonomy (NCBI): domain Eukaryota; kingdom Metazoa; phylum Chordata; class Aves; order Passeriformes; family Icteridae; genus Agelaius; species Agelaius tricolor. The sequence continues at coordinate 34,776,724 of NW_027269266.1, forward strand.
AGGCATTTCTAAGACCCTGTATTTGCAAGTGAAGAGGGAATCTGGCTGAAGCCAAGCAAATATTTTTGTGCTGCCTTTGTTTAGATCAACTTTGTCTGCTCTATTCTGTGTATCTAGGTTTCCAGTCAACTTCACACACAGTGAACAGACATACAGATCTTGGGGAGAAATGGAAAAGATTTATTCTATTTGCTTTCACAGAAGGAAGATGTTAGTGTATGCAGAGTTGGGATAGGTTCCTATCGTGACAGAACAAAACTGACTTTTCAGCTAGTGCCTTACCATGGCAATCTGCTTCAAAGGCACAACTGTCATTTTTGATAAGGATAGTGAGAATTACTGTCATCTGGAGAGATCACTGTGCCTCTGGGTTGTATAGTATGTTACAACAGAAAAATTTATTCTTTAGGAGATAAATAATTATTCGACTGCAAAATTTTATTTCTGGTTTTGAAAAGACGCAGTTTGTACCCTGCATGATTATAATGTAGCTTCTTAGCTAGCTCTCTTTAAATATAAACTTGTGATATGCTTTTTTAAAAATATATATATATATATGGCACAGAGTCAGGCAGAAAAAGCAGCGAGTTAGTGGAAACCTTCACAGGGCAAGTGGATTTGGGGAGGGTGCATGCACACCACATGCCTCCCCAGAGCCAGGAGCCAGAGAAGCAGCTCGCAGCCTCACAGAAGCTGCGCAGCCGAGCGAGTTATTATGGAGAGCTTCTCTGTGGCTGAGCCAGTAAGAGCTGGGTGCTAAACTTGTTTCCGCTTGAAGTTGCTCTTTGCATACTTGTTAAGGCAGAATGTTCTACCTTTTCACCTCTGCAATACTGGGTGTGAAACATGAGCCTCTAGGTGTTTCCTGGCTGGCAAGAATTCAATGGTAATAAAATTACTAGTAGAATAAATGTTTCAGAGGCAGTTATCCTCTCACCTGTTTGTAATTTTTTATTAATTATTACAAATGTGTTTAAGTACTCTATCTGATTTTAATCTGCTGTATTCCCAGGATTTACATATAAAGGTCTTTTTCCCACAGAATAATGAATAATCACATATGTCAGGGTGTGGTGTTAAAATACTGAAGGTTGGTGATACACCTACTAGCAATTGCTCATTTTGTAAAAGGCTGGGTTCTAGAAGTAGTTTGCTTTTTATGGCTTTGATCCAAAATTCTGTTGAAATCAGACTTTTATTGAGTTAAAAAGCTACGGATCTGGTCCCAAATGTTCTTTTATGGGAAGTGTTTGTAGTGCCATTGTTAACAATATATGCAGCACTGGGCATGTGAACTGTATAAGTAGAAATTTTACTTTTCCCAAAGCTCCTGCTTACTTTTATGCATTCTTTGCTCAAGCAAACAGCAGGTGGCTTACATGAATAGTGGGGTTAATGAGACTACTTAAGTGAGCAAGAGTGGAAAAAAAACCCCTCAAACTGGTCCTCTATTTCAGAGAGTTTAGGACTTGCCAGATAGAGCTGAGAACTGTAAAGGATTAATATTATTATATATTGAAAGAAAAGCTGACCAGGATAGAGGTGGCAGAGGGGAGGAGGGTTTGTTGTTCCAGGAACAGCAGAGCTAATGAGATCTAATGCTTTTGTTTCTTAATCCCTGAACTGAATTAATCTCCCTCCCTTCCCATGTGATGTCATCCCCTAGGTGCAGGGAAGCCGCAGGGCAAGATGCAATGCTGCCTGGTCAGCCAAACAGAGGGTGAGGCAGCCTAACTTAGCAGTGCCTGCCCTCTCTAGAGATACTAACCTTGTCCCTGCTCTCCTACCACTTTCAATTCCCATGAGTTATATAGAAATTCAGTTATCTTTGGCATTTCAGATTGGATTGAAATAAGACAATGAACTCACAAGTTATTTGGGAGTAGAGAAGAAAAGACAATACAATTGTGTAGTCCATTTTCTTACCAACAAAAAATTTACCCTGAACTCCACTTGGTTCAACATGTAGTTCTCCATTCAGATCCCATAACAGCATGGCCTTTATGAATTTTTGAATACTTACTTTCAGAATAATATACCTCAAAAGTAGTAAGCCCTAATGAGATGATAAAGTAAGAACTGGATCATGTGGATAACATTTGTGATTTCTCATTATGCCATCTTTATGTCAATCAGCATGTTACCTTTGCTGCCAAGCTGGGAGGATGAAGAGGAAATATTTTATACAGTTTTAGGTTTTGTCCTCTTTTTTGATTTTCCCTTCCATCTTAATATTACTGACTTGACAAGATGCAAACAACAGAAATACCGAGGTACTGCAAGAAGTAAATTTTACACTTACTCTATAATATCTGTGAAGGAAACAGTTTGTAAGTAACTGAAGTATTGATGAAATTTGAGAAGACTGGATTTTGAATTTCAATGGATCTCAAACTGCAGCTACACAGCTGGATGCCAGTGTTATCTGGGCAAGTATCAAGTAGGATTTCACAGCATAGTGGCTACTTAAAAAAATTCCTAACACTCTTGCCTGGCAGACAAGATTTATAAATATGAAAAGTTAGTGTTTGAAAGTTAAGGAAGTCACAAAGACCCAGCAACAAAGCAATCCAACAGAGGAAACTTCTTCCCACTTTTAAACTCAGAAAGTGATTGCTCTCAAGCAAAAGTGACATCAAATGCTTTTTTAGATAAAAGGCGGTACAAATAAGAAAGATCCTCCAGGAGAGGCTTTAAAATGTCTTTCAAAATTAGCAAGCACAAAAAGCCCATAGGTCAAGAATCAAGTCCTCTCCTGTAATCCGTATTCACTCAGATAGCATTTCAAGCTCAAGCTCCTGGAACTGACCTTCAAAAAGTCATTTCTTCATGAAATGCGTGTTATACTATTGTCACTATTCATCCACCTCTAAACACCTGGCATCAGGCAAAGTTCAAAGGAATCAAACAATGAACTGACCCCTTGAGGGGAAAAAAAAGTAAGAGCAGCACCAGGACTGGTCAGAATGCTGGAAAATGGACACTGATATGTGAAGCAATGAGTACTGTGTGGTCACTGATCTTGACAATTACTAAGTTTGGAATAAATTGTGCCATAAAAATTAATATACTCATTGTACATATATTATGTGTAAACACAAGCATTTTCTTGCTGATGAGCCTTGCATGTTCCTTGGAATTAGCTAATATAAGAATTAGTAGAAATTGTATCCCTAACAGTGCCTCCTTCAATTTTATGCTTGAAAACAATTTCAACAATTTATGAAGTGGAAATACACAATAAAGGTAACTTGTAAAAATTACTGACTCATAAAAGTGAGCAGAGACAAAGAATGATTTCTGAATTTTGTACTTTATGTCCTTGCCACGTGAATTGCAATTTCTTCTTACTGAAGGCTTTTCTGATGTGCAGCAATGCAAGTCTCAAGTGACTTGAGTCTGGGGAAGTCCTGACACAGTTTTCTGAAAATCTCTTTCTATTTTCCATTAACAATGATGACAGCTCTGATCTTCCCCACAAGATCACATTTAAGTATTCAGTGGCTATTAATAAAGACTTGATTGGATTCTAGTCACAATAGTTGCCATAAATGCAAGGTTTGAAAGCTTTGGGTTAATATGGATTAAGATGTCAAAGGTCAGGAGACAAACTGAAAACAAAGAAAATTCATCACAGATGTAATTTTTTTTTCCTTCAACTAAAAACTATAGTACAATTATTGAGAAATCAGATTAATGAATATGTAAAGAATCCCAAATGACCTGAAAGGCAGAAATCAGGCTTTACTTGTTAAGAATCTAAGGATTGGATAATTTTAAGCTCCTGACTGGGAAGGCTCTGGAGCATTTATCCTTAGGAAGACTGATCAGTCAAAACCAGAGGAATGTATGTGCAGTTCTCAAAATGGGCGCAAAGATTGCCATTTGTCTCATTGACTTTTAACCCATATCAACTTGGGAGGGCTCAGAAATTTCTGTTTACTACCATTGCAGCCATAAATTATGTTGGATTTAGAAGATGTTTGTGACACTTATGGCCTTGTAGACCTGTGGACTTGCAGACCTTAGAAAAGGTCCTGTCTTGAGTAAGTGCCCTTTTATGTGCTACCACCACATGAAAACTGACTTCTGTGATGAAGATTTATTTGCTAACACAAAGTTGGTAGATATCTCCTGCACTTGCTGCCTTCCATTTTCCAACAGAAAGATTTCACTGTGGATAACAGAGCTGTGTTAGGATGGTAGGACATGATCTGCTTACCGAGATACTGTGGCAGAGCAGAGCTTTCCTGGCAGAGGCCTTGGTAAGCGTAAATTAAAAAATAAAAAAAAATAGATTGCTGGTTGCCACACCTGTCGTCCTCTAATGATACAGAAAAATCTAGAAAATCCTGGAGAGATGTCCTTTAGAATTTTCCTTTTTTCTGTCTCTGAAAAGTTGTTCATACCTTGGGGGAATTTGATGGGATTTGTGGGCATGACCCTGGTTTGTTAATAAGATGGGCACTTTTAGGTTTTCTTGAAAAGCTGATGCTTCATTATATTCCTCAAGGGAGATTTAAAGGAGAATTTTTTTCAGTGATACAAAAAGTGTTTTGGTGCTTATGTTCCCCACTGAGTAATATGTCTGGATTTCCTACCATTTAATGAGAAATTAATGGCTCCAAAGAATCAGTAGTAAATGTCAAAATAGATACAGCTAAATGGAGACTAATATTTTTTATGGATATCAGGTATCTTCAGATACAGTATGTGCATTAATGCAATCCCATGAGATGTGGATTAGGCGATTAAGACAAACTGTGAAAAATAAAAAAGGAATGCATGTAGAAAGATAGCCAGAACTGGATGTTTCTATAAAGGTTTAAATGCAGAGTAAAACTGCTGTGTCCAACAAAGTTGCTGAAGACTCATTTGGGTGTAAGTTGAATTGAAGTCTGTCTCTAAGAGTGACTTAACAGTGACTCAACATGCTGAATTGTTGCTCCAAATAGTAGTTATCAAAGGCATCTTGCCTTTGCGTAAATGACTAATATAATTAGCTTATAACATCACCATAGGCATTGGCAAAAGTAATCATCATTACTATCCATTGTGTTCACAACATCTGAACCATTCATTTCAATGCTTGTGGAACTGAAACACTGAAACTTCTATCCATCTCAGGAGAACTTTGTTTTCATCCTCCACACATTTTCTGCAGGGGCCTGTTTTCCATGCCTCCCCATCCTCCTGCCCATTCTTACTGCATACAAAATGTAATTAGCATTGTTCCTGCTTGCTTCATCTTTTTTTTTTTTTTTTTAAGGAGTGAGGCGGAGATGGGAAAAAAAATTTTTTTACAATAAAATCAAATACAAAAGTCCTTTGTGCACTAAACCCTGTCCTGCTTGGTTAGCTCAATTAAACATATGTAGAAAGGCTCACAAAGTTGGCCCTATTTTGTTGTTAGTTTCATCCATACAATTCTGAAGTTGTATGGGTGTAACCAAGGTCAGAATTTAGTCCATTGTATGCTTAAAAAGAAAAAGAAAGCACTGTGAGATTTTGATGTTTCACTTTTCTAGCAAAATGATGTGCTTCCGTAGCCATGAAATAAGGACATGATTTGAATAAGTTACCATCTCTGTGATACTGAGATAACTAATCTGAGATTGAATGCTGCTCTTTTTCAGGAAAAATGAACGCAATGATTAATAGAATCATGGCAGCACTATTATTTGTTATGTAATACTCTCTTTATATTATTAAATGTTTGTGAAATTGCAATTAAAAGCTTGCCTTCTTTGCTAATATGCTGTCTTTAATTAAAGAACTCTTGCTGTGAACTTTGCCTTTTCTAAACATTCTTAGCAGTGGTGTTAAGGAAGGGTATAATCCTTTTAGACAGAGTCACCTGTTCACAGACCCCTTAAATATTTAAGTCACATCTCATTTAAGACTAGATTGCTCAGCACCTTGTAGAATTAAGCATGGGCTTAGCCTACCTGTTTCTCATTTTAGTAGCATGTAGCAGAGTAGCTTGAGTAATAGCTGAAACAGTGCTTCCTCAAATATCCAGGTAGCAATTCAAGTCTATCCACTCTACCAGTGTTGGCTGCTGCTCTAGTCCCCTCATCAACTTCATGTCCCTCTTCTGCACTTGCTCCAACAGTCCCATGTCTTTTTCTGTTGAGGCACCAGACCTGTACAGAGCATTCCAGATGGGGTCTCTGCAAGAGTAGAGCAGAGGGACAGAATCCCCTCCCTCGACCTGCTGCCCAGGCTCTTTTTGATGCAGCCCAGGATATCATTGGCTTTCTGGGCTGCAAACACTCCCTGCTCATGTTGAGTTTTCCACAAACCATCACCCCCAAGTACTTCTCTTCAGGGCTTTTCTCTATCACTTCTCTGCTCAGGCTGTAGGTGTGTCTGGCTTTGCTCTGACCCAGGTGTAGGACCGTGCACTTGGGTGTGTTGAACTGGTTTAGGCTTCAGGTAGAGCTGCATGTGTGAAGTACATTACAGCTATGCAAGCTCTTACCTACTCTGTACTCTTCTTTCCAATGTCAGTTTTAACTCCCTTCCCTTCTCTTTCACTGTTTCTTTGAGCCTTTTAGGAAAGGAAGGTGTGATGGATTTCTATGGCACGAGAAGCCCACTTGGGATTAGTCTCTTTCCCTATTGATTAATCGCCCACAGAAAACTCTTGAGAGCAAACTCTGCATGTAGCTTTCTGTCTTTCAGTCATCTCCATAAGATAGAAAGCAAACTTTATTTGTTTGAGGGCAGGAGATGTCCTTCTTTCCATTATTTATAGTACACGTGTTGTGATTAGAGAAACTGCCACTGAGGTAAGGCTTCTTTTATTAATAATGTAAACCCTCTACTTATTGTTTTGCATATAATCTGCTAAGATTTTTTTAAAGGTCAAATAAAAAAAGCAAAAATTTTTTGAAAAGTTTTTGAAAGTTCAGAGAAATTACCAACAGATAGGTGCCCAATGAAAAGTTCATTTCTACAGGGCTCTCAAGAATTCTTTGTCCAACCTGCCTATTCTTAAACACCTACAATTTAAAGACTGACAATTTTAAGCTGTGTGCCTGTGTTAAAGACACCAAAATTAAAGACCTTACATCCAGACTTGCAAAATATTCAAAATCCACAATCTGAATAATTCTGAAAAGAGCTCAATCATCCTTTAAGCATCCCACAAAACCATGAGGATTTTTAAAACTGCATTTTTCCCTATAAACAGAATTGCAGCTTCAGGATGCACAACTCCCTGTTTTCTTGGGTTTGGCTTTGCATCCTTGTTTCCTTTAAATAATAAAATAATAATAAAAATATTTGTCATGCAGCCCAGTCCATGGCTGTGGTCTGATGGCAGTAAGCCAGCAAAGCCAAGACTGAGGGATCCCACCAGTCTGAGTCCTGCTTGGTGCTGAGAACTGCTGCAGCTCTGCTCACGGCCAGCAGCACATCCCTCCATCCCAAGACACCCAGCTGTCTATGTGGGCTGATGACAAGCAACTGAGCTTAGAGCAACCTGAGTTAACGTCACTGGGAGATTGGTTTAGCTCTCAGTTTAAGAGTCGGGAAGTGGCAGTTGAGATCAATATGCATAGAACAGGCATATTTTTTGATCTCTTTTTTTTCTCGAGCTGAATATTTGAATACAAAATCTGATCTTACATATGAGCTCAACTGTGGAAGTGTAATGCAATAGCACTTAAAAATAGTGACTGCCAAGAAGCAAATTAACACAGAGGAAAACCATTTGGAGGTGTTTGGTGATGGTTTTCACCAGGCAGGCTATGCACCGTTTTTATATACAGTAGGTTAGCATTTCCAAAGGGCAAAGAGAGATGAAGAATAAAGGATAATCTTTTGTTGCTTTGAGGTGTGTGATCTTTGTGGATGCACATTTCCAGTTGGAGACCCCAAGCAGTGCTGTCTTTCAGTCAGGTCTTGCTATACTCTGAGATTTTCTTAAAGTGTCATGACAGAAAATTGACATTAAGAATATACCTCTTTATGTGCTTTTTAAAAATTAAATAAATTAAAATCCCTTCCATATCAAGCTTTTGATTTCCATATCAAGCTGTTTATGGCTCTGACAAACAATTCAGATATTTGAAACCTGCCCAGAATGTTTTTAAGAGCTGTACTGCTATAGATTAATAGATTTGTAACATATTTTACTCAGATTTAGCTCTGCTCATATGAAATGATGTATTTTCCCCCAAGAACAATACAGATAAAAGCTGAAGATTACAGTTTGTGTTAGAGTGGGTATGCACAGATAAGGATGTTTCTCTTTGTGGAAGATGAAAAAAGTAGAAGAGCCTAAGAACAACAAAGACGATCTTTCACAGCAGGGAATATATTTGATGACCTACAGTAAATATTATAAATGCCTGAAAGTGCTTTTATATACAAGTATTGCTTTGTAGTAGGCACTTTGTAGTATGTATTTGCTATTCTCTTCCAATACAAATAAATATCAAGCTAGAGGAGAGTTATAGAACCATAAGATTAGGAACATGATGAAAGCATAGCACTGTCATTAGTTACAAAGACCACAGTGGTCTAACAGAGGGACACAGACTCCTCATTGATTTGCTTGCTACACTGATGTTTAGGACTAATGTAAGCAAATAATAGGTAGGTTAATTTGGGCAGCAAGTGTTATTACTGAGTATATGTTACAGTGGAATAGAACGTCGTGGGGCAAATCAGTATAGCGGTTGAAAAAACAATGGGAACTCCAACGTAATTTAAAGGTCTGAACTGCAGAATGAGTTTCTACCTCTGGACGCATATAGGAAGTTCAGACTACAAGATCCTACCAATAATTCTGAATTCTGTTATTCAGAAATCTGTTACTGGTCTAGAAATCTCTTTCTAGGGACCAGTTTGAAGACATTTCACCTTTGTCTTGAACAAGGGTCAGTAAAAGATAGCCTTATCATTCGGGACCTCTTGAAGAGCAAATTCCCAAAGCTAATTCCTCAGTGGTGTAGGGTAGGCATCTAGATGCTTTTCTTTGCACTGTGGGATATTGTGAATCAATGAAAAGGAGACAGAAAGGAGCCTCTTAGTGCCTCCAGCTGTAGGACATCATGTCTCAGCTTTGTGACAAAGCAACCTTACTTCTAAATTCACTGAATAGATCCTGTTCACTGGCAAGGTGCTTCCAGCAATTTAGAAAGAAAGGGCAACATTGGAAGACTCATGAGGAGGTGAAGGACTGGATGAATCAGAGTCTTAAATAAAAAAACTCATCAAGAGTGCTTAAGAATTTGAAGCCCCGTATTTTCAGGATTCCCAGTTCTGATAAGCAGAAAGTCATTATCAGGGCTCAGACCTGGTAACTCTGGATACATGTTGAAATCCCAGCAAATGAGCCCACTGGGGAATTTCATCCCTTCTGTTTGCACATATATTTTAAAATGAAATCACCTATGACCTTTTTTCCTGCATTTCAGAGTTTGCTGCTGTGCTCATCATATCCAGACATGCTGCAGTGGTAAGGGACCTTGTGTTCAGAGTTCCAATACCCTCTCCACTTGGCTCCTGTGAAGAAGTTGAGGCTTGGCTTTCTTTGAGGCTGGTAGGAGATGACATGGTAACAAATGGGTTACAAACGGTGAGAGAAGGACAGGGTGAAACTGAGAGGAGTTAGCCATAAATACTCCTCTCTTTGGGCCATTTGTTGCTTTCAATAGCCCATTCTGCTCCTCTGCCTTCTGAAGCATATAGCAGATTAACCCTGGCTGAATGCCAGGCCCACACCAAAGCCTCTCCTCAGCTGGACAGGGAAGAGAAAATATAGCAAAAGGTTCAAGGGTTGAGATGAGGACTGGGAGAGATCACTCACTAAATACCATTATGGGCAAAGCAGACTCAACTTAGGGATGTTAGCTGAATTTATTACTAACAAAATCAGAGCAGGAGAATAAGAAGTAAAATAAATCTTAAAAACCCCTTGCCCCCACCCTTCCCTCCTTCCCAGCACTACCCCAGCAGTTGAGGGACACAGGGAATGGGCGTTGTGGTCAGTTCATCACATGTTGTTTCTGCTGCTGCTCAAGAAGAGGAGTCTTTCCCCTGCTTCAGTGTGGGGTCCCTCCCACAGGAAAGAGGAAGTTCACATTCCGCAAACTTCTCCCACATGAGTTCATCCCACGGGCAACAGTTTTCCGTGAGCTGCTGTAGTGTGGGTCATTTTGCCATGGGGAGCAGTCCTTCAGGCACAGGCTGCTCCATCATGGGTCTCCATGGGGTCACAAGTCCTATTGAGAACCTGCTCCAGTGTGGGCTCCTCTCTCCATGGGTCCACAGGTCCCTGCCAGGAGCCTGGTCCAGCTTGGGCCTCCCAAGGATTCACAGCTTCTTTTCAAGCATTCACCTATTCCAGCATGGATCTGCTTCATGGGCTGCAGGTGGATCTCTGCATCCTTGAGGCCCTCTGTGGTATTGTCTTCACCATGGGCTGTAGGGGAAGCTCAGCTCCAATGCCCTGGATCACCTTCTCTCCCTCCTTCACCGACCTTCATGTCTGCAAGGTCACAATTCTAGCTCTTGCAGCTTTTCTCTGGCTGCAATTACATCTGCACAATAACGATGTTTTTCCTTCTTAAATATGTTCCCACCATTTCTGGTTGGCCCAGCCTTGGGCAGTGCAGGTCCATCACAGAGCTGGCTGGCATTGGCTCTGTTGGATATGGAGGAAGCTTCTGGCAGCTTCTCACAGAAGCCACCCATGTAAAACTCCACTACCAAAACTGGGCCATGCAAACTTTTTTGCTGTACGCTTTCCCCAAAACAGGAGGCGAAACAGCCCCTGGGCAGCCTTTATTGATTATAGTCCTAAAAGTCACCAGCCTAGTGGGATGAATACATCTGTAGAGAAATGAGGAAGTGTCTGGGGGGCTTTCCTAGTGACAGCACTGAGGTCTCAGCGGAATATCGGATGTCTCTGTGGAAGGTGTCACTCTGGTAAGCCAGACCCTCGGGAGAAGCACCTCCACAGAAGCCTGGAAGTAATGCACTGTGAGATTTTATCATGTAGGTGTGATCGTATCTTGGGCGTGAACATAACAAAGATGTCACAAATTAATCCATTCTTAGGCTTTTTTCTGCTGAAGCTGGCATTGTACAAGAGAAAAGAATACAATATTAGACCTGTAAGAAACATTAAATTCTAGTTTCTTTGTTCAGTTTTTTTAAGTGAATGGCTTTATTCACAGTATAAGAATAACCATGGCTTTTGCTGAAAAAAGCTTGTAATTTATTTTTTAAATTTTAATGAAAGCTAAATGGTCACCAGCCAAAAAATCTTCATATTAATAATATTTAGTTTCTGGTTTAAAAGATGTATTTCTTTTTGAACCAGATCTGATCAATGCACACAGTGTCTTTTGCCAAAGATTTTTAAAAATGCTTCACTTAAAATTGTCCAGATTTTTGATCAAATAATTTGGAAAAATGTATCTGGTTTGTTCTCACATTGGGGAAGGCTTTTCTCCGTTTTCTCACTTCTGTGTTTTTCCTGTCTTTTGACGAATCCTGACTCGAGCGCTCCATTTAAAGGCTTTGAGCATCCCAGAGCGTGGGAAGCCTTCTGGGGCTGCCGAGACGCAGCAGAGTGCACGACCCTGCGACTGCTCCCTTCTCTTCTCGCCCACTGTGCAGCACAGCCTCCCAGACTTCTCCTGAGAAGTGTTGAGGCCCTGCCAGTTCTAGTCTGGGAGCTGGGTCTGTTTAGTACCTCTGAATACTAACTAGGTTGTTTTTACCCAACAGTAATATGTGACAAATTAAACAATATAAATTTTATCTTGATCTTAATTAAGGCAACAGCAATATTCCCATTAACTTCAGTGGGACCAAAACTATATCAAATATTATTTAAACATTTATAATAGCATTAGATAATGGGGTTAGAATAATTAAGAGTCTATTGAAGAAATTTAGCTTGATGGTGGAAAGGCAAATTGTGTCAAATGAACGGGAACTGTCATTTATGGAGGCCTATTGAGTTAGTCTTGTTTATTGAGGGAAGAGAACGAAGCTCATAGAAATCTTTCAGGGGCAGAATCTGAATGTCTTTTTGGGACTGAGTAAGAAGTGTGGGAATATTAAACAGATGTGTGAGGTGGGAACACTCTTTCTCACCATCACACAGACTCAGCAGTCAAGAGTACCTGAAAATTAATTTTCGATCAGCAAAATGAGATCCTAGAATCAGTGTAGGCTGTTTCAATTAGGTCTGTGCAGATAGACAAAATTAATGGGTCAAATAAGTAATTAATGGTGTTAATATATCAATCACTTTTCTAATAAAAGTGTCAGGAATGAGTCAAGGGAAAAAAATCTAATAATTAATTTGAAAACTGCTATGATGCTCCAATTGATTTGGGGCTGGGATAAAAAGGAGAATAATTAGTTAGGATCAAAAAACAATATTGCATTTAGTCCCCCAAATGGGGAGGAAAATTAAACAGAGGTGGGATTGAAATATCATTTTTTATCCTCTTAAGAAGATTGGGATTGTCAACCATATCAGAATCCTATTCCTTATTTTAAAAGACCTATGTATGCCCTGTCCTTCCTCACTTCTACTCATGTGCAAGGTCATGTTGTCTCAATGAGGAAACAAGTGACTCTTGTGTGTGTGTTTTATACTTTCTCTTTTACCCAGAGTTTTAAATGTTAAGAAGTTCTTGTCTGTTTGCTGCTATGATAAAAAAATAAACTAGCATAAAAGCCATAAATGTTGGGGTTTTTTTCCACAAAAAGCATGCTAATTTCAACACAAAATGAAGATATTAGTCTAAGTGATCTGCTAGACTGCTCACTGGACAGGAAATGCAAGAGAGGGGGCATTGCTTGAATGCATCTATTAGTCATAAAAATAGGTTGTGTGTGAATTTTTTAATTTTTGGAGGAAATTGTTGAAACTTGTGAGTGCTCATTTTTTGAAAAAAATGCACTTATTGAATATACTAGTGGAGGTGCAAAAAGCATAAGTTCATAAGGGTTAAAAAATATAAATCTGGGATTTCTATTGGGAAATTTTTTGACTGGCCACACAGTGCTGCTGAGCTTGGCTTTGTCAGACTCTGTGTTATTGAACAAAAATGTACTGCAATTGTTGTGAAAAATAGTTCTTGTTTTGCCCTTCCTTTTGCACTTCCAATATGAAAACCAGCTAGCAAATAAGCAAGTAACAACCACAATTCCTTTCAACAAAAAAATCTAGCTTAAACCACCTCTTCCTTGCAAGAAGCTGTCTACCAAAACAATTCACAGAATTAGACCTGCTTTCGCTGATACCCTAAAGCTGTGAATTAAAGGCAGTAGTTAAAAGTACTTGAAATAAAAGGAAAATCAAAACAAGTGCAAGCTAACTCAATGCTTTTGAAAATGGGACTCTTAAATAGAATGTGGACTAGTCTGTTATCTGCCATGACTTTAAAACTGTTGCATGGAAGCTGACTTGTGGGAACCAGAGATGTAAGTATTGGTGTAAAAGTGCTAAATATCTAGGAAGCATTAGAGGAGTGGAACTGATCAGACTGAGAATTCATACTGTAGTTGTTCAACGTGTTTCAGGAGATCCAAGTAACCCTAAAAAGCTTTTCAGCTAAGAAATGTTCTTTCCTTGCAGTAGGAGTAGCTATTCTCTCTCTATTTTACCATGAGTTAAACTTATCATACACCTTTCCGTGTCTTGGTAAGGTCTGTTTTAATAACACATCCACCAGTGTTGGTGGTTGTGTTCTTTGCTGTATTAGTTTTCCTTATATTTATTCCAGGCCACTGCTGCTGGGCAGGATGTGACAAGTGTGCTGGTTTGCAAGGCTGTGGTGTACACAGAAGAGTGATTTCATTCAAACAAGAAGTTGTTGCTAGGTAGGCATTTTATTAGCACTCATGCAAAGTAGCAACTTGCTGTAGTCTGCACTTTTTCATCTTTAAAGTACACTTAAACTAGATCCCTGAACAATGGGCCAGTTGGAAAACACATTTGGACTTTGGAAGAAATGCACTAAGCAAGAAAAAAACTAAACCGAAAATACAAAGGACAATATTTCAGATAGCGAATGGTAGTATGGTGTTTAATAATTTGTCCTATTTTACCATTTATTTCTCATATATAGATTCCTTATTCTCTTTGTTCTTTGTAAATTTACTGCTACACCTTCTCTATCACTTTAGTTTCTCTTCTCTGTGTTTTTTTTTAGGTGTGTTTTTTTTTTTTTTTTTTCTAATTCTAGTCTGTCTCCTGCTCTGTTCTGTCTTAAGATGCACAGACCAGAACTGCAAACACATTAAAAATATGGGTGGAGCAAGGTGTCCCCAGTGGCAAAATGATTTTCTTGGTTTTGTTGCGACTGTCCTTCCTAATGACACCCAGCATTTTATGACTGGTGTTGCAAGCTTCTCTCAGAATTGCAAAGAGCTGTTATTGATGACTCCATTAGCATCTCCACTAATGAAAACTGTTCTGAATACAGCATCAGGTAAGCAAAGTCTAGGTTATTCTTCCCTTGATACAGAACTTCACAATGATCCACATGGGAAGTTCACCAGCCTGAGTGTTGTGCACAGTCCCTGGATTGGCTTTTGGAGTTCCTTAGAGTCAGTATGGCACTTGACCATCTGAAAAAGGCCCTGCTATTATCTATACACTGAATTCTCTAAATCATTGACACAGATGTTCACTAACTCTGGTTCTGACAGGGATCTCTAGGGGCTCCTGAGCTTTATACTGATGTTCCTTGCACATGCTTATCAACGCACTTTATCACAAAACATTTTTTAATTATATTCACTATTTATTAGGGTTTTTTTCAATTTTAAGTGTATTTGAGGTGCAAATCTGTGGCTCTTTCAGACTTCAAATGCTTTTTCTGTATTTACTTCTAAAATATTTACAAATCGTTTGGTTTAGTGGTTAACCTTACAAAAGCATTGTCTCCTGTGGAATGCTGTCCACTTCTCTAGGTCCCAATGCTAGCAGATTATGGACAGACATAAAACCTGCAAACAAAATTTGACTTTTGTGAAAATTGAAAATGCCAAGCATCTACCTCTCTCTGTCTCAACCTGGGCATTCTGTGACATGTTCCTATCCTGGCAACAGAAGTCATATCAGAGAAAGACTCATTTGATTGTGCCCCTTTTGCCTGGAGTTAGGAAAGCATCTTTCCAATTTGTTACTTTTTGACTGTCATTTATTCTGCAATTATATAAAATGTGCTCTTGGACCCGTTCTTCTTTGGAAAGTGTCAGTCTGTGAATGACATTTCCAGAGCATACCTCAATCCAGTGATTTATTGAGGCAATATATCATCCAAGTAAGGTCCTTTAACCATGTTTTTCTCACCAGATGATACCATCCAGAGAGAAGAAAATCTGAGTCACTGTTTTGTTGTGTAATAAAGGTAAGTCAGGAAGCAAGACGCTTCTGAAACACTAAGCATGTTTGCCTCCAGGTATACTGGCATCCTTGCACCTTCTTTCACAATCACGTTAGTGAGCTGAACAGGCCTCCATACCTGGTCGCTAAGGTCTTGGTCTCCTTGACAACTAAACTTTTCAAAGATTACATGAAAAATGTTTTCTTTACCCCTCGAGCTGTTTTAATGCTTTGAAATATCAGGGAAAGGATCCTTTTGTCCCAAGAGTAAGGAAGTGGTGGTAATGGAGAAGGAACAGAATATTTTAAAAAAATTTTGCAGAGCAATAGAGTAATATAGCACCGCAGGACTGCCCAGACAGAATGCCCTCAAAAGGGATGATCTGAATATAAACTTATTAATGAAAATACATTGCTTCAGAAGAGATTAGGCTTTTGGTTGAAAAATGAAACCTTTCACCTTTAATTTGCACCACTAAATTCAGCAAAAGTTGGTAACAGCAGTGACATGTTCTATGGCTGCTACTGTATGATAAAATTCACAAACTTCAGTGTTGTTTTCTTTGTGATTTTTGTTGGAAACATGGAGTGGTGTTAGCTGTCAATCAGAGCCACTGTTTGGGTCAGTATTTAGGGTATATTTGCCTCCGTGGCGTACTAATTTAGGTATTGCTTAAACAATGGGTTGGTTGAAATAATTACTGTTCTGTGTGTTCCATAACAAGCTAAATATCCCATGAACATTCACATGCACAGTCCATAATAGGACATTGCCAAAGGTGTAGGAGAGAAAAGAGTAAGATGTTAGAGGAAGCAGAGACATCAAGGTGTTTAGGAAGCGGGCCTGGATAGTGGTAGGCTCTGGCCAAAACTGGCACTGTGGCGCCAGCTCTTCTAATGGGTGGTGGAGCCTGCAGCACTCCCCAGCAAGTGAGACCTTCCCAAGGAGTAACTTGGAGGGCTGACAGGGACAGAAGGGACATTAATTGTTTTTGCAACTGGGAAACAGAGGAAATGAAAGTGCAGGGAGCCAAAAAAAGGATGCTGTGCTGAGAGGCCTACAGGCACCACAACTTTGGTCTTCTTTTCCAACAGGGATTGCATGCAATCAAAGGAAGCTAGTGGTAGCCTCTTTTTTGTAAGTGGTTACCAGTGCCTCAAATGGCCTTCATGTGAACCTGTATTTATGGAGGTGATTAATAAGGTGGTGGTGAGGAAAACTGCTGAAGGGAAATTTTTGCTTGGGGTTGAATATTTGCAAACTTGGGGGAAGCCTCTGTTGTCTGTAACCCACAGGTTATAGATAGGTCCATCTGTGGAAACAGTAGGCACATCTCACTCTTTATTTTCCGTACTGACTTGCCTATTAGTTTATCTCAGATTATTGCTACAACTTTGTGACTTCATTTTTGCTAGTCTTCAAATGCTTAGAGTCCCAAAATAAATTGAGGTTTTTTGTAGGTTTTTCATGTTAAGGGCCACAATCTAAGGTCTAGGAACAGGAAGGCAGTTGAAGGGCATAAAGTGCATGAATGGTAGTGAATTTGCTCATCTGCATCACACTGTCTTTTTTGGTTGGTTACTTGGTTGCTGTTTGTTTTTTCAGTTAAAATTTGTCTTGTTCTGTGTATGTGATGAAAGCTGGTGTAATTTCATTGGCAGTTGCAATCCATTGTCTGAAAGACGACTGCTGTAATTTTTGACTGATACATTGATTCCCTAACTTGCCAAATACCGTAATTCAGGTTAGTGGAGTGCCACCCACTGGGTAAACAGTGAACCCTAGTAGATCCTATTGCACAAGATGTGCAAGACTGATGGCAACTAGTTCTGCTATAAGAAATTGATTTTCAATCACAGTAAAATTTGTTTACGATTCTTGCTTTTACAAACCTTACTCTGATCAGGCACCTAGACTTTGTTAATCGCTAAATTCAACATAGAATCATAAAATCATTAAGGTTGGAAAAGACCTTTAGCCATTAACCCAGTGCTGCCAAGTCCACCACCAAAGCATGTCCCTAACTTGCAGAGGGTGCACTCATTCTCCTTATCCAGATCATTCATAAAGATATTAACAGGCCTGTCCCCAACACTGAACCTGAGGAATGCCTCTTGTGATTTCCTGCCAGATGGATGTAATTCTATTCACCATCACTCTCTGGGCCTGGCCATCCAGGAAGATTTTTACCCAGCAAAGTGTTTGCCTGTCCAAGCTGTGAGAAGCCAGTTCTCCCAGAAAATGATAGGGGAAGTGGTATCAAAGGCATTACCTACCCCAGGTAAACAACATCCAGAGCCTTTCCCTTATCCACTGTGGGTCACCTTATAATAGAAGGAGATCAGGTTAGTCAAGCAGGACCTGTCTTTCACAAACCCATGCTGTCTGGGCCTGATCCCCTGGTCGTTCTATGTGTGCTGTGTGATGGCATTCAAGATCTACTGCATAACCTCCCAGGCACTGATGTCAATCTGGCAGAGATATTGCTCCCTGGATCCTCCTTCCTGCACTTTTTGTAGATGGGTGTTGATTTATTAGCCTCTAGACAACTGGGACCTCCCCAGTGAGCCAGGACTGCTGATCAATGATTAAAAGTGCTTGGTGAACATTTTGGCCAGCTGCCTGAGTACCTTTGTGAGATCCATCCATCTCCAAAAATGTATTAGTGTCTAAATGGTGTAGCAAGTCACCACTGAAGGTTCTGGGGGATCCTTTCTGTTCCTGTCCCTGTCTTCCAGCTCAGGAAGGTGAAAGCTGTGTACCCAAAGGACAACAGGTCTTACTGTTAAAAACTGAGGCAAAGAAGGCATTAAGTACTTCAGCCTTTTCCTCATCATTTGTCATTCTGTTTCCCCCTGCATCCAATGAAGGATATCCAGAAACTTTTTGCATATAGATTGAATTCTGGATTTCTAAACAGTCTATACTGTGCTCTTTTTCAGTTCAAGTGTGATTCTAGAGTCAACTGATAGCTCTCGGTTCTGCTCATGCCTGCTAATGCTGAGACCTGTATTTCACGATTCACTATTCAAAACCAAAGCAAATAACTTCTATTTGAATTGATACAATCTGCATATTGCCCCATCATGCTCAGCAATTCTGGGTTTGTCCACTGCTCTTTCCACAAATTCTGGTTCAGTTCAGAGTATTGCCCTTGGATTTCTTTTGATTGGCATATTTGAGAGAGACTCAGATTCCCTCGTAACAGGATGCAACAAAGTGGAGGTTTTATGTAATGGCTGTTGCCCCACACTGGACCTACAAGCTGTTGGGACTAACTGCCTGTGAGGTACTAAAGTCTTTGTGCTAGGAATATTATCAGAGGGCAGATACCATGCTTCACCTGTTAAATTCTGCTCTGAATCAGTGCTTTTTGGCTCTAGAAGATATTTGCCATCTGAGTCAGAAGCTGGGGATAAATGGGACTACCTCATTGAAAGGATTGCCAAGGAATTCCCATTTTGATGCCTTAAGTGGATAACCATGACTTTGTCAAATAAGGCTCTGGCCTCTTGAAGTTTTTTTGTAAGTGACTGAGCCCTGCTCTAATCACAGTTGAGAGTTAATAGCCTCTGCATCTTATTAATTAACTATTTAAAGCTCTTGAACAAACATGCCTTTTCAGGGAACATAAACTCATCTGACAGGCTGCTGAGAGCAGATCTTTTTCTGCAGTTGGTACAGGTAAATCCTGTCCTATTCCTTGCCATTCTAATGCTCTAGCAACATTCCAGCATTTTATTTACAACTTTGAGAGGAAGATGTTAGACTAGGATGTAGCAGCATGTCTGGATGACACCCACATTTATTTTGGGAGCCCAGAAACAACACAGTTGGCATGTTCAACTTGTCCTCAAATGCCTCCACCATAATAACCTGTTTGCCAAGCTGGAAAAATGTAAATGTGATCAGACGGTTGTGGAATTTGTGGGCTATGAAATTGCCCTTGGGGGTGAACTGGGGAAGGTTCTTCATGAGATTGCTGCTGTGGTTGGCTGGGCTTCCCTGGGGGATATGTGAAGGATATTGTGTCTGAGGCTCAGAGTCCTCTGACAAATTTCACACACATTTACCCAAAATGTAGAGATCTCAATGGGATAAATCAGAGCCTGAATAGCAGTTTCTGTTTAGAACTGTGCACACTTTTTGTTTAGGTAAACTCAACCAAACCCACAAAGAACAGAACCCATGTGTTCTGTTGTTCATAGAATCTCTTGCTTTTCCAGTGTTTTCCATGTTCTTCTTTGCTGCAGAAGATCATGACAAAATTTGGGGTGGGGTTTACAGAGGGAAAATATAAATTAATGTGCAGTAGCAGAGAGTGTGTTATCTAATATGCTCTCCTTTATAAGGAGTCTCAACTTTGCTGTTCTGGAACATTGAATAAAAACATCTATAATAATTGACTACTAGTGAGACTCTGGGACAAGCAAGGGGTAGAGGGCAAAGTGAAAATTACCTTTCCTTGTGTTTTCTGCGTTTTCACTCCTACTGCACTACTTACTCTGTAGAATATTTTCTCCACTTCATATTTCACTTGAAGCCTGTGTGGCTTCAGGACAGATAAACACGCACACATGTTGCCAGTATCATGTCTCCTTAGCAGGACTTCATTAAAAATGTTGCCATTCACTATTTTCTAGGACATCACATTACTTCTTTTCACTCCTCTGCCAGGATTTTTCACCGGTCCAGGAACCATCAGATTGTGCAGTTGGGAGCATGAGAAGATGAGACTTTTATTTTTATTTTTATTTTCCTGTTTTGGTAGCTTTGATATTCTGAGTGGAAGAAGTTTGAGAACCCCCTGAAGGAGGGGAAGTGTCACTCTGAATATGGCTGTATTGGGAGTTGCTCATGCTCCACATCAATTTACATCTGGTTTAAAGTCCTCTGAAAGGGTTATGGGGTTTATCTGATAGAGACAGAGGGTAAAAATCTTCTATGTCTGAATTGCTGATTGATTGCATACAGTAGTACAACAAATAATTCTTATTATGACTCATAATTCACCTGTGGGGTTTCCCGTGAGGATTGAAAATAGATTTATGTGGGTTGCTTGGCTTTCCTTTTCACCTCTGCTTAGGAAGGGGAAAAAATTCCCATCTATATCATTGTTTTCAGAGAGATTTTTCTTGTATAGAACTACTATTAAAGCGATGTTTCCAGTTTATAAAAACTGTCTGGTTTATATTGCTGTGACATGGAAAGCTATTACCTCTGTTCTCTGTATCCGTCTTTCTCAATCTATGCTGTGCAGCAAGGGACCCTGCCCCAGCTACAGAAAACCTGTAAAACAAGGCATATTACTGCTTATCTACAAGCACTTCATGTCACAAGGAAATTCTCTGTATGATTAACACCCAAGTATTAACTCCTTCACTGCTACCAACACTGGAAACTGAGCTGGCTGTAACAATTAAGTACTTTTGTGACTCTGCCATTCTGCTCCTCAATAAAGACATTGTTCTCCTTGGAATTCTCTTTCATATTAATTTGCTTGAGACACCTTAAGCTTTTCATTAATTTAAGCATCTTTGTTGCCTTTTGGTGAAGTGATAATAAAATTACAGATGAAGTGGTAACAAAATCATTCAGCTAAAAAGTGATTATTGTTTCTTCTGTGCCTATAATCAATAACATTTGTCTCTGAAATATAATCATATAATGGACTTTATTAGTAATTAGTGGATGGGCATGGCCCCTTTTATGGTTAATGGGTGATCTAAGAGGTGTCAAAGGGAGAATAATATCTGCCAAAGACGGCATCAAAAGCCTGGGAATATAGTTGTGTTCATCTCTTTTTCTCTAATTACCTCACTGATCGTTCACTGTAGATTAGATTGTATCTTGTTGCCTTGTTGGAGGTACATTGGAGCTGACACGCTAAAAAACCTCCCGAAGACATTTTCTCTGAGTCCCCACTTTCACTGTGGAAATGGACAGCGTAGTGTATTTCTCTTCTGCTGCTGGACAGTACAGCCCATAGTGGTAGCCAGCCTATTTTATGCCTTATGTTTTAATTTGCTTGTAAGGACCAAAGCTGAAGGAAAGCGTAACTTCTATTTTCACAATTGGTGCACTAGGAAGAAAAAGAAATTGAGAATTTGCTTCCTAATCTCCCCTTATAAATCCTCATAATCTCTTCCTTATAAACAAGATTTCTTGATAAAGCTTCAGGGGCAGCAACAGGTTTACTCTAAACAAGGGCTTACAATTTCAGTCTATGTTTTTTTCTGAATGGGAAGTATGAATCAACAGCACAAGTCTACATCACTGAAAAGTCTACACCACTGAAAAAGTAGACACTTCTCTATCTCCCCTTATGTCTTCTGAACAGGAAAGCCAGGGAATTGATAGTGTGATTGTGCTACACAGCTTATTCCTCCACTATCTTTGTGGCTGACATTCGAGTTTTGTCCTGTTTGCCTGAGAGTAAAGGTTTGAATAAAATGCCAGGATTCCTTGACTGATGTCCACAGGATCACAAGCACTTAGGTGCCTGTAGATCTGTTTTACTATTTTGGTTTTGGATTAAAGTGATTGTAAGGGATTCAGCCATTGTGAAGTTTGCCTCTTTTTTTCAGGTGTCTCAACAGCCTCAGAGAAGTCGTTAAAAGATTTGTATCTTGTATCAGAATTCTCCATAAAATACAGCCCAGAACATTTCCTAAGGCTTTTTTTATGTTAATAAAACCTGCAAGTTTTCAAAGGGAAGGTGAAGGAAAGGCAATTACTGCTGAAATTCAGTAACCACAGAGATCTGTAGTCTCACTCCTCTTAGGTACATGCTCTGTCCACATGAAATTATCAGCTTCTACCTTCAGAGGTTTGCTGAGTCAAAAGACTGTTTCTGAACCTAATTGCAAAGAATGCTCAAACCTGCCTGTAGAGTCGTTGCACCTACATATAATAAACAGAAAGACAATTAACTTTTCATAATTAAGCATATTTCCCACCTTGATCTGAGACTACCCCACCAAATGCTTCCTGTTCCCATTAAGAGGCACAGAGACATTACAAGGTAATGCTGGGGAAGTGAGAGAAGTTTGTCATCTCTCTGGTTTTCTTGTTCCAGGTCATATAGTGAGCCAGTAGCTCAAACTTGGGGTTGACCTCTAGTCCCTTGACCCTTACCTTCTTGCTCTAAACAGCAGACAGTGGAAAAATGTCTCCAAATGAATGTAAAGGGAAACAAAATGAGGCAAGTTTATTGTCTCTGCTCACAAATGCCTGTACAATACACAAACTTCCTAACTGGAGAGTGGCCAGTGAAGATTTTTTACCATGAAGTTACTATTAAGATAACAAAGGCATTACTGTTTTCTCCTGAAATATACCCAGAAATCATGGCTTCCCTTTGTCTGGTGACTCAGCACTGTGAGTTTGTGTGGATAACATGAAAAGTTTACACTGGCATCCCTCCTCCTGCTCTAGCTCCCCTGCCTCTGATCCTTTCCCCCACCTGCTTCCTAACTGCTGTTCACCCCTGGCTTGTGCTTTATCATAACTGTTCTCTCTGTGATCCCCATCACACCTCTGATTCCCTATTGCTTCTGCCTCTGTTTTTTTCAAGATGTCAAATAAAACTTGTTTTCAGCCCTAATCATACCATCAAACAAGTCCTGATGTACTTGTCTCTTTCTCTAGGACATAGATAATTTCAGTGCTTGGTTAGTTCATGAAAATATTGTGTATACTTTCATAGTGTATGCATCTATCAGAGAGAGATTTCTTGCAGGGGAAATGAGCATTTTCTCTGTCTTAAAAACGTTCCTGTGCAATGCCTAATCTCCAATCTCCATTTACTTCAGGGGACAGAATATAAACCAGTGGCAACAGATAAAAAAGTAATGCTTTAGCTTTGGCTTTACAAAGATAACTGTGATTACCTGCCTTGCTTGTACAGCAGTGAAGAAGTGTCCCAAAGAGTTGTGCAGAGGGTAGAAAGGAAAGATGAGCCCCGTGATGGCTCCTGGCTGCTGACGCATCCTTTTCCACAAAGTCACACTTCTGTAGGTCAGGGAGAGCAGCCCCATGGGAAGAGGTTCAGGTTATGTCCACAGGGTAATGAAGAGGTTAAAGTGGTTCTTCAAGTGCAGGGTGTGACCCATGAGGTGTCATATTAACACATCTAATACCTGTACATTACTATGAGCAGAACAAGTAAAAACCTGCTTAAGAGAAATTAAATTAAGCAGTTGAAGGAAACAGTCATTTTAATGACTTCTATATACAGAAAAAAAAAATCCCAATACTTCATTATCTATTTATTTTTTCAGTCACTCAATTTTATTTTATCCTTCATAATTGAAAAGGAGAAAAAATCAAGTCTTTAAAAATAATCTGATGCCATGGTGTTGTGTAAACAGTTCTGGTGGAATTGTGGACTGGATATTTAAATTCAGAGTCTCTAACAATATTTTGGCTTTCCTTTTATTCAACTCAAAAGTATGCTAACAGTCATGGGAAGATATTGCAGTGGCTTTGCTAAGGTAAGTAACAAGCTTTTGTGCAGATTTGTGGATGTTTCAGAACTTAACATATTGAGAGAATTCAAAAGGCCACTATTTCATCAAAACCCTTCCATGTGTTACTGGACATGTAGTCCCATTGATGTGAGTTGTGCAAGATAAAAGACCCAGAAGCTCAGTAGAGCCCTTAGGAGAGAGGATCTCATTTTCCACTGCCTTTACTGTCTGTGGTCATCCCCACTACTGTGCAGGCAGCGTGCACAGCTCAGGGTGGATGCTGCCTGTATGTCATCATTTTCCAGAGGAGTAATGTCAGCAGACTTGAAATGCAGGGCAAAGATAGGCCATAAACGCTCTTGAGGGTCTCACATCTCTTTTTCCAAATCTTTCCTGTGCTTGTTTCAGAGGCTTGAGTGTGAGCTGGGCTCTGAAGAGGCACACAGGGAGAGGCAGCATCAGGAGAGGATGACTGAGGAGAGATTCTGTGAAGTTTCACCTTCCCTGAACTGGGATAATTATGAAGTTATACCAGTTTGCCATGGCTGAAAGTCTGACCCAGATGAGCAGAAATGCAAATTGGACATGAAGACCCAAACGTAGCATACTTGTCTTCATGCATGAAGGAGCACCTGGCAATGGGCTGGAGGGAAAAGTCCTTGAAGCTGGTGAGAATCCTCCTGTCGCTCTGCTGCCTCCTCAGTGGTGCTGCAGCAGAGGCACAGGCCACTTGGCCTTATATTGCTCCAGCAGATTTGTTCAGGAAAAAGATTGTTCTATTTTGCAAAGTTAATATTCATCAAATGTTAATGAAAATACATAACAAATAATTATGACAAACATACCATCTGATTAAGATGAAAGAGGATGACAATTCTTGTGAATTTTTAATCTAAAAAAATAAAGAACATTACATTAATAAGACTTAATTATATCATTAAATATTTAAATTTACTTTCCATAGTAGATTTTATTTTTATTTAACATATTTTTTTTTAAATATTGCTAACATTTTTATGAGATTTGTTCATAAAACACATAAACAGATATGGTTTTGTGTGGCAAGAGGGATTTTAATGTCATGTATTCATTATATTGATCACAATTTCAATTTTATTTATTTTAAAAAAAGCTAATAGAATCCTTTCACAATTTATTATAATTCACAATATCTCCAACTATAGATAAATATTTAATAGCGTTACTAATGCATCATGCACACAGTATTTATTAATTAGAAAATATGAATTACTTGTTTTACATTTCAATAATTTGCATTTAAAATTCATGCTACATTTTTCCAGGAAACTGTGATTAACTTTGGGAATCTGACTTCAGCCGTCTGAAGACAGGCAACCAAAAGTGCATACTGCAAACCCAGCTTTCACTCCACGAGGCTGTGACCAAGGAGTGAAGAGGACTCTGAATATGAGGAAGATGCCACCAGACAGATGCTAACAGGTACCCTGCAACACAGGCTTCAGAGAAAAGGAGAAAAAAAGACAAAGTTTCGGCACTCCCTGGTTTTCCTTGACAAAGCCAAAGAGCAGATTTGACAACGTGTTTCTGCCATGTAGTTCTAGGTATAAAACTCACTCAGGTGAGTTTGTCTATCCAGCAACTTTGAGGAACAGACTGCTCAGCTTTCCTAGGCAAGAGAGGGGGCAGAGGAATGCAGGGCTGGGGGACAGAGGTGGGACAGGAGAAGGGGCAGAGCTGGCTGATGAAAAGGAGCTTTGCTGGTGCTCCAGGAAGCCAATGATAAAGATTCAAGTTGGGTTTCTCATACTGTGACAAAATTATGCAAGTTATCCTGGGACTCGTTCCTCCCAGATACTTGTTTAATATGTAAGCAAGGTATTTAGGTCAGGAGTTAGACTGTAACTTTACACTTCAAAAGGTCAGTATCTGCCAAATCTCCGTTTTCTGTGAAATCAGACATATTTTTTTCCAACTAAACTACTGTTTTCCTTTTGGTGGATTTATTATTTTCAGCTGAAGTTTCCAGAAAGTCAGCAACTTCCTGATTTGTTAATTTAAGAAAAAAAAAAATCTACTTTTTCTGTAAGAAGAAAATTATGGCACCAAGAACAACTTCTCAGTAAGAAGTCTTAAATACAAATAGCCTTCCTGGAACTGTTTGTCAGGCAGACATAGACATGACAGACCAACCAGAACCCTTCCTTAGAGGTATTAATCAGTTAGATTAATCTGCAGTAAGTATTCATTTTACTATATTAAGTAATAACAGATATGAGCTTGTCAGTTAAGGCATGGATTGAGTATTTTTGAGCCCCAGAGGTGGTTCAGTAAATGAAGAGTTGAGAAGGGGTAGCAATGCTTCACATCTTTTACCACATTTAAAACTTTATAAAGTTTGCATTTTTACAGTATTTACAGCCTTTACCTATCAAACAGTGGACTGCATTTGCTGATAAAACCACTAACAGACCCATGTATATAAAGATTTCTATTTTGCTTTGCTTTTGCTATGTGTTCATGGAGTATTGTTGAATACAGCCTGCAGCAGATAGCTGTACAACTACATTGAGCTGTTTGCAGCTCTCACAGATGTACAGCAATGTGTTTATATGTCCATATTGCTCTGTGTGTGTACGTGCATACACGGACATGCAAATACACCACAGCACTAAAATCTGCATGTGCATGTGTACACTGAGCATTTACAGTCACATGCACTCATGTACATGAAAAACCACTACTAAAAATTTGCAGTAAAAATCCTGCATGTGATGGTCAACATACCACTCCCTCACATAATTTTATAATTACAGTAATAAAAGAAAAAAAAAGAAAAACAGGCCTGCATAGCCAGGAAACAAAAGAGAAAAACCTCAAGTTGGTTAACACTTTACTTTTGTAGTGACTCTTTGTTCACACATACAAGCACACATATGCAGTTTCTGATAAAACGAATTGTTTCTCAAAAGACAGTGAAAAAAAGAGAGGGCTGATGAAACCCTCAAGTTGCTCTTGAAATTACACCTATACCTGTTGTCATTTTCAGGAAATCTACTTTGTTTAGTTGGTAAACTTGTTTTGACTTTTCAGTGGAAACACTTTGCTGGCACTACTTCCTTATCTGTAGGCCAAATTCTGGCCTTGGTTTCATGTGACTACCACTGCAGTTGATATAGGTTGACTGTGTAAGGCATGATAGGGCCTTTATGCCTACAATTGTAAGAGCACTGAAAGGTGTTTTGTTGTTATTACAGCCTGAATTGGTAGAACTGCTGATGTCTATTTTAGGCAAGATTCAGATATGGTTAGACTAAAATTCTCAGAAATATTGAAGTGCATACACAGAAAAACTGAAGAGGAGGAATCAACAGGAGGGATTTCATTTTAGCTGAGTACACGGTATGGCATCTTGATTTTATACTGGTGTATGGAAGCATTGACTTGCAATGATTTTGGTGTAAATCACAGGCTTTGATGTGCAGAAAGGTTATGGAGCATTTTATATGAAGTAATAATATTTAGTAATTCTATTGAACTAATTACCAGTTACTTTGACATTTAATGAAATAAGTAACACTAAACATGATGTGAGGGCAGCTTTTATGGACTTAAACTTTAATCAATTGAATGTGAGTCAAAGGTGTAATTTTTGCTGATGGTGGTGAACAATGGATGATGACATTTGATAAAGAGCTTCTTGTCTCCATTACTCTAGATTGAATAATTGCTCCTAGGCAAACTGGGAAGTGTTGTTCACGTTCTTAGTGACAAGAGGAAGTTGCAAGATTGTAAAAAGCTCAAATCCTTGTAATTTTTTGTTGCAGCTACTTGTTATTGAGAACTATGTTCCTGTTTTACAGGGCTCTTTTTTTGAAACCCTTCTACAGGTAGGATTGCAGTTTGGCATTACATTAACCTGAAGGTGAGAATCATACTTGATGCTGAATTCTTTTTCCCAGCATTTACTTTTGCCTCCCAATCTGATTTGAGTCAGGAGAGAGGTAGAATCTCGCTAGGCAACTCAGGTACAGATTTAGGGCTGGTTTGCTTCAAACTGACTCAAGATGCTTGGCTCTTCAAATGGAAATCCAAAGGCAGCATTGATCTATGGCTCATATAAGGTCTCCTTGTTTCTGCTTCTGAAGTAAGTAGTTGCCTCAAGGGTTGGCTGATCCACGTAGGATTTTCCTTCTCTCCTTTTCCCTTGAGAGTAGTTGGTACTTTTGTACAAATACAGGGTGTTATTTGTACAATGTGGTCCCAATGTCCCATGCTGCACAAAAGTACCATTGTTTTTTGGTTTTTTTTTTTTTTGCAAATTTAAGTAATACAATTCTGATTTTACACTGAGGATACATAAACATAGACTAGGGAATTTCTGACAAGAGCCAAAGTTGTAGCATGACCTAAATTAAAAAAAAAAAAAAAGTTCATAGTGTAGTATGAAAACAAATATGCTACATGGAAGAATAAGTAGTTGTGCCAGAGTCAGTCATGCTATTAGCTTATCATGTTCCTTATTCACAAGGTGGTGGAATTCAACCCGGTTACTCACATTTGATCCAACATTGCTGTATAATTGATGATGAAGTGGGAGAAAGAAATTGGAAAAAAGATTTCAACATGAAAAAATGAATAGATTTTTTTTTTCATTGTGGAAAGAGATTAATTTTCACATACTTGGTTTTATGTTACAGATCACTGGCACAGCAGTATGGAGAAGCTTGTATGAAAGCTGTCTGCACAAGCCCAGCTCAACTCACTGCTAAAAGTTATTAATTCTTTTAGAAATTTTTAGAAAGAAAATGAAAAACTTGCTCAGACATATCCTTTCTGATGTTTTTGGAACATTCTGTGCCACAGATGTGGCCAGGAAAAAACTATGAGTTCCATCATTTAGTACTATTCCCAAATCAGGTTGGATTGAGCTTTAAATTACATGAGTTCCTTCAGCAAAAATTCTAAGGCCTGGCCAGACCAGAAGGACATACATTAATAATAGTGATAAGCTCCTTTCTGCAGCCAGTTTGTAAATCTGGGTCCAACGTTACCAGGCCAATAGTAATGTTGTGAATAAAGTTATTGTGTTGAATCTGTCCATGGAGCATGCTGTTCTTGTGCCATGCCGTTCCTCCAGTAGACTCCATCAGCTGCCAGGCAAGAGGAGTTCATGTCTGTAGAGAGTGAGATGCCAACCCTGCCTGACACTGGTTTAGAGACTGTGATAAAAGAGAAGGGAAAAAACACCAAATGAGCACATGGGTTAATGGCTGCTATTTTAGTCTCTTGGGGACACTGCCAGCTGCCATTAAGTCAAAGTAGCCCTCAGGCTCTACTTGGTTCCATGATGAATAATTTAGGCTTTCCTGGTGCAGAGCCACGTGGCATTGGCTTTGTACGATAGATTCTACAGAGCTCCACTGTGAGCACAGGAGTGTAAATATATGGTGGCACATATGGGTGTGATGGATCAACCTCCTGTGTTCTGTTCAACAGCAATAGCAATAATCTTTATGACCTAGAGATTCTGTATATCCTTACAGATGTCCTCCTTCAGATCTGGATACTTTGGTTTTGTGGAACTTATTGCCAGTCAAAATCTTCTTTGATATCAATTTATTTTAAGGAGTCAACAATGGGACTGGACATTTTTCTACCCACTGGAAAAAGTAGTGCATATCTGAATAAATAACTGAAAATGGCTTCTTACTGTTCAGGAAGTACAATCAATTTGAAATTAGGATTATGGAAACATCTGTGTAAATTCAAGTGTCATCTCAATTTGGGCTCTTTCAGATCCTGTATTTTTTCTACTTCCCAAGCAGTGCATTTAAAATCCAATCCTAATTAACACACATAGTTTAATTATAGCCAACAAAATATTCTCCTAAAATTGTATGTGGTAGCTGGGGTTTGGGTATGGAGGAGGAGGCAAGGAGGAAACAAATGTTCACTGATTGTAAAAATCCATATTTCATTAGTAATATATATCTATAAAGACTCTAAACATACAATGAAATTTTCCTCTCATGAATCCAAGTGGCATAAAACGTGTAAAGCAAGCACTTGTACTCTCTTTTAATCCTTACTCATTTCTTGGTAATTTGAAACAAAGGAACCGCACTGGAATTTAAAACTTTCTTTCTAATCAATTTCCTCATAACATATCACATAAAATATACAATGCTGCTGCAGGTAGAAACAAATAAATCATGGATGTCATGGACAGATCCTGGGGAGATTTTGAAAGTTGAGATGAGCACTGGAAAAGCTGGGGTGGTCTGCTACTACAAACTTTGCTGTACATCAGCAGAACTCTTTGGCATCTCTGGATGGTTTGGAGGTCCACTGAGATTTTCAATACTTCTGAATTGTTTTGGCACAACAGGTCTGAAAATGGAAACATCATAATAGGCTGTTTCAGAATGCTGACATTCCTGGACCAGATCTTAGAGTACAAAGTATCCCAGTTTAGGGATACTGTAGCCCTTTGTGGGCAGCACTCAGGACCTTTTTGCTTGAAGGGTCTGTTTACCCTGCAGTCAAACTTCTTGCCTATGCCCTTGAGTGTACTTTGAGTCCACTCAAAGTCCAGCTCCCCTGGTTCCCCAGCACAGTGTTTCATGTCCACCAGGTCCATCATGGTATTTGCACAGTTGCTTAGAGTTCTGCTCTGGCCATGGGTAAGATATTTTTTTCCCAGAGATATTGGGGAAAATGTTTTTGGGTGATATAGTGGGAATCAAGAAATGTCATCCTAGTAATTCATTGAAAACAAAACTGTACCCTATTATTACCTTCCTCTAAGTCACACCATTTCTGCTTTGCTCTGCTTTTGTTTGAGGCTCTGTTAATATATTTCATGTCACAGAGAGTTCTATAATCCTATAATGGCATGTGTCCTCAAACTTTGATCAGCACTGCTTCTTGTGTATTTCCAGGCTCTTTCTGTTTTGTCATTTACATGCATCTTTCTACTGCATATTCTGTGTGAAAAAGTTTTCTTGCACAAGGTTGTCCTAGTGGTCATGTAGCAATAAAAGTTGATGGATCTAGACTTCTTATTGATGTCTTTCCAAGAGGTGTCAAGATCAGCATTTTTCCTGCCCTAGCAGTAAACTAAAAGAGAATACAGCAGCCTTGGCTTGACAAGGTCGGATATTTTTTCACTTCATAAAAAGAAAAAGGAGATTAAAATAAAAAATGGACTTGGTAACGTTTTTTAATATGTCCCTTTCTGTCAAACGTGACAATGGAAACAATGAATGAGAAAGTCTTTTTCTCCTTTTTTGGATCAGATTTATTTCTGCTTTCAGCAGGAAAAGGTTAATTTCAGGGTCAGCAGTAGGTTATCTGAATTTTCTATTTTTTTTTTTAAGAGTGACTTAGAAGATTAGGAGACATAATTTCTCTAAGAATGAGTTAAACTCAGCCCTAAAGTAAGGCCAAGAACATAATGTAGAGAAAATTGGTACCAACAAATTAAATTAAAATAGGAGAATGTTATTATAGAAATGGACCTTTTCTTCAGCTGGTTCCCATAGGCTCCTTTGCACTGTGTCCACTTGGCTGAAAGTAAATTTTCCTACTATACTGCGAGCTCTGTGACCATCGTAGAACACTGGTCTGGGATCTCTTTCACCTCATGTTCCACATCTCATTGTTGGAGCAGTTCTAATAGCAGTTGCTTTATTGCCAGGTCTGGTGGAAGAGGCAACAAGAATATTCAGATTTTCAAATCCCAAATGAATTTTAAAGTATAGACAGTGACTAAAATAATATTTTGATTTCAGCTGAGCAAGTTTATTCCTAAACAAATATGGAGATTCACTTTTCCAACATAGGCTTTGCTTTTAAAGGCTCTGTTGACTATGTTTGATGGAAATTTTCTTAATTTGGAGGTCAAACAACATAAGATTTTGTTCTAAGTGCATATTTTATCTTGAATCCAAAGAGTAGATATTATAGTAGTAGTGGTACTTTGCTTTCCTTATCCTTCTGTCCCTACAGTGAATTGTAACAGATTCCTCTGGCAGTGTGTTGACAAGACAACTTGGGACAGAGCTTACAATACTGTTTTCTGAATTCTTCTCTATTACTTGAAAAAACATTTCCCCTCATCATTTTTTCAGGTGCTGTGTTGAAAGAAAAGTAGGAAGAACGCCTGAATGGGATCAACCACTGCTTTTGTGAACAAATACTAGCAATTAAGTTAGACATTATTGCATGGAGAGGGAATAAAACTTGCAAATTTTCGTACTTCTGCTTCATTCCTCTGCCTCAAGATTCTGGGGATGGACTGGTATTGAAGGTGACTTAAACTGCACTTAAATAAGTGCAAAGAGATCAATCATCTGCAGTTTTGTCTGAATTATGAATACTCCTAGGTGGAAATCACTCCCATGACTTCTAGAATATCAGTGCTATGTGGCTACTTCATGTCTATCCAGAGTAAGGTATGAGGGCAAATATCACTTGCAATTCTAAAATATCTAATCTTAGAAGCTTCTGTCAGCTCAGAGGAGAGCAGCTGGTTTGTTTCAGAGGACAATGATTCCTACCTTCTTGTCCCTGTACAGAAATGTCAGAAACATCAGGAGTTTGGTCTGAGTATTTTAAATCTTTATGTATGGGATTTAACCAACTTAATGAAGGGAACCATTCCATCTTCCCTAATCAGAGTAGGTCAGCAGAAGAAAGGGAGACATCCAGCAACCCCCGAGAATCAAGTCAAGGCTGACACTTTCAGACATCATGGGGACAGACTCAGGAAAGCAACATGGGTACAAGATGATACTTAACTGCCCACAGCAAGGGAACCTGACTAAAGGACCTGGGACTGAACACAGCCTCAGCCTTGCTACTCTAAGATCAGAATCATTAAGGGGGCAGTGCACCAGCTGTGTCTTTCTCAAAGCTGTCCTAAGAACAGTCTTTCTTCCCTACACACATAGTGAGGTGATTCCCTATGGTTCTTCATCAGCTTGTTGGCTCTTAAACCGACCCTTAGGCTTTTGCCCTAGATATTTTTCTCAGTTAGTAACTATTCAGAGAAAGAATAAAGATGTAATTATTCTTAACTGTAAATCATAGGTGTGGTATTATATGCCCCAAGAATGACATGGGATAAAAATTGAGCTGGAAATATACACTGCAGCAAAATTGTGGAAAGCTAACAAAAAATAATAAAATAAATTGCACAGCTACACACATGAGCAGTTAAAATCATGTGAGACTTATGTATTCAGAAGTGCAAATGCTTTTTCAACATACTAAAACACAAGTGGGTTAAATTTATCATCTTCCATTTTAATTTAAAAGATGTAGGAGAACATGTAGCTGAGGATTTTCTAAAAGAAGTAGCAATTTGAGCATGCTGGGGGTGGTGGTGGAATTGCTTGTAGTTTTATTCATTTAGGCATATCTTATCACTCCTCCTTTTCTTCCTTCTTGGAGGGCAATGAGAGAACCCAGATGCCAAGCTGTGGAACATGTTCTTCTGACACTAGCATCTGGCTCCTTGGCAGAATCCTCCAACTGTCATGCTGACAGCTTTCCTGTTGTGTCCTCGTATATTTTTATGTAAGAAAATTGCAGATGGGTTCTCTTCTCAAACTAATACGCTATTCTGTTGACCCTTATCATGCAGAAATGTGTTGGTTTTATCTGTTTGTGAATGAGACCTTGGCCAAATATACTTCAAAAAGGATACTTCTCTGTTCATCTCTGAATTTGTCTGCAAGCTGTCTGGGAAGATGCCAGAATCCCATTACACACCCTTTTTGTGCCTTTAAGCAGTAAGTCCTTCATTCTCTCTGCTGTACAAATAGATTGCACTTTTTGCAGCAAACACACTGGTAAAATACAAGCATATTTATTTAATAGTTTTTGTGGGAAAAAAAAAGAAAAGAAAAATCTTGCATAAAATGGGGGGAAATGTGGTTTTGTTTGCTATGGTTTTTGTTGTTGTTGTTGTTTTGGTTTGTTTGAGGTTTTTTTTGCTACTGGAGGTTTTTGTTTGTTTATTTTTAATTTGACATTACCTAGTATGATGCTGCTGCTTTGAAGGATTTTTTTCCCCCAGACTTTTGTTGGAGACCACCAATCCAGAAGGCTTTATAATGTTATAGCAGTAGCACAGTGACTTCATTAAAAATAAAAAAAAAATTAAAAAACAAAAAGATTTCACTTATTAACATACTCCAGGACCTCCTTTGATTTTCTAAATGGAATTTTCATAGTCCCACATCACATTTAGATGCATGCCTAAATGTGGATCATCATGAGCAGTCCCAGTGACTTTACAATGAGGCACAATTGTGCTTCAGTTTAAGGCTGTCCACAGAGGGAGTCTGATGGGTTCTCGACTTTAGACTTGTCAAGATGACAACAGGAAATACTAAAAGTTCCCACGCAGCTTCCTCTTGCTCTTCCTGTGTATGTCACATATATTTTTGTTTTTTTTAAAAATTCAAAGACACGCCCTCTTTCCCCAAATTTCAGGTCTCCTTTAAATACATAACTTTGCTTGTGCAAATAAGATAAAATACAGATAAGAAAATATTGTAAATGCATAAACCAAAATTGATCTGTGACTCTGCTCAGTAGAGATTGCAGCTCCATGGATGTTGTCCACAAAGGCTCTTCAGGGCCCTTAAGCTGGGACCCACTGAGACTATTTAGCCACAATTCCTAAGCCCACTCAGACTCTGACCTTCCACCTCATCTCAGCTCAAGTAGCAGAAACCTGAATCCAAACGACTCCCTGGTGGTAGTATGGAAGATTGCCAGCTCTGATGAAGCCAGGTGGATTCCACTGAGCGTGTTCTCTCTGTCCACACTAGGGGAACATGGTTGGAGTTTGACTGCTGTAAGCTTCTCCTAATTTATTCTCCTAGCAACAGATAGTAAGACTTGATTGACACTGGCTTTTTGTTTGGTGCTTTTGCAATAAATAAAGCCACAATGAGTAGTTTTATTGTTCTCCCACCTCAGTTTTTCAGTTTGCATATCTGTTCCAAGAAAAAACCCCAAACCCTCAAATCAGCGTTAAAGGAAGAAGAGGTAAGTTTCTACAGGTTTCTTATTCCTATTATCACAAAGAAGAATCTTTATAAATTTCCAACAAACGCAAGTGCACAGAAGCAAACAGGTTTGTGCATGACTCTTATGCTGATACATTGTCCCATATCATTTTCTCATCTCAGAATTTGTCATAAATGACATTAGAACTATTCAAGAAAGATCATAAATATCAAGAATTAATTTCTGCATTAAGCATTAACTTGGATAGGGCTGGGATTTCAATCCTGTTACCCAGTGCAAGTTATTTCCTGCTGTTTTCTTGTTTCTGTTTCAAACATTCTGAGTCACTATTGGGTTAATCATCTACTAAATACTGTCTCCAGGTGGTTTGGGTTTGCTGTTGTTATCTCCATGGCCCCAAGGGACTATACCTTCCAAAGAAGTGAGGAGAGCCCAGGCACTGATATTATGCAATAAATAGAAACAGAAATACATCAGCAACTGTATCAGCATGCTTTCATTTGTACACATTCTGATCTGAACATACGTGCTTTTTGAAGCACTTGGCAAGCATCCTGGAGTCTCAAGTTGCTTGAGATTACGTAAGCAGGTAAAAATTATATTTGTTAAAGAGGCACCGAGTATCAGGGGGGAAAAAAGTGCCTTGTACTAATGGGTGGAGCACAATTAAGAGAAAATGAGTAGGTTAGGGTTTATATTCATATTTAGGTGACTACTGTTGTGCCAGTACATAATTTTGTCCCATATTCAGATTAAATTTGAATGAGAATTATCACATGTATGATGCTTTCAGGAATGGGGTTTGGGTCTTATTTCAGCCATGGATTCTGTAGACAAAGAACTAATTGTACCTTACTGTCTTTCTATAAAACGGGGAAATTATTTTCTTTTTACAGAGAGGAAACAGAAATTTAAAAAGTAGCTTTACCTGTGGTTGTGAGATGCTTAACTGCTGCAATGGTGAAGGCTGCAATCAAAGCTTGGGATTTTAGAAAGGCAAATTTGGGATACATGGGCAAGTTAGTTAATAGATTGAGAAGTAGGATTCAGATCTTGAGAACTTGAGTCATTATCAGAAACAGGATTATTTAAATTCAGTGGGGTGATGATGCTGTTAAGTGAAAAAACTGTAAGGAAGAGTAAAGAATAATTGGGATTAACCAAGCATTTATAGTTTGTGAATTCTACTCTCTAAGATGTTTGAGAGTCTCTATAGAAAGTCTCTATAGAAATCAAATTAAATTATTCTCAAGTCTTTCTGAATTAGCACAGAAAATAAATGTCTAAAGCTTGTTAATCATATAATCATATAAACATAATCATATAAACCACCTGACTGGAGCTAGTTCTTCTATATGCTGAAGCTGATGGTGGAGTGACAAGTACCAAGGACTGCATCTAATATCATATAAATTTTTTCCATCAATTTTCAATGAAGGTGATGTCTAAAGAGG
Source organism: Agelaius tricolor (assembly GCF_023055355.1). Classification (NCBI taxonomy): domain Eukaryota; kingdom Metazoa; phylum Chordata; class Aves; order Passeriformes; family Icteridae; genus Agelaius; species Agelaius tricolor. The sequence goes on from NW_027269266.1 coordinate 34,813,051, forward strand.
ACAATAATAGATTACTACTCTTCTCTGTTCCTATCCACCACAACCATTCTTTCTTTGTAAATTCAGGGAGAGGTTTTAGAAAATTTGTTCTTCCTAGATTTCTTGTCATTTGCTGATTCCTCTGAGGCCATGCAGATCAGGAGGTATTCTGTCATTGTTTTTTCTCTCATAAGTCTCTGTATTTGGTAGACCTGGTTCTAGAGGCTAATTTTTTTTTTTTGACTCCTTGAGGAATGGTTCTGAAATTTTAAAATTTCCCAATCTCTTTCTGCATGAGCAGCATGAAGTTTTTTCATTACTCTATATATATAAAGAACTCAATGATATGTTTCATTTCAAAAGCCTTCTGAAGTTGAAAATTTTCCAGAGCTGCATGATTGTTTTGAACAATTTCAATCTAAAAAAACAAACGATGTCCAAAGGAAATGAGAGTAGAGCAGTAAAAATTATATCTTAGCAGAAGCAAAAATTAGCATTCTATACTTCAGAATTGTAGAATTTGGACAACATCCAGTCTTTATACTGACAGTCTATAAGCCTTGGACCAAGAATTATTTAATATGCATATTTACAAGTCCCATGCAAAGATTAGATTAGATTTCATAGACAATGACAATGGGCTGAACTTGATTGTTGATTGTAGTAATTATTTTTTACAGGCAAACTATCAGAGGAATGATGAACTAACTATTACAAGTGTTTTCATGATTGGCCTTGGGAATGATCCCATTTAACTTATTGGTTAGTGATACAGGAGATACAGGAATGAAAAGTCAATGTGTAATTGTGAGACGTACAGATAACATAAAATGGGGAAGGATCAACTTAACAAAGGATCGGATCATCAGACAAGGAGAACCAGATGATTTTGTTGATTCAAGTGATGAAATGACATAACATTTACTGGCACAGAGTGTAAAGCCAGGAACTTAAGGACCTTGGTCTTGAACAGAACATGCATTTATCAGTTAAGATGGTGGGGAAAAAAAAGAAGAAAGTACTATTTTATCTGGGTAATGACTATAAGTTGCCATTCAGAGGAACTCTGAAAGTCTATTGCAATTGAATAGTCCATTAGAATTGTAAGATATGCTACCATTTAGGTATTTTCATGTTATTTCATTGTATATGACACATTGACAAGGTGTCATTTAATTTATGCAAAGTCTTGGTCACTTGTGTTCAAGAAAGATGACCTTAACACATAAGCAGAGAAAGCTTATTGGTATGTTTATGGGAATGGAGAATTCATCTCGTGAAAAGAGATTAAATTTGATGGGTTGTTAAACCTAGACAAACAAAGGTTGGGAGGGGATAGGATGATTCTTCCAGGAGTAAGTGTTAAAGACAAAGAATGCTATTTAACTGAAAAGGTCTTTGTGGCATAAGAGCTATGGTTCTAAAATTGCTGTGAATAAATATAGAGTGGATATTAGCAGAATACTTCACACTATGCTTGGAATTATTTTTCCAGATAGAATAACTGTGTAAAGAACTGAAATTACATGAATGTGATAAGTTTTAAAAGAGTCTGTATGCATAAATAGGTGAATTTCTGGAACAGAGAAACTGTGATACAAATTTTTGGATATCCTGTAAGATGGTATAACCAAGGGTGACTGACCTGAGACTGAACTGTGCTTGATGTGCATCTTCCTCATATTGCAGACTGTATTTCAGAGTTCCAATTGGTTTCTCAAAGGGACCAGGAAGAAAATTCTTTGCTTCCTCCCTTCCTAGGAAGAGCTCATTCTCTCTCCCTCCACTACCCACATAGTAAGGTTGGCAGGAATATGTTGCTTTTCTCTGAATTTTGGGGGTGATTTTACTTGCTAAGATCACTGGGGTGGTTTATTAAATCTCAGCAATCTGCTATTGGAGAGAGCATCTCCTCTCCTCTTCTTGCAGGACTGCACATCCCTGTAAACTGGCGTTTGGTCACAAGTTTGTTAGAGCATGCAAAGGAGCTTTGGGTGGCTTGTGGAACCTGGTGACACATGGCACAGAGGTTATGTAAAATCTTCTAAATGAAGCCTTGACTGTAAGGTTGTGTCTAGCTGCACTGGATTTCTGCAGTCAGGAGGTGTTGCAGGTTTCATATGCCTGCAAGGACCTTAGTACAGCAGTGCTGCAGTTTGGCTGGTGCTGGTAGTGCCCTGCTGTGTTGAGCTTCTCTCCAGAACACTTGTATCAACATATCAACAATATGCAGTTGCTTCTCCAGACAGATTCAAACCAGCTACAATAATAGAGAACTTGTACTTCTGGAAGGAAAAAAACCTGAGGCTTCAAAAGTGTTTGTTAATTTAATAGAAACTTTTCCCTTTAGCTTTAAAGGGAAATTGTACGATGTCATTAGCTCTTCTTCTTTTTTTTTTTCTTTTGGTAGTGAAAACCAAAACTAAAGTGATTGGGGTTTCACACATGCTGGAAAAACCACTAAAGGTGCAAACTTTTCATGGTATATTTCTTTTACCTGAAGACAGTTAGACTTTCACAACTCAGAACTGGCCATTTTCAGTGTGAATCATTTGTAAATTAGTGGTTTTACGATATATCCGAGAAAAGTCTAAATTTCAAACTGAATTTTGACTTCTCGCAAACTCAAAAGGAGATCATTCAACTATGAGAAACAAATCTGCTACAGGGACTCACTCATCCACGTGTAGATTGAAACCAGTGGATTTTGTGTATCAGTGGTATAAACTCATCATGATCTGCCTGGTAATACTTAGCAGAAATTTTTGAAATCACTTATTCAAATTGTAAAAAGACATCACACTAACAGAAATGGAGGTTTTTAGATGGACTGAAGCTCTATTCTCAAGGCATCAGCAGTAATGTGGAATGAATTGTTCATACCTACCTGATTACATTAAAGAAGACACAATTCATTTCTGGTCCCTTGCCACTATCACCCTGCCTCATAAATTCTATATCCATGTCTTGTAAGTGTCTTGCTTAATGAAGCCCACTGGAAACTTGCAGCTCTTACTGGTTTCAGTAGTTCTTTTTTAAGTGTTCCAGTGTAGCAGTCTTCAAGGCTTGCACAATGTTTTACTGGTTGTGTTTTGTAATGGTTGGGGCCTTATTATATATAAAGCCCACTAGATGCAGATAAGTAATTTTCAAACCCCTAGAAACTCCATTGAATGTGTCAAATTAACCTGCATCAAGGATAATAGCATTGTTTTACATATATGTATGTGTGTGTCCAGCTGTCTGATGAGGAACCAAAACATAAACCTTGTAAATAAGAAATCAGTATCAACTGATTGACAACAAGTCAAATTACCATGCAAGAGGTTAATGAAAGTGGATATGTTTGGAGGTAAAGTATTTTCTCAGAAAAAACCCTTCCAATATTCATTAAATTTGACCACCTTAGATCAATAATCATATGCTCTCTTTAAATTGTCTTAGCCTGAGGCTAAGTCCTAGTAATATATTACTGAATTATCTTTATTTTTAATGGTGAATACATGGTAGAGACCACTGTGGTAAAGATGAAAATTGAATTAGTTTTAAGATGTCCTGATGTATGAAATATTTACCACTAGAAAAATCTTCCAAGAAATGGTTACACACCCAAGTGCTGCAAAAAGTTTGGTGAAAGAAACCACAAATGCACATTATTAATTATTAAAATGTATATATTATTATATATATTTTTAAGTCCTAGTTTTGCTTGAATAATAACGTAGTTGTTGGATTTAAGAATTTTACTCTTTTCTCTGGGCACTGAATTAGGTCAGACTCCAGAAGCTTGTTTGTGGATGCAATTGCGAATAACTTCAAAAGGGACATAGACTGAGTTTCTTAAAACTTACAGCACAAGTGCTTGTCAACTCTGAAAGTGCCTGGATTTACTGGGTATCTGACTTTGGACTACTGAGTTTATAATTGCACCTAATTTTTATGGCATGAGTAAGTGTGTAAATGCTCTTTGCTTAGGCCTTCTTTACCAGAAGGGTCAAGGAACTAGACCAGGTAGAATTTCATGGTGTTTTTAGCAGTGCAGCCCAAATCCTTTTCTGTCAGTATTTATTTCAGCAGTTTTGCTTATCTTGTTGTCTTCTGTGAATTCTATTCAGAGGTGCCAAATTTTCTCTATGCAAACAAGACAAGCCAGGCTGCATAACTTTCTAACACAGTGTCTAAAAGTTAGGTATTGGAATATTTACAACGCTTGGCATTTGTCAAATCACTTTGCAGATCTAGCCCCAGTTCTGTATGAATTTGCATGGCAATACTTCTTGTCATTATGGGTTGGACGGACTAAAAATAATAGTGCATGCACTCCTCTGGACCAAATCACTACTAGGTATAGAGATCAATGGGTTTCATGAAGTTACAGACCAGTAGTTTCAGGCTGGCCCATTTTCAGGAGAGAAAATGAGCACTTTTTCAGGAATTGCAAGGCATTACACGGGCTTCAATGAAAGTGTTAATCAGCAGTGTGATGGATACTTAAAATTAGACCTAATTAATTATTTGTTAGCGCAGATAAGTAAAGTAGAATGAGAGGTGACATTTTGCTACTAACAACTTTCTACTCCAAGACATTCTCAGGAGAATTAATTGAGGGAATACAGGAGCACACAGCCAGGGAGCTACCACACAGCACCTCACAGGTAACTCACATTGTCTTGCTGAGTGTTTATGTAGAACACACATTTTTTTTTCTTAACATATTTGTGTAGGTCTTCTTTAAATCTCAGGTTGCCTCCTGCTTTCATTTGCCCCACTTTACCTGCAAGCGCCTTTTTCTGTAGAATTCTTCTTTCCCAGAACAGAGACAGAGTAGGAGCAACCACAGTAATGCAAAAGCTGAGGCAGAATGAATAAGCAGCTGGGGCTCTGCAGAGGGCATTGAGGAAAGAAGAGTGTGCAGTTGAGTCTTGAGCTCTGTGATAAAGTGGACAGACTTGCTGCTCACAGTTGAGAGTGCTTTAGAGAGAAGTGATCTTGAATGTGGCATAGTTCTAGTTCAACAGACAGGATTTAGGTACTCATAGACCTTCTATTGCATTAATTTAGAGTAAAGCTCACATCTAAGCTCAATTTTCCTGGCTGCTCACAGTTAGAATTTGGCTCACCCTCCATACTGCTTGTCCAGACGGAGAAAGTCAGCTGTGGTCCAGGGCTGACTTTGTTTTGAACTCTGCCCATGAAGAAAGAATTTATTTGGCAGGTAGTAGGTCAGGCTTGAGTTTGCTCACCTGTGAGTCATCTAAGCTGGTATGTAAACTCAGGCACTTGAAATTTGTGATCAGAAAAGGGAACATAGGTGTACAGAGCCATGGGGTTGAAAAACTGAGTGTGTACACCAGACTGGTGTCCCTCCCAGGCAGGGAGTTGGCTAGGTTTTGATTACTCAAGTGATAATGGCTGAATCACTCTATCAGACAACCAAGCACTTTTATAGGATGGTTTGGCAGAAGAGAAGATGTTACTGTTAATCCATAAGTAGGCTGCTGAAATCTTAGAGGCTGTTGTGGAAAGGCAGATAGAGAGTATGAGTCATGCAGTTAGAAAAATCAAAGAATAGATTTATGATCATGAAGAGATCTGACAGTGGCTCTGCTTAGAAAATGAGACCTTAAAGAAGGTTGGTGTATTCTGTGGGACTCTCATTGTGCATCCCCAGTTGCACAATGGAGTAACAAAGGGGATTTTATTGCCTCATCTGACTTAACAATAAGGTTGTTTTCCAAAGGGCAGGCTGCTCCACACACACACACACACACACACACTCTCACACTCACACTCCCCAGCTTCCCATACGTTCCTTAACTCAGCTATAGCAGTGCCACAGCTGAAGAGTGAGTCACATCAATAAATTAACTGTATTTTTTTGTTAGTCTTCTGTCAGATCAGTGAGCTGAACTGAATCAGCACTGGATACAAGTGAAACATCAGTAAGGTATGCTTTGGCAAGGGAAAGAAGAGAAGCAGCAGTGTGCAGTTAAATTGAATTTAAGTCCTGAAGTGAGGCTGCGTCCTTAGATTGATGGAACCAATGGGACCAGATTAGCAGCTGGTTTAAAGTCATATAGCTTAACAGCTTTTAACAGCTCTATTCTAGTTTACACCTGTTGATCTAGATTGGTTTAGAGGTATAAATTCACAAGCTGGTAAGCAACTAGTTTCTCTTCCTGTTTTCTTCCTGTTTTTCAGCAGAAAGTTCTGATATATCTGCTCTTACAGAAAAGCCTTTAAAAAAAAAGGAAAAAGGAAATTCTGCTATAAATTCATAAAAAGCTTGAACTCAAGCAAAAGAATATCTTGGCAGCTATTTTTATGGGGTTATTTTGCAATTGTCTCTTCTTCATCCAGAGATGTTTCTAAGAGTTTGGACTCTTTGTGCATGCATGTTTATCATGTATGTCTGTGGCCATGCACTCATGCAAAAAATACCATGTATTAGCACTCAAGTGATTCTGTCACTAGTCTTACAGTAACATATTTCCCAGAAAAGAAGATGAAGTGAGAATTCCATGATAGGAAGCAAGAAACTTCTAATTGCAAAAAGCTTAGAAACTGACAGTCAGTAATTTTTACTTTTATTCGTTAATAATGAAAGCCACAGGCATTACCTACTCTTTTTGTTGAAAACTCTCCTCTCTATGACAAGACTTTATGGTGTGAGAGTACTGAAGTAAGATGCACAGACAGGTAGAAATTTCTATGGGGTTTCCATTCTAGGTTAAAAGAAGGGGTGTCTCCAACTTCAGCAGGTTCATTGGATGTAGGGTTCAGAGATGTTAATCACTGCTACTTTTATCATGCAGTATTATTAAGATCAATGGTTTTTGTTACCAAATTAGAGCAAACTTCAGAGCAGTTATTAACACAAGTCCACATTTACTGAAAGAACTGGGCACCTTCACATGCACTGCAATAGCTGGGAGTTACACAATATCTATATCATTTTTCACAGCTTTGTCATTAGCTGGTAATGATTTGATTATTTTGCAGATGAATCACAGTATAAATCTCTTTCACAAACACTACCTCCAAGTATTAATCAAAACCATTAAGGCAAAGCAGTCAGTGCAAATTAAAAAATTTGCATGTCTAAATTAAAAATTACAGTAATACATCATAAATAAATCTTTTAAATTCTCTATGGTCTGTATGAGCATCCCCTTTTTGTGCCTGTAATGAGCCCATGAATACAGCTCCTTCCCCCTCCCCCCCCTCCATCTTTTTAATCAGGCTGTAATCAAATTTTATAGGTAGAATTCTGGTCTTTCACTTTGAAGTCCATGTTGGGTCTTATTTGAGAAAGAAATTATTTTTTCTCTTCATTTCCTGGAACCCAACAAGAGAGAGTGAAAGACACAGACTCAAAGACAAGTGTGAAAGACAGGAGTTCAAACCCATCACATATAATTTGCAGTGTCTTTGGCTATAGCAAAGTAAATATTTGCAAAGGGTGATATATCTTATGCAAATAACTTTGAACTATGAAGAAAATGACTGAGTTGTGTTTTAGGTACTATTTCTTTTTAGAGCTATTAACACCTTATTTCCAGCATGGAAAAGATTAGAGGAACTCTCATTAATTTAAGCCACTACTGAGATACAGAACGCACTCTGCTTCCCTATAAATAAATTCAGGACATGTTTAAGAACAGCTCAGCAACCTTGCATTTTTCAGCTAATTACTGTCCTTCACTTGAAAAGCAATATTCAGGTTACAGAAGTTTGCTGGCCTGATGCTGCAATTTTATTTACAGTTTGATGAGGTTTGCCTGATATATGAATTTTGTTTGTTCCCTTAGCTCTGGCAAAGGACATTTTGGGAAGAAATCTGTTGCAAAGCAGCAAGTGCAGATTTCAAAGTGTTTGCCAGTTGACACTTTTCAGAACCATGACCTCCCCTGTGCAGAGTTTGCTGTAACCAATTCCAGCATCAGCCACTGTTTAGTCTGTGATCTTTTGGCTTTGCTGCCTCACAGCAGTCCGATGGCCAAACAGCCCACTCGGAAAAGAGACCTTTTTCCTTACTCTGGAATCACCCCAAGGAGGAACTGGAGGATCCAAAATCTTTCCCCCTTCAATGGTTTCCTTTCAAGGTCACTAGCTTTTCTTTTCCTTGAGGGTACACAGTAAGAAGTTAAACATACAAATGTAAACCTAGGAAGAAAAAAAGAGAGGTAATTAAAAGCAGAGTAAAACTAATAAAAAAATGCTTCTTGATCGGACTAGATTTACACATGAACTACACAAAACATAAAAAAAAAACCTAAACAGAAACAAACCTTGCATGTCCTACCTTCCTCTGCTAATAAATCTCCATGGGAAGAGACATGGGTTTAGTTATTTATCAATTGCTTGCTGTGCCATTTGGGTGGCTGAAGACAGAAAGATTTTATAATAATTAGTAACTTACCTTTCAGAGGAACATACCTATAGAATATGTTTCAAGACAAGTCTGAATATGTGCTCTAGCCCACTTCTGCATTGTTGCTTTAAATGGTTCATTTCTGTTGCATTCCACTGTACTTACACATGGAGTTCAGCATTAGATTTTCAAACTAAGAGGGAACCCTGAAGTCTTCCAAATTGCATTTCAGGATGTTTTGCTTCATCAATGATTTGATGTAGCTTTCCAGTCCACAGACAAATCTAGTTCCTGACTATTAACTTCTACTTAGATTTAGGAATTGAAAATCAAGATTCAATATTTTGAGCTAGGCTTTTAGATGTGGTGAAATTTTAGATCTGGTGTCACTTTTCTAGTAGATAACAATTAGTGGTTTGTAATTTGGCAATTCTATAATAATTTTCACTTATGCTTTCAAAAGAGTTTACAAAGCATTGCATTTCAGACAATGTTTTCAAATTATAATAACAAGAATCTACCTGTTTCAGATGATATTTCAGACAATGTTTTCAAATTATAATAACAAGAGTTTACCTGTTTTGTACAGGCAATTCAGATATGAAAACTGTTCACAACTTGTCTCTCAGCATATGAGGTCCATTAAAAGATGTGAGTGTAGGATCTGGTAGTGCTCGCTGGCCATTTGGACAAAAAAAACCAAACAAAAAACCCCCCATAATTCCACAAATCCACTAGATATGAGAGAAAGTAAATCACTTTCAAATTCACAACTCACTAACCTTGTTGAAACAAAATTCAGAGAAACATTTTTAATTAAAAAAATCACATTAAAACAATCACTTCAGTTAAGTTCTATAAGGACCATTCTAGTCTGTGTAGGAGGAGGATCAGATCCTGCCTCTTTATATTTACCTATAATTTAAATGTTATTAGCAACTTATTTGTCTTTTATTTTAGATTTTCTCAGGCAGATTGGGGATTTTATCAAAACAGCCTTAGAATTTAGAAAACAGTTCCAAGATTATTGCTTTATCAAGGCTCAAAAGAAAGCTTCCAACTCTTCCATTGTGAGACTGGCTAGGACTTGTATGGGGAAAGTATACAAAGTAGAATATATTTTGTTTCTACAAAACCTACGTAAATATGTACTACCACAATAGCAGTGAGCTCACCAAGACTGTGAAGGAAGGAAGGAACTTGCTGTGCAGTTGACCTAATAGTCAGAACTTTATTAACAGTGAGAATTACTTGGTATTTTCTTCTTATGAGGATATTTAGGGAGATAAAGGTCTCCAGGCCTCCAGATAAAGGCCTCTAAACCATTATAAGATACAATAGAATCATACAAATGCACACATTCCCCTCACTATACATTTCCATAACTTTTGCCTGCCATAATCTCCTGCTTCATATTTATCATTGTGGGGTTTGTTGTTTGTTTTTATTTTCTTTTCTGAGGTGGAGACTTAATGTAAAGTCACTACGTGAGAGAGCAATTGTTTTTCCATTTATAAAGTCTCCTAGAAAGCAAATTCTGCTTAAAGCATTTAATTAAAGAACACCATGACTTTACTACATATTATTTCTACTTGTAAAATTCCGTGCTCCAAAGTTTTCTTTCTACCAGTCTAACATAGACTATGCTACATACATAGACTTTCTAACCAGTCTATGTATGTAGCAATCATAGAATGATAGAATGTTTTGGGCTTGAAGGGACCTTAAAGATTATCGAGTTATACCCTTACTGTGGGCATAGACACCTTCCATTAGACCACATGGTTCAAAGCCACATCCAACCTGACCTTGAACATTTCTGGGGCTGGAGCATCCACAACTTCTCTGGGCAACCAGTTCCAGTGCCTCATGTATAGCAGTTCATATATGTCATGCTTAGCATCAGGTTTACACTCACACATTCATCTAGTTTGGAGATTTCTTATTGTAGAATCTCTTAGGATTAAAGAAAGAAGGAATTCATTTACTTTGGTATAAACTAGCAAAACAGAGGGATTTCAAGATTTGTGGAAGTATTTAAGTATTGTGTGCTGTAGCTAGATTGAAAAGCATTGAGCTCCCTGATGTCTACTCTGCTGTGCTGATTGGGAATCTGGTAAGATTGCCAGGCTGTAACTCACTCAGGTCTCCTTCTAGCAGCATGCCCAGAGCTAGTATTCTAAAAGGGCTACTGAATCCACAGGCACAGTGAAAAGGCCAGATGATATTTAAATTCAGGAACATACATACCTCTAAATAATAGTCACTCTTCCCAACTAATTTTTTTGAATTAACATTTTAGTGGTTGAGTGGGGAAATTCCTTTTATTTATCTCTTTAATAAATAGTATTTTACTCAATGCCTGTACTAAAGAGCAGTGAGGTATTTTCTAAAAAAAAATCTGCTGAAATAGAAAGGCAGTGAGAAGTCTCAAGCCAACCTGATGATGCATGTTGATATTTTGTTTTAAACTATCCAATAAGATTGCTCAGATTAACAGGTCACTCAGACTTTTCCAGGCTCTCTTTGTACTGGTGGGACAGGCAAATGCACCAGATAGGCTTTTTAAGTAACTGCACAGATAAAGTCTGGACAGTTTTAGTATATATGACTTGCCAGCTCAAGCAGAGAGACTGACAGTGTGGAAACAGCTTGTCAGAGCCCAGGTCATGGTTAAAAACTGCTAATGTTAATGCTGACAGCCTGTAAAGTCCCTGCTATCCATGATACCTTTAGTCAAGTTATAAAACACTCTAGAGGATTCTATTTCTTTATCCTTCACTATTTTATCCATTTCTGTCATTACTGAAAATATTTAACTAATTCTGTGAATATCCCTTGCTTTATGTGCATTTGTCAAGCTGAAGCTTGTCACTGGTACCCAGCACTGCAGCATCCAGTGCCTTTGTAGACAGGAAGATGTGCTTGCAGATAGCTGGGAATGGCTATTGTCCACATGACATCCTGCTCCAGGAGCCTCCCTAGGCTGCATAAGAATGCTTTCTGATTTAGCTGAGATTTGCTACAAATGAGGTCATAGAGAGTGGCAGGCAGGCGATGACCTCAGTGGACACTAGGAAATAAGTATTATTGCTCAATTCTAGTGAGAAAACATGAAACTGCAAGAGCTGTATCATCCTCCTGCTGAGCCTCTTTTCACACAGGTCCACAGAAGGAAGTTGTGCTCAGAGGCCTGGGTACTGAGGGCACATCTGTTGTTCTCCTTGCAGTGAGATAAGTCTTATATCCTGCATAAAGTCCAGCACTCTGTCTATGAAATAAAACTTCTTAAACCAAGTTGTCTTTTTATCCTTTTAATTTGGGATCAAGCTTTTGCTTCCCCTGTGTATTGATCTAATGTGCTCTATTGTCACTAAGTAGTCCCTTGCCACTAGAGACCCAATGTTCCCACTCCTGCCATACACCATATCTGAAATCTGTACATTAGAAAAAGCTGCAATAGGAAAGATCAGTGGCAAAGGTCCAGTCTGGTATTAAATATGTGCATAGCATATCTGGGCAATTGAGGAAGACTGGGAATCTTTTTTGCTTTGTTCTACTAGAATTTGCGAAGTTACCTGCAAATATCGAACGTGCTCTTGGCCAGCATGGAAATAGTGCTATTTACTACAGAAGTCACAGAGACTAAAAATGGCAGGATACAAATAAGAATGAAGGTAGAAACTGAATACAATAGAAATACAGTTTAGAACAACAGAAATAAAAGGCTCAGGGCATGGATTTCAAAACCAAGAATCACCCCCAGTTATTCTGGGATTTACCCTTACCAAGTCAAATGCAGTAGTGCAAGTACTACAGAAATAAGAAGCCTGCAAGGTAATTCCATGTTGTCAAAGACATCTCACTATCAAAAAACCAGTGCATGTAAGAGCAAAAGTGGAGTTTAGACCATTTAAATCTAGCTGAACCTTTGCTTGAAACAGAGCATACTAAAAAGAAGACAGCTATTCCTTTGAAAAGATCACAGAATTGCAGGATAGTTGAGGTTGGAAGAGACTTCTTCAGATCATGCAGTCCAGCCTCTCCTGCTCAAAGCTGTCAAGTTTATCTGTTGATAGCAGTAAAAAGAACTGTATCACAAATAATGGGTGAGTACTGCATAGAGAGAGGGTCTAAAATATCCGCAGTTCACATTGCTGCTTTAAAATATCCTCAGTTCACATACCTGCTTTTTTTTTTTCATGTTTTCTGAAAACATGTTACAAGGCCAAGTGATTCTTTAGGGTGCTTAGATTTCAGGACAAAAGGGCTTGTTAGGTAACTTCTCCAAACTAGGATACTTTGTCATTAGTTGTCATCAATGAAAACAAACTAGAACTTACTGCACTGACCTGCTTGCAGCCTTATACTAATATCTCCTGCAGTAGTCAACTTCTGTTTGGTCTCATAGCATAATTAAACAGACTCTTACGTTCATCTTATCTTTTCAAAAAACTTTCAGTTAGGTAGAAATTATGTATTTTAAAAAATGTATATATTTTTAAACTTTTTTTACCCTTTTGTCCTTGTTCCTATTATAGGTAAGCTATAGCGAAGTATAAGAAAAAGATGATACTGAAATAATCAATTACACTTGGCAAGTTAAATGTTAATTATTAGAGTATTGTCCCATATTGACTTTCTCATCCAAGCAAATGCCATTTAAATCACTGAAGCTTGTCAAGTAGCTTCCTATTCTGGCAAACTTTTAAAACTCTTTTACTTTTGGAATGCTTGGTAACACAAAGATGTTTGAATTTGCAAAGCATTTTTTTTCCTTGTTGAGTTTGTCAGTGTGCCTTGCTTCTCTTTTTTACTAGTCTGTCATGCTCTCTGTTATTCTAGATAGTGCATGTTTTTCACTCTGACTTCTAGTGCCTTTCTTTCTAATCTTTTTCTTGAAAAGTTCATAGTCCTCTTCTGACTTCTGAAACTTAAATAGATTTCATAAGATGCAAGGTAGCTCCTAGTACAGTCACAGCAAAAGAAATTGCCAGGAATCTGACATGTAATGTAAACAGGAATGAATCTTGTATGAGCCCTGTAAATTTTGGTCTTTGATGAAATATGGTTTGTTATATGTTCTCTTATCATAACTAGATACAACATTTGGACTGAAGGAGTCCTAACTAGCAGTGTTAGTTTTTCTGTAAGTTTCTTTTCTCTTTAATTGACAAGGTTGCTGTAGCACCAACTCTGTTTCGTGGTGTAACAAACACCTCTGCTATAGTATGAAAGTGTGGCACATGTAGCACCACTTCCTTGGCTGAAACATGCTGATTCTGTTCAGGAGCTACACTGATTTATGCCACCTGAAAACTTGGCCCACCTTGCATATGAAACCAGACAAGGGGCTTTTAGCCTCATGTGAGGAAACACTCCTATTCTCTTTCCTATGATCTTTGAGTAATCCTGACTGCAGGATTTTGCCCTCAGGCAAAACCAATGGGATGAGCATAGCTCAGAGAGTTAAGAGCAACACGTTGCCAGTGAGTTGAAATACTGTGGCTCTAGGAGAAACTAATAGAAGGAAAATTTCCTGACAATCATTTCCTTGGATAGCCATGAAGAAGATTCACATGAAAATATAAGTATGTCTGGCATAAGTTACCATTCTCTATTGGGGCAAATATGTACACTTATGTGCACTACTAGAGAATTTTTCAGAGCGAGTACAAATAAAGTCATCAAAATTTGTGGTATCTGACAAGATAAAAGGAACAGTCAAAGTAACAATATGTGTAGGGCCAAATGTTCGTGCAATTTATGTATCTAATTTGATTCTATAAGACAGAATCTGACACTGCAAGCAACTTACTTGCTAAGGAGAGATGACATACTTCCTATGAAAGGTCTGCATGGTATTATTACTATTTTACTGGATGCTTACTAGAAATTGTTTTTAAAAATCTCTTCAGTAGGCTCCACATAGTAAAGTCTGTTGCTCTGTATTTAGATCACATTTGGACTGCGGTTATGCTTTGTCTTTTCTATTTTTCCCTTGTTTTTTTTTTTTCTTCCTTCTCCTTTCTTTTTCTTCTGTGGATTCTCAGCTGTAGGTGACATTATTGTGATGGCTGCATTTCAAAGACCTCACCTGCTCTGTCATCTCTGAATTTATGTTACACTTCATGGTATCAGCTCTAACGATCTTATTCTCTCGCTCTCTCTTTCCTTTGCACCTCTACTCACTTCCTGACACTTGACACAATAAAACTCTTTTTCATTTAGAAACTGCATTTAACCCCTTTTCACCAACAGCTTTTTACTCAAAAAAGAAAGAAAAGCATATTAATGAGACACTACAACTTTGGGGATTCAATATTTTTTTAATTACAAATAAATATATTTATGTACTCTTTTGTTTATACCTAGCCAGTCTTTATAAGAGTTACCTGTGCATATCTATCTTTAAAAATTCATAAATGACATGTGGGTTCCTTTAATTTTTTTTTCCATCAGTCTTTTATAATCAGGCTTCATTTCCTGGCAGTTAAGAAAATAAAAGAAAACAGCCACAGTGATGAAGACAAACTTAACTCTCTCATGAAGATCCTTTCAACCAATGAAAATCTTCAGTGTTTATGACCTGGCACATTTTATTAAATGCTATGGCTTCATTTACATATACATTAAATTGTATTGTTGGGAAAAAATTAGTTTAAAGAGCCATTGCCTTTAACTATACCTTATAAACAAAGAAACACAACTTGATAATCAGAAATTCTAATGAATGAGTGAACAGCTTATTTAAAAAAATAATAACTTTTCCAACATGTAACCAGTATCTGCAAGAAAAATATGTATGCAAAAGCACAGTAATAACCATCTAGAGAAGTTGCATAAAATCCTATTACCTATTAATTTCATTTCTCTTTTGCTGAAGATGTCATTAGCAGACAAAGTTGTCATTCTTTTAAAGTAGTTAAAATTTCTAAGCACTTAGTGAATATTTTGAATGATCAATATTTAGCCTATTCGTTATTCATGTGCTATTCAATTTAGCTATGTGAAGTTCTTTATTGGTAGAAGAACAAGTCTGAATTGAATTCACATAAATATGTATTTTTGAATAGGGAAAGATTATGCAGGAAAGATTCAAGCATGTTGGGTTCTGTATTTTTTTGGTTTTTGGTTGTTTTTTTTTTCAAAGTGGGTGGTTTATGTTTTTGTTGTACCCAACCTATATTATTTTCTATTTCTTGAATGCACTCATTTCTGTATTTCTGATGGAAAAAGGATCATAAATATATTTAAGTAAGTTAAATACAGACTTTACAAATATGGGTACAAAGAGATATGTAAAATGCTGTGTCTTCAGTGAACAGATGGACCAAGAAGTTGTTGTGAATCTGGCTAGGAACTATGGTGAATGATATTTCATTAGCCCATATCAGTTACAGATCTGTTGAACAAAATAAGACTCCAGACATTTTCTGAATTACTCTCTTATATAGGTCAAATCACAGTTGTAAGAGCAAATGTTCACAAACGGCCACTGATCTGGGTGGCCCAGATTTTAAAAGCCCAGCTGGAAGCATTTTGGGTCTCGTGGAATTGTAGAGTACTTTTTTTTTCTGAGACCCAAACCCAAGGATATCTCAAAATTGAGCTTCAGAATAAAAACTGTCATGTAGGAAATGCTTGTTATTAAAAGTCCTGTTTCTCCATCATATACTTTCTTTAGTATCATATGGACATTATTTCCTCTGGAAAGGTTTCTTTCTTATTGTGCCAGAGAAAGGGAATAAGTGATTGTTTGGTCTGCCATAGACCTCTTTGCAACCTTAAGCAGTTCACTTAACATGCCTTTGTCACCCTTCCTCATATATATAATAATAACAGCTAGCTCTGTATTGTGCAAAATAAGTGTGGCAGTATTTCACATCAGTCAATTTCATTTTGAGCAAAAAAACAGATACAAGAAGTATGCATATCTATAATCTAGGGCAATATGGCCTGAATCTTGAGTGCTACTGTGATACAAGTAATTAACATTTTCTTCCTGGAATGAAGGCTGTCAACACATTTTTTAATAGATTCCATGAATTAAGTCATGGTTTCAAACAATTTGGTCTGAAGTTGTGCATTAAAACTGTGGTGAGCCATTAAAAAGATGACTTACCAACTGTCAAAAGCAAAATAAGAATTAAGAAGGTGAAGAGGGAGAGTGTTGTGTGACAGCCACCATAGATTTTCCAGGCTGAATGCTCAGATGCCTCTCTGCATATGGGTCTGCTGGAAACTTTCACTACAGGTACAGAAGTCACACCTGTGACTGTAGCAAGAAACCCTGATTTCCTCTTCAGTTTTTCTTACCACTTATGTAAAAGATTTAAGCAAAAAGATTCAGCATGATGTTAATGCTAATTGCAATTTTGTTATAGTCATTGCAAACAACAGTAATGAAATAATCTATTTTTGAAAAACGGAGTGCAGTAAGCCTAAATTCTTTTGGTGAGCAGAACTATTTTGGTTTTAACTTTCTCTCAGGTGACGATTAAATTCTCCTTTCAGCCATAGACTGAAATGTATCACCACCTAATTTTTTTCATAGAATTAACTCCCACTGCCTGTTTAGTGATTCATAGACACCACCATATGAAGCTGTCAGACTGTAGATACTGGAGGGTAAGGGAAAAGACTATATTGCCCTTCATATAAAATGAGGGAATTTATCACTGCTTCTTTTTGGAGCTTGGTACAACCTCCTCCGAGCACTACAGTAGCTCCAACAAGCAAGCAGGCGTTGCCTTGTGTGAAAATCAATAATGCCTCACACAGGTGCTAGAAATGCCTGTAAAGTAAGAGAGGTACTCAGCCATAGTTACTAAATGCTGCTGAAGGAAACCCTCACTTTTCAAAGCTACAGGAAATCATTCTTCTGAAGTGATCATTTTCTCTTACTTGTCTTGTGACTCCTGTTCATCTTTGCCCCCTGTGCTGCTATGAGTAAGTGACAGGTCACCACAGTAACCTTTTAACATGAGGTATGGAACACTGAAAGTAATTCAAAAGGCTATTTTTTTTTTGTTGCAGTAAATAGCCTGTCTGAACCAGATACAAGCTTCTGATGTAACGCTGTTTGTCTTCAAGCACCTTCAACAGAGCAAATCTGCTTTTGTTTTGACATTTTGCTGTCAAATTTCCTGAATGCATAATTACAGATATATTATAGAAATACGAGTGCTACAGTCAGGTCTGCTTCCCAGTCATAGATAGATAATTCCATGAATAACAAATCCATTATCACCCTTGCTACTGACAGCAACAATAAAAAAATCATTGTATCAACAAAGGAAACAAATGATGCTAACATATACAAAAGGAATATTGTATTGGCCCAGTACACAGGTAGCCATACAGACAAATATGCCCTTCTACATATATTGCTTTTGATTTTTTAATTTTTGGAGTAGAACAGGAATAATTCTTTAGTAAGGAAGGATAAAAGCCACAGACCTACCTACTTGTTTTTACAAAACATCTATGTGCCCAGTTTCTCAATGGGAACAAAACAAAATAATTAAGTTTTAGTTTGGAAGAGCCACTGTAAAATTTGTGTTTGTGGCAAGCATGTTACACTTCATATTTGTGGCAACTTAACTTCAGTCCTCACATATTAAAACACTTTCTCTTCACATTGAATACTTATTTGTTGCAAATTTTATTACAGTTTAATGCAAGATACTAAAGTTTGCAAATAAGTTACTGAGCTGTGGCCTAGACTGGCCTGCTGCAAAGTGTGAAGGGCTATATGTGCCTCATAGAACAACTAGTGGGTGTCAAAACCCTCCTAGGTTATTCCACATGACTTTGTTGGGTGCTGGGGCCAGCTCTTTGCTTAGCTGTGTGTTCTGTATGGCCCTGACAATATTCTAACACTTGTAACAAGTCATCTTGCCTAAACACTACAGCTGAGATGGGATCTCCTTCTATGACCCCAGTGTACAATGGTCGTGCCTGAAATTGTATCATATGTGCCATATGTAAATCCTGTACCAGGTAATTCTCCAGCTGGGCTATAATATGCCAAGTAAAAATAAATGTCTGATCCTTTAGGGGGATCAGACATTTATTTATTGTTCCATCCTATGCATAAACGGTTTTCCTTTGTCCTATCAGAGTAAACAAAAGAAAAGAAAATTCATATCACAACAGAAAAATACTTCTTTTCCACTTCTATCTTCAGTATCTTCCCTCTGTTCCTAAATCTTTCAAACAGACAATTTAATCCCACATCCACTTGGGGTATAAAGACCTTTACTCCTGTGCACATACCAGATTGAAATCAAACCAAGAGGGGATACTTTTTCAAATAGTGTATGTTTAAATTGTGCAGCTTCTTGGCACAGGAAATTGTGGATATTAAAATATTTTATTAATTCAGAATACAACTGGACAAATGCATCTAATAAGTCTCCATTGACATTTTTCTAGCATTAAGACATTTCAGATCTGGGAGGGGAAGTAGTAAGGCAGTTTTGTCTTGTTCTTAAATGCTTTCCAGAATATCTGAACCCAGACTTGTCAGAAATAGGGTGTTTGGTCTGATACAGAGGTTCTTATGTATCACTGTGCACGTGTCCAGTAAAGGCTTCATGAGCCAAGGTTGCAAAAGATAATTGAGATCTTCTGGATGACTGAGTTTAAAGAAGAATGCCTTAGTGTTAATGTCACCACAGCAGAAATTTTATTCCATTCCTCACATTAAAAAAAAAAAAAAGTAGATCTTTTACTTTTTTAGAACATCTATATGAATAGTAAACTAGTACAGACTAATCAAGTCATGCAATACCATAAATCATCAGCTTTATGTATCTGAACTACAAGGGATGGAAGGTAACAGGTCTGTGTTGGAACACTGGTTACAGCATAATTGTATAACCCTAACTATATGAACACTTTCATAAATACATCTGTGCTGAATTTTATGATGTAGGAAAACAGTATTCAGAATTGCGCTCATTGCTGCTAAAAAAAATGTGGTGATTTATCTGCCCTCAGCAAAAATAGCAGCAGGCTACCTACTGTTAAATAGCAAAACATTTCTTGAGAGCTTTCCATGTGATTCTTCATGCAGAGGGGAACTCATACATAGATTTCTGTTAGTACCAATCCAGGAGAAACCCAGCACAGTTCTAGAAAATTGGCTTTTGACATCCTTGATCTGTGACTGATTACCTGCAGCACTAGACAGATTTTGCTGGCTGGATCAGAAAGCAACATACCAGTAGATTTACTTGAAGGAAAAATGTAGGAGGAGGAATAGGTTTTCAGTGATCTTGTAAGCCTTCAGTGTCCTGAGGCACAGGCCATCATTACATGACTATATATTTGCTAGTGCCAATTTGTTTTTATTTATTTAGGGAGACTGTGACATTCACTGGTGTTCTGTCCACGTTACTCAACTAGACTTTGAAAATGGTGCTAGCACAGCTGAAGTAAAAAGAACCATGGGAACCATCTGTCTTGATCCTAAGCCATGCAACTGCATTCATTTCTGAATGGAAATTGGAGCACTGTACACAGAAACTCCCAGGGCCTATGAAGCAGCAGGGAGCATGGCAGCAGAGCAGAACAACTTGGGGAGACCAGCTACAGTGCCTGGGACCTATCAAAAACACTCCTGTGCTCTAGATGAAATTACAACCAGGAAAAATGTTTTAAGTGAAACACTACAGCACAGTGAACCTACATAACCTACTGGGAGTGTCATGAGAACACATGACCAATCTCTATTTTTTATACTAATGCAGTAAATCCTGTTATGTATTATCTCCATATCATTTGGCATGCACTGCTCATGGAGAGGATCTCTTCCCAAAGAGATGTGAGGGAAGAGTGACTCCCTTTGGTTGCTGGGAATAAAGACTGGATTTGTGACTTTGAGCAAGTGTGTTCCTCAACCACATACAAGCAGTCATCCCTCCAGGATTCTAGCAGTGACTGGGTCCATTGCCTGTAGATCTTTCCCAGTAAAATACATGCTACTTTCTTAAACCAGGGACAGTCCTACTCAAAAAATGGTACATTGTTGTACTTTAGTGAGATAGTATCACCTGTAAACTTCAGCCCCTGACAGATGTGTGTACATACGTACCATGTATGTGTGCCAGTTGTAAACATCTGTCTAAATGAGTGTGTTGACAATGAATTACTCAAGGAAACTTGACTTTTTTTTTTAGTGTGAATTAACAGCTTCTTGACTTGTTACTACATCAACTGCTAATTAGTCCCTGAGTGTAGTTCAAGGTGTTGGCATTCATTACAAAGCTTTCTGCGGTTGTTTGGATCTTTATCTGCCTCAAAGGCAGAATCTTTAGGCAAAAATAGTTCTTCAGGATACACAGAGCAGGAAAAGGAAAGGTGGGCTGTAAGGTCAAGAGTTGGTGTTAAAGACAGCACATCACCTAGATTTGGCTCCAATAATGTAAAAGTGCTTTAAGTTAGGTGATGACTTTAACCATCAGGACTAAGAGCAAGATTAATTGTTGGAATAAAGATAGGGAAATCAGAACCTGGAACTTCAGGAGATTACTGAACTCTAGTCAAAAGAGCCATCTAGCATGTATCCCTTGATTCTGAAAAAAATCCCAAGTACATAATTCTAGGTGTCTAGATAAACAAAGGTATGAGAACAAATACCCTTAACAAACAAGCAGTAATAATTTGAAGTGATGATAAATACAATGCATCTACTTGGGAATAGTAAAAAAGCTGATTTAGGGAAATTTATAAATCTGTAATCTTTTCCTTTATAGTATTCATGAATTCAGGTTAGAATTTGAAAAGTAAGATAAATACATGGAATCTAAATGAAAAGGCAATATAAGGCAGTATCATCTTTTATACAGGATAAGAATATCTGTGTTTTATTTGAAAATGGACTTCTAACAAGAAGATGTAGCAAATTGTATCTTACCTGAAGTTTTTGAACTAATTCCACATATGAGCGCTTAAAGTAATTCAATTTTGTTAAGTCTGTAACACTTAGCTTCCAATGAGATTTTAAAATCTTGATTTTATTTAAGTCAGTTAATCAAATAGTTTTTTTCAGAAACATATGATTAAGGAAACACTTTGAAGGCAAACCTCAGCTTACTTTTTCTAACCTACTTACCTTAATACTAATGCTCTAAATCCACCTAGATACAGGTATGAAGGCTCACATCATTCACGCATATAATACTGGTCTGTGTTGTCCTTACAAAAAATATATCCAGCTGAGATAACAACTAGGTAGAGGGAAAAGTCTAGGGTTCATCCAGCTATTTCAAGATAGCAACACCTAACATGTCATATGTTTCAGAGCAAATGATGCTCTAAAAGCCTTGTTTGAGCTGACTTTAGTTTGTCTCCGTATTTTTTCTTCCTCTTGACTTTCAGGAAAGAAAACATTTCTTTAAATACCCTGATCATAAGCCAAGAGAAACCAACACTTATGCTCATTTCCTGTCTCTCTGTTTCCTTTTCTAGACTTGCTCTGCCTATCACTCTAAAAGCCTTCCTTTTAGGGTTTCATTAGCAATTGCAATTGCACTTCTTTGATTTGCAGAAAAGTTCTACTACATTTTTTTAAAGTATAACACCAGATTTCTTTGTTTGGTGGGGTTTTATTTTTCCCAAGTTACTAATTTCCAAGAGTTCAGCCTGAGCAGAAGAATTGATGGCTACTGTTAATATGCTGCACTAAAGAAACTTCTCTACAGAAAGTTTGAAAAAAAAAAAACCCCAAAACAGTGGCATGGTGTCACAGCTAGGGTGGTTGACTACATAGGAATATTTGCATGGAGCACTGTGGAGTTCTATATGTGCCACACTTTTCTTACTGTAGAAATTCATAGATGATGGTTCTTCCTTTCACTCTCAGTGGTAGAAAAGTGTTGACATATATTTTCAAGCCTGGCATAATTTTTCATGGGACTGTTTCATGGAACTACCAGTGGAAAGCTCCTCTTTGCTGCTCTTCATCTTTTTTTCCTCTTCCACTTCCACTTCTATATTTTTTAACAGAAGAATCGCAATAGAAAGTCCAAGGTCTGAATTTTGGTGGTGGTGCTGGGTGCTCTGTAGATAACAGTAGGATACTCATCAAAAAACAGCAAAGGAAAAATGAGACTAGTTAAGGGGGAGTTCTATCCCTTTCTTTTGAGGTAGTGAGATTTTGCCACAAAGTATTGAAATTTTAATCTATGTGTGAAACTAAGAGACTAATATAATTTCTGACCTATGCATTTCCCTTTAAACATAAAACACAAACAGGACTGCTTCATCTTGATATCAGAAATATTCTGATGTTAATTAATTCATTATTCTGTGAATGACTAATGATGTAAATATATGTTTTGCAAGCACATACACCATATTATGTTACATATGTAAAGTTGTCAGTGAGTAAAAGAATAAGGAAACTTTGTATACAGTTCTACGGTACCTGCTATGTTGCTTTTTTACCCATCATTGAAAGAGAAAATATTTTCTCACAACGTCGGTGCATAGTCACAAAAAATGAACGCCTCCACACTTCTTGTTTAATGCCTTCAATTCTGTGGTTACCTCTGTATTGTGTAGATTAATCCACAGTCAGCCCATTGATGACAAGCTGCATGGCTGCCCTGCTGCCCTCGGTCCTGGGTGTCCTTCCCCTCAGTCTTCCATGGTTCTGAGGGACATTTTCAGTGCAATGTGGCTGAGGTGCTTTGGAGAAGCACTCTCCTCTCTTTCCCTGCCTGAGGATGCTCTCCCCCGCCCCACAGAGCAGGGTCGGTTACTTCACAGCCCAGAAAGCATAAAATGCTGACAAAAATGCCTCATAAAAATGCTTGCATTGGAAATTTATGCAGCTATTGGTATTGCCACCCCATGTGCAGGGCAGAATGGCCTGCACACCCACTGCCAGGGAGCTCTCCTGGTGGTTCATGGGGACAGCCTATGTGTGTGCCTGAACACAGCCAGAGGCAAGAAAGGGCAGCCATGCAGACAGACCCTGTCCTCTGGCCCTGAGGGGGCTGGGCTCTCCTCACCCTCCTCACCCTCCTCACCCTCCTCACCCTTGCCTGCCCCCTGCCCTGCTGCTGGATGGCCCCGTTCCACCTTCCCTCGTAGGCTTCTGCATCATCTGATGGTGGATCACAGCAGCAGGCCCAGCTGGGCTGGCAGACATTTCCCCCCTTTCTGGTGGCCAGCCACAAGCCCCTGGTGTGGGTGGTCAGCCTGGGCTTAGCATCCAGCTTTTCCCAAAACCCAGGGGAGGTGTGCTCAGGTGCATTGCTTCTGAAGTGGTAACAGGCCCACCTGAATCCAAAGGGATGTGCTGAGAAAAAAGAGCAGTTATTGATAGTTGAGAAACTGAAATTGAAATTGATATAATCTTGTGTTGCATCATCCAACCCACTTTCCTAATCCTGCCTCTTTTAAATCTGAGTGGCCATGCTGACACAATTTTATACAACCAGCAGCTTATCTTCTGACTTGGTGCACTTGCAGGTAGCTTGCCACAAATTCACACTTTTTTTCCCTCAAAAAAAGCTCCATGAGGGTTTTCTATCTCTCCCTTGAGGAGTCTGGTGGGCTTTGCCGTTCAAAGACCAAGTTGCAAAACTTTCTTCCAGACAGTTCTTGGGCAGGGAGTGATGGAGGGTGACTGTGGGATATGTTGGTTGTCCCCTCTCCAGTGGGAAAGGCCATTGTGTTCAGTGAGGGATTCAGGCAGGCTAAGCTTGTGGGGCAGGTACTTGTTCTGCTGTTTTATTGCATGCTGCCAGATACAGGTATAGACAGTTCTTTGGAGACTGGTGAAGGGTAATAGCCTGGGGGTCTGGATTCATGTTCTCTCCTTCCTTCCCACATATGCCTGATAAACAGAAGAGCTGGTAGCTAATGGTGAGAGGCAGACAATTACTTAGGGCAAACAGCCTGAGGGCTTCACAAGTGGGGCACAACTCAAGGGCTACCTGAGATTTCTCAGGGGTGCTAGAGAGGCTTATTGAATAATCAGCATGTCTGAAGCAACCTGTGCCTGGGTCAAGCAGCAGAGATACAGACAAGGTCCCTTCACCCTGGGGCACTTTCCTTTAGCTCATGTCTAAGGCTGATCTTGACTCTCAAGGGAAAGTTGACAGAGCATGTAGGCAGGTCCCATGGATATACTCAGTGGATGTGTTGCACTGATGCTCTGTGCAGCTGATGTGGAGTGTGTTGGGCTTGTCTTTATAGGTCTATTTTATTTACTTTCCCATCACTTCAGCTATCAGGACAAAACTTACAAATGTGGTTGTGTGTAAATAGTATCCAAACAGACACAGGTAAACCTTTTAGAAAAGATAAATGGTATTTTCTAGGTGTTCTGTCAAACTTTTAGTTTTTCACCAAGCCACAGTACTAATAAATCATTGTCAGTGTCCACTCATCTTATTACTAACAGGGAATGTCATGACAATACAAACAAGACTTACCAGTAGGTCAGGGTATTTTCTATTTCTATAGACTTTTGATATTTTTTCCTTAATTCACTACAAATCATAATCAGTCACAGGATATTTATGCAGCAATGAATAAAAAGGTATGTTCAGTAGTTCATACTGATTCATGCATGATAGGATCCATTTGTTTCATGCTCTAAAAATTCCATATTAATAACTAAAAACTGTTTCCATTTTTAGATTTTTTTTAGTTACATAACAGACATTTTCAGTCTTTAAACATTTTTTGAAATCTACCTTCCTTTACAAATGCCAATCAAGCCCCATTTTTTTTCAAAGAAGCAAAGAAACAGCAGCTGGAAAATTGTTTCATCAAAGATAGTTAAGGTAATATGTTGAGGTAAAGGTAAAAAACTCTAAATGTGAAGCTGAAGAGGTAACAGTATGAGTAAAAATATGGCTATCCACCATTTTGTATAATGACCTTTCAAAAGCAAGGCTAACTTTAATTCAGTATAGATAATGAGGCTTTAGTGCCCAGTAAACCTAGAACTTTCCAAGCTTGAATAGGAATAGGAAAGTTGGAGCCACTCAAAGCAAGAAGTAAAATTTTTTTCATGGATTTGGTTTCTGGAAAGATTACTTTAGCATCCTACCTTCATTTATGTTGCAAATGAAAGGAAAAAATCTATTAGAACACAAGAAACAATGAATTATAAGGAAAATAAAAAAAAATATATTTCTAAAAGGAATCAGATTAACTTTACTGCATATATCCTTCTACTCTATTTTATCATCACTGGAAGGAAATAAACCCCAAGCAATTTCTACTAAACTACCCATATTGCCACACAAGTGTTCAGAATCACAAGTCAGGCTTTTAAGTAATGAGATCAGCTTCAAAAGTTGAATGATTTTTAAAAGCAATATATCTGATTTTGTGTAAGTCTGCACATGTATTCTTTTAGAGTAAGAATTTGAGATGTTATCATCCCCAAGCTCACTCTTTTTATTTTTTCCCCTTTTTGTTTTTCTTTTTTTTTCCCACAAAATAAGAGGACTAATTATTGTGAAACTTACAATGAAATCACAAATATTGTCAATGTCATATCTCCCCCAGGACTCAGTTAATAAATGCAAGCTAGTAATAACATAAAATAAATTCCCAGGACAAGATCAAACCTCGTTTTTCTGCTGTGTTACCACATGGGGTAAATAGTGGGTGGGGATGTAGGAGGGTGCACAATAAAATACAAAATAAACAGAAAGTCATTAAATTTGAAAGAGAAAAAAAGCCCTAAACAGATCTGTATTTAGTGAGCCTTGAACAATGAGTATGGCCTAAGGACTGGAGCAGTGCTGGTGGTAACTCCTGCCTGCTGTAAAACATATTACAGGGCAAATGGAAAAATGGTTTAAAGTCTAATTTTTCTATTTCTCATCAGCACAGGCAGGTAGCTGATAAAGGGGCCGATAAAGGGGCTGATAAAGGGGCTTGTGGTAGTTCCATCACAGGTAGGCAGGGTGAACAGATCAAGGTTTTCCTCTCCAAATCAAAGCATTAAAAAGTATGGTTTTTTTGTGGGTACTCATATTAAATCAATGACAAACTTTCAGCTGTACACATGAGAGTGGTATTTTTGCCTAGAAGTCACCTAAAACCAGAAGGTCTCTTCCCTTTCCCATTGAAAGTACGTGGGTTTGCTGTAGTGCAATCACAAAAGCCAAACCTGAGCTGTTTTTTTGCTAGTGCAGAGGTTCTGCAGACTTTTCCAAACCTGTGTTGGCTTGTGCAGAATGACTTCACTGCTCAGCAATAGGCACATGAAATGCAATCAGTCATCGCAGGTGCCTGTAGCCACACACTTGGCTATGCTGTAGTGCTTTTTAGCATGATAGAAAATATCACAGAACTTTAGAAGAAATGGTTACACCTGATTAAACTATTTAAAATCTCTGGAGTTACATCTATTTTTATGGCATTAAATTGACTTACCTGTTAACTTGGGGAATATTCAAAATCCTACTAAAATTTTATTGTATTTAAACTATAGAGGCACTGAGAATGGCACAGTGAATTATGAAACAGCACAGAGACATACCATTTCTCATTAAAAAGCCTTTACCACAATTAGATAGATCTCAGAAGCATTTTTCTATTTGTATTGCTGTTCAAATGCCATTTTTACTATTCAAATGTTTTGAAAATTGATTTTAATTTCTATTACCTTTTCAATGTCATTTCTTCTGAGCTAAGGGACTACTAACAAGAGAAAAAGCAGACAGCAATAGGACAAGACTATCTGGCATGAAAGGCTACTGAGTTCTCCAGAAATAATATTTGCAAATTCCACTGTTCAGATTGCATTTTATAAAGGGAAAAGAGAGTAATCTTTTTCTTTTTCTCACAAATTTGATGGGAGAACTTCGTCCCTTTTGGTAATGTTTTGACTGGCAGTGAAAATCTTAAAGAAAACAGAACTGTCTTCTGAAAATACCTTACAACAAGGTTTTTGCTGGGCAGTGATTTACTTGGTATTAGCAGTGATATAATTAGTATAAACAATTATTGGAGAAAATGAAAGACTGATTCCATAGCTTTGTGTGCACTTGTCCACTCACCTGTCATGTACAGATGATTTTTCTATTCCCATTTCCGGATATAGTTTTTCTGAGAATTTTCATTATGAAAAAGTCTGAAAACGCAAATATTTATGAAATATTTAACTCTATTTTCTGAGTAACCTGACTGACCCTATGTATTATGGCTACATCTATTTCCTCAGGCTTTTCAGGTAATCATTCTAGCCAGAAAAGAATTTTATATTATTCACAGATCAGAACAAGTCTGCTTTTATTTGCTGTTGGTGCTGTTGGATTTTAGTCTGGTACCACAGATCTGAATTCTCTCTTGGACAAGGCAGTCAAGATTCCCCTTTTCTCATGTGGTCTAGAGCCCCAACAACACACCCAGACATAGGAATTTCCTCAAATAAATCCTCAGTCCTAGGTTAAAATTGACAAACCAGTTTTTTAATTTTGGCCAGTAAACAGGTGATAACGTGTATAAAACTATACATTTCAGATGTAAGGACATAGATATCTTTTTAATTTACTTGTTTTTCAATGTTAGTCAGAGATATTTGCTTATATGCACATATATAGAGAAATATCTACACCCTGAAGTAGGCAGATGTAAAGATCTGATTTGCATGCATATATCATACATTTGCAAGAATGTATGAGGCATTCATGTCTAAAATAGAAAATCTGGCTTAAGGTATTTTTCGAGTCTGAGAAAATTTTATTTATTTATTTCACAGATGATTAGCAAAGAAATCTACAATGACTTTTGACTTTGTTGTCACTGATTTAACTTAAGAAGTTTTTGGTTAGAAGTAGTCAGGTAAGAAGGATACTTTACTCCCAAATTCTCTCTTGAGGATAAAATCCTTGGGTGGCCATATGCAGGTGACTAACAGCAGTTTTTCAGCCTGTATTAAGAAAGTCTTTTCTGTGTGTGGTAGATCAACAAGCCCAGCTAAACCTAAAAGGAAGTAATCATAAGGGAATTTGGTAATGGAAGCAAAAAGCTAAGTGGCAAAATATTGTGGAGGCACTGTTAAATAATATGTGATGTATGGGACAGAAGGCTGCTGGCATTCAGATCAAGGTGACTTTCAAGTGGAAAGTGTCCTTCTGCTATGCACTGAAAGCAATACAGGTGAGATGGGAAATTTCTTCACATAAAAATTATTAAACATGAGCACTTTTAGAAAATATTTACTTGAAAAATGTTTCCAATCACTTAAAAATAAATAAACCTGTGACATTTTAAAAATGATATATTTATTGAAACCACTTAGTTGGGAGAATGTTGTATGTGTTTGGGAAATATGCTGGATTTGTTGGTGAGTATACAGAGATATTAGAGAAGAAAAAAGACTGCTTGATTCCCAAACAACAGTTTAAAATAGTTCCTGAAGTTAGTTTACCTATTTTGTTGTTGTGCTTTTAAACTACAAGTTTAAGACATTTTTCTCTGAAGTTATTGAAGAATATCTTTTACCTCTTCTCAAAGCTAATGGATTTTTATCCCACAGTTGCAGGTGTCTAAATGTGTTGCTTTTGTCCTCAATTAAATTTAGTTGTGGTGAAAAGTTGGCTATATAGACAGGCACATTGTTTCACTTTAGATATGGATTCCTCAGTGTTTTATTTCCAAGTGCATAGTAACTTAAGTTGCACAAAATATAAGTAGTAATCCCAGTTGCACAAATTTCAAAACATATATTTGTCACCCATTATGGTATGTTTCGCTTCTGTTAACACAGGAAATCTCACACAAACAAGTGCACTGATAACTGTGATAAACAAGTTGGTGCAGTGCTTATTTTTTTACTCCTTGCAGATTTGAGGACTGCAAAGTATATCTCCATTAAAATAAAAAAGGAGAAGAAAGAAAAGTAGAAATGGCATGTGTTTCTTAAATGACAACAAAATACTGTGCACTTCATCCCTGCATGATCAGAACCCAAAGCATAAAAGAGTAAGAAGTGTCTTTTTTTTTTTTTTTTTTTTTTTTACTGGAACTTGAATTAACAAGAACAGGAGTCAACCCCAAGCCTCAGTTTTTGAATTCAGACTTTAGATATTCACTGAGCAATGTGCAACATACTCAGTTTGTAGTGACTGACCATCAGCTGTCAAAGCTCGAATTTCCCACTCTCTCCCACAAGGTTTGTGGGTACTTTTAACGACAAATACTTTGAGAATCATTCCAAAAAGAAAGTTATGGGAATTGCCTTCCCAGGTGTTATGAATGTATGAAGTGCACCTGCAAGCATACCACACCTATGGCACACTTCATACTTTGCCTCTTTTTGTCGATCATCTTCCCCCAGGGACAGTGTGAGAGACTTTCATTTTCTCATACTTTCCATGTTGGTTAATTAGTAAATTCATATCAGGAGTTCTTTAGCTGAGAGAACATTGATCTAAATTAACTTAAATTCATGAGATGTTCCTTAGTTTTTGGCATTATTTTATATTCCCTACTATTTTCAAGTATTTAGGTGAGTAATAAAAACTGTTAGGCAAGACTAGCAGTGATTCTAAAAGAAGCTTTTCCTGATCCTCTCTGCCCTCTAAGAGAAAATATCATGAAATTTATATCTCTGTAGTGACAAAATTAGGGATAATATCTACTAGATTATAGGTTTACATTTAAACTGTAATATTAAAAAGAAAATTTGATGAAACAGAGAATAAAAAGTGTAGGTCAGAAGGTGCAGAAAGATAAGAGAAATGAGCTAAACAGTTCAATTTTTTTCCCCAACTTTGTTTTTTGTGACAATTCTCAAACTACAGAATATTCTGATTAGACATTTTGCTGATTAGAAATTTTCAAAAAATGTTTAAATTTTAAAAACACAAAGCTATTACAGAGGTAGAAATTACATTTTAGAGTAAAAAGGTACTTTAATTTAGAGCAACTTCTATGTTAACTCCTTTTATTTCTTTTCTTTTCTTTTTTTTTCTTTTCTTTTCTTTTCTTTTCTTTTCTTTTCTTTTCTTTTCTTTTCTTTTCTTTTTTTGTTAAGCACAGTATCTTGACTAATATGAAATGACTTTTGTGTCTTAGGTCAACATGAAAATGTTAATAAACAAACTTTTTTGTCCTTGTCTAGAATAGGAATATTTCTCAAAATTGGAAAAATTCTGCAATTTAGCTATGCAGGTTTCTTTGAAAAACCAAATAAAAAATAACATGCTACTCTCAAAAGACATAATTTTTATAGCTGGGACAAACTGAGCTCTTCTTCAGGAAACTTCATGAGCATCTCTACAGATTTTAGAATTTTTGAGTAATATTCATAAGAAACAACCCTTAGTTATAGCTACCAAAAGTATTTGACTATGTTCTCATCTCCTAATCACTGGAAAAACATTGTTTCCTCTCACATGCATTTGAAGTACTGCTTTAGAAATTCTCTTGAGCCTCTTCTTCACATCGTTCTGCTGTCTCTCCTTTTTCAGTTGCAATTATCAGATTCCTGGTTTGGCCAGGACTGTCCAAAATTTTTGCTTTATGCCCCATTTTAAAGATTTTCCTTGAATCACTATTATATATTACATTTAGAGTGAGGACATGACAGCTTTCCCTGAATTTAAAATTGCAGTAGAGTTATGAAAATAGACACACAGCAAAAGGCAGAACACTGCAATATCACCCAACAAGTATGGTTACCCCAGAATTATGATGTAAGCTTGATCTCTGAGTCCCAACCTCTCATTTTTTTTAAATGATCAATTAAATAAAATTTAATCATCTTTTAAAATTGTTCATGCATATGAATTATCTTAGGCTTGCCTATTATCTCTTCCCATAGCCTAGTGAGGTCTGAGAATGGAGCAAAGCTAATGCTTACCTGCTATGTAAAACAGATTGCAAAGCACAGACACATCCCAGAACAGAGGTACGCTGTGCTGACTGCAGAAATCTTTCAAAACTGTCCATTTACAAGATGAGTGCTAAGAGATAGCCTTGAACTCACTGAACTAGGAGTTTAAACCAACAGCAAAAAAGGAAGATATGCAGTAAGATAAAGATTTTTTTTCCATTTTACATCTTAGAAGCTGAGTCATAGAAAGATTACTTGCCCAAGTTTATAAGGATACTTAGTGCCCTACCCTAAGCTGATCAACACTCACTTTATTGTTTTACCCTTCTCTAACGCACAATATTAACTTAGTAAGAAAGAAGTATTCCCACATCAGAAAAAAATCTTTCACTGTATGTTTCTGGGCTAAACTGTTTATGAATGGATTTAGTTTCACTTGCTGAGAAACTCTAGAAACCTAGATGTTATCAAATGAACTGAGTCTGACAGAAGCAGTGTCTGCTGATGCAAAAGACTTAGAACCTGTAAAAAACAGAATATTTGCCTTAATAAGAGTGCCTTCATGACTCTTAACATTAAATTATTTCTAAACAGAAAGACCTAGAAACATTATTGTTGTGAATCTGTATAACACACATAGATGTCCTAGACAAATTCAGTTGATGTGATATATTGTGACCTTTGGCTGCTGGTGGAGAGTAGCATGCTTAGCAAATGGAGCATGAAGCAAATGGAGCTCTGGGAAATGGCACCTGGTGGGTCTATGGACATAACTGGGCCTGTGATGCAGAGAAAGCTGTCTGGGGAGCCTGCAAGAGAAGAAAGGATTTATGCATTATTTGATGGAAGAAACTATTTTTGTGTGTTATACACATATGAAAATAAAAATATATACATCATATATCTATATAAAATACAGGGAACCAAGAAAATGGGCAAGAGAATTGGGTGTAGGCAATATTAGTTGTAAGTTCTTTTACCTGTACAAATGCCATATCAGTTTGCTTATCCTGTTTGTGCCAACAAAAGTATGACAAGAAAATAATCACTGAAAAAATTGAGTCTGTATGAAAAGATCAGAGTCCTATTCTATAATTTTGGCTCTCTATGCAATAACTAGCTAAGTTGGTTTTACACAGTATGGCAAGATGAATATGGCTTAAATGAAATAGTTCATCTCAGTAGTGCAATTACAAAATGCTGATAGATATGTGAACTTTTCACCTAAAAGTAAAGCCTCTTTTCCAAGTTCTGAGTTCATTGTTTCCCTGTTCTTCCTGAGACACTCCTCCTAGTGCCCTAGTTAGCTTGCCAGAGCTTGCAAAGAACAAGGATGTGGGAATAATGAATTATTCTATTCATTTTTTATTCTTGATGAATAGTAAATTATTCTAATAACATTTACTATTCTATTCATTTATTACTGGAGAATAATTAGCCGGGAATGGCTTCTAAGAAGTTTTTCCAAAATTAGACTTCAATGGTTTTACTGTGTTTATCTTTACCTGTATGAAAATATCTTTGTAGCTCTCCCCACTTAACTGTTCCCACCTCCTCCCCCACTCAGACATGTATCTGTTTCCCAAAGCTACTGTATTGTTAAAAAAATTTTAATCTCCTCTTCCAAAGACCCAGCCCCTTCCTTCACACAGCTGAACTCCCCTTGCAGACAGAAACCCTTCTCCTTGTCAGATGCATCTTCTCTCTGCTAATGAGAAGTGTATGTGAGTGGGGGAAAGACCTGAATGAAGATCAAAGAATAGGTGTGTCTGGATGAGAATAGAAGGTTATAGGTAAATGAAAGGAGGTGATTATGGAAAGATATGAGTAAGGAAGAGAGGCAGTGTCTGCACAGGTGTTATATCCAGCTGGGATTTTAAAGTTAATGGGAGTACAGAAGTGTGCTCATTTCACCTCATGCAGAGGTCTTGGTATTGCTGTCTTGACTTTGACCAGTGCTTTTTTTGGGACTGCAGTGTTTGCCTTTAGTAGATTTCATTCTGCCATTTGAATTCTATACTTCTTTTCCTGGTATTTCAAGTCTCTCATTTTGAGGAAAAGAATATTCCCATGGGAAACCTCCAGATGTCCTTTCTCCTTGTCGAGGCAGGAGAAACTGGACTGTGTTTTGTTGTTTTGATTTAGAGCTGATGTGGAGGAAGGCTGCTTTTCTGCATACAGTTACCTAGCCAGACTGAATATTTGTCTATCTCTAAATAATTTCCATATTTGACTACATTCTATATTTAGCCAAAATCAATGTTTCATCTTCTCTAAATTCCTTTCCTTCCTTTTCTGGAAAGAAGGAACTTTCCATCCCTCTCTTCCTTATAGAATGAATACAGATTCTATGAAAGATTTAAAATATACATTTCACTGTGAATATTAGGCCAAATAATACAATGAAAACTTAATGCTACTTTACATCCAGCCTTCTTTTCCAAAGTCTCTTCACTTAACAGTTTAATTATTACTGATATAAGTAGCACAGATGAGGCTGACTGCCTAGTGCATGACCACTTGCATATTTAAATTGGACCTGTCATGGGATCCCACTCAACTTCCCAGCCAGTTTGGTACAAGAACATCCATTAGTCTTCTGAGTCTCTAAAGTATGACTTCAGGGTGTAATCTTGCAGTGCTACAAATATCCTTCCTCGTGATGCTGTACTTTGGAGTTCAAGTGGACCAAGCCCAGAATAGCTACCACAGTAGTTTATACCTGCTCCATCTAATGCCTTAGGCTCTCTCTGACAGGGGCAGTAGAAACTACCCAAGGAAAGAGATGAGAAACCAGTCAAGGCATAGAATCTTTAATCTCCTGATTGAACTTCCCATGTCACAGCAAACTATATCTTAATTTAGCCATCAGATCCTGAATGGTTACATTCACTGTCCAAACAAGAGTACACCTACAGCCTGTAGGTGTACTCTTAAGTACCCATAAACCCTAAAAAACTTTCCCCAGGCCTTGCTCTAAGCAGATCATAGAGTTTCATCTCCCTTTGCCAGGATCCCTGGGTTTTCTCAGGCTCCTCAAAAAAAATGCCTTGTTTCTTGTGAGTCTGTGAAAGCACATTCCTTATTCAGTCTAGTGGGAAACATCTAAGGAAAAAAGGCTCTTGCTGTAACTCAGAATGGTGTTGCTCTTCACAAAAGCCAACAGCAGAAAAAAATTCATACAGAAAAACAAATTTGAAGAATCATATTTGCAGCCAGGGTCTGTCCCATTTCTTTTTAACAGTGTTGAAGAAGTTTTTTGTAACAGTGTTTTATAATTAAAAATAGATATTGTAAAATTAATAATGCTGTTTTTTTCCTAGGAAAAAGCTATTTTTCTAAGGGATCCAGGATTCCCCACTTGAGACCACTTTTTCTCATTAATTATTTGTTACTATAGAAGTAAAAAAAGAAAAATATTAAGAATAAAATAAAAATCTCCTGGGATGAGTACTTATTTTATTTTTACTGTAAAAATTGGTTTAAGTATATCTGCCAAACTTAGGTAGACTATGTAACATGAAACACAGGGGGAGAAGATTATCTTCATCATTAGATCTTGTCAGTGGGAGAATTTCTCTACCCCAGTACTTATATTGCAAAACTTATTTGTTTGCACGTACATCCTCTACATTTTAAGAGTTGCTTTAGGCTGTAAAGAGAGAAAAATAAGTCAACAAGTCAAAGGTTGTAATGCTTCCAACAGTTTGCCTGGGCAGGTTGATAAAGATGGTGAGAGATGTGTAGATTTGATTTGTTTGGCACGTAAAATGGTCTTGAGATGGTAAGTGAAAGGAATCCTTTATGGAGTCCTGTCACTGTCAAACAGAACCAGTTGGGGCAGGGTGAGTGTCTCCTTTGACATTGCAAAAGACAAAAAAAAGGAGATTGAAAATAGTTTGCACTTATCTAATATCGCTAATGAAACCACAGTGATGTCAGTTCTGATCAAGCTGTAATCGGAGTTGCTGATTGTGTGATAACAGACTTCCTTTTTACGTGTTTTCTGCATGTTTGCAGTGGAAAAGACCATAAATGATTAACTGTGGGCGAGTGGAAATAGTATAGAAAAACATAACTTTGCCACAACAACAATAAATGAGAGAAAGAGAGGACTTCAGAGTGAATGCAGAGAGGAAGGGGAGGAGAAGGGAATTCTGAGTATTATTAAATATGTGAAAGAAGACTCATTTACTTTATAAGAAGTAGATCACTCACACAGACACATTCACAACTTTGTGGTCATTGAAATTTGCGTAAGTGCTATTAATCAGCTCACCACAGATTATCATAGATGTTTCTTTGGAAATGATACTTGAATTCAAACCCAGTGTTAAAAGGGAAAGCAGTAAAAACATGACTCAAATAATAAGAAAACCTAAAAGTTTGTTTAAATCCTTTTGGATCAGATTCTACCACCTAAACTTAGAGTAAAACCTTACACAATAAAAAGTCCTTCCTGAAGCCAGTGGGGTCAGGAAAGCAAGTGTTTGATGATAATAAAACCAGCAAAACAATATCCTTAAATCTACCTCACACTCCCAAAGTTCTTTTAAAAGTTATTGCACAGGAACCTGTCTGCTGGGCATAAAATAAAGGATTACCCAGGGGTGGATTTATTTGGGGTGGATAAGGCAGTCACAGCCCCTCCAATTAGCACTGCTGGTTTGTGTCACCTGACTTGATTGCAGCTGCCTCTCTGTGTCCCTGCTCCCTTTTGCAGGGACATGGCTGGATCTGTCCCTGACATTGTGATCAAGCTGGTAGATGGGTGACAAAAACTAAACCTCCAACTAAACCACAGTTTTAAGAAAATATTCTCAAATAAAACAGGAGAAAGTGTAAGAAGAGGGACTGTTCTGATGAATATTGTCAGTTAGGCAATAATTTGTTCTGTCAGCCCTTTTTTAGCTGGACCCTGCTGCTGCTTGGAGAGGAAATCACTTCAGCAGATTAGTTAATAAATGTGCTTAGCTGGATAACCACTGATCTCAGACCCTTTAAAAGAAAATACAGTAATTACTTTCAGTATAAAAGAATAATAATCATTCCCTCTTCCAATACCAGGTAGTTTTATCAGTCAACAAGTATTCTCAAGTAAGAAGGTAAGAAGTTGTTGCTAGTCATCTCTTATCTATTTCTGTTTTCTGTTTTATTCTTTCTTCTCCTCATAGCAGGCATAGAGGTCAACACATGTATAGAACAGACAGAATATTACCAATATTATTTTTTAAGGGAGATACCTTTTCTATGTTTAGGGTGGAAATCTTCACAGGTATATTCCTATATACATCTTAGGCAGCTGAAAACCAGTTTTATTTCTGACAGTAAGTGAAAGAGTAGTTTTTTACCTCTTATTGTTGGTGTGTGTTATTTGGTTACTGTTATTCTGTAATAGTGCTTGGATAGCATTCCTTTAAACGGAGAAGACCTTTTGGCTCCAAGTCTGACTGAAAATGATGCTATCTACCAAAATATGCTGAAATAACTGAGGTATGTGTGACCTGTATCATGTGTGGGCATGAATGGATGGAGCTAACACACCACAAGGGGTGAACCTGTACCCAGTTTCCCCAGGGCTCTCTGTAGTTTAATTCAGTCATATTTACTGTATTTTTTATGTCCTCTAATAACCATCAGTGAGACAAGTTATCTACAGATATGTGGCTTCTTTTCAATGGGAGCAAATTTGTTCTTGTTGCTCCCCACAGCTAAAACTGCCGAGAAATAATGGGCACTGAAATGATCTCACGCTTTTTCTGCTGCTGTTGATGCAGTGAGGTGCCTGTATGGCAATGAAATGGGACAGACAGAATGAAAATATTTTCATGATAAATCATAATTAAGGAGAAGACATGGTCTATAAACTTCAGTCTTCAACAGGACTTCAGATGCATGTGTGTGTATGTGCAACTATATATGTACGTGTGTGCAAGTAAACATTTTATTTTTGTACATTTATAATGCTCTTTCATGAGCATTGTTTTAAAAGGGGAAATTATCCCAAATTTGATTTTTTTTTAAAAATATTCTTCTCTACATTCTGCACCAGAACAGTGGGATAACTGAATTTTCTAAATAGATAATTTTTGAAATATGAACTGATGCCTCAGGGCAAATTTGAGACATATCTGTGAAATCCTTTTGGACGTTATCTCTCAGAATTGAAGGCTAAGAAATGAGAAGTCCTTCCTGTTGGCCAGTGTTTTGTAACTTTGTCATATTGAAAACTGTGATGGATATTACAGTAATAGCTTAGCATCCAAGAATAGCTTATTCCCAAAACAACTGAAACACACAAGAAAGCAGAACTTCACTGATAGATTTTTCACTTAAATAAAAACATCCAAGAATATTTTAGAGAACTTGAACAATTAAATAAAAATAAGCTTGATCTCACTTTTTTTTCCTTTAAAGAAAAAGACAAAAGTAGTATTTTAAACAGAATAAGAATTGAGTAGCAGCAAAGTCTTCATTGAACATTCTAGGATAATAATGAAACTCTGAAATCATAAAAAAACTAGTGTAATATGGCAGTCGTTGCCTCTTTGTAGACTTTCTTGCATTTTTAATATATATGTAAGAAGTAAACTAGCACTGTTTCTTTCTAATTTTAATGATAGGAACATTTTGACTGAGCCTATGCAGTATCTTGCTTACTTTGATTACTATCAGCAATTATTATTGTTCAACAAACCCATTATGATGAATGTCTCCCAGTGCTGTGCCATGAACAGAATGGAAAGATAGACAGCTCTTGTCTCACTCATGGAATCCTTCATCTAAGATCTTCTCATCTCTGTTTTCTCTCTTTGTAGGGGATTTTGAGGTGTTATTAAAGAAAGGACACTTCTGTGAAGAAAACTGTGTTGATTTCTGCTGTCAAGTGAATGAGAGTACTTTAAGTCCTGCTGTATCCAATTTCCAGGTGATAAAAGAAGCTGTGGAGATGCGGTTATGATGAGGGAAAAGTGGCAAGGAAATAACTGGCAGATAAAAACTGGTTTAGAGGGTAAATGGATACATAATCTGACTCCAGGCTAGGCAGCAAAAAGTTATTTAAATAAGAAATTTTGGACTCAGAAAAAAAAAAAGGAAACTCAACACTTTCTCATGCTTCATAGAATGAGAAGGAAATGTTTGCTGCTCTGAAGTTGCTCAGTGAAGGGAAAGGATGTTGGAGAGCTGGAGATCCTTGGGGATTTTGCTGCTACTGAGAGCAAGAATTTATTGAAGCAACTGCTCTTGTTCAAGGTGTTTTCTGTACAGACATACCTGATTTGTCCTGGACATAACTAGGTCTCTAATTTGATAAGGCACAATATTTTAGGGCTGAGGCATAACAGGTCAGTCAGTAAAAAAAGCTGAAACTTGTGGGAAATCTGTTTTGTTTCGGGATTCTTTTAGAAAGTTTTACTAATGAGATTTTGATTTTGCTATTGTTATTGTGGAATAGCTAAGAATTTGTTACAAAAAATTTAATTTTTATTTGTTTTACATGACTACTACTACAATATAATAAATAGAAACATAAATATTGCCATATATAAAAATACCATTCTTTAGTTTTAAAAAATTAATTTTCCTTTTTGTTTGAATAGCATTTACTCTGTCTTTATCTGGTTGATTACTCATGAACATACTGCTTACCTCTTGCAGATTTTCAGTATGTTGTGTTAGAAACTTGTCCTGTAAACCTAAGAAGGACTTTCAGCTACAGCTTTTAAGCAGACTTTTCATATTTTGAAAAACCATATTTTTCTTGCTTTTCTGCCCATTAATCTTGCCAGAATCTGGATTGGGGTTTTCAATGTCATCTTAACTCACACTTAGCCCTCATTTAAAAAGAAAAAGAATTCTTTTTTTATTCTTTATGGAGTATTGGAATCTCAGAATGGTTTGGGTCAAAAGGGATCTTAAAGCTCACCTCATTCCAAGCCTTCTGCCGTTGGCATGGACACCATTCACTTGACCACATTTTACAATGCCCCCTCCTACCTGGTCTTGAGCCCCTCCAGGGACAAGGCATCCACAGCTTCCCTGAGCAACTTCTTCCAATGCTTCACCACCCTCACAGTGAAGAATTTCTTCCAATATCTGATCTAAACCTGCCCTAATTGTTAAAGCTGTTCCCCCTTCTCCTGTCCCTACATGCTCTTGTAAAAAGTCACTTTCCAGCTCTGTTGTGGGCTGCCAACAGCCCCAGCAGGCTGCTCAAAGCTCTTCCCTGGAGCCTTCTCTTCTCCAGACTGAACAGCCATAAGTTAACCTGTTTTCACAGGAGAGCTCCTCCAGACCTCTGATCTTCTGTGGCACTCCTCTAGACTCGCTCCAGCAGGACCATCCATTGCCTGTGCAATGGGGACATCAGAGCTGGATGCAGTGCTCCAGGTGGGATCTCACCAGAGGGAAGCAGAGGGGCAGAATCCCCTCCCTCTCCCTGCTGGATGCATCATGCTGCTTTGGATGCAGCCCAGGGTGTGATTTGCTTTTTGGACTGTGAGTGCACACTGCTGGCTCATGTCCAGCTTATTGTCAACCATCACCCACAAGTCCTTCTCCTCAGGACTGCTCTCAATCCATTCTCCACCTAGGATCCATTTGTGCTTGCCTTAGGTATTATGATCCCAATTGAAAACATATTGGGGCAAATTAATGTAGATACTGTCTGAGGCATTGACTGGGTGGAGTCTTTCAAGAGTGAAAACAATATTCCATTATAAAATTCATAAATATGTTCAGAAAAAAAGTTCTATTAGTAATTTTTTTGTTTACAATGATTTTTTGTTTCATTATGCTCTGTAAGCAAGAGAATTCTCTCTTCATTTAGGTACCTCTTTGTAATCCTAATGGAGATTTGTTCTTGGAATATATGCTTCATATTTTATTTATAGCAAGTCCTAATAACAGCAGAACAATTCCCTCTGGGTTTCCATATTTCTACCATTATGACTGAGCCAGATATGTTAATCTATACACAATCAAGTGATTTGCCTGGGTTTTACAGAGACTTTCCCCTATTATTAGGTATTTAGAACACACAGAATTGCATTTTTCATACTAGATGGGAAAGTTTTTAATTAAGTGATGGGTCAAAAAAAGTTTTTTAAGTGAAGTAATAATCTGGAGGAATTTCTATTTTTAGATTTCTTGTCAAGATGAAGAGAACATATTCTCCCCAGCTCTAAAGCTCATTCCTTCCAAAGATTTTTTGCTCCGTTCTCAGTGGAAAGCGCATTGGTTTACAAGCATCTAGAATCTGTCAAATTGTCTGTTTTTGTAAAATGTTTATGTATTTGTAATTTGTTGTCATAACCACTGGGTTAAAATATACATTGAGATACTGGACTTTTTATGGGATGAGCATTCTGATTTTTTAAACTAGTTCTATTTTTAAAACAAACTAATAAAATTATACCTCATAAGACATCTTTGGTGGAGGCATATATTAATATGCTACTTTTGCCTTAGTCATATGGCAACTGGAAGGCATGGCAGAGATCATCCACTAAAATTTGTAGTCAGGCTAATGTTGTCAAAACAATATTCCTAGCAGTAATAGTGGAATCAATTACAAACCAGTGTTTTAGCTCCTCCTCTCAAGAGAAAAATGATTGCAATAAACCAACAGATTTTAACAGATTTTGAAGTAAAATAGTCAGTAAAAGTGATTACTGAAAATGTTGAAATTGTCATTCAAAACCAATCCTGTTAAAAGGCATTTATATATCTCACACATTTTTGGGAGCTAATAGAAAGGTTGTTTACTGTAGGTAAAATCCACAAAGAGAAGCAATTAAGAGGCAGGGATGAGTCTAAGCTTTTCTTAGTTTATAAATTCTTTGTGAATATCAAGGTATCAGAAAGCTATTTTCAATTTATATTGATGCCATCTATCTACCCATTACAGTGGGCAAAAATACATTATGCCCTGTTCTTATGAATTTCTTCTGCTGTTCTTGTAGGAGAAATCAGAGCAGCAGCAGGTATGGGCAGTAGAGAATAGAGGTAGGAATTATGCTCTTCTACCTCTCATACACAGAAAAATAAGTCTGATCAACATTAGGCTGGCAGGTTTTTCAGAAAATAAGCTAATGGAATTACCTAAATGCCTGATGTTCTTTTAAAAATTGTTAAAGACATAAAATTGAATATTAGTCCTAAAATTACATTTAAACCTGTGTTAGCAAATACTAGTAACCTTTTCTAACATCCCATGAGATCTCTTTGCTGCAGTAGGGATTGGCCTCTCTGCCACCTCAGGATGTGACCTGATAGAGCTGGAGCACCTCGTTTGAAGGATACTCCGTGGCCAATGCAGAAAGTTCGATACTGTGCATGGACAGCCATCTGCAGTTCTGTGGGGTAACTTATGCAAGTGCAGGGCAAATTCACAGTGTATGTCCTGCAAGTCCTGCTTGTTCTGTGCACAAGCAGAAACTGTACCTAGATGTGTAGATAATATCAGCCAAATATCAGCCATCGCTACCCAGATACAGCAGCTTTCCCAGTCAGAAGCACTGCAAGGACAATCTGTAACATCACATTTCATTTCAGTTTTATTCCACTGGTATTAGCAAGGATTCCATGCAAAGGAGATTTTACCTCTCTTATTGTGCAAACTGCCACACTCTCAGCATTTGGCACTCATGATCCTTCCTGCTTGTAGGAAATAGTTACTGCAATCACAGCTGAGCAGCAAGCGCTGCTCATTAGATACCTACTGCAGTCTTGGTGAGCAACACTGTGCTGTGAATAGTAAGAGCCACACCTTCCAACAGGCAAAGCAACTCCAGCATCTAAGAACTGAGATCCTGATTCTCCAATTTTACAGGTCTTGACTGTATATTTGAAATATGCCATTGACCTAACATAAGGAACAAGTGTTTGCACCAAAACTCTGCAATTAAGTGCATTTGCAGAAAGTAAGACATTTCTTTCTCAAAATAATGCTTCGTTACTCCTGCCATTTGATGCTGATGAATGTTAAATAGCTCTTGTTTCTGTCATATCTGTCTAGAATTTAATGTTCTGCTTTTATTCCTACCTTTGTAATGTGTGCCCCCCATATCTGGTAACTCAGCTTTTTCAGCTAGTACCTTGAACTTGAATTTTTGTTCATTTTTGATCTCTTCATTGCTCCACATTACTTTGAATGTTGCATACATTTTGGCGGTTTTAATTCTAGTTTGCTGCTGAAGAAGAGGGAAAAAGAAAGCAAATTAATTTCACAAGAAAGAATATTTATCAAAAATGTGCATTTTCATAAATTTAGAACACTGGAAAAAGAAAAGGTAGGGAAAGAAAAGCAAAGAATTTTATTATTTTTAGGTAGGAAGATTCAAATGGAAAGCAATTTGAATTAAAGGACTGTATAGACAGTAAAGTAGTCTGGCTGGTGATCAACATATGGCTTGGAACATGGCACTTACAATTGCAAACAATGATGAAGTTTTTCCTTGCAGGTTCATCAGTATTTTGCCAGAGTTTTGTTTTTACCTTTAAGATTCCTGACAATCAGTACTTTGAGGTCATTTGAACTGACTGTATCATCCATGACTATTCTAAAAAAATTCAGGATCTTATCCTGGATAAGATGGTTTCCTTGTTTTACTCTTCCTGTGATCTAAACCCCATGCTGCACTTATATTGTTGATCTACTTTCAAATATGTAGTCTGGGCATCCTTTCTGCAGGGTTAGAATCCAGTTTTTGAAAAATGTCTCTAAACAGTTGCATGAAAGATCACTCCCAGATATGCCACTTGGCTTAAAACAAACAAACAAACCAACCCCAAAAAAAGGAGTAAGAGTATTCCAAATCATCCAGGTGTATTTTAAATTGCATCTTAAAAGATGTTCAGAGATTACTCATTTCAACAAAGGGTTTCTGAGTGTGACAAAACCCCACTAATTTAACTAAAAAGAATACTTGTTCATTTTTTTGTTAAAATTTTAATCTAATAATCAGTGTAATATCCATTTTTAAAATCATGGTTTATAGTGATCTACATAGTGTAGTTGCTCTTATGTTAATATCATTCAGCAGTATTTACAACTCACCTGCATGTTTCAGTGTATGTTTGATTGTCCAAACTTCCTTTGTGAAACATTGTCTATGGAATATCTCGTCACAGAAAAATCTAAACATGGTGTGGCTTACTATTTCCATAACATCTGTCTTTTCTACTATAGATAAGATTAACAATTATGTCTTTAAAAAAAAAAAAAGGAAACTAAATCATTCAGCTTAGACAGCAGTAGCTAGCTGTGATACATATATGTCAGAGGAAAAGGTCTCTCCCACAGTGCAGCTGGTAGGGTGCACACTTTCCCTTCTCATCATATAAGAGAATGCTGTATTATTTCTATCACAAAATGATTATTGGGGGTGTGGGAAGGGAAGAGATAGGAGACTCTTCCATCCTCCTCTTTCCATACATGCAAGGCTTTTAAATTGTGTTAAGCAGTATAGCAGAAGGGTTTTTTTTTAGATTGGTGTTTTGTTTTAGCAATGGTTGCTGATGTGTACATGTAATACAGTTTTAATCAAATCCCAAATGCTGAAGACCTTTCAGCAGTATCTTAGGCAGCACTGTGCAATGCTTATTCCACTTGAAGTGGCCACTAGGGAGGTACAATTAGCTGTTCCCATGGAGAAGTTTGTTATACTAATAAATAATAAGTAGTGTAGGTAGAGATGGAATCAATTAAAGATATTTTTGACCATCTAATGGTTTATGGGAATACTAAATAATTGACAACAAGTTTTGACTATGTGTTCCATAAGCATGTTTTATTGTAACTGAAGTGTTACCACAGAGCAAGAAATGCCTCTGTGCTGATAGTTGTAAAGGTTAACTTATACCACTTTTTTAAACATCACTGCTCATAATGTTCCCTGTTAACCCTTCCTAGAGAGTTAAAATGTAGACATAAGTATGCATGTACTCCACATACTGCTGCAGAAAACTTCTTTTCCTTATATTTTTAAGAAAACAAAAAAAATTACTTGAAATGTTAGAAAAATGCGAAGTTATTGCTATCTCTATTTTCATGTGTTTTCTTGAATAACTCAGAATTAATTTTGTTATTTAAGACTGATTTGGCAAACTTATTCAAACCATAGCTTAATCACTTTTATTTGCCCGAATTAAAAATATTGACAGAGATTCAAACCAAAACCAGCTCTAGTCATCCCTTTGGGGGGAAAAAGGATTTGTTCAGTAGTATTTGCTGAAGGCAAAAAGCAGCAAATAAAAAATCAGATTCACCAGCCCTTTAAGTCTAATTCATTCCACTTCAACAACAGCTAGTTTTTGAGGTTTCCCTCATTAGAGAATTAATGGATGACCTGAACACTGTCATAGCTCTAATGCCTCTTTTTTTCTCTTCATATGTGTAGAGACTTTAATGGAAAAGCAATTGTTGGCATAGATACTTGAAGCCAGAAAGCAGATGAAGTTTCAGGACTGAAGCTAAAATGAAAATATGCAGTATGCAAAAAAACATAGCTCCTATTACACTTTATACTCCTCAGTATCTGCTGAAGAACCAAAATACTATGTAATTTGGCAATGGTCCTAATTTTTTTCAGTTAGGAGGATAATACTGCTACTGCTAATAATGTCTCAGAATAGGATGGTTCTAAAAATGGAATGTCTATTGTTATTATCTCAGAAAATAAACTGAGGTCACTCAATAACTGACGAGGACTTGAATGAAACAAAATTTCAATTTTATTAGAAAAATATTTACCTCTTCATTTTGTGAGCAAATGTATCCACTAATGAA
This sequence comes from Agelaius tricolor, assembly GCF_023055355.1. Classification (NCBI taxonomy): domain Eukaryota; kingdom Metazoa; phylum Chordata; class Aves; order Passeriformes; family Icteridae; genus Agelaius; species Agelaius tricolor. The sequence goes on from NW_027269266.1 coordinate 34,858,024, forward strand.
CATTATTTTTGCACTTAATAAGGACTTCTAGAAAGCTGGTATTATTGTTAGCACAGTTTCAATGAGAAGTAACGAAATATACTACTTTGAATCCTGTATTTTTCCAACATAAAGAAAATGCCCATGCCATTCCTTCAAAGAAAGAACAGTTCAGGCTACCCAAAGTTACCATTAACTCATGAGCTCACTGTGACTACATTTTCTGTTTCTGATCAGTATGCTACAGGAGGTCTCTGTTAGAGCTAACTACATTAAATCCCATGTACTTCAGTATTTGATATTATCCTGGGTCATGGAAACATGATGGATAATATGTAATTGCTTTAGAAAATCATCTGCAAACAGATTTCACATGCCATTTCTTGAGGAGAGTTCTATTTCACCAGTTTTGGAAAAAGTGTACTTTTTCTATTTGACTTTTGTTCCTTTTTCTATTGTGTCATGAAATAAGTCCATTTTTTAGAGAGAGAGAAAGTTAAAAGTTTCTACCACATACTCAGAAACATGTAGCTTGTGCTTTTCCCCCTTGTGTCCCTAATAACAAGCCCTACTCTCTCTCTCATGTTATTTCCTACCACTATGATCTAATTAGTGATGGATGGTTTGAGTTCTGGTGCCCTAAAGCTGAATCAAGCCTTTGTAAATATGAAATTCTGGGATTTCAGTCCAATCACCTTGAAAACCCCTTCTTGTTATTGATCCTGCAGGTTTCTAGCTGTCTTTTGACTTCCAGCAAACCTCCTGGCTAAGCCATTTTGCTTCAAACATACCAACAGTCATTGGTGGATTTGTTGCATAACCATAAACCGTGCTTTTATTTCTCTTCTCTTCAGTCTTGGTTATTTACTATCATGACTGACTTACTATCATCCTTGAGGAAACAGTCCTGCTTGAGAAAATATTCTTGCTATTTTCCAGAATTTAGCATATAAGTTAACTCAGAATTTTCAAATGGCAACTCTTAAAAAAGAAGGGGAAAATATTCTAGTGTTCTAGGCATTAGACGCACAAGTGACTAGAATAATTGATGCACCACTAACAATTTTTGATAGAATAAATATGGCAGTCTTTGCTTCATTTTTCTGTTTTGAGAGAATGAGTAGCCTGTGTGTTTCTCTGGAATAGAAGTTAAAACTAGAGAGAATGCTGGTGCTATTTCACACAACTGATAAAACTCTGTGTTGAGGATCGGAAGGCACAGGATTCAGAGATGTTGATGAATCATTTCAAGATTCTTCATGGTTGCAACCCATGGACAATCTATTAATCTATTTTTTCACTACTCATTTTAAAAAATTGTTTTACAAATTAATTTGTAAACTCATATTTTCAATTATCAAGAAAGCCATTGAGTTTATGGATGGGAGTATTTCAGGGAAAACATTTTAATGTTTAAGAGTATTGAGAGAAGCCAAATTTTGAACTTGAATGTGTGGGCTTTCTCAAGCCGAATGTAGTTCCAATTATTCATTTGGTATCTATAAATAAAACTATTTGGTAGCATTCAGCTGATAAAAAAAACCCCAAACCCAAGTATTTGAATTTATGAAATTTAAACTCGAAAGCATGTACAAGTGAAAGCCTAGGAAATGTGACTCCATTAATATGGCACATAACATCCAAGAAGAGTACTGTGTCTCCATCTGCTGGTCAGCAGTATAACCCTCTGCCTTCCTGGAACTGGGGCGTAGTAACCAAAGCCCAAAAGGCTTTTGTTCTCTCTGTTGTCGTCAGTGAGTAATTAGTATGAAAAATCTCATTTCCGATACTGAAAGGACTTTGAAAATGGCAGTTACCAAAGGGACATACTCCATAGTTTACAGCATAAATAAATTTTTTTATTCCGCTACTTTAAAGACTGATTCGTTATCATCTCCATTTTCCTTTCAAAATGGATTAGATTTATACCACAGGGGAAAAAAACCCAAACAATGAAAGTCACGGTTTCAATTTAAATTTGGAGAAAATTGCAACATTTCATTTCAGTAAAATCACTGAGAAAGGGAAGTGTTCAAAAAGTAAGAGGGATGATCAACAATTAAAAAAGATTAAGCAAACCCAATGTTTATTCAAAAGGTTATAATTTCAGTAGAGTGATTTGTTCAGATTAAGGGATTAAATTGAGCCATTAATAAGAAAAGATGTGTAAACATATCTTGACTATAGCATAGGCTCATTGTGAGAGAGTCTTTCACCTTTAAGAGTTCTCTTTGTGTTTGAATTGGTTTGGATCACCGAAGGGAAAATGTATTATATTTTGGTATGTTTGAATAGATTTCCTCCGTCAGTGGCAGAATTTGTGGTGTCTGAAAGAACCCATTCAACTTAAATTGAGGTTTTTTTAAATTGATGCTTTTCAGAGAAGAGGATGCAGGTCGAAAATCCTATTCCATGTCTCTGATTGTAAGTGGGGATTCAGATCTAGGTCTTCTGTGGACAACTTTCAGACCTGCTTCACAACCATTATGAAATTATTCAGATTTAAGGGGTATTTGTTTCTGAAAATGAACAGAAAAATTCTTAGAGGAGATTTTGTCCCTGTAATTAGTCATCTAGGCTACCTGGGGATAAAGGAGACAAGTCCACTTGTCTGCTTGATATAAAAGATAAGAAACTGCCATGCAGGCTCCTTTAATCAAAGCTGTCAGTCACAACTAGGCTCCTTTCTGGTCACTCTTGTTTGCATAAAAGAGTTTCAGAGGAATTCCCTTTCACCCCTTTCTTGCTTGCTCTGGAATACAAAATCCAACTGACAGTATTTTTCAAGAAGTGAAGTTCTGGTTGCCTCTGCTATGTATCACTCAGAAGATTTCACACATCCATAAGTTTCCTCTTGAACAGTAGTAAAAAAAAAAAACCAGAGGAAGGTTGGAGTATAATTACTGCTTTTCGATGAATGAAAAAAATGTCAATTAGAAGTTAATATTAAAGATTACAGGCATTGTAATCATTGCACTCCAGTGAAATGAATTACTTAGTATACCATTAAGATTAAAACCTTCGGCAGATATCATTATTGTAATTTTTCATTTAGATTTATGATATGCCCTTGTGCCAGGGCCTTGATGTCAGAATCAGCTTTTGGATCAAATCTTGAGCTGGCATAAGCAATGTAGCTCCATATCGTTTTACATTTATTGCAAGAAAGCAACTTATGGCAGTAAAAGAGTGTTGTAAGTTATAGCAAAAATCAAAAGCTGTCATGAAAGTTTACTGAATAATTTTCAGTGCAAAGCTTGGCTGAAGCAGTAATGAACTGAAATGTCCCACTTACAGCTGCTTCAGTTTTAAACAATGAAAGCTGCTTCAGTTTTTCATAGCAATGAAATTATTATATGAAACAGATGCATCTGTAGTGACACTGCTAACACCGATCTCAACTCTGTCACAGTTGTGTAGAAACAGCAAAAACCCAATTTTATTTATTGAAAAATTCGGATACCTAAAGTGAAGTTATCAGTGGTTCTACTAAATTTTATGTTACAACTTTGTATTTTACATTAAATATGTAATTGAAGTGCTTTATGTACTGTTTATCATTGCAATGAAAAGGTAGTCAGAATGAACTTCTCTAGGCTGTTAAACTGCCTTTTATTAGCATTGAAACTATATTTGCAGTGCATTATCTTAGACTAATTTTTTTTTTGTATAAGAAAATTGCCATCAAAGCATAGTTAATCTGAGCTGAATTAGATTATAATTGGAGTCCTTCTGAATGGGGATTTAAAATTATTCTGTATTGTCACCGAGTAACAATACATTATTAGGATATTAAAAGTAGTTGGCAGCAGTATCATAAGAAGACATTTCATATTAACACTTTGTGCAGAATTAACTCAGTCCATTTCTTTGCACATTTTTCTTGTATCTTCTGTTATAATAAACTGCAGAAACGTCAGTGCATTAAAGGTTTTCCAGCTTTAAAAATGCATCACATATTAAGATATAGCTTAAGAAAGGAGTCTATCCAAAGCCTTTTGAAGTCAATTGAAAGACTGCGACTTCAATGAGCTTTGGATGGGGCCCACAATGTGCTTATTGCAAAGTAACAGCTGTGCAGGCCTTTGTTTTGAGGAGAATCTGAAGTCTTATATTTGATGGTTGGGATACAGTGAAAAGCGAAAAAGAAGAAAGATGGAGGCAAAATAATACATAGCATTTAAAAATGGAAATGAATGCTGTTTGTCTTAATTAGGAGATGCATCATAAGCCTTTGGCTTTCATTATTCAACTGAAAATATTTGAACAAAAAGCATCTGAAGAGGTCAGGATGTTTCTGTGAAGTTTTTTCAGGAGGGCATATGAGCATTATTTTGCAACCAAAAGGGAATAACATCCTCACAGCTCTTTCAAATACAAATGAAGAAAAATGACATATCTACTTGACTTTTTTATTTCTCTAACATGTATACTGGGGGTAGTGTGGGGGGTGGTTTACTTACAGCTTACAGCAGAAGGAAGTACCAATGACTCAGAACTCAGTTTGCTGGGGAGTGAAATTCAACTACTTTTTCATGTCATATATGATTACGTAGTTGGTAACCTTTAGAAATAGTTAACATGGCAAACATTGGCATAATGTAGTCAATTCTATGCCCAGTGAGTAGAAATAAATGTGAGAAATAAACATTGTCAGATAAAATATATTTGAATAGCTAAATAGATGTGCCAGCTGATGCTTACTAGATTCCTGTGTGCATATATATATATATATATATATATATATGTATCTCACTTTAAAGAAATATAATTACGTAAAAGTCAAATACGTCTTGACTGTCATTTGCCATAGTTTTTGCTCAGCAGGGCTTTTTAATAGCAGAACAACACTACAAGTTTTTGAACTTTTGTTTTGCAATAACTCTCTCCATTATTTCTGTTTTGCTCTACATACACGACACTGCTGAAGAGGCAGTGGCAATGGCAAAGCAAATGCACCCTGTACATTTCAGATGAACGAAATTAAGAGGCAAACATAGAGACAGAAACGAAGAAAGGTTGAGGCATATTGGGACCACTCTCCTGTTATCAGAGGGTGAACATCATATAATGCCTTAATGAAAAGATCAAGATCTATCAGATATATTTTTACAATTGAAGGATGGATCCAGATGCTCCTTATTGTAACGCTGTGAAATGTCTTTTAATTAACAAAAGAATTTTACTCTTGATGAAACCATACCAGTTTATTCTTCTGAAAATATCAATTTTCATACTCATTCTTTAGTGTTTACCACTACTGTGCTTCCTGACAGCAGCATGCACCTATCTCAGGCTCCTTTAGATTAGAATAAGCAAAGAAACCCCTTTCAGCATTCTCATACATTTCTTGCTTATTACATAGCTGTTTTCTGTATCTTTTTGTAGTTTGAGTTTCCTCTTTGTTTTAGTAGACATAATTCTATATTTTTGGTATTCCAGATAAGATTTACCAATATCTAGTCACTTTCCTGCCTATTCTGGAAATACCTTGACTGTAGCACATTTGCCCTGACTGCTTACATGCACCTTTTCTTTATTGCATCACAGTGGCTGTGTATAAACTCCAGACCACTTGTGCCTTGTGGCACCCCACAGCCCTTAAAGCTGTATAGAAAATCTTCTGAATGGTAGCTGAATCTAGACCCATGTAAAGCCAAGTATTCTGTAAACGTGAGCACAGAACAACAGTGTATGTTCCTCTTTTAATTTTTATTAACTGTGAATGCAAAGAATAAGTTTCTAGATGTCCTCCATCTGGGGAACATCAAAGAATAAATTTCTGGATGTAAAAATACATGTATTTTTATTTCATGCAAAATACATTGAAAATTGCATAATCAAACATAAAAGAAACAAGACTAGGAAATACTTGGCTTTTACCGAGTCCTAGGAGTTTTGTTCACTGACATTTTACAAATACAAAAGAAAATGTTGCCACTGCACCTGTTTTCACTGAACAAATGTTTTTGGTTTTGGGGGAGAGGGGACCTCGTACAAGCCTTTATATGATGATTTTTAAGTACTCTTAAAGACTTATGCACAGAACTGAATTATGGAATATTCTTGCATCTTTCTTATTTCCTGTGTGCTTTCAACATCTTGTTGAATATTATGGGTCAATCAAAGCCCCAAAAGTATATATTAGAAGATGTATATACTGATCAGAAGCACAGAAGTAGCTCGTCTGGATACAGTAGCAGCACAAATTTATGAAAGATTGTACCAAGCAGAGCATGCAATCATTAAACACTTTGACACTTTGAGGAATTTTGGCTAATGTCTCTGTTAAAGAGAGACATTACACCATTTCTCCAGTCATTGCCTGGCCTGGAGAAGGAATATTAATTTTCTCTATAACTGGTATGATGCTTCCTAAGATTTGGGAAATAAATCATATTCTATATGCATTTCTTTACTTCTGAGCTGACTGCTTCCACTCCTTCGTGACTGCAGCAGCAAAGGGAAAGATCATGCAAAGTCTCTTCTTCATGAGACGTTTTAAAATACTACTTTTTGACAAGATTTTCTGTTTTCTTTTTCCTCTCAGCTTTGAATGGCTAAAGATGTCAAAGGCAGGAATACTTTAATAGTTTTATTTGTTTCATGTTACAAATATCTCTACCATAAGTAGGTGCTGTAGAATGTGCTTCTAAGCTTTTTAATGTATTATCAATGTCAACCTAACTCTCAGATAACTTCTCTGCAGCTAGCTAGGACTTGAAATAATGAGCTTCTTAGAGCATTGAATCAGGGCAAAAAACTATTGGAAATTCCACAGCGAATATTGTGCTTGCAAAACAGTCTTGGCTGCCTGTAATTTAGTAAGAGTACCAGGCAGTTTCTTTGATCTTAGTGTTTAAATGTCTCTAAAGAAAACTTTGTTTAGTTTTATTTATTTTTTCATTTATACCTGAAGTCATTTTCTTTGCTTTCCTGTTAAATGTTCAATAGAAAATTAATGTGTTTTGGATCAGGCACATGTGCATTTTTTTGGCCTTGCATTATTCATTAATAGAATTTATTTATTTATTTACCTCCTAAACAAGGAAACGTGCTTTTTCCTGTGAGACATATTTCCCAATTGTATTAATATTATTTATTGCTTATGTTCAGTGGCAAGACAGGTATACATTTAAGCATCAAATCACCTAAATTCAGTGTGACTTTTGGACATTCATTAAGGCCCAATTCACAAAGAAGCTTAGAAAATTGAATAAAGTTGAGGCATCCAGGAGAAGAATTCAATGCAAGGCTTTACAGCAAACAGAGTTTTAGTTGACCCAGAAGTGGCATTACAATACCCTACACATCACAGTGCAGTCAGCTAAGCCCACATGGAAGGAATGTTCAGAGAACAAGTATGCCTGAAAAAGAGAAACCTCTCCCTGCTTAGCTGTGTCTGTCACAATATAAATTCAGGGTTTACAGCACTCTCTCATGGGCTTAAATGCCCATGATGTGCTCTGTGATTTCACCATGGCTCTGTGTCTTTCCAAGCAATAGCAGTACTAGTTACTCACATTGTGTACAATAGTCTCAAAATTAGAACTGTTGACAATCAGGAAACAGGTTTTATGCACAGCTGAAGAAATTACAGATAGCTTTTCTGGATTACTGCTAAATTAACCTCTAAGACATACAAGAAATTAATTTGACTTCACATGGATCACCTATCACTGGCTTCCAGCTGCCACCTAAATCTCAGTTCAAAATCTTGTGAGTATCAGGGTTATTTTGGAACCTGGAAGAGGAGAAATATGCAAAACACTTAAAAGGCACAATGTTCTATAAGTAACCAAGTATTTTCACTGTTGAACATGATCGCACTGGCAATTTGCAATTTGTTTAGTACTTGAGACTCATACTTTTCCATGAGTTTAAAGCAAGGAGCAGCTTTTATATTTTTTATTTGAGAGGGTTTTTTTCTCATTCTCAGGAGCTAAAAGCTTTTGATTCCTGTTGCTCTCATCACTTCATTCTAGATAATGCCTTGACAACTTGGGGCAAATGCTGAGCTTTGAAAAGTGACCACTGCAATTCTACTATAAGACACTGCTGAATGCTAGAGAATCAGTGGGAATACTACTCAAAGGGTAGAGTTTTAGGGTTAATCACATTTGTACCTCAATCTAAAGGAAACCAAACAGAAATTATGTGTTTCAACATAAATTTCAACCCATTGGTTGGCAGCATCCTGTTTCTAAATATCTCATTAGACCAACTGGCTGCTTCTCAAGAAGTTTCTGCTTTGCCTTCCTGAATACTAGAATGCATACATGAATCCTGCAGGCACATCAGAAGATTAGACAAAGTTATATCAAAATAACTGAGGCATGTAAACTGAAAACTGAAGAGTATTGCCATTAAAAATTTCATAGAAAACAGGAATATACAGAAAATTTTTCTATGTTTTCATTCAGTGAAAGGTAAATACAAGAAGAAATGTGACAACAATACAGAGAATTTTATGCATTAATAGGGCTGATGGTTTTTCTAATGATCTTTAAACAGAGAAACAGGCTCTGTGTTCATCACTGATAGAACATTTGCTAATATATACTAATTCTCACTCAAGCGTCCTGCCTGCTCTTAAGCTGGTGACACCACTCTCTTTTGTTTCATTGTAACTCCCTTTTCTGTATTTGAGGATGTGTAAGTTGAAGTGAAAACAAAGGGATGCATTTCTTTTTCCCTTATTGCCTACTATGTAAGCAAGAGTATTTCAGAGCAATGATAGTTTAATAAATATGTGTTATAAAATGCTTAAAATCATGATGTTTGCCAACAGCAAATAAAAAATATTTTCGTACAGTTACTAGTTTTATCATCAGAAAATTTACATAGAGCAAAAGAGGGATGCCAGAACGTACAGAAATTTGTGTTAAATGTATCGAAATTTAAGAGAAAACTATGTTTGTCTGAGGATTTCTGTAGGTTTTGTGAAATTCCAGCTCATAAATATGCCTTTATTTAAACCCCATTTACTGTGTTCAATGTCTAAGAGCTGTGCTACAAGATACAGAACAGAAGCAAAGCAATAGCTTTTGATGTCTGACTCAATTTATAACAAGAAGTCTTTACAACAAGCTAAGATTCCTTTTGTCATGTTGTACATTCTTTTATCAAACTTTTACTCCATTTTCAATCTGTGCAATCATCCCTAGATTCAAGAAAAAATTGCGCCATATCCACAGTAGATATACAGTGTTAAGATTATAAAGATTATGAGGCAGGATTTCTTTTAGTAATTTCTGCTAAGCTTCAGGACTGCTCCATAATTTTACCCACAAATTCTTGTAAATTTGTATTTCATCAATTTCCTTAATTATAATCACGCTATTCAAGCTTCTGCTTTGGAATTTGTTCATGATCAGACACATGAACCCATGTCAAAAATGTGAGTTATTTAACACAATTTTCAGCAAATTCCCTGAGAAGCCATATAATTTTGAGGCATAAAAAAGGTACGCTAATGATGAAGATTTTCTTTCTAATAAGGAAATTACTTTGATGTAAATACTCCACCAAGATAAAATAAGCTGCACTTTCTAAACAAATAACTGAATGTGCAGGTAGTAAGAAGGATGGAAATCCCAGGTTTTTTTCTGCAGATATTGAACTCTTGAATTGAAAAGGTATCTCAAACTTTCATTTAAATGGTGTGTTTCACTGAGTTTTGGAATTACTGCTGCTGTTTCAGTAGCACCATTATGTGAATATTGAAGACTGGCTTTCTTTAGAGAATGCAACTCACATTTTAATGAGTTTTTAAAATTGTTCAGTTTACCCTGAGATGTTGCAAATAGTTTTAAGCCTTTACATTATTTGAAAATTGAAGGTGTATGAAGGTCATTGGTTGGAAAATACAAATACATAGCATCAAATGAAGACAGATGGTGACCGCATACATCACTGAAGACAGACTAAATAATGGCTCTTTTGCAGCAAACCTCAACTTAACTCTGGTCTTAGCCAGACCAGAAATTTTAACCAGAAAAATTGCAAGACACAGATCTGCTACTATGCAATATTTAAATTTGTTGACTGTGTTCAGCCATTTTGTAAGATTCAGTTAAATCTTAGAATATCCTCTTGTTTTCACAGAAAAGGCAAAACATCTAAATAGGGGATCTCAACTAGAGAAGTTTGTAGGATTTTCTTTCTCATATTGAAAATATCCATGATGAAGTCTGTGTTCTTTACTTCTGGAAGTCATTCCTACGACTTTTAGCTGTGGTGAATCCTAGTCTCCTATAGGACACAGCTGAAAATTTCTGCAGCTAATGGACAATCATATGTGAAGGATTTGCATATTAACATGCTTTATTCTGAGCACAAAATATATAAATTAAATAAATAAATAAAATTTTAAGATTGTGTTAGTTTTCATTCCAGTCTGATAACAATTTTTCACCTTCCTAAATATCTGTCTAAACATCAGGACACTCTAAATTATTGTAGTGGGTAGTAAGGCTGGCTCAATTGCCCTGTTTTAAGAAGGGAGCAAGGAAAAAAATTGGGTTTTTGTCAGGTAGTTAGTTTTAGTTAGTTAGTTACTTTTTGTTAGTATTCCCTGATTTATTTTCTGTATTTGTTTTATTCCTGTGCATAATCTGAGTAAGTTTTCTAACTGATAGGACTGAATGTAAGGAGGAACATTGCTGAATGTAGGAAATAGTGTTAGGGATGCAAAACTTTGGCACTTTCCTCAATTCTGGAAAGAATTGAAATTAATTATAAAGGGCAAAAAATTGACTCTTTTTTCAGTACACTTGGTAGAACACTTTTTTTTTTCTGTGTTATTTGTAGTACTAGCTACTTGGATCAATGGATTGCTAATTAGAAACTGACTTTGGAAGGCTGCAGCGTGCTTCTCAATGATTCATGTGTTTGCATTGATTTTTGCATAAAAGCAAAATCTAGCTGTAATATTTAGCACTTAGAAATTGGTCCTCAATGAACTATTTGTAGCTTAATAGGCTTGATAATACTTGGAAGCTCATTATTGTGTTTTTATAATTATTTCTTGGATTAAACTATATACATACACACATATGTATATACACACAACAGTCACACTCGCATACGGAGCTGCATGAAGCCAAAAGACAAGGTAGGCAGCAGCTTATGGCAGCAGACTGTGTGCTTCCTCTTTGCCAGGGATGGGGCCTGGCTCTCCAGGATGAACAGCAGGTCTTTGTTTCCTGCTTCATACAGCCATCTTCCTCTCCTGCTGCTGCTAACACTGAGCAAACAAGCAGGGTGTAACCTAGGGATGTGCAGCTTCTTAGGGAAAGGATGGCCACTTTTCTGTCTGCCTTTCCTCCAGGAAGGTGTGTGGCCTAGGTGATCTGTCACAGCCATCCCTTTCAATGTCCTGCTGTTCCTTATCCCGGGAGGAGCAGGCCCTGCCTCTGTGGGAGGATGGGACACTGCAGGCCTTCCTGTCAGGAAAAGGGTGGTGGATGAGGATGGTCCATGGGTGATAAGTAAAGGGTGGATGGTGAAAGTTCTGTGCTTCAGGACAGTGAGGAAGAGGGAGATCACCCATGAAAATAGTTAAGGTCCCAGAAGCGCAGAGGGATAGAAGAGCTGTCACTACCCTGATAACACAACCTCACTAAAGCCTCACTTATCTTCTCCAGCCTTTTTAGTCTTCTCAATCACTTTGTACCCAGAATATCATGGACCTTCATTGACCTCTGAGTTGCAAGCTCCAGTCTTACTCCAGAAACCCCATTCTCTCCCCCCACAACCCATCTGTTCTGTCCGCTGAAGCCTCCACTGAATCTTTTTAGCCTCTTTCTCCCATCTGCTGTGACCCATATTGCTGCTTCCATAAAACTGATTCTGCCTACACTGCTGAGAAGCCTTCAGCTGAGTTAGCATATACAATATGGATTGTTGGTGTCATATGGCCTATATATGTATGTGTCTATAAATAGATTTATTGTCTGGATATGCAGCCAACAGTTCAGCCAAGGCTCCTGTGAACATTCTTAACTTTTTGTCCATGAATACTTAAAATATAAATGTAGGCACCTGCTAAAGTTCCTTGCAAAACTAGGGAACTAATATCCAGATGGTTAGTTACAGGATCTGTATCTAAGATTCAACTTCATTCTCAATCTGTGGACATATTTAAGGCTATTGATGAGATCTTTGCTTCCAAATCCATGAACCTTCAGAGAACAAGTTTTTGCACTAAACTGCCAAGGTCAACCTGACTATTTTATCATATCTTTATTTATCACAGCCAAGAGATTACGGAAATTTTTTTCGCTCCATTTTCCATTTCTGATTTAAATTTTGCAGTATGTAAGTCTGTATTTCTTCCTGAGGACAGGTTTCCAATTTAAAACTTGCAACATATTTGAACTCTTTGAAAAGAATAGCATCCAGACTGACCATTTAGCAAATCTCTTAAGCAAAATACTGATATTGTAGTGATTCCAGATTTAATTTTCAACTTTGAAAACTATTTCTGCCTGTTCCCGTGACTAGCACAGAAGCTGCACTAAACCAGAACAGTATCAATTAACCACAGACACCCAACTGTAAGAGCTACTTTAGCAGACAGGTGGAATTGGACAAATTATCATACGAGGTTACACAGAAGGAAGAACGACCTGCAGACTCTCTAGAAGAATTGCAAGCCAGAGATGGCCCCCTCCCTTTGCTGCAATTATCTCCAAATCACACCTGCCAAGCTGTAGGGAAGCATTCCCGTGGTTTGTGGCTAAGAACACAGTCAGGTAAACTGTTATTTTATTTGGATTAGAAACCCTCCATACTTCCAATTTTTTCAAAGAATGCTGTACTGTAACTGTTTCTGTAGGAAAAGAGACATTATCAGTATAAAAATCACATTAGAAATTTTTTTTTTTAATTATTATTATTAACAAGCTTTAGGGTGGTACACCATTGAAAGATTTTAGTCTCAGAGTTAGAGAATGAGTAAGAATGATTCTTATCATCAAGACTAAATTGAGACGCTTTTCCACATAGATATGAGAATGTAGTTCCTCTATTGAAGGAGACCAGGATCTAGAGAGCATTTGTGCTAAATGAAAAACTTCCTCGGTTTCTAAGAAAGTGGTATTAATACAAGACAAAAATTTCAAGGCCTGAATCTTTGGAGAGATAGATGAGATATCTGAGAGTCAGAATATCACCTCTTGGGATTCTCAGTGGTGAATCTTAATCTGTTATATCTATTAAAATATTTTGGAAGTGATGAGATCAGAAGTATGGAATCAATCCTCCAAATTTTTGTGGTATATGATTTCTATGTTAAGAATCCAATTCTCTCTGACTGCAATAAATCGCCAGCAATTCTTCCTGATGGTCTTTTAGAATATGGAAAAATCATGTGTGTACAAATTATTTGAAAATTATTGTTTTAGAGAAAGTAGTTCACACTGGAGGTCATAACAGAAAATATTTATTTTTGTGAAAGAAAATTGTGTTCAATGCAATTGGTCTCATTCATTGTGTCTGCCTCAGTACATGGAAAGAGAGTGAGAGGGCAGTACTCTATGCAGGCAGTCAAACTCAATATGTAGGAGAAACAAAATGACAGCAGCTATTTGTATGATTGACTTTCACATGACTATGCCATGCCCAGTGTTTGAATCTTAGCTGCAGAGTCCAGATGGTATCTTATGGAGAGCCAACACTTCGATCTTGAGCACTGGCTCATTTTTTTACAGGTCTAGAGCTAAACCACTGGATAAAAGATCTGAGATTTATGCTTGTGGTCACAAGATGGTCTGAGGCACCTCTGTAATCTGAGCACTGACATGTAGACATAGCTGCTGTTATTCTAAAGAACAATTATCTGAGGGAGAGTGAAAAATAGGGAGATTAAAATAAAGAACATTGGATTTCAAATTTGCTCTTGACAGAAATAGATTTAGCCTCAGTTATTTTTAGCAAATTATCAAAACACATTTTCATTGCAACTTAATTATCTTCAATACATTAATTTATTTTACATTATAAAAATATTATACATACTGCAGTGTTCATAAAGTATTAACTTAAATATAAACATTTGCATTAATTCATGCAATGGTGATCCATGATGCCAGCAAATTTTAAAACCAGTCTTACATTACACATGATCTAATTGCCTCTATTATATTGACAGATATCTAGAAATTAATTTGATTCTACCATTAGGCTGTTTCAGAGATTCATATCAGAAATGCTCAATAGAACTCTAGTGATGTTATTGGAAAAAATTCCTTTCTTCAGTTTTTGTATTACTAAGTCAGTAAAGGAACATATCAGTCAGAGTAGGGGCTGGTCCTATAATTTTAGAATCCTACATTTTTGTCAGGCCTTATGATTTTTTTGGTGGTTTTGGTTTTTTTGGAGGCAAATTGGCTGAAAAAACTGCTCTTGGGAAAGTGGCTTATAATGTCGGATAGAGAGAAGCATGCTTGGTAATGTTATCATATCCCTTTTGGAATCTGTCGTGAGAATAAACGGTGTCCAGGATGATACTTGGGGTTAGGTCAAATGTGAGAGAGAAGTTAAACAGTATGAACAATTAAGAATCCAGTTTTCAGCCACTCACTCTATTTTATTTGGCAGTGTAGGTGTACCTAGAGAGCTTATATCTGAGTTTCCTTGTCTTTTACATGGGACTTGAAGATGAAAAAGGTATGATAAAGGTAACAATGGTCTATATGGGATCAACTACTGACACAGCTTTCCTGTCATGATGTTTTTTCAAGAAAATATGCAAATTCAGGCATTTTCATAGCCCTGCCCTTTAAATGTGAGGCTCATGGTTATGTTAAAGTGCAAACTGCTGTGTAGTAGAAAGAGAACTGATATTGTGTTAAATGCATTACTTCAGGTTCTGACATCCCTGCCACAGGAGGTGATCAACCTCTGCTAAACATTCTACTAGAAAAGAATACAACTGGCAATGAGTTCCTGCAAATTTCATGTTTACTGGATTGCTCTGGACTTTTAGACAAGGCTTGGGCCTGTTCTTCATTTACATTTTCCTACATCATTTTTCTTTCAACTAATCACAGCCAGTCACAGACAGAATTTTACCAAGATATCTAAGGATTCTCTTTCCAGATACTGTGATTGTAGCTGCTTTTTCAAGCAAAACTCTTGTCATAGTTTTTCTTTAAGGGCAAGAATGTGATGGTAGGACTGAAAAACTTAAGCACGTGTAGACTGTAATTCAAATACAGGTTCTCCCCTCCATTCTCCATCTGCATGCCCACAAAAATCCATATTTTCCTCTTGAATCCATGCTTCATCCCTATGTCCTTCAACTCTGGTCCTCCAAGTTTTCAGCATCTTCCCACCTGCTTCTCATAACATGGTGTTTACATTTATTCCTTCCAATGTGTGAGACCTTCATGGTGAAGCACATCAGGATAAGCCATTGCTTTGTTGCTTCTTTTTGTGGATACAATCTACTTGATAGATATCCTCTGAAATGTATGTCTGTAGACTTATGGGAAAATTAATAAAACAGAAATTAAAACTGACAGCTTTGAAATTATATGCTACCCTTAGCATATGGACTACCTCACACGAACACTTTACAGGATTTGTATCAGGATTATGGACAGTAACTCAATAGGGGATAACTTCCAAACTATATTCCTAAATCTCATTTGACAGGTTTTGGATGCTGTATAATTCTTACAGTATTATAATGTCATGTCAGTGATGCTACAGTCATCATTAAGATAGTCCTTTCATTCTTAGTGCTAATTTTGTCTTATAATTGCTTTTGCAGTGAAATTTCATATGCTTTTTCTAAGCAGACAAATGAGCTTCCTTAAAAAAATTAAATGCTTCATTCTCCAGTAAGACATGTTTTGAAGATCCAGTTTCCTCAGAAATAGGCTGCTATATCTAGAGAGTAACAACAACAACCACAACAATCCTTTATGCTCTGAAGTTTTAAATATATACTAATGATTTGCATTATCAACTTTGACACCATTAAAAAATATCCAAGAAGTAAAACTAGTTAAACATTAATTGTATTAGGATCTTATCCTAATTTACTTGCAGTATTGGTATGCATCAAGGATCTTCTATCTTTAGGGGAGTGAATGAAAGATTGGGACAGGTTTAATTACATAAAACAGAGAGCAGAATCCTTTATCGTATCAAAATCCCAAACCAGTGGTTAAGTAATTTTCTTGGAATATGGAAATAATAGCAATTTAACCAGGAATACATGTCTTCTGGCTGTCCTGGTTGGTATTTTGTGAAGTCAATTTGCAAATGTTGCAATTCACTCTTGTCCTCTTGGAACAGAAGTATGAGGAAAGAAACAGGGTGACTATCAAAGTTCTTCAGACAAAGCAGCTACACCATGAAGTGAGAACAACAGGGAACTTGAAGCGAAAGAGAGATTGCTTACTGTGGATTGAAAACAGTGTTCCTTTATGCATAGCTCCTACTAGCTTTGCTGGATTAACCTCTCTGAATAATTTTATGCAATCTTCCTGAAAAAAACAAGTATTGCCACTGGTTTGGCATAAGGGCAGTGGATGTCTTCAAGCTTTGCTAACCATTTCTATCTCTTTTCTGATAGGACCCTTTGATTTATTTGCTTCGGCTCATTCTGTAAAATATACCATGGATGATTGACAGTTACTTGTGCTCCATGCTCGTGCTCTACATAGATTAGAGGTAGGTTTGCAGGATGTATATAAGCTGTGTTTTCTACTGTTTGGAATACCTTGCTCCAGAGCATGCATCTCCTCTATGATTATTAAAATGTTCTAGAAAAAGGTTTTTGCTTTCTTTGGAGACCGATTGTTACTTTCAAAGACTTTTAATAACTATTTTCAAGCTATATGCCTTTGTGAGCATAAAATGGAATGGGTTCTTCACTCCAGATGAAATAATTTTATTGCTGGTAAATAGAATTTTTAGTTGATTTCAGTAAACATGATTTTTTTTGTGTTGGTGGCACTCCAGCCATTGTTCTGCATCACAATCCGAACAGCTTTTGAAGCTCAAGCAGAAGGACTTGGTGAGAGTGAGGGAGAAGGAAAAGCAAGGTCACGTGGAATAGCTGAAGAACCTGTTAATGGAAACTACATCAAAACTGTGCAAGTGTCTCTGCCAAGAAGGGGCTAGGAGGTTCTGTACAACACTGAATATTCTAGCTCTCTGTGTTTTCTTACTCTCTGTTTAGAGGCAACAGCATAAGGAGTTTCAGTTAATTTTGGCTGCTTGCAATGGAGACAATGTAGTCTCCACTAGTCCTGTAGGAATTCCTGTTGCACATGTGCACTATATGCATATGCATATAGTACATCTTATCCTTCTAGCCTTGTTTTATTTTGCTATGGAAGTATATTTGAACATATATGAGAAAAAAAGTGGATTTTCAAACATATGGCTGATCACAAAACAGTGGAAGTGGCATATAGGGGGTTAATGGAATGATGAGGCAAAAAACTGCACTGCCAGCAGAATTCCCCAAAGGGTAAACAAAACTCTTAACTGTTGCAGACAATAAATTGTCAATACCTTGTAGAAACAGTGGATAATGAAAAGTTATAATGCCTATAGTTAGTACCCTCTTTAAAAGAATTTACACAGGATATGAAATTAAATTCTGTGCACAGTTCTCTTAATTTGCCCTTAATTAAACAATACTCCATAAATGGTGCATTCAGTGACCAAATGTTCAGAGACAGCAAAATGGTGGGTCCCAAGCCATTAGGAATGAAATAAAGTCAGTCCCCTGAGAGCCTGCTAGAATCTGGTCTATCTAAGTGACAACTGATGGTTTAGGAAAGATAATTAACTTTGCAATTACAAACCGCAGCTTTCACCAATGCTGTTTCTTTCAGTATTCTCTTCTAAATGTTCTACTATTTTTACAGTGAGATAAAATGCTTTTTAAAAATGTTGAGTTCATAGGGGCCCATTTTTCCTACACAAATATAATTTGAATATTTCAATTTAAATATTTCAGATCATTAATTATATGTACAGTTATTTTATAAATTACAGAGGACAAATATTATATTTTCTATGACTGTCAATAGTTCTTTCTTTATTTGAAAGATAAAAGGGGCATGCTGCATCAAACAGATTTCATTTTTTTCCTTTGGTAGCAAATCCTGGACCTAGCAAATCTAAATTAGGCTCGTTTTTTAGCTATGTAGATTGAAATTCTCTTCCGTATAGGGAACATCAGTTCTAATCTGCTAATGTGCCTTCATATTCATAAAAAATGCTTGTATTGAAGAGGGTTTGCTAGTTGAATCCATATGTCTGTACCCTGGATTATCTTTACCATAATGTCTCCTAGCATGTAAATGAGTGTATTTTCATGCTGGCATACGTGTCCTGAAATCTTCAAGTATGCCATACGCACATACTTACATGTACAAGCACTGGTATTTCCATATGATGTATTACAGGGTTATGAAGAAGCTCAGCTTAGAGTGTAAAATATTATGTTCAACAGTAGGCTTTTGTTATGACTGTAGATGTCTGTATACTGAACAGACTTCCAGGTAGGTGTAGACACAGGTAAGGATGAAGACAGAATCAGGACCTAAACTTCATGAAAAATTTGTTGTGACTATATTTGCTGTGATTTCACTTACTGTAGTCCACTGAATAGCTTTAGAACTGGCTTCAGAAAATCCCAGTTTAAAAAAAAATGGACCAAGCAAATTTACCTTGCTACAAAGGGGGAGCTCCATGCATTGATTTAGTAGGTGAAAGCAAAATTTAGCCCTTGCTGGAAGTGTAGCTGCTTCCTTAAAATCACCTGCAGACTGATGCTGATGCCTGATGCCAGACTGCTGTAAGCAGCAGATGTCCTGACACTGTTTGCTGGGATGTCCCATGGAAATCTGCACCTGGAATCAGCTCCTCATTTTGCCCGTGCTTAGGGGAAACTGATTTATCTCTCTATGTCACCATGATAAGTGATAAGGACACTTTTCTCACTCCATTTGTGTTTGAATTGGAACATCATCGGAAACTTTCTAGCTGCACTCATGTACAATCAAGGATGTAATGCTCTCAGATCTCAGTCACTGACTCTGGATGCTCTGTAAGAAAAAAATACTTTAAATTATGTGTATCTTTTTGGTAAAGGTGTGTTTCTGTGACTTGTTCCGTATAACTCCAATTGCAATGGTCACACCTGTGTGACTGCATTTGTCACTTATATGTGGTTAACCTTAGAAAAGTAAGGAAAATACTGTGATATTTAAATTACACTTGTTTTAAGTAGCAACCAATCTTACTTCATGAATATGCTTTAACATATTCAGCTGTCTTGTATGTCATTTTGTCCAGCTTTGCCACTTGTGAAGTGTTACACACATATGCTTCATCACAGTTAATAGTTCAATCTTACCAGAGGGCTTAGGGTTTTAAGGTAGTCTGAAAACTTGCATGAAAAGAATCATTGCCTACAAAATGCCTGTTATTGCACTCACTGATTCTTCTATGGGCCTCTGAATGTTGTGTTGATATTTGTGTTTAATATCTCTTTCCAGTGGAATGTGATGCAATTCTCTATATCACCCTTAGTGAGGCATTTAAAATTCTTGTTGCTGGGCATCACACAAGCTGCAGTGTTATTTTCCTGTGCTTCAGTGTTGATACCTCTGAAGACAATACACAGAACAAGAGAAGATTATTGTGGAACACAAATCAGTAAAGAGTTTATTTGAAAGTACCAAAATGTTTTCTCTTTTAAAAATTATTTAGTCATATAAAATGCATGTAATTATTGTCAAGCACTGGCTGTGGTTTGATAATTAGCATCAAGTTAAGAAATTGCATTATTTAAATTCATCACAGGTTAATAGGAAATGGAAAAATTGTGAGATCTATGGGAAAATACAGTTGATATATCTGAATTCCTATAAATACAAAGAAGGAAAATTATACCGCTTTTTAAAAAGAATTAACTTAGTTCTTGTTCTTTCTTTTTTGTGCAAAGATTTTCCAATGTGCTTTAGTAGTTTTAATTCTAGATCTTAGTTTGGACTGCTGCTCCATATGGATTAAAAAACAGATAGTAAGAGATAGATTCAGGTTTTCAAAATCATCAAGTAATTTGAAAGAAAAGTGCTTCACAGTGTTAAGTTCCAACAATTTGATTTGGCTGTTATTGTGGAACCCTGGTATCCAACACTGAATTTCTTCAGAGAGGAAAACTTTATCTCCACCCTCTTTCATGATGTGTGATCCAAAATGCCAATCACTGGGAATGGAATACAATTATATTCACTAATATGTCTAAAATAGAAACTCTTGCTGTCAATATATACTCATTAGTACTGAGTTGCAAATGAATTCTGGAATTGTGCTCTTATTAATTAGGTGGCAGACTAGAAAACTTCTTGCTTCTGTTTAGCCAGATGGAGGGACAGTGGGTGTAATGACCTGTGTTGGGCCTTTCCCAGGGGATTTCTTTGGTGTTTCTTGGTGTCAGTATGGGTCCATCTTCCATTTGCCATTTAAAATAAACAACCCAAAACTTGCACAAGTGTACATTTGAACTACATTCAGAAAAAGAGATGGTAATTTTGTTTAGTTTTAAAATTAGTTATGCATTACATTCTTAAAATTCCAGAGGGACTTGGGCACACAGATGCAAGGTGAAAAATATTTTTTAGGAAAAAGTAAGTAATTTTGCTTTTTTTCCCTGTTACAGTATCCTACATAGTCTGCCTCATAAGCCAGCAACATAGCACGGTTTGGTTTTACAACTCTGTTTCTTTTTTTTTACTATTTTTTTCTGTATGAGTTATTCAGAATTCTAAGAGGCTTCAGTGATTCAAAAATGGACTTCTGGGGGAGGAGGGAGCAGGGGAAGTTGGTAATCAGCCCACATGAAAAGTCCCTAATTCTCTAATTGACCCTGTATATTCTAAAGAGTTGTCAAGATACTTAAATGTGTATCTTCATTAAAGGGTATGAGTAATACCATGAACTGAATGGAATTACTCATGGGGTTTAAGTTTTATATGAATCAACTATCACCCTGCATAGTAGCCTACATAAGAAAATATTTGTTAAGATTTGCAGAAGATACTTCAGCTTTGTCAGCACAAAAAAGATTCTTTGAAAGCTGGTAGTTTGTTTCAATTCAAATGAATAAGAAATAGAAAAAAAAACACCTTCAGAATAATACATAGCATCAAGTTGTGGTTTCTCATGGCTACAGTTCTGTTCTCAAAGTTTTAAAATCTATGGCACTTGAGTTAATTGGAAAAAGAAATTTTCTCCTGACCTTATGGATGACTAATTTTCCACAAATAACTTTGTTCTCTGTGAGCTCCCAAATGGTGTTGGTTCTGCCAAGTAAAAGCTGATACCAAGCCGATCAGGTGAGCACCCTCATTTCCCACTGTGCATCTCCTCATCTCCAACTGTGCTACTTACTGTGCAGACAAACACTGACAAGTGTTATGTGGATCTGATTTTCTGTTTAAATGCATAAGAATGTGCAATTTTTGCTCTCTAAAGAGGGAAATTTTTTTTGCAAAGAAATCTGGTTAATGATTTCAGAGAAAAAAAGGCTTAGATTTTTATTGAATAAACAAATAGAGAAATATATTTAACAACTTAAGCCTAGTATATTATTCACTTGGTTTTACATTTATAGAACTTCACTTAGCTTCACATTTATAGAACTTTATTACAGAAATTGTGAAAACATTTTGGGTTTTGTAAATATAAAATCTCACATATAAATCATGTGGTATCTATAATTTGATACAGGAATTAAAAGCTTGCTTTGTATAAAAACAGGGTTTCTCATTCTCATATCGAGTGTCCTTAGCTTCCAAATAAGGTGGATAATTATTTTTTATTTTCTTGTGTGTGAGTCTTCTCTCTGCCTTATCCCTTTCAGGAGATGCAAAGAGGTTGGCCCAATAAGTCAGTGATTTCCTTCCCCTCCTTCTGAAATATGGGGCGCACAGCAATGTGATTAAAATCCCTTGCAGGCCTAGGAACTATATACCTGAAAGCAGCTGGGATCTGAGCATTTAAATCTGGGAGAGAGGCAGAAATGATTGAAACAATTATGAAGGTCATGTCATGTACAACAGTGTATTTGATCTCTGCATTACAATGGCAATGGAATGAATTGCCCTCTTGAGACTGTTTGACATATGACTGCAGTGGTCCAGTATAATCCCAATTTTTTACCTTGTATGAAAATGATAAAATAATTAAGAATAGAAAAGAAATGATGTTTCAGAAGGATACAAAGTGGCTTTAACTGCAAAAAGACAGCAGATGAGGAGTAAGCAAGAGGGTATTTTTACATAATTCATTTTTGGAACACAGTTGTAAAACTTCAAGCAGTTTTACTGGCACAACTCAATGAGCACCTGCCTGAGGCCAGCCATATCAACTTTGAAGCCCTCTGAAAGCTGAGGGGAGAGAGACTGAGTACTAGTTGTCAGAGCCCTTCAGAATAATGTAAAAGGGCATGACACCCATGAGATCTGTTTTTCAGATCCCTACATAATAGGTCACTTTTTGAGACTGACCCTCTATCAGACAGAAATAGTGAATGTACAAGAGCTGACATCTATCATGTCTGCCCATCATGTTCAAAGCCAGATAAAATAAATTTCATTCTCCTTTTTTCTTTTAAGCTTTTTATTTCCCTTCTATTCTTTTACTCTTTTTTTTTTAACTGAAAAATATGCCCTGATGAACTGTTAAG
The DNA here is from genome assembly GCF_023055355.1 of Agelaius tricolor. NCBI lineage: Eukaryota > Metazoa > Chordata > Aves > Passeriformes > Icteridae > Agelaius > Agelaius tricolor. The sequence goes on from NW_027269266.1 coordinate 34,880,732, forward strand.
TGCTAGAGAGTATTAGACCCTTAGTGTTCTCTTTGTAAATTTTGCATGTAATTTTTAATCAAAAAATGGTAATGAAGCAATGGAAATATATGCAAGTCCTTATTTAACATTTAATGATTTTTCAGCATTTTAAAATACTTGTCTGTTCAAGATTTTTATGAAGGCTTTAAGTCCTTAAGTGTCTGAAGGACCACTTTATCAGAATCTAAATAAATACATTAATATATTCTGCACTGTGAAGTAGGTTCAAAATAATATGTACACAGTAGATAATGGAAACATGTTGACATTCTTAAGGTTATAAACACACTGGAAGTTATCCTAATTGTAAAATTGAAGATTGTGAAGTGCAATGTCCCTGAAAATCCTAGAACAGCATCTTTCTCATTTTTTAATTGCTCCAACACTTGAGATCTCAGTGTGATGTTTTTTCCTCTGCACAAGTGAGCAAGTGGAGGCCACAGAACCTCTTTTAAAAGGCAATTGCATTAAATAATTGATCTATAAAAGATTAGTGGCAGGACTAGAGTACAGCTATTATGACTTAGTGAGGTCAGGTTTTGGTGGGTTGAACTAGGTGCGCAACTTTTTTTTTCATCAAAAAACACAAAAAATTTTTGCCTAAATCGTCATTTCTTCTTGGCACAATATATCTCAGTGCTTGTATCCATATATATATATCTGTGTTCTATGCTTGATGGTGTGAAAGGGCTTTGGTAGTTAAGGCTGTGTGTTCAAATTGTGCTTTTCTTTGCCTTTATTCAAGGATGAACCTCAGCTCTCTCCAGAAATCCTAAGCAGAATGTTTTAAACTCTTCTGATAAAGGATATTTCCTTTCTATATTCTGACTCAAAATGCTCAATTTTCTTTGTTTTTTCTATTATTTCTTTTTTCAGAGAAGATGAACAAGAAACAACCTGCAACTTCTGCAAGGAAGAAAGGAACTGTTATCAATCACTGCCTGATAATAATAGAACATCAAGTGTCAATTTTGTCTTGTCCAGCAACAAATCAACAAATAGGAAGAGGCATAATATAAAAATTTGCTGTTTCAATTAGGAGTTCTCTATGCTCCTTTTAGTTAGAAATCAGAAACATGTGGTTCTTCAGGTCAAAGTGTAGCTACTGAATGCTCTGGACACATGCATCTGGCCCTAATAGCAGTGATTGTAATAGAAATGAATTTAGATAAAGTAATCAGAATATTTCTGGGGAAAACAGTCCTGGTGGCAAAGCATCTGAAATGATCATCCCTGAACACTCTGGTGGTTTTGAAGTCCTCTGCCTATCGACGCCCACTACTTCAGGCAGAATATTCTCTTTTTCATCCCCAGTGGTGGTTTCTCTGCTGCATAGTTTGAAGCCACCTATGGAAAAATGGTGGCTTTTTCCACCATTTGTGGACTTTGTATATTCATATCAATTTTTACAGAGTAATGGTATATTTGAGGCTGAAGATTAAAGAAAAGTCAATAGAAATCATTACCTTAAATAAAAATTCTCTGAATTGAGCAGAATGATTTTTTATAACTGATTCCTATGGGGATAAGCAAAAACCAAAGGGTCCATGTCATCTGAAGAGCTATTTCGTCAGTAAGAAAACCTGGATTATTACTGCCTCCATGTAACTTCTCAGTGATCTTTTCTGTCACTGATTTCCTTCTCCTGTCAAGCAATGACCACAAAGTGTCCAGGAATCCCATTTAAACTTCAAGCATACCTTGTAGCATGGGTTTCTTAGTATCATGTGTTTAGAGAAAATATAAGAAAAACCTTTTCCAATGACGAAAGACAAGAGAATATTTTTAATGTAAAAGCCCCCAAGAACTTACTATTTTCAAATTTGCAGTAGTATTTTTAAAAATTGGGATGGAAAATGCGCATTTTTCTAGCAAACTCTTTTAGTATGTATCATATGCATGGCTTAAAATGATTTAGAGATGGTGATGATTCAGCCTATTGTGATTGAAATGGATAAATAGCTGGAAAACTTCGTTCACAGCTGCCAGACACTACCCAAAAAAGTGATGATGTATGATAAGAAAGATTAGAGACACCCCTTTTTGAACAAAGATTTCTTAAAATTGCACTTCAGTCTTTGTATTTAACATTATGTTAGGCTCAGTGAGATAACTTTTTATTCTAGTAGTAAACAGGAGAAAATTTTTCAGTTTAGATATAACTAGCAGGATTGCAAGGTTCATAATGTATGGGTAACATGGAGGGAATTCACTGAAGGAGTTAAGCATTTTGAATATTTTTTAAGATGATCCAATTGATTAACATAGTATTATATGCCTGAGGAAAAACTCTTTTTAAACCTCTGTGAAATTTGAGAGTATTTCCAAAGTTTTTATCTTTGAAAGAGGTTATTTTTCTAGCAAAGTAATCTGTAGAATATGGAGAAAAAGTAGAGTTTGCAGTAGAGAAGTTCTTTGAGGAGGAACCTGACTGAAAAGTTTTCAACGGTGGCTTTTGTAAACAAACATTGTACCACTGTACTAAAAATCTACTAGGATCTTTAAAGTCTGTATAATTGAGAACTGAATATTTCTGCTGAGGAGTTTGTGGATGTGGACTCTAAAATTTAGAATGCATCTTCACTTTTTCTGTTTAACTACATTTTTACCTTGTGCAACGTGCTTTTATGTGTTTATCCACTGCTTACCATATTTAGACTGCAAGTGCTTAAGATATCTGGACAAACTTACAATTTCTTAATAAAATGCCACACATAATGGACTTGTGATACAACAAAAAAAAGAACTTCCTGCAATATCCATAAAATTCAAAGGTCTATGTGCGAGTGGAACCCCAAATACGCATTGGCTGACTCAGCAAACAAAAGATTTTTCACACTATCTTAGAATAAGATTAGTATAAGAAGTATATTTGTGTAAGGCAGTTGACCACATAACTTAGAAAGTAACTGATGGAACACAGCAGGGGGATCCAGTGAGGAAAGTGATAAGGTTAGCAGGGTAGATATTTTCTATTGGTGAGGGGAAAAAGAGACAATGAAGGCAATATTTGGAGATAGAGTGTGTGCAAGCTAGAGACATAACCTGGAAACTAGGAGATGTTCTTACTTTGATCCATTCCCATCCCACTTGCAGTTTGGAAGAGATGAGTGAGTGGAGCTGGGTGGAAATATTAACCTGTCTCTGTTCTTCGTAGTTTTGCATGTAACAGCTAAGGCCTGCATTGAAGACTCCAGGCTGAGCATCAGAGCCATACAGAGATACTGTGCTCTCTGCTAGGATGTATCTGCTCCTCAGCATATTTTTAACATACAGAGTCACTTGAAGTGCAGAGACATTGCTGCAGTCATCCTTGCCACATTTCCAGCACGCAGCCAGATTATTGCCTGGCATTAGCAGATTGACAGACTCCAGGATCCTGGGAATGTTGCCCTTTGTGAATACATCAAAATCTTCATTATTTTTCCAGCAAAATACAAGGCACTGTGAACAGAATGTAATCCAAATTCTGAATGCCATCTCTGTGACAGTAGCATGCACATCTCAGCATCTGGTCTGTGATAGATGCGCCAGATTCTAGGGCTCAGTCTGGGATGTGAATGTCTGCTCCTAATCTAACCACAGAGTCCTGTGGTTCTCTGTAGGTACCTCCTGGTAGCTGGCTGCTCACTTAAAAAGAATGTTCAATAAAGGTATCTTTTGCCAAAGAAACTTTTTTCATACCTGTCCCTTGGCATTAGGGACAAGTGCTACTTCACCTGATATCTCCTATTTCTCTGTACTTAATGAGTCTAAGGGGAAAAAAAGCCCAAATCTCAATTTTCTGTGTTCCATCTATCTTTCTTTTCTTGTCAGGAATCTTGTCTCTTTCCCAATGCTTTCTCTTTTACCTCTGGTAAGAAACTTGTGGTTAAAACCCATGTTCTTCTTGCTTCATAAAGCAAGACATGTGGCATCTCAAAACAGAAGTAGTGGTTTTTTTCACCATTTCTTCTTGATGCTGCTATTATGAGAGTGTGATGAGATGAGAAGGGCTGCTGTAACTGATGGAGAAAAGCCTGAAGGAGGGGTCTGAAGACAAGGTGCACCTCTGGATGCTAAATTGCTTCCACATCTGTTTGACAAATTAGCAGTGGACAGCTTGTTGTCCAGAGTAAAAAAACCACAGGACTCCCTCAAACAGATGGGAGCCTGTGAGACAGAATGTGGGTAAAGGGATTTGACCAGCAGGAAATTTGTCCTACTGAGAATAACTGTTGCAAGCAAAGCACTCTGTAGGATGTTTATAAAAAGAATATTTTGCAGGCAGAATTAAGTCTACCTCCTTCCAAGCTCTCAGGGCTTATGACTGTCTCCAGTGTCCAGGAACAGTGCAGCATGGGAACCAAACTAATCACAGGGGCAAAGATTGGCACTTCAGTTATGACTCGAGCAGTAGCCTTGAGAATATGGATCACACTATGTCTCATAAGAAAAATGTATTGAATGCCAAAGTGTCATCAGTGTTCATCAGCCTCTGAACTGTGATAATAACAGTAGGAGAAGAATGTTGAGATGAACTGCATCACTTGGGGTGGAAGCTTAGATATTTAGGGTGTGTTTTATTGATTATCTGGGGTAGATAGTCATGTGTCTTGGGGAGTTAAATCCTGATTATGTGTGGATGCCTAGGAAATATTTACCAGAAATTTAATTAGGGTAACTCCTCTGTCTTCTTTGCACACTTTTTTCCTATCCTAATAGGAATGTGTTTTTTCCTATAGGCTCTGACTGCATAATAATAACTTGAATGCACCAGTGACTGTTCTGTGGCACTGAGGATAATTGGTGTGGAAAGGCTTCAGTCACCCTATTCAATGCTCTTATCCTTCAAAACAGCGTGGCAGAATGAAAACTTCTGCCTGGGAATGGTACCTGGGTTTTGCTAAGTTTCCAAATGCACCCGGATATATAAAAAAATACCAGTTTAATCAACTCTTTTATTTTCTTTAAACTGAGATCTCATTACTGTAGTTTGACTAATCACCAGATTTTTACTGATTCACAGGATGTGTTCCTATCTATGTTCTTTAAATATAGAAGTACACGATCTTTTATAAGCAATGAGACATTAAATGCTTTGTTTGATACTTGAGTCAAAATATTATAGCACTTTCACTAAAACATAATAAGAAGTTGTGCAACTTCCAGAAAGCTACATAGCAAGTCACTGGCATAGCTAATTATTGGTTTATTTTTCTATCTGTACTTTCTGCTATTTCTATTATCTTTTACCTGTACAAACATATAACCATAGCACATTCAAACTAGTAGGCATAATATGTTCGTCTGCTAACATATCTGCCTGCTATAACCAGTCTGCTAAATCTGGTTTCTCTTCTCTTCCATCAAATACTCATTGCATTTCTTGTTACAGAGTCTGACACTGGGGATATCTGGCAATCAGCTTACACATTCGTTGGTTTGCATAAGGGGAGGAGACAGGACTGCACAGTGGCAGCAACTATGCAAACAACTCATTTCATGCTAGCTCCCCCAGGTAAGAGATTCTTCCAAAGGAGATCATTGAATTTGTGTGTTTCATATTTCAGTCACCATTGTCTGATACCCAATTGCACATAAAGCATCTGGTGTAAGCAAAACTAATTTGGATCTTCTTTTGTAAAATGTTAGCTGGATTAAGGGATCAGGTAGCCTCTTTCCTTATAAGAATCACTAGAGGGAACCATACTGTGAAAAAGAAAAAAATAATTAGGGCAGCAGAAAACAGGCAGCATGGATCTCAACTGCAAATGTTCCTGTGTAAACTCAGCCTATATAATTATATTAGTTTGCTCATCAAGCAAGCTAGCTTCTTTTGGTATTTAATAGCTATCTGTATTGCACTGGCTGTAGCGACACCTGTGACTATTATATTCTAGAGTTTTCCAGCTCTTATGGGCTTGAGTATCACACAGGCAAAAATATTAATATTCCAAAGCCGGTTCAGTGTTTGAAGTAATTCTGAGGGGAAAAGGCAACATAAACTAGACTTTGTCAAATGCAGGCCATAATGTTCATATTTATAGTAGAACAAACACTACAGAGGTTACTAAAAGTAAAGCTGCTGGCCAACTTCTGAAACATATTGCAAGGATTCCTAGGAACTACCATAATCCAGATAATTAATAGTAAGTCACAAGAACATACCAAAGTGCTAGGTATTTTTAAATGCAAATTTTTATTTTTATGTGTGATCACAAAATTCTACAGAAATCTACTGTGAATCTTTTAAAAAGTGATTAATTGTTTTGCATGTTGGTTGCTATTATTTGAAAAGACACATCACACACAGTTATTTGTGTTAGTTCATATGATCTTCAGTAGATTCAGAGTGTTTTGCCCTGCACAGTCCCAATGTATCCAACATGTTTTCAATCTCATGTCAGTACCAGCACTGAGAAAATCAAACATATAAAGAAAATAAAATTGTTGTTGTGAAATGGCTAGTCCTTATTGTGTAACTAAGGCTTGTTCTAAGAAAACCATAAAATATTTTCATCACAATCAAGGAACTCAGCATGCTATTAGTAAATTAGCTGGAAATTTTTGAAAAATTTTGGCCTAGTAGGTTTTTGTGCCCTACTTTATGCATTTGTAAAATATAGTCTAACGTCTCATATTTCTTTGTCCATTACACAACTTTCCAAATCTGGGAAAAGAATAAGCAAATATTAAGGAGTCTCTTGTCCATCTAAATTACACTCATTACAGAAGTGCTCAGGCTTTTCTTTCTACACGATATACTCCTTATTTCCTTTACATTTCTGCTGTATTAGAGTTAAAACTTTCTGACTTTCTCTAACAAACCTTTACACTCAAAAGCTTGAAATTTACTCCACATGGCAAGAAAACAATGTAATGCTTTAAAATATATTTCATATTCTTTATGAACACGAATCAAAATTACTACTTTCAGAGACAAATGAAAACACAGTATTACAATGGACCATTAGTCTTCCTATTCAGTCTTCAGAATTCCCTGTAGGCTCAGTTCCCACCACTGTTCTGAACCTGGGAACAGCAAAACCCCAACTGACTGCTCTGTTTCCTTTCCTTTTCAGGGAAGAGTAATACCCTAAATTTAAATGTTCTTCTGAGCACTTGGTTTCTGAATAAAAATGTTGCAGACCTATGTGCCGACTTAGAATGTTTCTGATTTAGAAATATTCTATAGAGCTTGGAATAAATACATAAGTATAAACAGTGGAAAAGACACTTCTGCATTTTTACTTTGATTCTCGAGGAGAATAAGACAAAAATCTACTGAGGGGAGCCCATGGGATTATCCAGATCAAAAAAAAAAAAATAAAGGTATATTTCAGAACTGAAATTATACTGGTGCCCATATATTAAATGTTTATACTCCCTCTGAGGTGGAAGAAGTACGTTTTTTGCATGGGTAAGCTTACTAGACCTTTCAAGTGATTTACCAATGTTTCATTTGTGTATGTCACTGGATGCAGGGGATAGAGTGAAGATGGAAGCTGTGGAAACATATGAAATGATTTTTATATTTGAGATTTTTCTTCAACTAGCTGATGCGTCAAGGACCTGTACTGAGGTTAAACAGCATCAAAACATGGATGGTCCAAAGAATTTAAAGAAAACATACTCTTGAATATTGCAAAAACTTTTTTTTTAACCACAAGGTGGTATAAAATTGTAGCTGTCTTCAGTACCAGTAAATGGTCCACATTCCTAGTCTGGATGTCATTCTCATTGTGCTTTGCTGTGGTGTATATCCTTAGTATCAGTGTGGCCAATTTTTTCAGTGTGGCTGGAAAACCAGGGAGCTACTGGAGGTATCCTACTACCAAGGGGCAGAGAACCAATTGCTCTCTGTAAGGAGTAGGTTTCCAGAACAGTCTTTGAGCAGTGTCACTTTTCCCAGTTGCTCTGTGAGAAGACCCCTCATTGCAGACCACTCAAAAAACCAAAAAAACAAAAACAAAAACAAAAAAATAAACAAAACAAAAAAAAAGGTAGAGATTTCGGTCTGGATGAGTTTACCTTGTGTAAGAAAGGAGCATTTTTGAATAATATCAATATCAGGGACCTAAAATGTGAGTCTTAATATTTGTGTTGAGCTTACTCCAACAGAAGATTCAGAATGCCTTTTATGTAGCTAAGGTCCTTGCAAGGGAGACCTGAAAGTAAACTTGGTATAAAGGCAACACATACTCTCTAAATCACCAAAAACTTTCCTCCTCTGAATTGGTGTATCTCAAATTCGGACTTTTTTTTCTTTTTCTTTTTCTTTTTTTGGTTCATGTCAGAATCTGGTCCCACATCCTCTGCAGCTGCAGAAGAATTCAAACAGATTGTTTGGTTTTTTTCAGAGGTTTTTTTTTGGTTGGTTTTTAAATTATTTTATTTATCTCTTCTGTCATCTACAACAGCTGTAGATAGTTGATTACACACCTGTTTTGGACTGGAAAAAACTAAGTGTGCTTTTGATTTTTTTTCATGCAAGACAGTTTGTAAATTTTCATGTGAGAAATGCAGATGCAATGAAGTTGCAAGAGTAAAATCAGAGATCAAAAGTGTGAACACTTTGTTTACAGCAGAGTATTTGGCTGAAATGAGGTTATGTGTGGACTTCAGTATTTCTGCTACTGGACTATTTTTGTTCAAGGAAACCTCATCCTAAATAAAAATCCCAGATGATGCTTTTGTCATCATCTGCTTGGTCATAGTTCCCATAGGTTGCTTATCATTTAAAATGAATAATTTTCTGCAATGGCATATATGAGCATTACCTGTTACGGTGGGAATTGCTGTTTTGAAGAGTGTTAGGGTGAAACGCAGCTTCTGGAACTATCCCTGAAAAGAGAGACTTAAATTAAAATAAATAGTAAGCAACTCTTGTATTGAAAATTCCTGCCAAAGTTACACCTAGAAAGAAATAAAGATTTTTTTAAAAAACAAAACACCAAGAAACATTAGCAAATAAATTCTCATGCTTTTATACACAAATAAAAAATAATATTTACAGTAATTTACAAAGCAATTTCATTAAACATGTAATACAGATCTTAATATAGGCTTTGTTAACATTCCCATTCATATTTTAACTTTTGCAAAAATTTAAAATTGGTTTAAAAATCTGTCTTTCTGAAGAAAAAAAAAAAAGAAAGGATGAGTGTACAAATGTCACAATTCAAAGGGGACAGTGCCAGAACCACCATTCACTGGTTTTTTTAAATAATTTTTTTAAAAGTTCTATTTTCACTATGAGTTTCTATGTATTGTGTTAATGTTTCTCTTTAAATTGTAAAGTCAGCCACATTTTGTGTACTGTAGTGTACAAAATGACTCTCTAAGAAATAGGGGATTTTTTGCAAAGACAGAAATCTCATCTCAGCAAAATGTGGGACTAACAGAAAAAATGTCAGGAACTTTACGAAATGGGAAACTATGGCTGGCAATCTGTAGTTAAATAAAATCTTTAAGCCAATTTCATATACATTGCCAAAGATATAAAGCAGAAGCAGTCATTGAATTATCCTAGTTCTTAGAAACCAATACTTAAGAGGGAGAATAGAAGAATGTTCTGGGGTTTATGCTGGGGTTTTACATTGGGGTGTATGTTGAGATCTTACATTGGGGATTTTGTGTTTGTTTTGGTATGTTTTTCATTTTTGTTCTACTTTGTTGTAAGGTTTATGATATTTTATGTTAGGATTCTACTTTTTCTGGGTTTTTCTTAATTTATCTTGAGTTTATTTAAATTTCATGGGCTGTTTTTGTTTGTTTATTTTCTGGTTTTAAGTTTTTTAGTTTTACATTAATTTTATCTGTTAGGAGTTTACTTTGGGGCTTTACATTGAGATTTTAGGTTAGTTCTTTTAGTTTGGTTCATGTTTTGGAGTTTTTAAAATGTTATTTTATTTCTATTCAATTATATTTGGGGCTTTTTTTGTTGATTTGATTTGTTTACTTTTGTGTTTTATTTGTGTTAGCCTTTTTAAAGCTTTTTACCTTTCATTTTCTAATGGGGTTTAATAGAGTTTTCTGTTGGGACTTTACTTTTTGTTTCCTTTATTTTGTTTTATTTGTTTGGGTTTTAAATTTTTATTTAAATTTACTTTAAATTCAGATTTCTTTTTGTATTGTTGTTGTTGTATGTTGGGGCTTTGAAGGTCTTTCCTATTTTTTGTTTCCTTTTGTTCACCTTTTTTTCCTTGGTTTTTTTTTTGTATTTTTATTTTTGTTTTAAGTTGGCTTTTTTTTTTTGCTTAACATTGGGGATCAATTTTGGGGTTTTTTTGTTAGATTCTACATTGGTGGTCTATGTTGGAGTTCTACTTTTTGCTTGTTTTGTTTGATTTACTGTTTTTTAACTTGATTTCAGTATTCTTCACCTTCCAATAGCAATTACATGGCAAAAGCCAGACTTGCATATCTGCAGCCATAACTCTTTTAGGATTGCCTTCTCTTCATATATGAGAAGATCTTTCTGTCTGAAGGATTGCCAGAAACATTTTTGGAAAATGTGGAGAATTCACGAAAATAAGACTGCAGGAGTAAGTGCAGTTAAAGGCCATTTTGTGTCATTCTTTTCTACCTTGTGCTTGTACTTTCTGCAAGTTTAACTCATCATGAGTCTGTGGCTGAATTTTAAGCTTATACTTTGCTTTTGGTTCTAAATTAAAATTTTGATTTCTTTTTTATTTTGCTATTTCCTGAAACTGCAATCCATTTTCGGTACAGACTATTACATATTTTAATATTCTTCAGAATAGCACTCCAGGGTCTTCTTTTGTATCACAGACATACAACAAGAGTACCACAAATGAGGCATCATTGACCAGGTTTTATGCTTTTCCTTGCCATTTTGTAAAAATGCTAAATTACTCGATGTTGTCTTGGCCTTTTCCATAAATGCTGACAGCCCACAATTTCCTCTCCCACTTTTTAAGTATCACATTTTTTTACAGTAGTCTATAAACTACGTCATTAATCAGATAGTGTAAAATCCAATTAGAGACATTAGAATCCAGAAATACAAGTGTTAAGGAATTTATTTCTTGATTGACAAGAAAGCCAAATAGACTCATCTATTTAGAATCTTAGCAACAATTAGCTGCCTTAGTTTCATTTATTGTGACATAAAAAATCTGGTTTATTGAGAGCTCTATTGAATAAGATTTCTATGATATGCACCATGAGAAAATATCTTCAAACTAAAATGATTGTTTTGCTGTAATAAATTGAACCATATGTACACTATGTTATTCAATCCTTTTTCTTCAAGGCATAAATTGATATTAAAGAACATTTAAGTCATAACACATGGTTATCCAGGCATGAACGAGGCAATAACCCATATAAGTTGTCAAGGTGAAGCCAAAGCATTTATTAGAGGTTTGTGTTGTTTTTGAAAAGTGCACGGTTGGATAAACATGGATTAGTGCTATTATGCTGCTACGATGACTCAAGTGTGTTTTTACAGTGTCAGTAATTTTTATGTTTAAAAATCACTGGTGCAGTATATTAGCTATAATTTATGTTTATCATCTTGTGTACTCTAATAGGTTTCAACAAACCATTTAACACTTCAGCTTGTGCATATACATTACTTAATAGGTATTTATCTTAAAAAAGAGATACTTAAACGGGACTTTCAAAGCTTACAACTGCATGCTAAGAGCAAATACTGCAGTCAGGCACATTAACTTTTTTTTCTCTGGTCTGCATTTAACTTTGAACAGTGTGACCACACAATTTCTTTACACATTTTGCTCCTAACCAGAGCAAGAAAGATATATCATCTCTAAACCCCATCAGGCTGAATGACATCGAAGTCCCTGACATGAAGTGTCCGTCACACTTACTAAGTAGAGTAGATGTGATAAAGCCTACGCAGCTGAAAATGCCAATAAGTTCCTGTCATCAGAGATTGCCCTTTCAGGATAGCATAGGACTTTATGCTTTCCTAGCTATGCCTTCCTATTGCTAATAGCAGACTCTATTAATCATATTTCTTTTGCTATTCTTTTTTGGTTCCTTGGCTTTCTTATTTTTGAAAATCAGTTACCCTTTCCCATAATTCTCAACACTTGGTTTGGAGAGCAACCTTATCTCAATATAGAAGAGTTGAGGTCGGCAAAAGAGAGAACTGAAGTAAAAGCTTCACTTGAGGAGGGCTTTTGGGTGGCAGTGGATGAGTTGAACATAATTTATGATACTATCGGGTGCTTCCGACAACGCGTTGCTTATTACATGGGTTGTGCTGATGGCAACTTTCTGTTCTAGACAGTCTAGGTTTGAATGACTGGTGTTTAGTGCTTCCATAAAAGAGATTGATGGCAATTAAAAAAACATCACACTGGTCTTTTCTTGGGGCGAGAGTTCTCCTGCAGTTTCCTGAAGTTAGGTATTAGTCAGTAATTTGCAGAAAAAAACCCAGCCAAACACATATTGCTGTAAATTCTGTTTACCAATCTCATAAAATGCCTGACTCCTTCACTAGTGAGGTCATTTCAGAGGAGGAAAAGGAGTTGATGCAGAACCCTGAGATTATGGACATGCTGATCTGGTGTGTAATAATTTTTTACAAAGAGGTTATCAATTCTCCTGACTCAGTCAAGCATGTCTGCTGGCTGAGTCGGCAGATAGGGAGGATTTATGGCTCATATGGGAATAATTGACCAAGATGGACTACTTGTTATTACAGACTACTTTTTTTGAGTAGCCTCTTTCTTAAACATAATTTAGAAAATATTGATATAATTTAGAGAACATTCTTAAGTGCCTACAAACAGATAACTTACTCATTCAAATTTAATTTTTATGGAAGTATATTCAAAATATTTAGATATCAATTGATACCTGTAATAATCGCATATGCATAGAAATGACTTTCATATTCTCCCATTTAATGATGGACTACTAAAAAGCCATGCCTTACATTTTTTTACAACTAAACAACATATGCCATTTCACTGCTTTAGAGTACACATTTACACTCCTCTTGTGCTGCAAAATGTACTGCTTGCCTTCATGTTAGGCATCACACAAGTTTATTCTGTTGACATTTTTAGCAGTTTTAATGTTCTGTGCAGTAGGTGGTGCAGTGTAGCCTGTGTTTGATATGTTTCCTGGAAGCATTACTTATTTATTGTGTTACAGAACTCCCTGCAGACCACATGGGAATGTGGTCCCATTTTGCAAGCAAAAGCATCATGGAAGAGTGTTTCTGCCCCAGGGAACTTATAGTTTTACCATGACATGTTTAGAAATAATTGAAAGCATGATATTTTCCACGGTAAACAAGGACAAGGAAGTCAGAACTACATTTTTGTCTGTACTGTGTCTTTAATTTTTCATTTTTTGTCTAGTTTAAGAAAGAGTGATTTCATATATCACAAGAGGAGTAAGGAAGACACTTTGGAGCAAAACTGATATTACCATCCTCATACTAACATGGCTTTACACTTTCCACAGGAAAATTCTTACAACCTTCCTTTGGGGAAGAGAGTGCAGATCCTTGCTAGTGCTACTGTCTCATCTGGAAGGCTTTTCAGAGCTGCATTTAATTCTGTGCAAAAATTTGGAGGCTTTCCTGAGTAAAGATGCTGCATAGGCCAGCTGTTGTTCATGACATGGAAAGCCCCTGGCCGAGGGCTGAGCTGCCACAAGGACATGAGGGCAGGTTCATCACTGGCTACATGGGTCAGAGCTTGGCATAATGGCCAAAGATGTCACTCTCAACCCAGTTATTGGGTAAGCTGATAATCAAATGCATTCATCTAGTTCACTGCTACTGGCAATCTTAAAATTATGAAAGATATTAGCAAATCTCTTTTTTCTTGTCTGATGATGGTAGTGGCCATTACAAGTGGCTGCATTGTCAGTGTGATTTTTCTACTCACTCTCTGGTGGAAGCTCCTCTGTTTTTTCTGGCCATGTTGGTAGCCATGGGAGTAATGGAGAAAGACCCCATCATATCTCCTGCTGTTCTGTACCAAAGGCCTCTGATGGTACTAACTCCTTCCATGGCTGTCTCTGGAAATACTGTCCTCTTTCTGTCCCAATGGCTTTTTAAAGTAGCCTCTTACCTATAGAATGGATAAACAAAATAGGTAAAGTTGAAAGTTGTGGAGAAATGAAGGGATAAGGCAGCAAGGTTGCCTTATTTTTTGTTACTCACTGGAAGTGCCTTTTACATTGCCAAGGTACCCCAAATGGATTTATGCTTCAAAGAAACAGTTAAACCCCCTACATCTAAAGGTTCTGTCTAGTTGTAACTCCATGGTTCAGGAAGGATGTTGAGAAATTGCAGAGGAGTCAGAAGAAGCTTCTTAATATGGCTCAAGTTGTCGACCTGTTGGGAAGGGCTGAGGGGTTTGGTTTTATTTATTCTGGTGGAGTGGTTGTGAAACAGAGATCCAGCTGAAGCCTACAGCTACTTGAATAAAATGATAAACATGGAGCTGTTTTTGGTACTGACAAATAATATGGCAAGGAGGAAGAGTCAAATGTTGCAGTTTGGAAAGATTCATCTGAACATTAAGAAAATGCCTCAGTGAGTGCTGTGGATATGTAATGTTTTCCCAAAGTCCATGGGATCTTCATCCTTGGAGGTTTTCAAGGCAGGGAGGTAAAGACAGGCTGACCTGACCATGTGTTGGCAACAATCCCGCTCTGAAGGGGACATTGTACTAGGTGACATCCAGGTGCTTTCAGACAGCATTTGGGTCTGGATCAGTGAAATATAACCCTCTAGTTTTCAGCTGGATTTTTTTTTTGTTTTGCGGGGGGTGGGGGGGTGTTCCCAAGAGATTAATTTTTTCTTATTTTAAACTTGTTTGCTCTGACAAAGTGATGGTACCCTTTCTAGGTTTCCTCTTGTCCATGATTGAATTAAATCTGCATGGGTATTCCTTACCTTTAAGACCAACCACACAGGTTAAACTCTATGTGTCTTACAAACATTCTTTCTTATTTTCCCCTTTCCTCATGGGAAAAGCTTGTTTCCAATTGCTGATGAAAGCCTACTTTGAGCATGAGAGCGGTAGGAGGAAAATCTTATCTCCAGAGGGTTCTCAGGGGAGAAAGCTCACTAGAAGGATATTGGAGGATGCTTTTTGCTGACAAGTTTTTTGTAGTGCTGTACCTGTAAAACTGGACACATGGTGTATTTCCACAGTAAAAATTGTAGGTCCAGCTAGGCCTAAATCTACAGCAGAAAGGAAGGGCTGGTAGAACTGTTTTTGTAAAACCAGCCTGAAAGGCCTAGCAAGCATGGCTCTTATGAGTATCTGGAACTTATTCTTCTCTATTCTATCTCCTTTTTTTTTAAATATCTTTACTAATTGAGAGAATTTCAGTTTGGTTTAGTATGTGTGTTTAAAATTCTGATAATCTTTTAGTGCGCAGAAAGCTAATGTTATTAAAGCTAGAAGGGCTGTAGGTTGACGCAGGATAGCCAAGACCTTGATGCCAGTCCTATTCTTAGTTAATCAAGATTATCTATAATGGCTTTTCATATGACTGCTGATATTGTTATAATTAGAAAAGCTAAAAAACTTGGGGAAAGAAGGTAAATATTATAAGCAAAATTTGAAATTATATTATTTAATTGAAAAATCAAATCAGGAAAGAGTTTGGTCCTAAATTGGTGTATTTCCTTAGATGTATTTATTTAGATTTTTTGCCTGTGAGATAGGTAGTTTGCATTTACATTACTGTTATGTGAGAAGTTTACCTAATTTAATTAAAATGCTTTTGTTGTTTATTCACCACTCTCAGTTATATAAGTGTACTGATATTTTCACAAACAAAAGAATGGGTGCATATTTCTTCAGTAAGATCTTCTTTCTCACTATTATGAGGAAATAGAGACATGCAGAATTTCTCTTTGGATACTGCCCATTTTAAACTCATTCTTGCATTACAGAAGAAGAAGCAGAGCAGATGTTTTAGGAGCAAACCATTCAAAAAAAGAAATTTACCTCCATCTCTTAAAATATACACATATACAAATAATAAACACTCCTGAATATATATACATATATAAATAATGTATATAGAAAGTAAGTAAAAATATTTCAATCTCATTTGCTTCTTATGTTTTTTGTCAGATAACTACTTAAAAATAAATCATTAGTTTTACATAGAGTCTGAATCTAACTTTGATATTGATGGTCTTGTACCCAATAAAGTGAAGATTACATTATTATATTATTATATAGAAGGGAACAGAACACTCTATGCCTTACCCATGCCATCTTCCCTGACAAAACTGTATCTGCTACTGGATTATTATTAAATTTTTATTTGTTTGTGGCTTAGGACCCCTGCTGCAGATCAAAACCATCCCACAGAATTTTAACTTCTAACTTGAGAAAAAGAGAAATTTCAAAGGTTAAGAGTAGGGAAGAAGGAAAAACATTGAGGACAATAAAAGCCATAGCAAGTGTATGAATAATTTTTTATTTGTTTCTAAAGGATCTTAGAGGGTTTATAAAATCTGTTATTTCTACACACAAGTGACAATACCTTGAATTACTGCAGCTGTGCTTAAGTACAGCTTTATACTAATATAAAATTGTTTAGCTCTGAGAAATATAATTTTCCTAAGATATTGCTTTTTTGGATAAAAACATTTGCACTTAGCATATCTGGTTAGCTTGATTTTCAATAAAATAAAATTTTTGTTGACTGGTTAAGCCAAAATCTGAGTTGTTTTTCTAAGGCAGTAATCTAAAATCTGCATTACATGAACAGGCAAAAGACTCAATACTCTGCTTCCTGATAATTGTGCAAGTCTACTCTAACAAGTGATACAACACATAAAAGCAAACTGTGAAAAAACCCACCAAAGAACCAGTCTAAAGGGCTTTTTCTTTGCTAGTAATGTTTCAGAAAGCAGAAATTTTTTTCCTCTTTCCATTTTGCAAAGCAGTTACTTGCTCAGCTTGTGCAAATCTCAGAAAGAACATTGAAAGCCTATAGTTTGGCCTTTATGCAGAAGATGTGTAGCAAGATACCAGGCAAGACATTTTGTCTGAATTCCAAGGTGGTAAATTTTGTACACTTGTTCATTTAGGAAGATTTTGGCTTGTATGTAATCATTTAATGCTCAGAGTTTAGATTATTTTCTAAACAAGTACTTATAGAAAACTATACAAACTAAGGAGCTATCAGTCTTAACAGAAGCAATTCTGACAAACAATTATTTTCATTTTAGCACTGACAATTATGTAAATGTGTCTGAAACAGCAATGGGCACCTTAATTATGACACCTAATTATACCAATTTATTTATACACCTCCTTGAACAACAACATTTTATTTATAACTCTCCCACTCATTCAAAGACAAAAAAAAAAGTGGAATTTCATAGATGGTTGCTTTATCATTGAAACATAAACACAACTTGAACTATTTGAACTTGAACCTTCACATATATAGCATGTCCATACTGTCTTATGTTCTTTTTGTTTTCCATCTTTAAAAGAAAGATAACTTTTTATATCTCAGTATGTAAGAGAAACACTTTCATTCCTGGTAGAAATCATTCAAATAAGCACCATATTTGGAAAATGCAACCCAAAATTACCTACATCCCCTTATTTTTAAAATTTTTCATAATCTTCTTGCTGAAAGTTACAGAATCATGAAGACTTTAGTTTGGAAAAGAGCTTTAAGATCACCAAGTCTAACCATAAAGCTAACACTGCTGAGTCTACCACTAAACCATGTCCCTGAGTGCTAATTTACATCTCTTTTAAATGCCTCTAGGGATGGTAACACCACCACTTACTTCCCTGGAAAACCTGTTCATATGATGGACAACCCTTTCAGTGAAGAAATTTTTCCTAATGTCAAATCTAAACTTCCTCTGGTGCAACTTGAGGCCTTTTATTTTTCTTACTTGGAAAAAGAGACCAGCCTCCCCTACACCCTCCTTTCAGGCAGCTGTAGAGAGTGGTAAGTTCTCCCCCGAGACTTCTTTTCTTCAGTCTGATCAAGCCCAGCTTCCTCAGCTGCTCCTCATAGGACTTGTGCTCCAATAGAGCTTTACCAGCTCTATTGCCATTCCCTGGACATGCTCCAGCATCTCAGTGCCTTTCCTGTCTTTCTATTATTTTTGATACAGACCAGGATGTCATTGGTCTTCTTGGCCACCTGGGCACACATTGGCTTGTGTTCAGCCACTGTTGACCAGCACCTCAGTTCCTTTGCTGCTGAGCAGTTTTCCAGGCACTCTGTCCACTCTGTGGAACTCCCTGGGGTTGTTTTGGTGGAAGTGCAAGACCTGGCATTTTGACTTGTTGAACCTCTCACAAATGCCCTCGGCCCATCAATGTCATTGTAGAGCACAACATAGCACAAAAGTACCACAACTCCATCAGAAGGGTGCAAGAGAGATTTATTATAGCAACATGTTGCTTTTATACTCTTTCAAGACATTTACATTCACTCAACATACACATTCACAGTCCATTGGATATAAGAAAGAAACAAGGTTCTCAGTGGGTGACCAAGGAGCCAGGTCATTCTGTGAGCCAGCTAGAGTCTGTATCTCTTAACTTTCTCTCCTTCATGTCTACATGGTGACAACCTTGGTGTCTTCCTCAGGAGAGATATGGAGCTTCCCTTTATCTTCAGAAGGCCTTTTCTGGCTCACAAGGACAGCACAGAATGTGTTTCCTATGCATCAATCCAGCCTGTCCAGATTCCTCTGTGGAGGCTTCTCACCCTCCAGCAGATCAACACTCCTGCCCAACATGGTTTCAGATGCAAACTTACTGAGGGTGCACTCCATCCCCCATCCAGATCATGGATAAAGTTACAGAAGGGGACTGACCCCAACACTTAGCTCTGGTGCACACCACTTGTGACCAGCTGTCAGCTGGAGGTACCTCCATTCACCACCACTTTCTGGGCCTGGCCACTCAGGCAGATCTCTATGCAGTGAAGGATACATTTGTACAAGCCAGGGGCAGCCAGTTTCTCCAGGAGGATGTTGAGGGAAAAAATGGCAAAGGCTTTACTAAAGTCGAGGTAGACAATGCCCACATCTTTCCTCTAATCTGGTAAATGGATCACCATGCCACATTATACATGGAACCAAGAGTTATAAAGTTATTTTATAAAGTGTAAGATCCCAATTCTCTCCTTGAAAAAATGTTGCAATCTTCCTTCTGGATTATTGTAATTTGTCCTTTCCAAGTAAATAATGTTTTTCTATAGACAAGTAGGACAATTCTATGTAAATTAGCATGACCAGAGTCCTTGCTTAGGACTTGCTTAGGACAGGGTTAAAGCAGTTAATAAATAATAGAAATAATGAATCAATAAGAGCATCTCAGCTTTCCAGTTAGGCTGTACTTTCTGTATTACAGAAAGTATCTGTATGTCTCTGAGTCTTTCCATCACTGAATTATCTGAATGGCCTTGGGGTCGAGCACAGAGAGCTACTTGAACAGAGATGTTGCTGGGGAGGAACACCTATAAGTGGATATGCTCTATTGTGTTGTGTTTTAATTTATTTTTTCTCTGTTGCAGTCAGAGAAGCAGTATTTTATAACTTTTTTTTAGAAATCATGGAATCATAGAAAGAATATCCTGAGGTAGAAGGCACTCACAATTATTGAGTTCCACTCCCTGTTTCAAATAACAGACTGCTCTGATGGATACAGCTGATGTCAGTTTCTCTCCCAGAGGGCAGAGTCCCAGGCACTGGCTAGCACTTGGCTAACAAGGCAGCACTGTTATGTAATTCCTACAACATGTTCTAAAGAGGTTGTCGACCTTCCCTGTTACCTTATTATTCCCATTTAATGTCTTTGAAATATTTATTGTCCAAGATCAATAAGTGTGATTGAGTCCTTAGGTTAATTTCCTCACTGTTTTCTATCCAAGGAAACAGTGATAATTATGTGGATTGTTTAGGTTTGCGGTCTTGGTGGGGAGGGATTTGTTTGTTCTTTAAAACTGGTTCAACATGTGGTGTGACTTTGGATAATACGATTTTTAAATTCATTTTTTTGTTAAAAAGACCCTAACTTGTGTGTCCCAGAAAGAATCCTGAAATATGGATCTTCCATTTGCAGGCATTTATTGTGCCCTAATCTCACTTGCTTTTATTTCCTGACAATGCACTCAGTGTATCTTCATAACCCCCTTTCAAGTTATTCTGTAAGATGTTCCAGCCATGTTGTAATTTAAAAATTATAGTTCAGGGTGCTGCCATTATCCCTAAGATTCCTAGTATAGAATGAATCACACAGTCAAAGATTTATATTTTAGTAACTATGACTGGCACAACTTTTTCTAAAATTTCAGCTGTACATTTAATATGACTAATAGCTTTTGGTCCCCAAACTTGATATATTTCTTCCTTTACATGCAATTAAAGTTGTATTTTCAGGCACAAGAGTTCAAAATTACTTCACCAGCAAGTGAGATCACTAAAGCTAGATAAAATAGAGATGAAAAAATTGTACCAGGAGGAACCAGAGGGAATTAGACAGATTAAGGAAGTGGAACAAGACTGAGAACAAATTTGACAAAGTTTGATAATGACAGAAACCTTCTGCTTTTTTTCACCCTTCTACTCATCCTCTCTCATTTTTCTCTTTTCTCTCTTTTTTTTGCCAGAGCTTCATGCACTTTTCATAGGTGTTGCTTGAGAAGCTCAGGACAGAATTTCACTTCAGACTTGTGATTTTAACATTTATAGGAGAGTAGGATTCAGAAAAAAAAAATCACTGTGTGCTAACTTAAGATCTGAGTTCAGATCAGAGCCTGAAACTTAGAAACCAGCACAGTTTGAATGGGAACATCAAAGTCAAGAGACCTTGAAGTCAGGAAAAATCTTGATCTAAACCTTTAATATGAGGAATGCAGGAATGGTCAGTAAATGAGTACTTAAAAACTACAGGAAGCAGTACTATTCTAAGAGGACTGGTAGCTGGATCATGGTTCATTTTCATAAGAAATATGTACCGTATATTCATGAGCGTCCTCAGTGGGGCTGATTCTAAGACAGAAGCACATGGTTGATACCTTCCCTTTTGGCAGATTTGTTTTCAAATTGGTATCAGTAATTTGGTTCCATGGAAAGAATAATGTCTAGGTAAATAATGGAGCTGAGACTGAGAGTGCTGAGTTTGGAGCCCTAGAACAACAGAATATTTCTGATGACTCTCAGCTGGATGGTGGTATTTTCCCACATAAGTGCTGTAAAGATACATAAAAGAATTGCAGAGCCTTTCAAAGCTCTAAACAACTTGCTTTCTGCATGTCATTAAGGGTGCTGGGGATATCTACCATGCATCTGTTCACAGGTATGCACAGGCTTCCCTGAGAAAGCTTTATATCCTATAGCCTGTGACTCTGTAGACTTGAAGTCATAGCAGTGTGAGCTTCAGCTTCCAAGAACCTGTCAATCTTCTGCTGGGCCTGTGCTGTCTTCTGTAACACCTGAACTGCTTTCGTACACGAGCTAGTTGAAGGATACCCACATAAGATGCAATTCTACGCACCTGGATGGCAGTGAACATCCTTCACTTTGTAGCTGCAGTGCAGATCATAGTACAAACCCCCCCAACATGGGTAGAGGGTAACATTCATAAGTAGAACTGAACCATCTGCCTACAAGTTTGCACTGTTTCTTTCCAGTGAACAGAAGCACTATCACATCTGCCTTGTGAAACCTCTTGTAGCTGCTCAATGGCTGCTCAGTTCATAAATCCATAGAACTGCTTATCCCAATCCTTGCACAGCAGAGATGTAGAAACAGGGAGGAATGCTGGTGACATGGTAGTCTGGATGTATTCACTCTTACTTACTCAGAACCACTGCGATTTCCTACATTCTACAAGAGCAGCAGTTTTTGAGTTTTGTAACAGAGCAGGTATGTTTTGCTTCTATGTTTACACCATCAAGAAGTTATTATATTAACATTGCTTATAATTTAAATATAGCCTGCTTGGAGGGAGACATATGAAAGAGTCAAAACTTCCTATTATTAGTGGAACCAGAAGAAAATATTTTAAATGTCCAGTTCACTCAGAAACCCCTGCTGATGTCTAACAACAGCATGCATTAAAACTCTGACGACTACATCCTGTAATTTTTGGTACGGCACTCAGATTATCGGAACTGTCATTACGTGAGGGTTGGAGTGGACACAGTTCCAAGAGAAACTGAGTGTCCAAGTCCCTTTAAGGAGCTTTGGAAATTTCAGTCATGCAGTCAAGCCTTATATCTTTTGAGTCACTGACATATGTATTACTCACTTCACTGACCTGAAGAGGAAAAGACAAATAAAAACAAAAACAGCACCTACAGTTAAGGAATTTCTTCAACAAGGAATTTTAAATGTGCACTCATTTGGCAGCAGCCTTATTGTAAGATGATTATACAGTGTATGAATGTTTATTGCCTGACTTTAAGATGCAGAATGTAAGATTAACAATTATAGGAGTGGGGTTTTTTTCTGCAAATGCTGTATTTCTCCTATTGTGTTTGCAGAATACGGCTAGATAATAATTGATTCTGTGACAGGGATTGGCTAATTTGCCAACAGTATAGTATAAAACACATTTATACAGTCAATTACACCCAAGTGCATGGCCTATTTGCTTTATAATTTCATAAACTTGCCAGCAATTTAAATAAAAAAGTTCCATTAAATTATCATATCATGTGATAGAATGATATTGCCAAGTATATTAAACCATGTGTGTTCAGCCAGAATTAATTAAATAGTATTACTTTTTCCTTATTAACACATTGAACCTATCCTTCCTACTCAGTACTAGAAATAGAAGCCTATTAGTGAGCAAAGTAAACTTAAGGGCAAAGTTTAAACATTTTCCTGAGGGTGCTTCATTAAAATTCCTCGTTCTTTTGTTTAAACATTTGCTTATGCTAAATGTACTTGTATTGTGAAAATATTTTATGTTCTTAGATATGAATACTGGAGAAGTTTAAAGGTAATACTTAATAATAATATTCAGACATTCGGGTCAGATCTGATTTTACTTTTCTCATCCAACTTTGTTCTAAACTTTGTTCCCTACTTATCCTTTGTCATGTTTTCATAGCCTTATGAGGTAAAAAGTAATATTAATGGTTCAGCATGACCATTATCCAAAATCTCCTCATCTCCCCCTGCCAAACAGTGAACTAAATAAGAAATACCGGTTTTATATAAAATATATTAACATGATGGCTCAGGAGAGCTTCTTTGGTGACAACGAACAGTGAGAATTATTTCCATATAATTTTAATACAAATTGACCTACTGAGTTCTAAAACAAAAATTTCTCAATAACCTGCTCTATGTACATGCAAACATGCCTTCTCTCCCTCTCTCCCTGTCTCTCTCTCTTTCTCTCCCTGTCTCTGTCTCTCTTTCTCTCTCTCTCTCTCATATCAGGTGTTGGAATATCAGGCACTGTCTGAGATCTCTTGGTTTTAAAACACAGGGGATCCTTTTAGGGAAAGCTTTATCATCTTATTTTAAAAAGACTTTTAGAGAACCCCAAATTTAAAAAGTGCAGCTTTGTAATTACTGGCATGTATTTAGTCTAATAAGATAGTGTGTTTGAAAGTGGATAAGCATATCTTTAACAGCAGTCTACCAGGAATCAGCAGAAATAATTACTGTCAAGATTTAATTATGTCAGACAAGAGTATCTGTCCTGAATAACAGTGTCGACAGTAGAAGCTGGCATTGCTGTATGTTCAAGCCAGCTCTCTGTATACCTCTGCTAAAAAAAGTCTTAGCTATTCTGCTGTGACTGACTTCAAATTAATGTAATTGAACATATCAAAACAATGAAAAAATTATGGATGATAAAAAAAAGGGGAGGAATATGAACAAAAAGAAACTTTTGAAGGAATCTGGGTTGGCCTTTCTCTTACATGCAAGACATTGATCAGAAACATCTCAGCATGTTAATGTGGGAGCAATGTGGTATGACTGCATAAAAGAGTTCAGAGGTTTATGTGTAAGAGTCTCTACCTTCTCTTAAGAGGAGTTTCAGAAATTATGCAAAATTATTTTGACTGTGATGTATTGGATCTGACATTGTTATTTTCTGCTTTTTTAAGGCAGGCTTTCATTAGAATGTCTTCAAACCATGCAGAGTACTATAGCTTGTGTTGCAGCCGAACCAAAATACAAAGTTTTTGATTAATCAAGCAAGTGGTGTTATTGAGCAAAGCAAATCTGTAATCTGAGTAAATATTACACAGTATTATTAAACAAGCTTAAAAAAGAAAGAAAAAAAGAATTGTACTAGACTTAATTAAGGCTTCAAGTAAAGCTTGCTTTTATTGGCAATTTTTTGTTGCAACAAGAAAACTAAGAATTAAGAGGATGGTTGGCAGCAATATTGATATGCTAATGGATAAACATGCTAATTTAGAAAAAAACTAATCAGCAAAGACATTACTAATGGAAATGTACTGGAAAATGGCTAATGCTGTATGCAGACCTGGTATCTCCCAAATTAAGAAGAACTCATTTTGTGTTTATAATTGTAACTTGGAAGCTAAGCCTTGATCTTCTCTCTGCTTTGCTTTGGTTAATATTCAAAGATATTTCAGATGACCTGTCCTGGTACCATGACACCTGTTCAGCTTCTCTATAATTATGCTGCTGAAATTACATGTTCTGTTTATTGAAAGGAGAGCTAAAAGTCTTACTTTTTTTCTATCTAATTTACCAGACACTTTTTCTAGACAAAGAGACCCTTCAAATTAAAAACTATGTGTCAGTCTGGTCTTCTGACTGAGGTGTTGCAGAACATCTCTGATTATCAGTATTAGATGCTCACTGTCTCAAGAACTGAAAGATTAATGATACATTTAGGCACTACAGTAGGACTTTAAGAACACAGTGTTGGTGCTTTTTTTGCACTGTGATCAATGGCTTTACTTGCAGCTGAGTTAAACTGTTTCTGAGTCTTTTCTCTCATTCCATTACCACTATCACTGTGCCTTTTCATCTTTTTTTCCCCCCAAGATGGCTGTGCCAAATACTTTTTTAGAGGGCACACACTCTCTTTCTAATTTTAGTCTGTATTTTGAGTGTACAGTTGTAAACCAGGTTATTTTATCAACAGTTCATGTTATCAAAGATTTTGGAGGTGTTTTTAAGTCTAATACCCTTTTCCGGCAGGAAACTGTCATTCAAAGATATCAATAAAGGAATTAAATAACAAACATTGCTTTGAAACAGTTTTCAGAATTTTCTGGTGTGCTGGGGAGGCGTGGAGGAAAAAACTTCAGTGTTTAGAGTTGTATGGCCTGTGAGGTTGAAATTGATTGAAGGCTGGAAATGGTTCAGTTTAGTGGAGAGGTGGAGTTTGAAGATCTGGGTTACATCAACTCAAGATCCAATGGAACATTTGCGTGTGTACTTCTCAAACCACTTTAGACTGTTTTCACGTAGTTCTCATGTATTTTTCTTGTATCCTATACATTTGAAAGAAACTGAAACAGTGGGATAAACTGGGATTAAGAGATAAAAGATAAGATGTTTCAAATGGCACAGATGTACATAAAATTACTCAGATTAATACCTTCTTTTAAAGCAAATTTATTTTGTTTTCAGATTGTTGTTACATGAAGATCATAGAGAACAGGTTCTTAAATTGAAAAACACTTATCTTAAGGTGATATGGATGTATTGCATAGAGATAAATAAATTCAAATCAATGTAAATCAGTCTGCCTCATAACATAAAGCAAGATCAGAAGACCTATTGACACTGGAAAATTGCTCAAGTCTAATGTTTATACAATACTCTCAGGAAGATCTAAATTCACAAGAATTTTGTAAATGAAAAGAATTCTAAAAGAACTTCACGTCCTAGTAATTGCCAGGATTCCATGCTTTTTGTCCTGACAAATAAAAAAATCAATTATTACCACTTCCCTGGCTCTGATTGAATGCATAGTAGATTGTCATTATGTTTTTAAGGATAACTGAAAATATCTATGAAATTAATCTTTTTGTCAGATTGGCACAGGACTAAATAAAACTGAGTTCTACAGGACTATTGTAATTAGGGAGATTTACTCAATCCTTTATGATTAACCTAAAAACAGGAATACTTTAGCCCTAGGAACAAATGGGTCATTCACTTTGGAATCAGACATGGCATTTGAACAAAGAAAGACAATTTTAGGATCATTTCAATAAGACAGTACTTGAGGCTAAATGTTAAAGTTTACATTGCTTAGACTATTAACTGAAAATAAAATACTACTATTGAGAGCACAAAAATTCTTTCCTCTACAGATGAAAGTACAAAACATAACAAAACCATTCACTGGTGACTCAAAATTCGGAAATTTCACTTTTTTTCCCACTTATTTACCAATGAAAATAAATTGGAGAAGAAATAAACGTCAAGAAATTTCTTTTAAATAAATAAATAAATTACATCAAAAAAGCAAAAAAAGTAGTAAGAGTTATTGTTATTGCCAATAAAATTTTAAATCAAAAAATACTACCGTTATGGTAGAAATAGAATGCCCTTGTATGATGCAATTAATACACTTCATCATTGCCAGATGAATGATAGTATTCAGAACAGACCATCTTCCTGAGGTTACATGTTTCTAACTCACACGGCTGAAACTTTATTGATAAATGCACTCACACCCATATAATATGTTAAATGTGCGGGATAAATTGCTCATTCCATATGTTGTGCTTATTTGTTTCATCACAAAGTTGATTTAATTTTTTTCATTCAAGATATTCAACAAAGATTTTTTTTAAAGAGAAGATAAGTCAAATTTGTGTTGGGGACAATTATCAGCAAATAATAAGTAACAAGCTGATGCTGGGGCCTGGAGATGCAACATTATGGGCATTTGGAGATTGTAATCTGAAATAGCTCTATTGTTGTCCTAGGAACTAAAGGCACCTTAGCAGCTGGAGTGAATTAGGTGAACCCAGCTTCTGGTTTCATGCAGGAAAAATCTGTATCATAAGATCTCCCACTATTTCAAGGCTCAAAAAAAAAAAAAATACAGACTGGGAAAAAATATACTGCCATGTTTTTGGCTGGGACTGGGTAGCTAGCTGGTACAGAGCTGTGTTTTAGATTTACTATAAGAACAATGTTGATAGTGCATTGAAGTTTAGTTGTAGCTAGCTAGTGCTTAGCATAAGTCAAGGATCTTCTATTTTTCCATGTTTTCCCAATGCAGAGGTGCACAAGAAGCCAGGACAGCTAACTCAAACTGGCCAAAGGATAGTCAGTGCCACAGAATGTCATGTCCAGTATGTAAATCGGGAGGTCTTGGCCAAAATGCACAATCACTGCTCAGACACACACAGGACATCCATCAGCAGGTGGTGAGTAATTGTAGTGGGCATCAGTCGTTGGTCTTACATTTTCTTCTTCTTCTCTCTCCTTTTCATTATTACTATTATTACTGATATTATTAGTATCATTATTATTGATATATTATATTTTGTTTCAATTATCAAACTCTATTTATCTTAACCCACAAGGTTTACTTTTTCCAGATTTTCCTCCCCACCCGGAAGGTGATGGGTGTTGGACAGGGGGAAATGGGTTGGGGGAGAATGAGAGAGCTCTATTGGCAAGGGTGCAGCCAACAGGTCAAGGTCACAAATTATCCTTCTCTGTTCAGCACTTCTGACATTACTTCTGAAATATTATGTCTGTTTCCTTCAGCATAAGAAAGATTGTTGATTTGCTGAAGTGAGTGAGATTGAGGCGCCTGTAGTACATGATGAATGAGGAAAGTATGAAAACCCAGGTTTGTTCAGGGTTGAGAAGAGAAGGCTCAGAAGGAATTTCACTGCTTTCTGACTAGCTGCTGGGAGGTTGTAGAGAATACAGAACCAGTCTCTTTCACACGATTTTGGGACAAAAGATAACACACAGAACTTGGAAAGGTGGAAATTCTGACACAAAAATTTAAAATTTTTCTAACTGAAAGTGGCCAGTCACTGGGTCATGTTTCTTAGAAAGATTTGGGATCTCCATTTTTTGAGATTTTAAAAACTTGACTTGAAAAAAAACCCATTACCAGTTTGATCTAAATGGCCGTGCCCCGAGTAGGGTATTGGACCCCAAAAACCTCTTTAAAATCCTAATTATTTTATAGTTCCATGAGTTATGGTAAGTGGGGGGCAGTCAGAAGACCTGTTTCAAAAGTCTCTTCCTGTTTTGAAGTGAAATGTTACTGTAATGTAATACTGAAATGTTACTGATTCATGTAATATTTTTCTAGTGAGTTACACTTGAATTATTCTAACATTATGGTATTATGATACTATAGTGTATTCCCTAAATTCAGGTTAATTTTTGCTTGGTTGGTGTTACTGCAGGTCAATTGATTCAGTACTATGTGTTCTGTAATGGGCATTAGATTTGGCAATACTGGATGTATATAAATGCTAAAGTTTCTTGATGTAATTTGATTTAGTTCTACAAAGCTCATTTTACGAGATAGCATCTATATGTCACCCACATCTGATTGGCAATGGTCACTTTTCCCTTTAAAAGTCCAGAGATGTATACAGAAACAGAGTGCTTATTCAAAGTACAAATCCCATCAGCAATATAATTGCAGAATTATTGCTTAAGTCCACTTCCAGCAAGTTATTTTGGTAGTTTAAAAGATAGGATTGAAGCATGAATGAAACCAAAGGTTTGCCAAAGGATTGTTCAACCCAGTTGGAGATAATTAGCCTTAGTTTATTTAAAAGTGCTTATAAACAACTAAATATCGGTCCCAAAAATTCATACCAACCTCTCTGTTGTATTCCGAAGACAGAGAACAATTTTACTCCCAGTGTACACATAGGGGGTGTATTTTCATTGTTGGTGTCAATGCATTCCACCATTGGCTTTAAAATAAGCTGGAGACTTCAAAACCAAGATGTGTGGTGCCATTGATTCACTGGAGGGAAGGGATGCCATCCAGAGGGACCTTGACAGACTGGAGAGGTGGGCCTGTGTGAACCTCATGAAGTTCAACAATGCCAAGTGCAAGGTCCTGTATGTGAGTCAGAGCTATCTCAGGCACAGAGATAGAAAGGATCCAGAGAGACCTTAGAGCAGTCCTAAAGGGGACCTACAAAGGATCTGAGATGGACTTCTTGCAACATGATGAAGTGAAGGGAGAATGGAAACACAAAGAGAGTAGGGTTAAGTTAGATATTAGGAAGAAATCATTTACTGTGAGGATGTTGAGGCAATGGAACAGTTTGTCCAGACAAGTTGTGAAAGCTGCGCCATGGGAAGGCCAGGCTGGATGTGGCTTTTAGCAGCCTGGTCTAGTGGAAGATGCCCCTGTGTCCATGGCAGGAGAGTTTGAGCTAAGTGATCTTTGAGGTCCCTTTCAATCCAAACCATTATATGATTCTGTGAAATCATCAAAATGTTCATTACTTAGCATTGCTTCTTCCCATAGAAATAGAAGGGTCACTCTTTCACAGCAAGTTGATGGACCCCATGATCTATTGTGGACCCTTTTGGACTTGTTTTTTATTATTTCTAGTGAAATACCTTCTTGTCTTTATCTCATTCTGTCTTAGAAATAGAGTAATATTGCACTGAATAATGAGTTACATTCTGCCATTTAAAATGATATTAAGTATAGTTGTCGCTCCCCAAAATTGTAGTTCTATAGGTACTTAAACAAAAGAAATACTCTAGACCTTTTTGAGGGATAATTTTTCAGGAAGGTGACACATACATTACTGAAGCATGAGAAATACAAATAGCTTTAAGATATTTATGCTTTTTACAGGCATTCTAACCTTTTTAGAAAATGGCTATAATTTGAAGATATAATGTGAAGGGAGTGTTCTTAATGTTACATTAATTACAAGGGCTCGCTTTCATTCCCTCTTTGCAGACATTTTTGTATTTTTATATGAAAAGATGCATATAATATTGTGGCAATAATGAGCTTAATGTAACTGGAAGCTATCAGATAAGATTGTATCAAAATTTCAAATACAAATAGCACCAGCTATTGTATGCCTGAATGTCTTTTTTCATATCTCACATACTGAAAACTTTTTCCTTGCCACTAAGTGGCACTGTATTATTGTTAGTTTGTTGTTCAGATGATATTAAAAAACCTTTGGGCCAAATTTATTCTTGATACAGTCTTATTAAGTCAATGGAATACATATGAAGTGAATTTGGCCCACATTTTTAATAGCACCTAATTTTAAATAACTGCTGTACATTTCCATTGTGGAGGCCCAGAAGTAAAATAAAAATCAGTTTGTGTTTAATCTTGCAAAGAGCTGACCCTTTCATTTGGTGTTTAACTGTTTCATTATAAGTTTTTTCTACTGAATTAACCCTAGTTAAAAAGGATCATCTTATCTATTTCAGTAGAACTGTCAGTAAATTTTGATTTAAAAACGGATGAGCTCTGTGATCTTTGCATTAACCCTTAATTTTCAACAATATAATATTTATTGAAAAGTATGTGAGTCTGCTATTGAAAACCTTGTTATACTCTAACAAGATATGTCAAGAACAAAAACTGGAGAAGAATGTCACAATTTGGTCTTTTTTTTCTTTACAATGATAGAAAAGTAAATAGGCTCATGAGAATTTTCAAAACACTGCTTAAAGTCTCTTTTCTCTTTGTCTTATCACTCTTCAGAAAACACAGAGATGTGTTAAAGCGTTGAGACACCATAAACTTTTAAGCAAAACTGCTTGCAGCTTTGATGTAAGACAATCCTTTCCCTCTAAATATCCATTTAAATTGTTACTTGCTTAGATAGTAAAAGAAAATGACAGCTATCTTCCTGAATTGTTAATAAAGAGGTAGTTTACTAAATCCTTTATATATGAACTGAGAGACTTATTTGAGAACAAAAGGCTGTGTTCACATCCAAGAATACCTGTCTCATTGGCTTCATACTGACCAAGTAACGAGTCCATGAGAATGGAACATGGCACAGGATCTCTGGTGGCAGAAAACATACCTGAGTGAGAAAACATTACCTTTGGAGGACAGAATTCATGAGCTGTCTGGGCCTGGCAAATATTTCCCTTCCAGTTTTCTGTTAGACAGTTACATTGTTTATTCTTTCCACAATGGCAGTACAAGTGTTTCTTTTATGTTGAACCACTGCCTTATCAGTATGTGGCAGGATATTTAGAGTCAGGGTTTTTTTCTGATAAGAGCAATAATTTGTAAAATGGAAGAGATATTACTTTCTTCACAGTGTTGGTTTTGTTAAAAACAGGAGTATTTTTTTCCTTTATCTAGCACTAATCCTTGTTTAAGGTTTAAAAAGTTACTGAGAAACCAAATATTACAGAAACTTATGAGGGTGGCAAGGCTGATTGGGTGACACCTAACCTTTTATTGGGGTAGTTAGCTAAAGGACAGGAGGTTTGGGGCACAGCAATATCATCTCAATTGTACACAATCTTTTGGGATATTAGAAGCCATGGTGAGTAAAACTGTTCTTGCAATGTTCAAGGAAGACTTTGAAATCTGTCCTACATTGAACCAGAAACTAGTGGAAACCTTACATATGATGTTTCTTCATTTTATTTTTACTCTGGTTTTGAAAACACAAACACATGGAACAAACTTTAATACTAGAATAATTCTTTCTCTGATATGAGAATTTAGAGTACTGACAAATATTACTTTTGTGTATTTCTGTTTGTGATGTTGTTTATTTGCTTTATTATTAATAAATATTTGAGCAATATATACTTGATAGGGTGACAGTAGAATATCTTATAACTACTTCTCTTCTAGTAGTATGGTCTGTTCATATCTGTTCTGATTTAGCTACCAGTATTAACCAGAATAAGCTAATATTCAGACATCTTGGGAAAAAGCAATGTCTTGGAGAACCAGTCTACTTTCTTCCCAGCTTCTAACAAAAACTTGGAAACTGTAAATTCAAACTAATGTGAACTATTGTAAATATTAAGAAAATTTTCTGAAAGGGATGCTTAAAGAAATGTTTTAAAAACAGCAAAAGTTTGGAGCAGCTGACTTGGCTCTTACAGTTCCAATCTCCAGCTGAAAATTTGCAAAATATTTGATGGTCTCATATGTACCTACTGCATGTGGATTCTAGCTGGACCCCCATGAAGAAACTGACTTTGGAACTGGAATTGTGCACAGACTGTGAGAGTCTGTACTAAAAGTGATCTTAGCATCGTTGACAACATACTGCAGAGAGACTTGGTCTGGTTTATCCAGTAAAAGTTTGACTGTACTGATGCCCATTTTAATATCACTCTCGACAGTGCTTTCTGCATGGATAGCCTCCTGTTTTGTGATGCAGTAACCTGGAGATACATCCTTGGTTACCCAGGCTGAACCTGGAAGAGCAATAAATCCCATCATGTTTCCTAAGTTTACTTACTGGAATGCTTCATGCATTAAGTATCATTGTTCTTTTTCTCTTGCTCAGTACTTTTTTTCATTAGTCTGAACTACTGCAATCTTATTTCTGCAGAGCACTTATGTACTAGGTATCACTACCTTGGAGCACTGACAATGAAATCACTGCAGTTTATGGCCATTAATAAGGTCAGTCTAGCAACTTTTAAGAACTGATCTGTTGTTAGTTCTTTGCTGACATCTCTGTTCATGAATCAACTGCCATTTAAAGGTCCCATCTGACATTTTCCATTGATGACCATTATGCCATTATGATGAGTCCTATGAGAAAATTCTATAGCCACTCTATTTATAATTTTTTTCCCTTCCCCCTTGTTAGAAACAAAAGGCCTTCAGGTTCATTATTTTATAGTTGTAAGTATTGAAGAGAAAAGAAATATTGGTTTTGCACAGACCATGAATGTACTTTTTTCCTAGTGCTTCTCTTTCCCATCAGGGAAAAAAAACTCTCCTTATCTGTAGCTTGTTATAAGATATTTTATTTCTTTTAAATCTGTTGACTGGCATACAGAGTGTTTCTAAATAGGGAATAGGATGCAAGGACATTTGGAATTAGTATAGTCAACACTTTCATACAGGTTAGATACAGATGTTTTAAATGCAGCAAAATTGAATCCAGACTATTAAATAGGTCCTTTTATAAATCAGGCATAAAAATACAAATAAAATAATTTTTCATGCATACCTGCATAAAACAATATCATGTCCTGAAATTAGTATTTATTAAAAAGCTCTTCTCATTTGCAGTAGAACTATTAACTCTTTTTCTCTGCCATCTTCCAGGAATAAGAACTAAAAAGTGAATAATGTCTACAGTACTTGGCTCATAGCATGTAACAGTAGTAAAAATATTTATTAAAGAAACAAAGTGTACATTCTCCAATTTATCCAAGAGTTAATCTTTCAGCTCTTTGTCCTCTGATAAGCATCTGTAACTCCATCTGAACTATCTGGGAACTTAGGAGCACAATTTTGTGGGCAGGTGGAAGTTCTGAATGTTAGAATACCACAACTGGGCAAAAAGAAATCTACTGTCATGTCAGCTAGTGAAGAGGTACAAACATTCAAACTCTGATTAATGCAAGATGGAGCATGTCAGTGAGAAGAAGACGTCTATGTTTAACCTGTAGTTTGAGATGTTTCTAAAAAAGGAGCCTTAACCAAGCATTAGCTTCACGTTGCAGATAGAAAGGATAATACAAAATGTGACTTGAGTTTGTGTAGTGGTAAAGGGGAAGATGGCACACCACCTTATCTGGAACGTCAGAGTTAGCGTGTCGCTGCTCATCCCACACTGCATTCTATATGTGTTGCCCCTGTTGACTGCACGCTATGGGCACTATCTCCCATCTGAGGTAGAACATGCATTCATCCAGCCCTTCATATGTGGTAACAAGAGATTTGTAGAGGATTCAGTACTTATTTTCTGAGATTATACATCTTAGAGTGCTGAATCCTGCTTCACACCAAGTTTGTGAAGAGACTCGGAGCCTTACCCATGATTTACGAAGACTGCAGCCTACGCACACCTACAACTTACCCACACTTGGAGAGATCATAGAAATCTGAGTAGATGACATGGTAACCTAAATATGTAGCACCTGGGGTTTTGCACGTTTTCTCAGGGACTTTTAACTCTGCTTCTGTAGACCTTTGTTGCTCTTCTACACATTGGCTGACCAACACGTGCATAAAACTGTGAGATGTGCTTATCGTTTGCATCAAGACCAGTATCTCACACACACCCCTCCATAACTAGCAATGACCTACATAAATCCTCACATAAGTTGCTTTAAATTACACGTGTCAAGCTGCAGGTGTTTCTGCACTAGTTAATATAGGGCTTTTTGTTCAACAAAGCTTTTGGTTTTCCTGATTCTTTCAGTTCAGAAAGCTTGATGTAAAGTTTCTCTATGATTTTGCAGAAATTAATGTTTTGTAGTCCACTATTTTTTATGAAAGTTGAGAATGTACCAGTTGCTGATGGTGTAGTGACATGCCTTAATTGTTTTAAAACAAAATTGAGGGCTGATAATTGCTGCCAAAAAAGGTTTCTTTTGTACTATCTCTCTTGTCCTAAACCAGGACACTCTCTTAACAATTTCAAGTACAGAGATGAGAATTTCAGTGCTGGAGTTTTTGTGAAAATAACTCTAGATCACCACTCAAAGTGGTTTTTGAATCTCATTTTAAAAAATAATTTATTTTACATAGTTGGTTGTTAAAATGATAAGCATTTTATTAGTTCTTTTAATCTTTCATAAACCCCTCTGTTTTCAGAAGTGCTCTTTAGTACCTGTGCAAATGTTGACTTGCATAGCCTGAATGGGTAAACTAGGCAATAGAATATGAAAAGGCCTAAAGAATTTCAAAACCACCTTTCCAAGAGCAAAAATTATTTTTTTTAAACCTATCTCGCCACACTCACTCTCAGGCAATATGTGCATTCTGTCATTTGAACTTGTCTCAGAGTTTAAAAGGCAAAGATTAAAAAATAATTGTTCAACAGAACCCTCATTTAAAATTTTGCAGAGACTTATATATAGGAAATAAAGATAGGAATGACCAAAATGAACTCCACCCATTGATGGATTTGAAAATATTTCCGCTAGTATTCTTTCAAATGTGCTGATTAAAAGTAAAAATTCAGCATATTTCAGTTTTGTACCTTGAATCTGATCTTGAATACAAATGAATTCTCATGATGTACTCAGGTTCACATTATAATATTAGTTTTTATCATGGGCTTTAGTGAACTTGGAAGCAAGAGTGCAGTTGGCTTGAACCAGATAATAACAAAAGAGCTTAAAAGTGAATGTACATGTTATTTCAAAAGAACATTTCCAGGCATGAATTTTCAGTTTCCTGCTAAACAAACAAAAGAATAACAGCTTGGGCCTAGTCCTTCCCTTTTAAAATCAGTGAGAGTTTGGGCCCTAGAGTCTATTTTAGCAGTTTATATTATTTGAAATGAAATATGACAGACAGAAAAATTATCCTTCCTGATGGAACAGTCATAAAAAAAAATTCTTTCAAAGAAAGGGAAAAATGAGAAAGGAACAAGAATTTCTGTGCCTGTTGTGCACTGAAGTGCTTGTTTTGTTGTTTTTTTTTTATTTAAAACTCTTTCTTGGTTAGAGGTCAAAAATGTTGCTCTATCATTGCCTGGTATATCAAGCAGGAGACCCTTAGACATCTGTCTTCTGATGGACCCTGAACACAGCAGGAGACATATAGAGCTGTAAATCTGAATGTTCTCCATGAAAAATTTCGCTTGTCCTAGTACTTCATCTCCTCTTTCCACCAAAATATTGCATTTTCTCTTCCAATAAAGATGTTTTATAATGGCAATAAGGGGCTGTAGCTCTAGAATGTGGTATTGCTCATATTTTCTTTGTGTCATGCAGCTCCCACTGCATTATGATAGCATATGTTACCTCTCTGTCATGAGTTATTGCCTAAGTGCAGCACATTTTTATCTATATTTAGAAAACAACCTTCTCTCACAAAAAACCCATGAGCAATGCTAGGCTGGCCACATTGCATAATGGTTTCTGTGTTATGCAAAATAATTGTGTGTGGCACTTCCTACTTGGGTTTTGCTTCCTAAATCGTTAATTGGCAAATATACTTTTAAAGTTCTATAGGCATTTGAGGCATTTTGCCATGCTGTGTTGAAATAACTATTCAGGCTGTCTTTGTACATGTGAGCTCTATAATAAGAAAATTTATTTTCAGTCCATGAGAAAAACAGCTGAGGTCAAATAATACCAGTTCCAGAAAAAATAGAAACATTAATTTCTAGTCACCAACTCCTCCACTCTTTCACAAATACTGAAAAGGAAACTATCAAAATGGCTTGCCTTTGATATTTTTAGAGCAATTTTTGTGATCTCACTGTAAAGAAGTTAAAGAAAATAGGTAAGGGCATAGTACTGATGTGCAGAAGTAAAAGTCCTACAAATTCTGAATTTGTGTTTTGTGTTAGATTCAATATCGAAACGGGCAAATTTTATGTAGAGTACTTTGTATTTTCTAAATATAAGGACTTTGCACAGATAACATATGTGTGTTTATGTATTATCAGATTACTACTTGAGAAGACTGCAGTTGCTTTGAGACTTTTTCTTTTTTCTTAATTTCTAATTAATGTGGAGTATAATATTTAAAATTTGCTTATAGACAAATTTTTAAAAAAACACACTGCAATCTCAACATTACAGGATGTAGAAGCTGAATTATTGCCTAAAGGTAATACTTTTGAAAAGACACTTTAATCTATGCGAATGCCAAGTTTCTTACTTGAATGTTTCTCAGAGGCAGTCATTGCACCCTGACTGTGGCTTTAGAAAGTCCTTCCACATGGTATTTTAATTTTTTGCCTTCTACAGAATTATAAGTAAATAATCAAGGCATCAAGCTCTTAAGTTACTTACAACTGCAAATATCTTATTGCATCCTACATGCACACAGTATCCTGAGCTACTGTTGACTGAGGTAGCTGAACCTCAACATGAAATTAAACACACTGACTGTGACTCAAACTGTGTGGATGCAAGCCTGCACTCAGGCACAAGCTTTAGATAAGCTTCAGAGAGTGAAGACAGGGAGAAATCTTCTACCCATTCCATCCTGAATGAGGATTCTTGCTCATATATCTACCTGGAACATAATTTAACAGCTTCACTATGTACAGTGTGACCATGGCCATATTTTTGTCCTCTCTGCACATATATCTGTTCTTACAGCTTGTGTCATAACTGCAACTTTGTGACGTTCTCTGAGTAGAGATTTTTTTTAAAGTAATTTTGAAGCTGAAACATTTCATAAGTCATATAAATTAAAAGCAAGAAATACAATATACTTTAGGAAGTAATAATTAATTTCAGAGATCTAGAAACAGAGCAAGGATTTTTAAAATTGACAAGCAAGGAAAAGATGTTCCTGTCTCAACAGTGGGAATAAATTGTAAATCTTCTGGATACAAAGGAAAGTTGAAAGTCAAAAGTCCATTCAGGGAGATTATGCAAATATGTACCTGAAAAGAAGGGTTTTCTTATTTCAAAGTAGATTTCTGGATACAGAGAGAACAAGCAATGGAAAACCTACTGGCTGTTTAATTATGAAACCGAGAAATTAATGGAGATCACAGATTTTGCACAGTAAGACAAGGTAGCTTTCTGATTAAGCATACTTGGATTTGAATTAATGGCTGGAAACAGCACGGAAACAAAAAAGTGAAGCTGTTTCTCACAAACTAAGACTGTATGAAATATAATGCATGTGTGATGCACCTGTAATTTCCAGAAGTAGTGACAGAAATGTAATAGGAAAGCATAGTCTCATTCTTTCAGATGATAAGTAAACCAGAGTAATCTTACTTTGTGAATAGAAACATCATGAAGAACAAAAAGTAACTTTTTTGACATCAGTCTGTAAAGATTGACTGGTCAAACCCAAGACAAAATTGAAAGCAGGGCTGGACACGATGCAGTGGTAATGAATGAGTTCGTGGAGAGATCAGCTGTTAATTGAAATCCTGACAATATGTCACTCTTAAAAGATAAATAATAACAAAAATTATGTGAACTGGCTTGAATTTAGTAGTACACTTGGCATTTGGTTATTAAGTAGTATTGATTTGTTATTGGTGTATAACATTAACCAGCATTTTACTTTGTGTTTTACTGAAAGCAAAAATCTTTAGTAATGCTCCTAGCAGTATTATATATGGTTACTGATTTATAGGTCTTCACTTTTTGTTTATATATCATTGACTTCAGTAGTTTTCTTGAGGAAAAAAATATTAGATATTTAGAATTTAATAACCACAAATAATCTTTCTGCCTCTACTGGAGAAGCCTTGAAAATCTGACCATTCATAGATTGAACAGACATGTTCCATTCAATTTTTCAGAGGTCATTTGTAAATATATGTAAGTCTAAAAGGCATTATTAAGAAAGAAACCTCAGTTCTAAACTGTAGGTTTTTTCTGTGACCATTAATTGTGATAAATGGGGTTTTTTTAGCTGTTTAAGAAAAATTAAAACCATTTAAATTACTACAGTCTTTTTTATGTTCATCCCCTTCCTTTTAATTAGTAGCAGTTGTATGATACAAGAATTCTATTTCCATCCTAGCAGAAATGGCTTACAAGCACGATTATATTCTTGTATTTCTAGGTAAGTTTCCAAGACATGTGATAACTTTAAAAGCTGATACAGAGACAAATATATTCTTTTTGGTTTGAAGTGATAAAGCTCATAAATTTATGTAAAGTATAATAAAAAGGAAAAGTTGTTGCCATTATCATTAAAAGTAGATTTACCAGATTGAGCTGAACCAATTGCTTTTGACAGCCCAGAGGATATTTATATTTTCAGTGAACTTTTTTATCAATTTTTCATCACTAAACTATTTACTCTTGCTGGTTTAGCTAGATTTTGACTCCCTTGATTGTTCATATGGGAAGCAGATGATGACGTTATATTTGATTTTCATTACTCTTGTGAGTGTATACAGTTTGAGATGCTTAGTGTGATGCATTCTATTCATATCATATTACTTTAATTCCCTCTTATCCCTAAGTTTGTATTTTTATATTTTTATTAAAAGGAAAAATCTCCCAAATAGGAAAAAAAAGCATTAAAAAATTGTCACAAATATGAAGAAAGGGAGTCTCATCTATTAGAAGATGCTTTTTTATTCTAATGAATGATATTGTCTTGATCCAACATGCAATCAGTACTCCAAGTTTGTAATAAGTGAAATGAAGTTCCTTTGCTAGCCAGGCAGGCATCCAGTGTAAGAAACCTTGAAGTGGATGCATATGCTAAACAGAATCTGAGCATACTGTAATTCACTTTAGGCAGAGATTTTATAGACCTTTTTAACAAATTCTGTTTGGCTATATTCCATTAACTGTTCCATTTATTTTTCCCAAAGCTGTTTCTCACACAGAAGAGGCAGGGAAAGATATATACATATATATATATACACACACACATATATATATAGATGCACATACAAATAATTCAAAAGTCATTCAATCAAAAGCTATAATAGTATCTGTGATTTTAAATGACCGGTGCATCTCATTGGAGGACAAACTTCAAAGGCAATACAACCAGAAGAGTTGTATGACTATTCTGCTAGCCTTGCTGCAGAAGAAAAAATATTTTTTCATATCAATTCCACAGGTAATTATGCTCATCTTCAGTTCTATCTTCAAAAGTGGTCACTGTTGACCAGGGAATTGTGATTAAAAAAATGAGAGAAAGATGAGAGAAAGATGTCTTCTGAGCTCAGATAGGACTTTCAACATTCAAAGAAAATTTGGAATTATTGGTTCAGACCCAGGGAAACAACCTGAAATATAAGCAGTCTTTTTTGAAGGAGTTTAGTGGAAATTGCCTGAAGAATACTGTTGGAGAAGGTTTCAGCTGGCATTTAGAGACATTTTCATGCTTTCCTAGCTAGAGGAAGGTTGAGTCCTTTTTTATAGCCCTGATAAAATTATGAGAGGTGGATAGCAGGTGTTCTCTAGAAGAAACAAAACGTATTGCAAGATCAAACTCTTGCACTCATTCTATTATTTGTTAACTTGAATACTCAGAACAATCTATCCATGCCACACATGCTATGAGCAGTTGCCAATTTCTTTGGAACTCATAATCTGTTTATGTTAAAGGAGAAGATATTCTATAATATTTAATGTAGAATGTCATCAGTGAAGACAGCTCAGATACACATACAGAAAGAACAACCTTTTATATACATCTGTAGTGATTGAGCAAAACACCAAGATGACTGTAGGAAATAGACATATGTGGATAACACCTTTTAGTGTGATACTTGTGACAGTCATCTTCCGAGGGAGAATAAGGGAGATGAAAATCTGTTTTTAAGGCACTGGAAAGAAGCCTGTGGAACACAGATGAAGGACTGAGCATAACAACTGAATGAAATAGCAGTGTTTGGTGCAAAAGCTCTGTCAACATGCAGGAGAAAACCCATATAAAAGAATATTTATAGCCTGTAGTAGCAAACAAGAGTCAAAATTTTGGCGAGATAAATGTTTCATGCTTCAAGGAATGATATCGAGTGCAAGGGATAGAAGAGGGATTATTTAGCCAGGGAAAGATGTAAGGTTCAGTACAGGAAGCAAAGAAAAATAACTCCCAATCTTTTATTCTTTATGTCATGCTTATGAGGTCCTCATTCCTGATTTTCAAACATATGCACTATACTTTATAGTCCTTAAAAACATGACTCTGGTATTTCTTGAGGGGACTGAAACCTTCCTTCTGCTGTGTCAATAAGAAAGAATTTATGAGAAAATGATACTGTCTGCTAACAAAATTAATCCAATCCCTTCAGGACTGAGTAGGACTGAAGCAATCCTTTACAATAATCCAAGGTCTTTGCAATACTACTGGACAATGTGAAGTCCAATAAAATGAGAAGACAATCTCAGATCTACAGACTGGATATGAGAAAGGTCAATCCAATGCTTTTAAGAACATACCTGTTTCTGTACTGAGGTCAATCATCCTGAAATAACAAAATGTGAACATTCAGAAAGGAAGTCTGATGGGCTGAATGTCCTCTACCTCTTTACAAAAGGAAAAAAAAATGGTAATAGAAGAAAGCAAAATCCTCTTTACTTAATGTGGACCTCTGTCTCTGGTGTGCAAGTCCTTCGTGTCCAAAGATAATTAGCACTTTATAATGCTAATTATTATAATTATGTCTGAGAAAAAAATCATTAAGGGGTAGGGCTGTTCAATGATTTTCAATTGCCCCCTCTATTAAAAAATAAGGTCATTGTTTGATTAGCTGGTTTTAGACGCTAGAAGATGAAACTGTGTTACAGAAAAGGCTTTGGTTGTTTATTTTCTCATCTAAGATATTTGGTAAATACTTTAATAAGAAAAAAATAATGTCATAAAATATGGCTGTCATAAAATTACCTCAAAATTTCTAACTACATGGTACCAACATATAAAATAAAAAAGGTATTTATTTTTATAATTTTTTGGCATAAGAATGTGAATCCAGAACTGAAAGTAGCTAAGAGAAGTTATCTTATAACTTCTTCTGTCACATATTTATTGGAAATACCAAGGGTAGCAGCTGAAAATTGAAAAGCATATGTTGTAGAACACTAACAGGAAATTTACTTTTGGACCAAAAGTAAAAAATTCAAATTGTAACATTCTACTGGAAGTGAAAACAACCAAATGAATAGAAATTCTTTGGTTTGTCCCCCCTCAGTCAGCTTAAAATTTGTACAAGTACAGTTTTAGTTGCCGAAAACGCTAAGTTTCATTTTGTATTTTTAGAGGTACCTTCAAAGCACACTAGAATTAATATTCTGACCAGTAATTAAACTATGAGTGATGTCAAGTGTTATGTTTGTTGCTGAATATAGTGAATTCATTTCACTGCAAACATGGAAATATAGTTTGCCGTGAATTCATTTGGCTTAGTTTTGTTGCTGAGCAGGGAGCCAAGCTGGGGGTTATTTTCCCAGCAATATACAAAGATATGAGAGAAAGAAAATGGTGATTCTGGGTAGGCTGTACTAAAAATGGAACAAAATTTGTGTTGATTTAAAAATATTTAATAGATGACTTCTAGAAGGCAATGTACCTTAGCTGTCAATTCAGAAAGTGAAATTAGTTGTTAAGATACCTTTATAACACAGTCTATTCAGGTAGACATAGGGGCTAAAAGGAAGACTATTTCATTATTTTTACAAATTAGAATTATAGAATTCAACTAAAATTAGAAAATTACACTAATATCTATCTTCTATTCCTGATGAACCATGTTCTCTGACTTGGGCTGATATATCACGTTGTCTTAAGTATTTGAGGGTAGAGAAGATATGACTTCTGACATATGCCTTAACAGTATTTTGTGAAAAAGGTTGTTTAACTGTTTGTTTTCCATATACCATTAAAAAAAAAAAAAAACTCAATAATTTTCCCACATAAAAATGTGGTGTGAAAACTCAGAAACACCCTGATGGAATTCTCCAACATTTAGATACCACTTTTGCAGATTTGCTCTAATTTGGAACCTAAGCTGAAATAAAATGCTTTTTCACTCTGGATCAGACACATCCTTACAGTTCTAGAGACAGCCCAGAATTAAAAAGAAAAAAAAAGAAGTAAGTTATTCAGGAGGAAAATATTTCCCTCCCAAGGTTGTGAAGAAGATCCTCACTGATGTCTCCAGATGGAAATTAGCCCTTCACATATAATTTGACATATTAAAAGGAAAAGCTTCCCAGGAGAAAGCAAGATATTTGTTGCATAGATTGAACTCTTTAAAAGGGAAAAGCTTGAATGAATTTTGAGATGGCCACTTCACATTTTCAGAAGATGGGTACTAACAATAAAAGAAATGTAATGAATAAA
Source organism: Agelaius tricolor (assembly GCF_023055355.1). NCBI lineage: Eukaryota > Metazoa > Chordata > Aves > Passeriformes > Icteridae > Agelaius > Agelaius tricolor. The sequence continues at coordinate 34,923,613 of NW_027269266.1, forward strand.
CCCCATTAATATACAAAACAATAATCTGTTAATGGTCTCCTTCTAAACACATATGCAGATTTTTTTAATATGATGACAAAATATGATCCACTGCACATGCGTGATTTTTCTAAAAGAGAAGAAGACAGAAAACAAAACAACACTGGAGAACACTGGCTTAATTATTTCAGAAAACAGTTTAAGAAAAGTAAATATCAAGTTAACGTATAAAACTGATAAACCTATTTTTTCCTCCCTCTCAGAATTTCCATTATTATGACTTCAGACAACCATCAGAAATTCTATGTTGAAATTCATTTTAGTAAAGCACTTGAGCCTGTTCTTAATTTTGAAAGCCAATGAAAGTAACAGAATTACTTGCATCCTTAAAGTTAAGCACACTCACAAGTACTTGTTCCCTCCAGAGCAGCATCCCTTCATCCCTAATGAAATCAAGAGAGTCTCTTATTCTTAAAATTAAGATGCTATACCTTTTATTAATATCCTGTGGTTATTGAGGTCAAAAGCTGATCTGAATGAATGAGGCAGTCAGGCATCCCAAATTGCCTAGAGCTAACACTGATTCTAGGGTGTCTCTATTTTAAACACCAATAGAATGTATAAGTAAGGATGTTTTTTGACTTAGCTCTTTTCTTGTTGTCCTTGGCACTTCTGATATGTCCTTGACAGTGACCTTTTCTCACAACACACTACTCTATGGAAAGAGAGTAAGACCTCAACCCAAGCACTCTAGTCATATATGGTATCAGTTGCCATCCAAAGATATTTGACAGGTACCAGTTTAAAGACATAAATTTTATCATTTCAGCAACCTTGGTTTACCTAGCTTATCAATGTTGAGTACCTAAATGATTATGAAAAGGCCATGTTGAATGGGTCTTGGAGCCATCTGGTCAAGTGGAAGATGTCCCCATGACAGTGGTGCTGGGACTGGGCGATATTTAAGGTCCCTTCCAACTCAAGCCATTCTACAATTCTATGATTCTATGATGACTTTCAGTCTTTGCATCAGAGAAAGAAGGAGGGCAAGATTGATTCCTTTCAGTTAAATTATAGCCATGACAGGGACAAATCTCAGAGTTAAAGAGTGATTCGTGGACAGCTGGTACTGATGAGATCATGGTGGGTAAGCCTGCACCAATATGCAGATTTAGTGTGAGCGTTTTATGTTAATGGTTCAGCTAAAAAGTTGATGATAATGTTACTTGCTTGCTTGTGAAGAACTGAAAGGGATTTCTAGATCCAAAGAACCTAAGGGCTATAATTTGTTCCACTACAGACAGATTTAACATGCAATCATGGAATCCCAGAACGGTTGAAATTGGCAGGCATCTCTGGAGGTCATCATCCAATACCCTACTCCAGGTGGGTCACATAGAGCCAATTACCCAAGATCAAATGTAGATAGGGATTTTTTAAATCTTCAAGGAAGGAGACTCCACAACCTCTCGGTAAAACTTGTTGCAGAGTTCAGCCCCCCTCACAGTAAAAAACCACTTCCTTATGTTTATGGAACCACTTGTGCTGACATTGTAGATTTATCCTGTGTGCATGGCCCCTTCAGGTATTTAAGATGCCCCATTAGCCTGCTCTTACAAGGCTTAATGATTCCAGTTCTCTCAGCCTTCCTTACATGTGAGAGGTTACAGTCCCTTAATCATCCTTGTGACCTTTCAGTGAACTTCATAGAATGTTGAACAGAGATATGTTGATAGAAATATTGGCACTTTTATGTGCCACAAGGAGCACAAAAAAGGAGAATAAAAAGTAGACTTTCAAAGGAAATGTCCCTGTGTTTTGCTGTAAAGTAGTGAACTACAAGGCATGATTGGAAAGAGCCATTTCACACCTGAACTGGGTTCTGGGAAACATATAATTCAGCCATAATCAGCCATCTTTTATTGCAAATATGATGTAGATGACATAGCCAATTGTTTATAGCATGTTCTATTTGAGTAGAGGTTCTGACCACGATTCTGATCAGCTTTACTCAATAAGTAAAGGACTACATAAAGAGGTAAGAATTTCTAATAAAGGCAGATGGTAGCTAGACTGTAAAAAATATTGCTTATTAATTCTTTTTCCTTTGCTTCATATAGTGATTCTGCTATTGCAGGCTGGGTGCCAGTAATTCGGGGTGGTGAGACAGGGGACTAATACAAAATGTGTTCAGTTTATAGTTGGGCTAAAATAGAAGCAAAGTTGAAAACAAGCAAAGTTTAAGTCAGACAGTTTAAACTTTATAAACTTCCTTGCTCTAGTTTAGATATATTACTTGTGATGAAGCAAATCTGTTGGTTCTGGTGGGTGTAGAGCCCCCAGTGCAAGCTGTGAGATCTCTAGCCCAAAGAATCAATAAATCTTCTAATTGTGTCATGCCACGTCTGTGATTTAGACTGGAATATATTCTGTGATTTGTTTAATAACTTGCAAGCTTAAATACCATGCTTTTGTGGGATGCTCCCCTGGGATTCATCCTTAAGGGTGCCCAAATGTATCTCCTCTTCCAGTGACCTACGTAGGAAGTGACATGAGACATGTGGTGGTTTAATTAGCAAAATGTTGGCATCAGATTAATAAAGAAGAGAATATCCTTTTCTAGAGTTTCTGTTTCATATAAATATCTCTTGCAGAGCTCTGGTTCCATATGGCAATTAGAAGTACTTGTTAACAGTTGTTTAGGTATATGAATAATGAAGGTGAATTTTCTCCAAGACTGAAAGAAATAAGGATGGACAGACTTATTCAGATGGAATCCAAACTCATCAATCCACAGATTCATGATTTTTTTAAAACTCAAACTTATATTGTAAGCTTATAATATTCTCATTTCTCTTTAGGTTTTTAAAATTATAATTATTAGTTTAATTAGTTTTTACTTATTTTGCACTGCTAAGGCTTACTTGGAAAGAAATTATTTCTCATTAAAAAAAAAAGAAATTATTTTTCTCATTACTCCATGAGAAAAATAAGCATCTCAAAGAAGCACTCACATAGGAACGGGAAATTTGATTATCTGCAAAAGTTGAGTACAGTTTTCAAATATAGCAAAACACTGGGTACTGGATTTAAAAAAAAAACAAACCCACAAACAATAACTATAGGACATTTGTTCAGTTGAATTACATTCCAACACCCATCAGAAGAGAAAAAGAAATTTTGAATATACGTATATTCAAAATCTTTCAAAGGTTTTTCAGTCTTATTGTTTGAGAGGTGAATTGAAAAAGTCTGCATTTCCCCCAAAATACTCAATATTTTATTGATGACCACAGAATTCGTAGAAATAGCAAGACTGCACACTTGTGCAAACTAGAACTGCAAGAGGAAAATTCTTTAGGGAAGCTTCAGTGAAGAAAAAACCTTGAATTAAGACTGCTCATGTATAATTTTAAAATTTTCCTCCTGGTTTGGAAAATAAAATGTCTTCAGCTTTCTTGGGTCTAGGAAGGTACTGTCATGCTTTGTATAAGTGACACTAAAATTGCTGAGATAAAGAAAAATAGAGGCAAAACTATGATGAAATTTTTTCAATTTTTTATCAGCCCAAAAGTGGAGTTTGGGAGTATCCCAATCCTCAATGCATTAGGTTTTAAATTATTTTTTGCTCTTCCTTTGCTCATTTCAACTTCTTAAAAGACAGGAATGATTCTGTTATTTGTATGTCTTCCAAAGAGCAACTTTTAACAAGAGAAAAAGACCTTAAACAAATCAGAGACAGATCTTGACAAATAGACTAAATAGCCAGACAGACAACTGATAATCATGACTGAAAAAAAATCCTTTAGTCTTCTCTTTCTCTATTAAAAGAGCGCTTCATTTTTTGGACTTCTGTAATCTTCTGTGATGAGGAAGGCCAAAGGCCCACTAGGAACTAAGTCTGGCAAGGGATATCAAGGACAACAAGAAGGGCATCTACAAGTACATCAGTAGCAAAAGGAAGATTAGGGAAAATGTGAGGCCACTGCTGAATCAAGTGGGTGTCCTGATGGTAGAAGACACAGAGAAGGTGGGATTTATTTCTTCAGTCTTTACTGCTGAGGTTGACCCTTGGAGTCCCAGACCTCGGAGGTAACAGAAGACTGAAGAAAGGAAGACTTCCCTGTGGCTGGGTTGGGTTTGAGATCATGTAAATAGACTTTATGCCATGAACCCATGGGCCCTGAGGGGATACACTCATCAGTGCTGAGGTAGCTGACAAACAGCATTGCTAAGCCATTCTCCATCATTGAAAACTGATGGAGATGAGAGAAGTGGCCAATGAGCGGAGGAAGGACAATGTAACTCCTATCTTCAAAAAGAGCAAGTAGGAAGACCAAGGAAACTTCTGGTCAGTCAGACTCACCTTCTTTCCATCCCTGGAAAAAAGAAGGAGCAGATCACCCTGGAGGTCATCACCAAGCACGTAGAAGAAAAGAAGGTCATCAGGATAGTCAGCATGGATTCACCGAGGGGAAATCATGCCTGACCAATCTGATAGCTTTCCATGATGACACGGCAGGATGGATTGATAGGGGAGAGCAGTGGAGGTTGTCTACTTTTTACTTCACCAAGGCTTTTGATCCTATCTTCTGTAACATCCTTCACCAGTAAATTTGGGAAATGTGGATTAGATGGGTGGACAGTAAGGTGGTTCAGGCACTGGCTGATCATGATCAGTGGAGTAGAACCCAGTTGGAGGCCTGTAGTCAGTGGCATTCCACAGGAATCAATACTGGGTCCAGTCTTATTTAACTTGTTTATCAATGACCTGGACAAAGGAAAGAATGCACCCTCAGCTGATGATTCAAAACTGGGGGGAGTGGCTGATACACCTGAAGGCTGTGCGGCCATTCACCAGGACCCTGATAGGCTGGTAGGGTTGGGTGAAGGAACCTAATGAAATTCAACAAGGGCAAGTGCAGGGGCCTGCCCCTGGGGAGGAATAACGTCAAGTACGAGCACAGGTTGGTACTTGATCTACTAGAGAGCAGCTCTGTGGAGAAGGACCTGGGAGTCCTGGTGAATGACAAGCTGACCATGTGCCAGCAGTTCTCTTGCAATCAGAAGGACCAATGATATCCTGGACTTCATTGGGAAGAGTATGGCCAGCAGGTCAAGGGAGGTGGTCCTCCCCCTCTACTCAGCCCCAGTGAGGCCACATCTGGCTCTTTGTACAGTTCAGGACTCCTCAGTACAAGAAAGCCAAGGAAAGGATTAAGTGGAGTGCCACAAAAATTGTTAGGGATCTGGAGCATCTGTCTTATGAGAGACTGTGGGAACTGGGCCTGTTAATCAAGAGAAAAGATTGAGAGGGGATGTCATTATGCATATAAATATCTGAGAGGCAGATGCCAGGAGGATGGTGCCAGACTCTTTCCAATGGTGCCCAGAGACAGGACAGGGAGCACAAGGCCATGATACAAACCACAAGAAATTCCACCTCAACATGAGGAACTCCTTTACATTGAGAGTAGCAAAGCACTGGAGCTGGCTGCCCAGGGAGGTCATGGACTCTTCCTCTCTGGAGATATCCAAAACCCACCCAGATGCATTCTTGTGTCACCTGCTCCAGGTGACCCTGCCTTGGCAGAGAGGTTTGACTAGATGATCTCCAGAGTTCTCTTCCAAACCTAACAATTCCGTGAGTCTGTGAATCATGAAATCATGGGCTAAAATATTTTGGTATCCTTCTGACTGAATTAGTTCATAGTTCATTTTAATTCTTCTAGTAAGAAGATAGCTGACAGCTGTTCCACAGTCTGACCTTCTGTAAAGAAATATTTCCTAATGTTTAGTCTGAACCTCTCATGTTGCACCTTTGAGCTATTCCCATGCATCCTATCACTGGACATGAGAGAAAAGAGATCAGCACCTCTTTCCACTTCCCCTCCTCAGGAAGGTACCAAGAGCCTTACTGTCTCCAAACTCAGCAAACACAGTGTTTTCAGCCACTCCTTACAGGACATTCCTCAGGGCTTATCACCAGCTTTGTTCGCCTCCTCTGGATGCATTCAAGGGCCTCCACATCCTACTTAAATGGTGGGTCCCAGGACTGCACACGATGTCCATGGTGAGGCCACACCAACGCTGAATGCAGTGGGATGGTCACCTCTGACTGGCTGGTGGTGCTGTGTCTGATGTACAGGGTTTGCCTGCTGGGCTGGCAGGGCTCACTGCTGACCAGGACTCCCAGATGCCTTTCTGTGGGAATGCTCTTCAGCCACTATCTCCCAGTTTGTGCAGGAAAATTTATACTTGAGCCTGGCATTAGAGTTAATTGTGGTTGAAAGCTTCTCAATTTTATTTATTTGCTTTCTTGTTTATTATCAGAATGGTTGAATATCTGTTGTAGAATTTCAAATTACTTGAACAATGTGTCAAATTCTCTTTACATGTGATGAAACTGTTTTATTCTGCAAAGACTGTACCCTGCAAAAGGAGAAGAAGACCACATTTTTTTGTTCTTAAATATATGTAGGTTAGCAAAAACATTCTTCAAAGGATTTGAGTGAGACTTATGGAACATATGCAACTAAATTATGATACTTCAGAATTCTTCAAAGACTGTGCAACAGGATATGGTTTATATTGTTATCTAGGTAAAACCATAAACTCAAAGAGCAACAGATCTGCAAGAATGATTTTCTCAGAAAATATGCCACTTATGCAAGGTAGACATTCAAAGCTAAAACATTGATTTAAAATACTTGGGGTTAAATTTAATGAAAAGAATAATAAAGAGTCCTAATGTTGGTTAGTACAGACAGGCATAACATAGGCTTCCACAATTTATTTCATCTATTCACCTTGTCCTGCTGTTACACCACTGCTATTTCAATTTTGAGCTTTGTGAACAGAGGCATATCCATGTTCTGAGCTCTACTGGTTAATATAACAGTGATTCTGCTTCAAAGGTAAAAGGAGAATAAAATAATCAGGTTTTCCTTTTTTATTTTTTTTCTTGTAACCTCCATGTTTGAAGCTTAATTCCAGTAACAGAAAGGTTAGTATCTTCATTTAACAAAGAGGCCTTCATGGACTGACTCCTTTGAAATCAATGGGAGTTTGTGGGAATCATAAATGGCATTGGCAGGGAGTAATTGCAGGGTCAAGGAACAGTGTGTCAGAGCACTTACCTCTGAGATATTTCTCTCTGCCTATCTGTTAGCAGCAACAAAGAGAATTTCTTTCATTTTCTTGCAGCAACTGGGTCTTTTTAAATAGAGGAAGAAAAATAAAACATGAATTCATTCTTACTCAGATTTGAATTGAATGAATAGAACTAATGTATAATCTTCTTTCTGCAAAGTGATAAATATTTACAGTGTGTAATGAGATTTCATGTCAAAAATTGATGGTATTTATTGTGTTTTAATAAAAGCAGATTTGAAAATGTTAGTTTTATTAAAGAAAAGAAGTGTTGAAAATATTGCCATTTTCACATTTGCTTTTTCTATGGAGACCTTATATGCAAAGACAGATTTTGAGCTAACTATATTACTATGGAAATCAGTTGCAACAGAGTAGAAATGGTATGAAATAATGAAAACATTAATACTTCTTTACACCTTGTTTCATTTATTTATCAGTTACAGTCTCCTTTTTTTTTCTTTGCTATTAAGGCTCACACATTCCAATAATAAAAAGGTTTTCCTTCTCTTTTCATAATTTCTTTTCTCGATTCAAATTTCCAGAATTTATAACAAGAAACAGACATTTCATACACAGAAATATGGACGTTAAGGGCACTGCCATGTAGGTGTTCAAGAGAAGTGCTACACAGACATTTGTGTCTCAGTGAAGAAATTATTTTCAGCAATCTGCTGTTGTTAGAAAGAAGCTGTATCCTCTCTCTGCTCAATGATGAGTCCAGTCATCAGTTACTTCCAAACTGACTTATGGCAGTACCTTAACAAATGTTGCCATTAAGTAATCTGCTAAGTCTATAGAGCTCAGCTTTCTTGGGGATTTAAGACACATTAGTCAAAATATCAGTACACAGGTGCTGAGTGCTTGAAAATACCTATGTGGTTCCTTCCATTTGTATAAAACTTTTAATCATTTAATGTTTCTCAAATAGATGAAGCAGGTGATCAGGCTTGTTTTTAAAAAGCTAAAAACTCTAAGCAAACTCTAAAGTAGTTCAATAATATTTAGTTTCCAGGTCATGTAGCTTCAAAATCCCTGTTGGCTGGTATTTATGTTAAATTAGTGAATGATTTTCGAAAGGATAAATGCACAAGGAGTTTTTGTTGTAAATTAAAAATACAAAGGAGGAAAGGTGAGGGAAAAATATAGTAAGATGTGAAATTTAGCCTATTTTGTGCAATAATGATTATTTTAGATTGCATGTATGTAACATGCATGTGTGTATTAGCATGTGTAACTCCTTAGATCAGCATTTATTCTTCAGGCAAACAGAAAGAAACCTCTTACAGCATCCCTTTAACTGGCATGAAGCCAACCTTGCTCATTTTCTGCAGCTGGCATGAAAATAAACTCATTTTCCAGAAGTGACCCCCATTATTTCATTTTTCCTAGCTCCCAACAAGTTGATGAGCTATAATACAAAGCAAAGCAATTAATTGTTATATGGCATCTTTGTTAGAATAGTAGTGGTGATCAGCAGTTGGGGAGGAGGAAACAGTCTTGAGCATGTAGTAAAATACAGATTTTCAGCAGAATAAGTAAGTAAAATGGCTTCAGATAGTTACACACTATTTAGTCATGGGTGGAGAAGAAAGGTCTTATGTAAAGCGAACTAGAGATTTCCCAACTAATTGAGAGAGCTTTGGGGAGCTTTTTGGTTTTTCATTTATTTTTGTTTGCTTTTAAAATTCTAAATATCCCTTCTGCACTTGAAATGCAAGCTTCAGCTTTGGCAAGGATGGAATTATCTTCTGAGAAGAGGTGTTGCCCTACAGTGCTGCTCTGCCATGGAGAATTACAAACCAGAGCAGAAAGTCAACAGTCAATCAAGACTAAATCTTCTACAGAGTGACACCAGACATGGCCTGGGCTCCTGTCTGTGGGACAGCTGCACCCAACCAGTAGAAACTTGTTGTATTTCTTTTTGAATTTTGCTCCACTCTATATCAGTAACTAAATATTGATTGAAGTTGCACCGGAAGTTCAGCCTCTTCCTATTTCAGTGCTGCAAATGTGAGTCACTGGCTGTTCTGTTGGTAATTGAGGTCTCTTCCTTCTTTGTCACACTCTCTTTCTCTCAGCACTTGCCATACTAAAAATGCACAGGAATTTCCAGGAAAATTTAACCTCTTACAGACTAGATTCTTCCCTAATTCGTGGTCTGAACTGTGGACATTTAGTGGGAGGCCAAACCAAGGAAGCCCATGATAAAAAATAAGGTATTATAAAGCAAGTCAGTGTGGCCATTACTGTCATTGGAAGCAGAGATTATAACTCTACTGTTGTAGAGTACTGCCAAAGATGGGAAAGATGAAGGGAGGGATTTTACAGCAATGAATGACTAAGAAGACAGACAGTACTTCCTAAAGAGAAGGTAAGAGTAGGAGATCATTAAAATAAAAATGGAATATTGCAAATAACCCATTTTGGCACCTGATATTTGTCAGAGAGATAAAGAGAAAAGCAGCAAGATGTCATGCTGTTGAAGAAGGATGAAAGAGGCAATTGTGATCTGGATCATCATCTGGATTCCATGGAAATGACAATGAATTAAGTCTACTACCTATGTTACTTTAGAAGACACAGTAGAAAGGGGAAGAGCCTGGGGAAACAGGAATGCAAATTGAGAAAATCTTTTTAGCAGCAGTATGACTAACACAGGTTAAAACAAATTGGTTTTAACAGATTATTTTTAATCCTTATCAGTTCATCACATTCCCTTGCTACTGGGTGTACAGCTGAAGAGTATAAAAGGTGTGGGAACATTAAGCCAGGGACCAGAAGGATGAGAGGGAAGATCTAGGCTGTTTAAGATGGTGCTCTTATCAAGACCATTTTTCACCACACTATAACTTTTCTGCATGCTGTGATGCAGCCCACATTTCTTTCCATGATCAAACAGCTACAACAATTTCCTTCTCTGTACCTACACAGAGAGATGAAAGATAAATTTGGAGTGGGTAAGTCACTTGATGAGAACTTAGGGTCCAAAATACCTCTACAGTTAAAATTTATCTTACTGATTTATTACAGGTCATTGGAAGGCTATCAGAAGCTCCTAATACAAATTATATATTAATGTTTCAGTTGTTACCTCCAGAAGGACTTATCTTAACCAGTAGTGATTTAATTTATCTTAAGCCCTTTCTTAAACTATAGAATAAGCAAGTCTTCTGCCAAGCTGTATCACAAACCTGGGCAAGAAGACCTTACTACAGGCATAAAGGAAGTAGTCAGGTGTCTGTGACCTGAATGTGAGGTTCTAATTCTCATGTTCTGAGACAGCTGAACTGTAGCAGATGTCGTGGGTATGTATTGTGTTTGGAACATCTGCCTTCTTCAAGGCTATCTGAGAATAAGGTTTTTTCTCTTTTCATGCTGTATCTTTTGATGTATCTGGCAAATGCAGCAACTCTGAACCATTAAACACTAGAATGGTATGTGTACTTGTTTCCCACAAAAGACAGTGTTTTTTGTCTTGCTGACAACTGTTTGAACTAACCTCCCTCACTGCAGAAATATGTAATTTTGTGAGAAATGTGTAAAGTCTTGGTATTGCTGTATGAATGTAGGAATAACAGTCACTGTGTGAGAGTAAACTGGTGAAGAAGTACTACAGCAGCAACAACAAATAATCTGTTTGGTCCTTAATTTTGTGGTAGAAACTAGCTTCCCAAGGAACTACAATAAGTATCTTGAGAGAAATGGAAAGATTGATCTTTTGAATTGATGGAAAACAGTTTCCACCTATGACAGAGGACAGCAGGACTCTTGAGAGAGAAAGGAGGCGAGACAGTGCTGTCCATAAACAAAATGTTGATGGAAGAGCAGTGGAATGTCATTTCCTTGTAATGTGGCATACAAGGAGGAAAGATGTACAGCAGCTCTCTATCAGGAAATCCACTTAGAAGAGAAGTACAAAAACCAGCAATTATTCAGCTGAAAACTCACAACAAGAACTCAGTTAAAGGTTACCCAATGGGGTGGCATCAGTAATATTGACTGTGACCTTCTGCTTTAAGGGAGAAAGGAAGAAAGCCTGCTGTAACTGGAACAGTAATGTCTATTAAAATGTTATTAAATTTTGTTAGCATTGCATTTCTATTTGGGAACACAGCATGTTAGATGGCAGGACTTCTAAAACACTACTAAGACTGACTACCTGTTGTAAGGCTATAGTCTTGCAAACAATATCTGAGGAGAATATATGTGACTAGTCCCCATACAGGCTTGTGAAGACAGTCACAAGAACAGTCACATGGAATCAGAAAAATGTAGAAGGATGACATGACAACATAATGAAGAAGCACATGTAGGTATTTGTGAAAATATTGAATGGAGTCTGAGGGCTATATTCTATGTAAGAGAAAAAAAAATAGAAAATCTTTAATTGTTTTTATGATTTTAAAATATCTACAGATACTGAAATGAACTTCCATGTTATTGAAGAATATTTCTAGGCAAGTGATGACTCCACAACTGTTAAATTTTGTTTGTATGACAGTATTTTTATAAACATGTCTATAAATAGGAAAAAAATCTGAAAAAAATTTGTTAAACCATCCATAATAACTATTGTTTTATGTTTTCTGCAAAATACAGTTCATGTTGACCAAACACTGGGTAGCAGTGGGAAGGATTTTTTTGTTTCAATATATTACAACATGGCTTTAATGCCATTAGTGACAAATACATTCCAAGTTCAAGTCACAAAATCACAAAGATGGAAAAATTGTGGAAACTTTAGCTCACCAGTGAGAGAGTTGGCCTACATAAATCATATTCTACTGAATATCTTTTACTTTGTTATCAACCTGAGATTGACCACTGGATCCATCAAATCTGTAATCTTTTGCCTGTTGCAATAGATTATACACTATAAACATTTAAAAATAACCAGATCAAAGGCCATTAATCTAGTTAGCAGTGCTTCTTGTAGTGATTCTTATTAACCTTTCTTCTGATCATCTTATTACACATAGGTTACATATTTTGTTCTGGTCCTGGATATATTTGTTCTGGTTCTGGATATAAATCAAACCTAAGTCCATTTCAGCAAAGAGTGATACAAAAGAGATCAGTGCTATGTGCTGAGACAGACAGGCTGACTGTCTCAGCTGGCATAAGCTGTTGGAGTTGCAGGAGGGCTAAGTTATTTTACCCTAGATGAGAATCTCTTTATTGTGTGTCTCAGAATAGGCCTTTATTGAACCAAGCCCAAGGGGAGAAAGGGAGAGAAGAATGATGGAAAGAAGGAGACCAAAAGGTACGCAGGGCAGAAGTAGACAAAACCCTCTTCCCCTATCACTGATTACAAATTATTATACAAGCTGAGCCCCATATTGTATACTTCATTTACAGTAATTGTACAACAGCTGTATAATAGGTGTAGTTTAAGGTATGAGTGTTGCTCAGAGTGTAGCTTAAATGTCCACAGTGAGATGTGAATATGAATATGAATGGTCCTGACTGCATAGTAATTGGTGGTATTATGGGAGTGAATGGAAAAGCTACATATGGATGAATGGGTGGGGCTGGGGAAGGGTGCAGCACAGGAGACTAATGGTAGATTTTATTTTCTCACATAGATGGCTTTTCCTTTCAATAATTAGCCAGCGGCAGTAGAAGAAAATGAAGAGAAAGAGAAGGAGACTAGTTTGGCACATTGAAGCTCTATACTCATTATATTAAATCATTCCAATTTCCCTCTCTTCACCCCACCTACCTAGACATTGATTCATCCACATTAAACTTGTAACAAGTTCCAGCTTGCATGGGGAAAAAGGTTTTGAGAATGTGATAGCATTAAAGCAAAAGCATGGTTGTAGAATATACCTCAGAACTCTAAAAAATCAGCCAAAAGACCCCCAAAAATAACCAGTCTGGAATGGAATCATTCTTTTTCACACATACTACTGGTTTATGTGTGTTGCTGTTAGGATGTTAAAAATGAGAGGTGTATGATGCTGTACAGGAATGATGACTTTGGAGTCAGAGCTAAGCACAGAATTATATTTGTTCAGTTTTGATCTTTTGTTACAATAAAATTTGGAAAGCTTTTTCTGGTTTTGCTTGGGGGGGTTTTCCCTTGTGTTTTTCTTTATTATTTTTGTGAATTCAAGTGCATCTGTCCCTTTGATCCAACTGAATATGTGGTTATCAGCCAAATTATGAAATTTTGACTGCTTGGATGATTTGAACAATTTATTGCTATATCCAAAATTCTGTAAGCACAAAGCAAGAATTATATTTCATGATAGGAAAGAGACTTTAAAAAATCTTGTATCTGCAGTATCACAGATACCACTTATATTGAAACTTCATATAAACTCAGAGGCTGATCCTGCAGATGTTAACACTTCAGAAAACTTGAATTCAGTGTGATTTGCTCACCCAGTACATGTGCTCATATCCATGATTGTTTGGGGGTTCTCCCTCCAGCCTAAGTATATGAATCTGATTTTGCATTTTAGGTTGTAGTGCAAAGCTATACAGTAAGAAGTAGCATATTATAAAACAATTGAAACTGATTGTGTATCACATTAAGACAGAAAATCTATATTGTGTTAAAAACTTGACAAGTTGGTGTTATGCATATTTCTGATCCTCCAGGTCCTTGTCTTTTTGATGACCATTTTTTATTTTGCCAAACATGATTTCCTAGAGAAGACATTAAAACCAGAAAACCTAGTATTGCATCATGCCACCTATTTATAAATTCTAAGGAATAAACACAGTAAAAATTAATTACAATTATTCATGTTCTTGAAAATGACAGTACATCTTGAAAATGACAAGCAAGAAGGGTCACTTTTGCTCACTTCTTTTTAAAAACAATCTTTGTTTACCTAGTTCCCAAGTGTTAAGAGCCAGTACGGTACATTTGCATAGGATAACTAACATATACCACACCATTTTCACGTCTGCAAGTACACGTGAGTAACCGTAATTACACGTGACACCAATTACTCTATTACTTTGTATTAAATTATAATGGAAAATTCCACTAGAGAATTGAAGCCTAATTGCATCTTAATTTGCATATTTTTGCATATTAATTACATCTCAGATGAATAATAAATTTCAGCAGATTTTTAATTTATGCATAGACACAAAAACAAGTGGAGAAATAATTTACAAAAAAATACCAGCAACTATTACTTAGGGCATTCAACTAATTTTGCTTAGTTTAGCAAAACAAAACTTGGTTTGTTTAATATAGCATCTTTAGGCTGATTGCTGTTTATTGCACAATATGTCAGTTTTGAAGCACAGAGAGAAGCTGAGTCTTTTTAATAGAAAAAATAAATGTTAATTCAGAGCATTTTAAGTTGAGGGATTTTACATTTTTGAACAAAATGTTTGCAGGACATTGCTATTTAATTAATTTGAGAATGGGCTAATTGTGATAGTTTTTTTACTTTTAAGACATCTTATTAGTTGCATTTTTTAATGAAGGAATGAAAAATAGAATATTTAAAAAAAGTCTTGATGAGGAGGTTTCTCTGTTAATCAAATGTAGAATGTTTTCTTGTTTAAAGACAGCAGTTAAGCCACTACAATTTTGATGACTATTAGTTTCAAACAAAGGGCAAAATTAAGGCCAGGAAATGTGTAACACTTTAAATCAACATATATTTAAATAATTCTGGACGTATTCTGTTTATTTCAGAGTCATTTTATGTACCAGAAAAATAGCTATATTATCAAAATTCACAAAAAATCTTACTTAAACCTGCAAAGCTTTTCTTAACTTTGGAGGCAAAATAATTCAAGTACTCCCCATTAAATTCAGCTGGACAACTCAGTTATACAAAGTTAGGAAGGTAGGAAAAGGCAGAGTCAGTAACATTGTTTGCTCTTTTTGGCTTAGCAGTTCTCAAATCTTTATTCAAAAATAAATATATATTTTACATGTCTCTGTAAAATTCATTTAACAAAAAACAACAGTATGAATTTCACAAAGAGGCTTTGCTTCCATAAATTTCAGTCACATTATCAACCCACTTACTGCTTTTCAGCCTAGTCTATAAAACTGAAGTCCCTTTACGCTGTCAATTCATCCCAAAGCCTAATCTGGTATGATGCCTTTTGTACCTGCTGCCGCAGTCAATCTGAGACTGCCTGCACAAAGAATAATTCTATTGATCATTTGCCAAATTGTACAAAGAGAATGGATGTCAATGCTCTAATAAATCAGGAGACTGTCAAGATGAATGAACACATTTGTCTTCTCCTTTGCTCCAAAATATTTTTTAAAAAACACACACAAAACCACCAAACCCTAAAGAAGCATATATTTTCTAATTTGTTTTGTAGTTCTGCCACTGTAGAGGCTAAACAGAATAGGAGAAGACTGTGTAATCTCCAAGAGTCCACTCTATATATCTTCTGGTGCAGCGTTCAGG
Source organism: Agelaius tricolor (assembly GCF_023055355.1). Taxonomy (NCBI): domain Eukaryota; kingdom Metazoa; phylum Chordata; class Aves; order Passeriformes; family Icteridae; genus Agelaius; species Agelaius tricolor. Next base: position 34,939,152 of record NW_027269266.1, read on the forward strand.
ATTTTGCGAGTTGAAATGGCCTGGGAGACTGTAAAAATGAGTACTTCATAGCATATGTTTACATTGTACCAGTTACAGATCATTATTTTTACTTGTCAAGCAGGAATCTGATAAGTACCAGGCTATTCTTTTTGTTTTACCACGACACTTTTTAAAATTAATACATCCCTAGGAAAAGTTCTCTTTTTCTCTAGAAAGCACTGAATGTAGCAAATGTGTTCTTGTTGTGATGTCTATTGCTATCATGTCTCTGGTTTCTGGTATCGGGCGCCTGTCACTTGGTTCCATCTGCATAGCACACCAAATCCCATTAGTAGCACCATCTTTAGTACCCCTCTTGTTAAAAGTTAAAGCAGTCTAGCTTTCAAAAATAGCATTCTAATGAGGATCGGGATTGTCCTTTTACGTTCTGAACATCCCATTTGGCAGGGTTCAGATAAGCAGAGGGAAATTGCGCTGAATGAACTGAAGTGGGGATCTGAATCTTCAACTGTTAAACAATAGTTCCCTCTCATGGACGTTGGGAGCTACCACAGTTTGCAAAATGTGGCTGGAGAGTGGCAGCATTCAAAAAAAAAGAAAAAAAAGAAAAAAAAAATATTTCTTCCATGCACCAAACATGAGATATTTGCTTAGGGAAGGGAGGAAAAATGGTCCCCACAACACTCACCATTACCCTTGTCTATGGCAAAGGCAGGTGGGAATGCAAGGTCTTTCTTACACTTTGCAAAGGGATGCACTTTTCATTTTCTTTTTTTTTTTTTTTCTATAAGGTATTTTAACTGGGAGAATACTTATCAGTAAGTTTATAATAATATGATGTATTGTTTATTCAGTCCTCACCAAAACAGAAAAACTTAGCATTTCATCTCAATATACAAATTAGTGTAAATAACTTGGTGAAATGAGATTATAATGGATCATATATTTTGTAGTTATACCTAAAATCAGTCTTTGATATCTTGAGGTTGGGTTTGGTCCTGCAAGATAGTAAAGCATGGGTCTACTTTTGGAATTTGAAAATGTAAAGTAATCCCAGTAATCTGAATGGATGTGAGAATTCTCTTCCCACAGCACCTTCCTTCTCCCTTGAATGCCCACTGCAATATTTCAGGAGAAAGTTATCTACTTTTCCTTAAATTGGTGTTAATTAATTCTTGTGCTGCCTACTTCTGTAACATTAGGTTGCTTTTTCCCTTTCCAGTTAAGCACCACACTGGACATCACAGAGAAAACAGAAGAGAATTTGCCAGTTTATTTTCTGTATTTACATGTCCTAACAAAATGCCTTTTATCCTCTGCAGAGCTCTTTGGACTTTGAATGTTAATATTCTCCTGCTTTATTTTAGAAATCAAGATCAGCTGCACTCTTGCTGAGATGTGTTTCCAAATCCCTGATTTATCTCTCTTTCAGAAGCATAGTTTGATCAACCAGTTTAGCAAAAGGTTGAGGACAGATGAAAGGTGACTTTTTTTTCCTGGATGCAGTTTTCAGTATTTGACTTATATCAAGACAGCCAGGCTATGCTACTCCTTAGATTCCAAATTTATCTTGGTACAAGACTTCTTGCAGATGTTAACAAAAATTAGTCCTAAATTCAAAAAATTACTTAAAAATTGCTCTTAATTTCAGAATTACAAAAGACATACTGAAATTTTTAGAATTAACATGGAAACAGAAATTATTTATCTAATGATTTATTCTAGCATCTTAAAATGTTTTGGAAATTTTTTTTTAAATCCAACACAGCTGTCAAAATGAACTGTTTGTAAGGGGGGATTGTATTGCAGCATATGTGAAAATATTTTTGCTAATTTTCCAAAGTGTAAGAAATTTGCAGGGAAAAGAACAAGTTCATTTATTGTGAATTTCAAAATGGAAGTAATGGACACAATTTTAAAATCAGTCACTCAAATGCTTTTGACATTTGTAATATAATGTCATTTCCGAAACTATGTAATGTTTGTAAAAATATATTGCATGTACAAACTAAGAGCATAATAGTGAAAAAGACATGATTCTGAAAGTCACATCACAGGGCTATGTGCAGGCAGAAGATAATGATACAAAGGCTTGAGGAATAATTTCTACTGTTTGTCTATAAAACACGTAAGAAGGTGTGTCAATGCTTTCCCAAACTGCTTTATTCTTGTTCTGATTAACTCAAAATTAGAAGTTAATTCTTGGCTTCTTTTCAGAAGGTGAGCTCTAAGTATCTGTTCACACATTTATATGATGTGGATGCCTGGCTTCAGGGAGATGAGTTAGAATAACAGCTCATTTCACACAGAAGTATCATACATATAACTGAATCCTAATTTCCCTCCTTTTTAACTCTAATTGCCCCATTTCACTATGCTATGCACCTGTAATACTAGAGATAAATAGGCTTCTTTGAGCCTGTAATGGTAATTTTTGTCATCCCTGTCCACTTCAAGGAGCATCAGAAGATGTCTGTTTCCACTAGCAACAGAAAATGAAAAAGATGAATTGCAAATCTGATGCAGCCATGCCTTGTGTAGGCATGATCTTGTCCAAGTGACCAATCTCAGTTAGCCCAATGAGCTCTAAAATTCAGCACTTGCCTGATACATTTCAAATTTAGGGTGCTTCTGTGATTTCCTCAACTTTTGTATGTCAGATGCTGGGAATCTGCGTGTTTTGTCAGGTGAGATTTCTCACGTACAATGCAATGTTGTTGAAGGATAAACTGAATTTACAACAGAAAACATAAATCCATTAATCCTGGAATCAAAAGACTACAGCAGCCAAGCGTGACCTGTACAGTCAGGGACTGGCTACCAAGTCTCGAGGCAAAGTAGACCCAGGTCACAGATTGCCAACAGGAGCAGTAGTACCCTAGAAAACTGAGCTGCTCTTGTGTTTCTACAGTGGATTAGATTAGGACCTGTGGCTGTAGCGTTCACTTTTCCATAGTAATCTCCTCTGCCTCATCGAAACAGTGAATCTGCAACTTTGACTGCCCAGAGTTCTCCCTATCCTGTTTGAACCGACTCAGCTTTCATCTGTGTGCTTATTTTTCCGTAGCTGAGCATCCTGACTTTGAGTTAATATTGATCTGTCACCTTTGGGGTTGCAAAAATTGGTTTTAACTCACCGCTGAGATGCCTGGTGGTTAGTCTAGTGTGAATAATATGACAATTACAGTTACATACTTATCCAGGTGCAGGGAAATGCAGGAAACTTTAAGTTAAGCATCTGAATATAATGCAGAAAATGCCATAGAGATTTCAGGTAATCTTTTGCTTTCATTTATTGCTTTGGGGTATTTATATGTTTTAGTTTCATATGTACTTAAAGCAGTTTTGTACTTTGTTATATCATTCAGGAAAGCTTGGAAGTAGAAACAGGAGAAAGAGATGCTGAAATAAAACGGATCCATTTCCCTCCTTTACAAGCAGGTATAAAGAATAAAATCCATGTGATGAACTGATTGCTGTAGTTGTCTTGTGATTTTCTTTGACACTTTTTCATTTATTTACTTGCAATGCAGAATATAGCAAGAGAACAGCACCTCTGTCCTATTTACTTAGGGGCTTGGAAAGAATGTTCAACACGCCAGGTACGAAGAAATGAGTATCTCTCAAATGAGTGGATGTTACTTCAGTCTTCAGAGACCTTGGGTCTACTCCTTTCCTTAAATTAGACTCTCATTCCTTATTCATAAGATTGCCATTTTCCATCTCCGTTTATGCTTTCAAATCTCAGCTTTGGAAAGGCGAGATTTGCTGAGTCAGTAGCTTTAACTGGGGTGACTCAGTATTTTACTTTTCCCTGTAGTTTTTTCTTTATAGCACCCATGAATGTTAATCAGGATGTGAAATTATTGGGGAAATCCTAGCCCTTCTTTAAATCAGCCAAGTATTAGCTGCAAAAGAAAAAGCACAGTGTGATTTGTAGCTGCCAAAACATTTTTGGGTTACTAAGCTGCTTACCATGTTCTTTGTCTCCTATCTGCTATATAAAAAGACTGTTTAAAAACTGTGAAAATTTTCAAAAACACCTTTAAAAGATTCCATTACTTAAAGTGATTTGGATAATTGTGTTCAATGGTAGCCATTATTTAAAAATATAATTAGTTGCTGAACTCAGAGAAGGAGGGAAATTTCTGCAGGTGTTTCTCATTATTTGCTATGCATACAAAATATCTGCATAAATTACCATTATTATTTCAATGTATACTAAGAGACAATAAAGCATTAGCAAGCAAAGGAAAATGTTGTTGACCCACAATCTGTGTTAGCAGCATAGAGTTTTGGCCTTCAGTGTTTTTGAGGCACATGTGCAACAGCATTCAAGATTGAAATTACAATTTTGCACCTGTAACAACATTAAATATGTAACAAGAGTATATCAGAAGAATATTGAAATCACAGACATTTGGAGAAAGACAGTAGCACATGCTACATGACTGTGCCACACAAAACAGGCATTGATAGGCAGAACTTTTTGTTCTGTACTAAGGCTTCAGGTAAAGAAAGCCATTCCATAAGATCTGAGCTTCCTAGAATATATTTTTAAATTTATTGATGTTGCTACAAAATGATTTATATGTGAGGTGCAGAGACCAGTTGAGAACTTCTGACTTTTAATTCTGGTTCTGAGCAAGACATCCTTCAATTTTGTGAAAGCTTCTATTTCTTATTCTGTGAAATTGAGCAATATTAATAAGAGTTGAACAATAAGCAAAAAAAACATCAAGTTGTCTACTAGATCAATCCTTTTGAATATGTGCATTCTTTATGAATACAAGTAAGAGGAAATTTCAGATAATCTTGAATTTCATAGAAATTTATTCAGTTTTAGAAACTTGAGTTATTCACTGCTTTATATTTTAGTTTTACAAGTCCTTGTAAAAGTAAGCTTTGATTAGTTTACTGGAATGTTGATGTAAAAAAAAGCATTTGCTCATTGCAACAAAAGTTTTATCTTTCCCATCTGAATGGGTTTTATTTTTGTTCTTTTATTTTTCAAATGTTATCCAATAAAGGGGAAATGATAGTAATCTGAAGTCAATGTATACCCATGAATAATGAACAAATTAGTTCTCTCTTATTGATTATGAATGCTTTGCATTTTATCACAGTAAGTGGTATTCATAACACCCCACCAGGTAGAAAGAGCAGCCTTGAAGGGAGGAATCAGATTTTCTCACAGTACACACTCAGGATGGAATGGTGTTCATTCACATCAAGACTTTTCTAACACTTCAAAGTTCATAAATTGATGATGAACTTATGCTCTGAAGTCTTTATGCTGTGAGCGGACTTTGCATTTTACAATACAATTGTATGTTTCATTTCAATGAGGGAGATGCAGTCTCTCTGAGACTAAAGTCCACAAAAAGTCTAAAAGGGCAAAGGATCATAACTAGAACTCTTAACTGAAAATATTAATATACACTTCAAATAACAATTTGATGGTTTTTACACTAGACCAGAAATTTTTTTATTAGTTTTACAACGCCCTTTAAAAAAAGTAAAAATCAAACGACAATCTGGTGGTAATTGAATTGCATTTGTTACTAAAGGAATGTGATATGTATAAATGCAAGATAACACAGTGTGAATAAAAGGCTTCAGGAAGACTGAAATGTGGCTATCTGCATAGGAAGAGATTTCAGTGTTCTCCATCCCTTATTCCTGGGATAATGCAAGACCTTAGACAAAGGTGTATAGGAAGTGACTCAGTTTTTTGGAGAATTTGGTATTTGTAAGTCTCCAAAGTTCTCCTGTGAATTCAAGGATGGAAATTGATATTTAAAGTCACTAGGAAGCATCTTAACGTTCAGGTTCAGAATCAATAGCAGAAAATATGTTGGTTGAGTTACGTCTTATGGGAATCAAAACTTTTCAAAATTTTTGGAAATCAATTGCATTTGTAAGTAGTCAAGTTAGAAATTTTTTAGTAATCCACTGGTAATTTGCGACCAGTTTATTCCACGTACTTACCAAGTTTCAGGGAGCATTGTCTTCCACTGAGCAATACTCTTCTATTCTTACTATTCTAATTTCCCTTCCTTAATGTAAAATAATTTCTCTTCTGAGTAGGATGTTTCTTTGTTTTTGCTTTGATCTGTAAATTCTTTTTAATTTGGAAGGCCTATTTTGTTGTACTGTTCTTGGTGATTTCCTTGTTTTTAACTGGAAAGGGGTAAGAAGTTGTTTGTAATTAGTTGAAGTATGATTATCTGAAAACATAACAGTTGCAAAATTTAAGTGAAGGAAAAGTAAGAATTCCAGAGGACATGACAAGTGTAATGATATACTGTATAAAGGTGTCTGACCAGAATAACTATTCTATGTGAAAAAGACTGCTCATTTAGAAAGCACCATATCTTTCATTTACCTAAGAACTAGCTCCATATAATGAAGTATTGCATTTATAAAACTATTCCTCATCCTCCTAAAAAAATCCTGTAACTTAAAATTCCATGTGCTGTACTAATACTTTTAACAGTTCAAGAAAATAGCTGGATACTAGCCTTGAAGTTTATAAGGACTCTGATCTCCATAATTTTGGTGGTGTATCACAGTAACATGAAGGAACAGATTTATTCATTCTTTCTTCTGAGATTAAATGTAATTGGTTTAAAGAAATAATAATTCTTTTGTTTGAGTTTTATGCATTTCTTATGAAGAGCTAACACATTTTTCTGCAGTCTGACAAAGTGTACGGACTTTTATCCTCATTTCCCAGAGGATAAATACTTTGTTAATTAATAAAGTATTATACTAGCACTTGTGTCTGCATTTAACAGTGGAAGGATTTTATTCAGATTATGTTAATAGATTGTCTGCTTTATTTTTGCATTAATTACAACCTTTTCCTGTGATGTTGTCATAAACGAATTGTCCCTATGAATACAGGGGACTTGTTTGGATTATTTTTGTTAAACTGTTCTGAAACAATGCCTGTTATATATTGTTATTTATGCTATTAAAATGGATGATTAATCATATGCTTACAATTATAAAACTTGCAAATTCAACTTTTCTTTTGCTTCTTAATTGTTTATAAGTACATCCTGATATACATATGTATCTGTATATAAGTATTTAAAGCATGTACAAATTTGTGAGTATCTTCGATTTTTTGGTGCATTTTTTTCTTATTATGGGACTTTTATAATATCAGCTAAATCACATCACAAAGTGGTACAGTTGCTAAAGAAAACATATGAGATTTTTTGTCAAGCAAGGTTGAGGAATGAGAAAAAATATTAACCAGAATGAAAATAAAATTTCACCATAAATACTTTCCTTTGTAATGGTATTGTAATTCTGTGCATATTGCTGGATTGAGTTGCTCCAGAGAAATGTATAATTCCGGTGGCAGGTCTTTGCATCTAGTCTGTAAGACAGTGTATGTGTGTGGGAAACAGAGGAGCTTCATGGAATTGTAATGTAGGACATTCTTAATTAGCCCTTACCTATGTTTATGTCTATGGAGTGAGAAGAAGAAACAGTTTCATTTTCAATGTCTTTTGGACACACTTCCTTGAAAGAGGAAATTATTTGTCACTATAGGAAAGCACATTTTATTATTTGGTTTTGTATTTCACGTCTAATGATAGAAAGAGAATCTCTTTGTTGGACATTTAAAATTAGTGAAACCTCATTGCATTCTGTAGGAGTCTAATCATACTGTAAACAGAAAACATGTGACATTTTTAGAATATTCAAAACAAATCTAGATGTGACCTGGGCAATTAATTCAATGTATGAAGTGTTTTAAAATATACTGCAATTAATATTTTCTTTCTTTTCCATTTCCCAGTGATTCTGCTGAACTGCTGATACATTGAAGGAAGGGTCAAGTTTTCTATCTAACCTCTTATTTATTCAGCTTATTGTTCTTATTTTCAGATAAAAGGCTCTCTAAAAGCATAGATAATTTTTAAAAATCTATCTGCAATCATAACAAAGATAATTACTACATGTTCTTCATTAAAATGTCTGAGGTACTGGAGATATTTTAGTGGAGTTTCCAAGTTAGAGCTTCGCCCAGGCACCCATCACTCAGACGGCAAACAACTATCCATGGCTTTGGTTTTTTGGTTTTTTTTTTTTTTTTTTTTTTTTTTTTTAATAATTACAAGTATTTCCTGCAAGCTTAAATAAATAAATAAATGAATAAAGGTCTAATTTTCCTGTGTTAAAACTGATGGTCTATACATCACTGTCTGCTCCTGGACATGACTCCCAGCCCCTCTCATACACCCCCACTCTGACACCACAATAGCTTAGATGGCAGCCTCTGCACAGATGTGTCCTGCCCTAGAAGAGCTGAAGCTCTGCAAGCAACCATCAAGGGACATTGGCAAAATTACCTGCAGAACCTTACTCACTGTGCTCACAGTGTGCTAGGACCTATCTAGACCTCTCTGCTGCTGCTGCTTCTATTGTATTCATCAAATTCTCCAAGGAAAATAGGTGAAAATAAAAAGGCAAAAAAATACAGATACACCTTCCATTTTTTTATATCATATAAGCCACTTCTACCATCTAAATATTGCTGATTTTATTTACTTTACTGACCAGACTCAAAAAAAACCCATCAACTGAGTGTTAGATAGAGACAAGTAAGTTCAGGTCTGGGAAGTCTTCTGACTAAATGAAATCTAAAACCGGTGAATCTAAAAGAAACTGTATTTATTTTTGAGACATCAGTTTGTCTCTTAAGAACTCATAGAATTTTGGAGGCTAAAGCATGAAGAAGCTTTCAAAGGCATTTTCTTGAGGTCAGGAGCATGTTTTTGCAGTAAATCACCTATTAATCCCCATTGCCATGATATTTGCATTTTGAAATGGTTCAAACTTGGAGACTGAAGTGGAAGCTGCATATTGGAACTGCATATTGGAAGAATCACCAAGACTGTTCATGTCAGGTGTTCAGCAGCTACAGTTTTGTTTCACAGATCTGTTCCTGATACATGACACAATTTGCCAATACAGAGTTGGCCAACTGTATACCTCAGAGGATCTGCTAGCAACTGGATACACAGATTGTGGCAAAGAACAATATCATGAGCACAAAAGCTTGCCACTCACTCCAAGTGGGAAATTTGTATTACAGAAAGGCTCTTGACCTTCTGCTGTTTTCCAAGGGGATCGCTGATTCTTGAGAAGACAATGTGGACAACACTGAACATCTCCCAGTTCTAGGAGAACGTACAACTCGTGATGCCTCTGGATCCTTCCCCCGGTCTGAAAGCTGCCTGCTTCCCCTGACATGGTCCTACCAGCTGCTCCTCCTTCATGCAGGAAACACTGGGAAGTTGTAGGAAGAAGCAGAAGACACAGACAAGAGTGACAACTACCAAGAGGAAGATGCTCAACTAACTAAAAGAAGGTCCCTCTCTTTTTTTATCACTGAAAAAAACAGGTACATAAGGGCAGCTTTACTCTACTAATTCAGAGGGGAATTCATATTTGACTGAAGTGCTTGCTTGAAAAAAAATCAAACATGCCCAGAAATTAATGGTATGAAGGTGACCTTCTGATGTTACAAAATCTAGTTTTTCTGTGATAAAGAACTGAGAGAACCAGAATGCATTTGTTCTTTGGAATGAAGTAATGTTTTTAATTATTGTGAAATATTTAGAGAAACCAGCAGACCGGTATCAGCAACTTTTCCAGATAAACAGGAGTCTTTGTCATTAGGCATGTTAAAATTTGATGCAAACACATTGCTACCTTTAAAGCGGAACATTTTTCTTTATAAACCTCTAAATATTGTGATAGCTATCAGCTGTCATTCATTTAAGGACAGTGATGTAAAATGGCTGGAATTTCAGAAGCAAATCTGCAGAACCTATTATATTTTTGTAACATATTTGGAGGCTTTCCAAGCCACACTTTCAATATAAGACTAAGATGGGCAGTATTACTGGACTATTTTTTGATAATGCAGTTTAACAGTTTGTTTGGAAGGCCCTGGGCAATTTGGTTAGTGCTGTTTGATGGAGCAGTGTCATCAGCATGAAGTGGAACAGTTCTGCTTGTAAGTGTCTGGCAGGAGATCCGAGCTTCTGAGCCTCATACCAGCATAAGCAATAAACAACATGTTATTGTATGCTCCATTTTATATTTTTATAGCTGAAGAAAATTAATAATGCATGAGCATCCAATAGGTCTCCATAAGACTCTGCCTTGAAAATAAAAATACAAACTACAGCTTGTGGTAGTATAAATGTCTCTACTTCATATCTGTGAGCACACTTTCCTGTCTCTCGAGGCAACAAGAACCTGGGCTGAATTCTGGTCTTGCTGAAGTCAGAGCTCCACTAGACCCAGCTGTGCCAGCATCTCACCCTGGTTTGCAGGGGTGAATTGTGGCAATGTTGCTGCTCTAGAGACTGTGTCAGGTGCTGCTGCTGCTAGGCAGTGCAGATGGAGAGCAATCCCTCTTTGTAATGTTCAGCTGCCCTTTTGTTCCCCCATGTCAAGGTTGCACAGCAGATACTGCATAGACATTCCTCATCAGAGGATATATTTGAATTCAGATTTCCCTGTGCCCATACTCTGAAAATTGGCCCTTATTTGCCTTTTATCTTTTTTTCTGCCAAGAAAAATCTTCCAGATTATTGATCATATGAAGCTGCAGAAGGACAGAGGTGCAATGGGATTGTTGACAGGTGAAGAGTTGATAGGGTCTGCCACTATCTGTGCTTTTTGGTCCAGAACCGTTGAAAACACGTGAGAGCTGGAATGGGTGTGATGGTTTCCGTACCAGAGCCAATGTGTGAACGCTGCTTATCTGAAACTTTCAGGTAAGATTCATTTGTTGATGCAAAACCAGAAAATGAAACACCTTGGAACTGAGCATTATACCTCAATAACTAGATAATATTATTGCCAAAGTAATATTTGAAGTATTTTAATTTGCATCTTGCAGACAAACCTTTCTTTGTTTCATAAGATGGAGTTGAAATGGCAGGCATGAGCACTTGAAGCCATTTTCTAGTCTTTATGACACAGCTGCAGAAATCCTAGTTGGTTATCTGCAAATTATTGGATGCTCTGCCATTGAATTAGATCAAATATTGCTTTTCACTTTGCCTTACCCAGGATCTATACACACTTTACAGCTGCAGTTGTGTGGTAACAGATTTAGGTCTGTGAAGTGCAGGATTACTTCAAGTATACATCAGAGTAACCAAAGTTAGGATTAAATTGTCCAGCATACATAAACCAATGTTGATATTGGTTGTGAGGGAGAAAAAAAATCACATTTGACATAACAGTGGAGCAGTGTATGTTGGTGATACCTAGTCTAGGGATGAAGCCTGCCTGGAAGACATACTTCCACAGTGTTTTGGACAAATATCAGTATGAAAAGCATATTCTAGTTTTGGTCTTCATATTGTATCTGTGGTGTTTCTACTCTAATTTTTAATGCTCTGAAACCTGATTTACTGTATCACAACAGGTAAATTAGAATAAATAAAGGCAAATCTATAATCTAGAAATTCAGCCCCACTTTGCTGCCTCTGACAACGAACCAGTCTTTGGCTATATAACTCACCTTTACCAGAAGTCAGGCAGAATTCAAGTGTTCATGGTAATATATAAAAAAACCCCTTTATTTGCCCTTCAAAAGAGCTAGGCTCTAATTCCTTATTTATTTATTTATTTATTTATTGTTTAAAGAGCAACTATAAGCTGAAACCTGAGAGGAAGAGATTTAATTTTCATTTTTAGTGTTTGATTGCACAGAGTGACACCTGATGGCTGCATAGGAGATTGTCTTAGTAATGCACCTTGTGATAGTTTAACAGATTTTCAAGCCAGAAGGATTCTATTAATGTAAGCCACCTGGAAATTAGCACAGGTCCCATCATTTCCTCGGGTGATTCTGGTCTAGCATAACCCTGGTGAGACAATGCCATTTATCACCTGGAAACACAGTGAATCCTTCAACATGCTAAAGTGTGCTGTAAAAGGATGTAAATTGAATTAATGTGCCCTTGTCCTAGGGTGGTTAATGATCTAGGTAACTATTCTGGTCTCTGTTTTTCTATAGTATTTGTTGTGGTTTTTGTTAGGTTAAAGCTACTAAGGTGTAGAAAGTCTGCAGCTTCCATAGGTAAGTTCTTCCATTATTTATATAACTTTGTGATTAGCAAATGAATGTATCTTGTTGGTTTATTTTCTCTTTCCACAAATTTTCTAGTTTTGGCTAAAAATTCTGGAGCATAGCTATGATAATGTGAGTTTTTCAGATAATGCTTCTTCTAAAGGTTCTTGGGTGCAGAGGTGGTGGGGTGTTGCAGAGAAGGAGACCTTGCTAGATATTTTCAGTGAAGACTAGAATTCCTCCTATTTGCAATAGAAGAAAGGATTTAATAATAAAATATACTTTTGGGGTTTCCCTTTTTGCATTTTGTCTCTGTGGCTGTACATTTGAAGCAGATCTAGGTGTCCCTTTCATGTGATGCATGAATATTCACTAGGAGCAAAATAACAATTCCTGGTAGGTCAACTCTGTATCATTAGTCTAATATAATCAATTGCATTTAAGATTAGGCATCTAGTTTAGGCAAAAGAAAATGAAGCTCAAAAACAAGGAAATAAGTTGCAAAATCTGGTTAACTTTGTCTTTATGTGGTTAAAAGTCTGACAACTTCTGTGGTTAGTAAAACAGATTAAATCTCTATGTCCTTAAGTATTATACTACGTAAAATACCTCTTGGATTTTATTATTGTAATTTTCTAAAATTTTTAGTCAACATTGATAAACAATAGATGGAAGAGTACTTAAAAATTACATTACTTTAAATGTCAACTGTTTTGAACTCCATGGAAAAATAAACTTGGTCAACACTTACAAGCTGCATTCTGCTGCAAAAGTTAAGAGAATACAATAAAGAGCCCTTCATACAAAAAGTATAATATTTGCAGAAGCAGGGCTGTGCTTTTCACATCAGTGGTTTCATGTTTCTTAATTTGTAGGGATGTTTATAAGTAGCAGTATGACAGCTTTTATGATAATACAGAGATCTGCAATGTTGATAAGGATTTAGATTACTAAAGAGAAAGCAAACAAGATCAAAAAATATGAGGGACAATGCAAAGTAGAGTCTTATAAAAAGGCTGCCTTCGTAGCTCATCAGTGCAAATTTCTTGTCAAAATGCTCCTTGAGCTAAGTAAGGGTTACTTATTCATGTGAACACCTGACTTATAAAATCAATCAAGCACTGATATCAAAGATGTCTGGCTTTTACATCTATTCAGGTTGATGCTTCCATTAACTTAACTTCATACTCTAAAAGCGTATTTCATTTCTAAATATGCTGTGTATAACTCATTAACATCAGAGCCCCTAGCAGTAATTGCTTGAAAGTGAGTAAAGAAAATCGGAAAAGATGAAGAGCTGAATTGCCACTTAATGAAAGAAAAAAAACCCACAGACACACACTTAAATTGGCTATCATGCAGTAGCAAGTCTCTTCTCTATGGAAAACATTCAGACTGCATTTACAGTTTGTGTTGAGATGTTTAAAAATGTGTTAAGTAATACTAAATACAACTTAAAAGCTCAATGTGCTTCTAGATGGAATTTAGCTCAAAAATTACGCTTGTTAATGATCTTTTCTTTATGTTTACAACATTCTTAAGAATGAAGTAAAACTCAATTTTGAGAAAGTATGAAGTAGCAGAAATCTGTTTTTCAGAAAATTTCCGTTCAGGCAAAGCAACACCACCACTTCCATTATCTGATTGACCTTTGGGAACTGAAGTCTTTAGAGTCCAAGATAGGCCTGAGAATGTGCTTGCAACATGTTACTTGCTTGTGGTCACCATGTAACAGAGGGGATGGCTTCCCAGGGGAGTCTGTCAGTATGGCTCCATTTGCCTTGGTGCAGCTGGACTGACTTCCATCAGCTGCAGATTTGTGTGGGAGCATGCAGGGAATATCATGGAGGCAGGCAGGCAGCAGCTTTAAATGTTTTAACATCATGAAGGCAAATAAAGGTGAGGAAAACTTTTGTCAGTTTATCAGGCTACAGCAGTAAATGTTTGATTTGATTTTTATAATGCAGCACAAGGATGTCTTTATGTGCTACTAGAAGCTAGATTGAAATATTTTGCAGGAACTGTTGGATCTGGATTGAAAACTAAGTGTTGTTGGTGCAATTTATATTGATTCTTCTGGTGCTTTTACTCCAGCTTTGTGACAAAAAATTTCTTGTTTTCAAGACAGCTCTTCCAAAATTCCTTCAGATAGCTGTTGGGAAAAAGAAGGTGATGCAGTGCACTGGAACGGCTTAACTCTAAATCGTTCACAACTCTTGCAGGGACTCTTACTGCAGAAAGAATATTTGTTATTTTTATCCTGGGAAGTAACATTTCAGTTTAATAATGCACTAAGATTTCTTTTTAAAATATCTATGTAGATGTGATCAAAGTAGGGACTAAATATTTAGGTACATATATGCTGTGTGCTAAGGGTGGACAGGGATGAAAACAACCACTGAGAACTGCTCTACCACTGAGGTATGGAAAGAGATATCAGTGTTCTACTGAAGTAGCCAGAGGGATTAATTTCTCCCTTTTGCTTTACAGTGTGTTTTTCAAAGAGATTCCAGGTAGCAAGTTTTGGGTTGGATTTCTCTCATTTGAATCAAACACTAAGCTTGACAGGGTCAGGATGGAGGAAAAAAACCCACCACTTTGCTTGGCTGCTGAAGTTTAAAAAAAATCCGGTATTTTCAAAATAACAGTGAAGTTTACTTTTTTACCTTAGCAATAAAATTAGGAAACAGAATATTTATTTTCACACTGCACCTGTTTCTGAACACCTTCCAGTCATGAGCAATATGATTCCTATCAGACCACGTGCCACTACTGATATTTTATCTCCCTAGAATGACAAATGCACATAGACTTTTCCCACACATACGTATGGTATTTTAGGTGTGCCAAAGCTGTCCTGCATGTTTTTAGTAGTAAAGGGAAAGTTGAAGGCTGATAAGCCTTTAACACAAGTAAACAACAGCAGTTTTATGTTTGTTATTTGGATCTACAAAGCCCCATTTTACAGTTTTCAATGTGCTCCAGCACAAGTGTCATTTTTGTTCTTGCTTCTACCCCCGCTAATTCCTATTGAGCCTAATTAACCACTGCTGCCAGGGTAAGCACTTCTTCTGTACATATTTCATAAACTTTTCTTGGATTTAAATGCATTTTTAATACTTCACAACCTCTCGGTTCTATATTGTACACATTCCAGAAATCTGTCTTTGGTAGTTCCCCCCTTTTCAGGCACATGTTGAGCAACTCTGTTTTGGCAAACCATTTTGACCCTCTGCCAAAACACAGGCACAAGAATGGCAGAAGTGTGGTTTGTCCTGGGACCTGCAGCCACAGGTGGCCAGGTCTTGGTGGAGTGACATTTTGCAAAGACCTGCTGGCATGTACTTCTAGGGAGAAGACAGAGCAACTTTGTCTTTGCCACCTCAATGATGCATTGCTTCTGGGCCTGTTTCTCCTACCTCAACCATGTATGATGGACACTTTTGGAGCTGGCATGTGAGATGTGGAGTGAGAAGGTACCACTGTTCTTCAGAACACGGTACACTGCTCTTCAGAACATACAAATGAGTGCTTGGACCTGTGCTAATGGCTCCCATGGAAACGGGATTTGCTCCTCACCACAGTCTGGGCTCACGACCACATAACTTGTATCAGACAAGTATGGACTCAAGCATGAGGTTGGACTCATGCTTGAAATTATTCCTGAAGTAGCCATAATAACCACTCCACTGGTAGGGCTGAGTTTGCAACAGCTACTTTGTGCCCTGGAAATGTGAACACGGTTTGCAGTACGTTTCCTTAGTTGGTAGGATTTGTAAGTACACATCCTGAGGTAGCCTTTCCAAGAATAGAGTCTCTACACTGAAAGAATAATAATTAATTTTACAGGAGACAAAAGTTCACAATGAATGAAGTATCAGGGCTTAAAAAAAATTTACTAAATCTAACAGTCTGCCAAAATGCTCCTAGACTAATTATTAAGCTTGTATCATTCTTCATGGTACTCATTAATCTATATTGAAAACATGGGCCACAAATTTGAGCTCACCACAAGTCAGTAACCTGTTACCTTTTGTTTTCATTATCATCTGCTGTTTTTCTATGCACACAAAAAAATTCTAATCTGAATGTCCAAGTATTTCATAAGTACTTAGATGAGTAACACTCTTGTTCCAAGAAAAACATAGTCTAATATGGAACAAAGCACAAGTAATTAAGAGGAACAAAAAGGAGATTATAGATAACATAAATGGGATCCGACTGCTTTCCTATGATATTTTTGCTTCATTCTGGAGTTGTCAGATACTAAATGATAAATAAAATCTGTTATTTCCAACTGCTGCACAAACATGCCAATTGCAGTTTTCTGGGCTTTACTGTTGGACCTGCCTTTGTAATAATGATTAAAGGGGTCAGTTTTCAAGTAAGTAGTTTTGTTGTTAATTTGGAAAGTATTTTACAATAGTGAATAAATGCAGAATTAAAATTTGGAAATGCTGGAGAAGCTGGAATTGGAGGATTCAAGACCAACACCAATAGTGGAGTAGGAAATGTGTGCCAGTGTGCTTGCATAGTACAAGAAATATTGTGAGACAGGAAAAAAATGTGGGTTGCAGAGGAGAAAGACTTGTAAGGGAATATTTTAGGTAAAGACAAAATAGAAGTAACTAAAGGTTAATGTAGTGTATTAGGCTTCATTGGGCAGTAGGAAATGACAGAGAAATATGGCAGAGAACTCCCATACTGCCTGTGAGAGGCTGGCAGAGAGAGCTCAATTAATTGTGTGCTGTTTTGAGGGTGAAAGTTTAGGTATTCTAGGGACAGGGCTCCAATGGGACTTCACTGCTAATTCGAAGATTAGGCTTGTTCCTGAGAGTTCAAGGCTCCAGTTTCTGATACTTACACAGACAGACACACAGTTATCTGACACATTATCATTCACAGTTTAAACTGTTTTATTTTTCTATAAGCTTCTAATTTATCTCAAAAAAAAAAAAAAAAAGAGAAAAGATCTTATTATGCCTGTTTCTTTTCTCATTCTCAGCTTTCCAAAACATGCAACCGCAATTTTACATAGTATCCTGTAAAGATCAAAAGCGAGCCCTGTTGGATCCTACTTCACTTAAACACTTGTACTATGTACAGCTGTTGTGAACAGATTGATGCACAACAGACCTTTCTGAGCTATCAGACTTCACCAATTAATACATTTGTATAATTTGACCTGTCATTAGTAACTCGTGGGAGGTGTAACAGCAAAGCACAGGATCGGTTTTTGTTATTGCTCCCATTACTCCCACTTAAAGTCAAGCCATTTCTTTTTGTATGACTCCCTCATCCTTCATGTAGCAAAGAGGAGGAGGAAGACAGCTCCCTGTCTAAACTCCTGGCGCTGGATGAAGCTGGTAGGAAGGATGTTTAGAAGGCCCAGGTGACGCTGAACTGTCCCCTGCCTGCCTTGCCCTGTCACACTGAGCGCAGTGCGGGCAGGGGCCGCCAGGGGGCGGCCGTGCCACGCCAGTCACAGCGCGGGAGCGCTCCGTGCCCAATCCCGGCTGCAGCCGTCTTGGGGATGCTCGGAGGGAGCCGAGAGGGGGAAAAGCGCTGAAACAACACCCACAGAAGTGTTATAATAAGAATCCCCGTGTGGTTGTTTTTTTTCTGGACCCCGTCAACCCTGCTTAAACCAGAAGTGCTGTGACAAATTATCTGAGAAAATATTTTAGGTGTGTGCAATAGGAATTTATTAGTTGCGAGGTGCAATTTGTAACCCAGGATTTCTGAGTGAGATACTTGCATATCACAGAATCACAGAATAATGAGGAAGAGACCTCTAATATCATCGAGTCCAACCTATGCCCTAACACCTCAACCGTACTATAGCAACAAGTGCCGTGTCCATTTTTTTTTAAACACATCCAGAGACGGTGATTCTACCACCTCCCTGGGAAGAGCATTCCAGTACTTTATTATTCTTTTGGTGAAAATTTTTTTCTTAATATATCCAGCCTATACCTTCCCTGACATAGCTTGAGACTGTGTCCTCTGTATGTGTTAAGCTTGCTAACAGCCTGTTTCTGTTACTGGCTTGGTTTTGTGCTCACAGTGCGAAATAAAATTTGTCAGTTCCTGATTAATAAATAAGGCTTGTGCAAAGAATGGTACAGCAGAACTGTTTAAAACACCTTTTGCTCTGATTTAAAAATCAACACTGCTGTACCTTTGAAGAGAGTTAACCGTATGCCTGAAGTGGGTCAAAATATTTCTTAAAGTGCTGGAATGCTGTTTCTAGAGGTTGAGCCCAAATATGAATTTCTGGTTTGGGCTCATTCTTTTTGTTTGTAGGATATGTGAAAGGCCATGCTAAGTAAAACGTAAGGTAGGTGGATGTGAAAGAAAATAAAACAGTGAAGGAATTATTAAATTGCCATCTAAAAAATCCTCTGAGTTCTCCTTCAAACGAGGTTATGAATGAAGAATTCAAAGTATCAATATTAGAGAAATATTCTGTCTCTGAAGAGCAACAGTATTGAAAATCTTCTTTTAAGACCTAGAAAAAATTTTATGGAGTATTTCAGTGTTCAAAATACCTAATTCTGCCAGGAAAAACATCTAACACTAGATAAATCTAAAATTTTCACATTTGAAATGTAATTGGTTTTGAGATAATGAGGCAAAGCATTAAAGCTTTGAGTTTTTCCCACAGAAGATCAGATTCCAGAGGCTTTCCTGGAAATGGTTTGTAATGGCCATTGGAAGTAAACGCACCAATTAATTGTCATAATTGCTGTCAATTTCACTAATTAGGATTGTGAGATTAAGCTTCTTACTAGATTTCTTCTCTCAGTCTTCAATCTGACAGTCAATAGTCAGAATTCTTCCACTTGTAATCTCAAAAAATTCACTCCTTGGGTTAACATAATGATGTGGTTTGACACTGACCAAATGCCAGGCACCCAGGAAAGCCATTCACTCCCTCCCCTCTGCAGCTGGACAGAGGAGAGAAAACTTAGCAAAGGTTCATGAGTTGAGATAAGAGCCAGGAGTGATCATTCATCAAATACCATCACAGGCAAACCAGGTTCAACTTAGAGATAGGAAATTCATTTTCTTTTATTACTAACAAAATAAGAGCAAGATAATGAGAAGTGAAACAAGCCCTTAAAAATACCTTTGGCCCCCACCCCTGTAGCACCTCCTGCCCTTCCTTCTCCACTGACCTTGGTGTTTGCAGAGTTGTTCTCACTCCGCTCTTCTCTAGTCACAATTGAAACTGCACCACAACTTTTTTTTTATTTCTTCTCAAATCTTTTATCACAGAGGCATTACCACCATTTATAATTGGTGTGGCCTTGGCCAGCAGCCTGTCCATCTTTGGAGCCACCAGCAATTTCCTCTCCTGTACATGGAAGAAGCTTCTAGCAGCTTCTCACAGGAGCCACCCTGTAGCCTCCCCACTGCCAAAAACCAGGCCATGCAAAACCAGTACACAAAATTACCCACAAAAGTGAGTGAAGCACAGGAGGCCTGTGCTGAGTTTTTGAATGGTCACATTCACATTCATAGTGCCTTTTGGGCCAGCTCTTGCTGTCACACAGCAGAGTGGTGAAGTTGTTTCACTGAACATTTCTTTCATACAGTGTTTTCCTGTAGGTCCCTTCTGGTCCCTTTATGCATGTGCTGATAATGGCATTTTCTTGATAATATCATCAGAAGTCACATTTTTTAGTAGATTCTGAGGAAACATGTATGGCCAGCCTCACCCCACACCAAAATGAGCAGGCTATGTCTGAGGAAGAGAAGGAACTATGCAACTGTTCCCTCTTGATCTCTGAAGGCTAAAGTAATTCTGTAAAGATCTAGAAATATAAAGTTTAATTACTGCAATTACACACCCGAAACAAAAAGTTCTCTAAATGACCTAGGGGATTGGGGGTTTGGTGGGTAGATGATTAGATGCTAGACTAATCATGGTCATGTCTTGGCTCCTTAGAGAGCTAGTAATTTCAAAGTGAGTGACTCCCTGTTTGTTGTTGCATTTACAAATTGTGGTATGCTTAGGCATTGCAGTACAGCTTGATCCTTATACAATTGGCTGCATGCATTTGAAACTTGTGTGATTGCCTGGTGATTAATGTATGAAGATGTGATTAATAGATGGAAGATTATGACATATCTTTAATATGCTGCTTTTATATTATGTAGGAGATAAGACATGGTTTAGATTTCCTGAACCAAGCTGTTGGATGGCTAGGAAACACCTGGTATTACAGCCAGGCTGTAATTTGGTGCTTTCTTCCCCTAAAAGAGGCTTTGTCGTCTTCTTTTAAGGTCTTGATTAATCACACAGAACAAGCTGGTTATGTTAATATATGGTACATTAATAAAACTTCATCCTGTTGTATCTCATAAGTTAGTTTGTGCAGTGAGTGGTAGGACTTCTAGATGGATTAAAGCCATTCTTGCAAGACCCATTATTTGTTGGCTGTGGTATTTTAATTCAAATAAAAAAAGTTGTCTGATCTGTTACAGAGGTGGCACAAACCTAGTTCAAAATTAGTTGAGAGTAGTGGCAAAGTACTTTCCTGCTGGCCTTAAGGTGTGCAGGAAACCCAAAATGGTCTCAACACCCTAGGAAAATCTATTATTTCATTCTCTAGCCTCTAAATCAGTATGTTTTTGTGTTATAAACCATCATCTCTGGAAAATGCAAATGCTGCACTGAGGAGTTGCATGCAGAACTACAAATGGAAGTGGAGGGTGTCTGCACTATTTTTGTTCTCTTTCAATACTTCTCTCTTGTGTAAAAAATATAAAGCATTTGTCCAATTACTGTGGCTCTTTCCTGAATTGGTGACATGTAATTAAAGTGTGATTGAAATGTCTGTTTCATTTCAATTTGTGAGCAGAGGATAACTGTAAGAAACTGCACTGTGCACTGCCTCTGGCAGCAGAGGTGGCTTCAGGAGTCTGTGTCACCAGACCTTGTGCTGACACAGATTTTGGCAGGGCTACAATATAACCTGAATCAGAGGAAACATACAGGCTGGAAAAGGAACTTGATTCTTGAAGTTTACTCTGAATCTAGAAGAATTTGCTGATTTCATTCATTGAGCAGCTATTAAACAAATTCTACTGCCAAAAGTAAGGAGGCAGAAACTCTTCCAGAGAAGTTAGGAGCACCAAGGAGGGAACTTTTTAAGCTGGTTATGTTTGCTTTAGGCTGCTTTTCTGTTTGTTTTTTTGTTGGTTGTAGTAGTAATGAATTTTTGTCTTAGATTATATGAGAGAAGGCAAAGACTTACAGAACACTCTGCAGGTAGGAACATTGGAAACATTCATGTACATTTATAGATACGTTGCTAGCCAGGTTTGAAGCTTAAAATGGTATTCCTCAAATAAATTCTGCCTGTGCTGAGTAGATAGAATACTTTTATTTCTTACATACTTTTCCCTTTTTTCCCCCAAACTGTAACAACCTCTTAGATATCAAAGCAAGAATCAGCGACTTGCCCACTGAGCAAACAATCCAGAGCTTTTGAGCCAAAGACTTACTCTGCTATCTTCAGTGAACTGGAATAAGAGAACAAACTTGGCAGGCAAAAACTAAATTTATGTCACAAAGTAATGCTACTTTCCATAAGTATAATCTTACCTTTTGAGTGCATGTGCTCTTTCAATAAACTGTAAAGAACTCTCCTCCCCCAGCAGTAGAGCACCAATTTTTGCATGATAAGCAGGTTGTGAAGCTCTTTTCTGCAAACTGGACTTGTGCATCAGAATCATGAAACATTAGTCATTTTTGCTTCCAGGTTACCTTATGTCATTAGGAAACTGGTTTCTCTTCTTTTTAATTCAGGCTGTTTAGCAGTAGGTGGCATCCTACTTTAAGATTAGAGTGAACTGTAGACTTCCTAGCATGTGTTGTCACTCAGTCTAGAAAGTTCTTAGAATTTCTTTTCTATTTCTACTCCTGTGCAGTATTACCAAGGGAAGACTTTTTTTGACTTAAAGTAAACAGGAATGTGTATGAGTTCTGATGTGAGTACTATATACTGGAAGCTGGCTTGTACCATGCAGTGAAAGTCCTAGTTTAAATTGAATTTGGAATTTGTTTTGCAAGACTTGAAGCAGACCTTTTTAAATCAGGAGAGATGAGCAAAATCAAATTATTAAAGGCTTTTATGAGAAGCTGGATTGGTTTCAGCTTTCTCTGATGCTCATTGTGTTCTGTCTGCAGTACCAGTGGGAAGTGAAAATAATTAATCCTGAAAATTAGATTGAATGGCTGTTCAAAGCAATAAAAGGAAGGAAATTAATTGCTAGTATTGATACACTATCCTTAAGTCATCTCACTCAATATCACAAAGTGTCAGATTATGTGCTTAGGCAGAAACTAGGGAAAAATATAACTCAGATGTGTTTAATGGAAAAAATCTAAAACAAAGTTTTGAAAGGAAAAGAGTCAGTGATGGCTCTAAGTGATAATGCAGAAGGAAATTAGGGATGGTGAGAGTCTTGGGAGGTGGATGACAGGGAAATCAATCAGTAACTGAAGCTGGTTTCGCGAGATCTTAATATGCTTCACCAGAATCCCCGTGACTTGGATTAGCTATTCTCTTTTCAGACTCAAAAAAGGTTGTTAGAGCTGCTTTAGCAGCCTCCAAAAAGGGTTCTAAGTTCCTTTTCCTTCCTCTCAGTCCCTTTCCCCTGCCCTGAGGATTTTGTGTATAGAAATACACTTTCAGTACAATTTAAGTATAGATTGCTGAGGTATCCCTGAGAGCATTCTTTGAAATACCAGTGCTCACTCAAGTTTGCATGGGAACTGCCAGGAGTAGGTAACATTTGACACTCAGTGTCCCAAACTGGGTGAGGTACCTCTTTTATTTTAGTATGTATTTATTTATGTGGATTTTGGCCAGCACAGATTTACCTAACAGCTGCTCATTCTCTTTCTAATATGATAATTGTATCATGTTGAAAAGGAAGAATACTCAGTGGTTAAATGTTTTTGTGTATCTGGCCCTTGTGATGCAAATAAGCAGCTTTTGTAATATTCAAAATCACATGGGTGCTCAACAAAAAAATATTTCATTTATTGTCTAATCTTTTCTCTTTAAGCTGATCACTTAGATTTTGCATAAGAGAGCAGCTCTGTTTTAATAAGTGGTAAAAGATTTAAACCTTGTTAAATGTTCCATGAAAATGTACAAAGACATTAAAAGGTGTTTAAACGTTAGTTTGATATGAATTGTGGATTTAACTTCATTATAATAACTCATTTGCTTAACATCATTCATGTACTTATGTAACCACCTGAATGTGGGCTGTGGAGAGACAGGTTTATAAAAGAATTTTTATGGCATACACTTTCATCTCAGTATTTATATTTCTGAAAGAAAAATGTCACAGCAATATGATAGGTCTTGGGCCAATGCACCTTGGGTATTGCTGTCTGTAGAGTCTGCTTCATTACTGATGTATTTGTGAAATATACCACTTGCCCATTTAATAATAAACAATAACACTGAGTTACATGCAGTCCTGTATTGCAGATAAAGCCTTGCTAATGTTAAAAACAGTGTTTGGTAGATGAGAATGGTACTCCTCAAATAAAATAATATCTTCCTGTTTATGTTTAGCTCTTACTAATTTACCATCCATAATCTAATTACAAAATAGGCAAATAGTTAGAAATGGGATATAAGAATTTCAGCATGTGTAGGCTGTTTAAAAAGTGAGAATAGTAATGAAGAAAACATAGAATAAATTGCTGTGGGACAACACATGTGCAAAGCATATAAGGGAGAAGACCCCCTCCCCCAGTTTTAGTGACAATTTTTTTGTTTAGACCATAGCTGGAAATATTGTGTTTATCTTTTTCCAATTTCAAATGTTACATAACAGCTATTGAAACACTTTCTTAAGGTTTTTAAGGAAAGAGAATGGATTGTTGACTTAACAAAATCTAAGTGAAACTGCTAAAAAAGATCCTTCTTTGATAAAAGTAATTCTGTGTATATCTAAAACTTAGTTTTTAGAGCCACATCAAATACAGACAAGTGAATTAACCAATAATGTCTGGGTATTATTTCAATTTCTAGGGTTGTTTTTTTTTAAATGTTCATCTGATCTGGGTCCATGACACCTGCAGTGAGCAATAGATCCGGTGGGGACTCACAAAGTGTGTATGTTTATAGTGTTTAGAGCCAAGGACTGGAAGCTGTGCTGTATCTCCAGTGCCATCAGTATAATTACACCAGCAGAGACCTAGGCTTTCTGTCTATTCAGGAGCTTTAAAACATATAAATAATCAGGTCATGCTGTGGCTGGAGGCAAACATTGACCACAGTCCTGGAAAAATGCATGTTGAGAGTTTAATACTTGAGTATGCTTATCTTACAAAATACACTGCAGCAAGTGCTAAGGGTATTTCACTAAATAGAGCTTAATGTTAAGCATATTACCAGTCCTATATTAGTATATGTTTTAAGTGTTTTGCTGGATTAGCTCTGGAGAACATTAAGCTTGTGCTTACAGTACTAGAGCATTGATTCAAAGTTCTTTTTCAGAAAAGTAAGTACAGAAAAAAAGCATGTACTTGCTTGAGTACAAGTTGTATTCAAAATATTTGTAGCAGTTGTGTATATTGCTGAATTGAAGTGGGCAAAAAATGCTCAAACAAGCTCCTTTCCTGTAATTCAACCTGTGGTCAGTAAAAATATGAATTTGAACAAATTTCTGCTAGTTATAATATTCATAGTAGCATATTGCCCAACTAAACTATAGAAATGGAGGCACATATAGCTGTGAAAATAATATCCAACCTCTTCTACCACAATTTTATAACCCAAAGCCACATGAATGATGGAATTGGTTATCAATCAGCAGGTTGATAGCTTGTTTTTTCACGTGAGGAAGCACCTGGTCCAAATTAATATTTCAAAGCACATTTTTAAAGTTAATTCTTTCCAGAATATTTCACATGCTTCTTATATGCTCATTAAGATTACTTCATGTGGTAAGGCTGCTCTTTTGTAGTGATGTGACTACACTGGAGGATGAGGGCCCAGATCACACATGAGGCAAGGGCCAGACTTCCAAAGTGTTCGGGGTCTGACTGCATCCTCCTTCAGCAGCTGCTGCTGCATGGCTGAAGAGGTTCCTGCCCCTACTCACTCATCTCTGCTCTCTGCTGACGTGTCCAGCACTGCCTGGGAGGGTGGTCCTTGGAGCAGCCTGCCTCACTCAGATTTATCAAAATAGGCTGGATAAGCAAAGGTGAGGGAATGATTATAGGGAGATATTAAGACTGGGGAGAAGGAGAATGGGAGTCCTGATGGCTATAAATAATTTGCTTCGTGCACAGTGAAGGAGAAAGTGAAAACTTCTCATGCCTCCATTGGAACTTACAGAAAAAACCAAGTGATCCTCAGGAGGCAAAATTACACAAAACAAATAAACATTTTTGTAAATCCTCTACCTTCCCAACCTTCCTCTTTAATCACCTAAAAACCTTTAAAAATTTGATCTTGTTAGTACCTTGAACTCAATGTTTTACCTGACCTTAACTGAAGTTTGAACAGGCTGAAGCTGATCCATGCCCTTTACTTTAGTCAATATGATATTGCAATCTCAACTGAGATATAAGATTCTCTACTGTAATTCTTGTAATTCTCACCTATTAGTCACAAGATGCTGTAGTAAAGATACAAATATTCCAAAGATAAACAAAAAGTAAATTACAAAAGTTATTTCATGTCTTCTTCAGAGTAAGAAAATGTGGTAATACTTAATGTGAAATGCAATGGTTGTCCATGTTATGGTTTAAAGAATGTGAAAATCCAGATGCAGTCTTGCATTTTGTGCTATTTTAGGTAGGATAAGAGGCCCAAATATTAGAGGTGTTAGAATAAGCTTTTACTATGTGAAATTGGATGAGATGAATTTTTAAGAGAAGGATATCAATATTTAGCAGCTGTGACAAATGTAGAATATTCATTCCAAAGTCTGGAAGTGTACTCAAATATGCAAATATTCGAAATTTGGAAGACACATTCAGAGTTTTGAAATTAAATGTTTGTGAAGAACAACAGGATTAGTCAAAAGTTATTAAAATAAATCTGAGAACCACAGCATCAATTCATAACCTTTGCGTGTCTTGTCAAAGAGGAGAGAATCCATTCCAAAGGCAGGTTGGCAGTAATTAAGTGACAACTTAGACTTTGCATTGTTTTTCTCAGTTTTGTACAAGAAAAATACCAAATGAAAATGCTAGAATAAGGCAATAGGATTCTCCTTTTACTTATCTGATAACCTACTATGGCATTTTGATTGCCAAATGCTTTTTTTTCTTGTTTACCAAATATTATTTCAGTTATATCACTACAATCCTTGTATTTTTCAGCAGGCATTTTCATTGACTGTTTGCTTATTATTTATTATAATAATTCCTTTTGTCTTGTAACTGAAACCTCTTAAACCCTGGTTTCTGCAATGGTTATGATCACATTTCAGTTCTTTACAATTTGTTCAAGTGTTTATTCTGCACATAGTTTATAATAAAATATTTTTAAAAAGCTAGATGTTTTGACAATTAGGGAAAAAATAGAATAGCGCTTATCTCAACTGCTAAAAGAATATAACAAACTAAAACTACTGTGAGTGATGATTCTCTGCCCAGGGCAGTAAACTCTAGAATGTTCCAGCTGTAAATTTATCTTTCTAACCATTTACAGAGCATAGATAATGTCTGTTTCTTTACTGGTCTAGTAAATATCCGACCTACATTTCTAATGAAAAAAACAAGCTGTTTAGATTTCAGGAGCCTAGAAGTTTATTTGGCATGTATATTTTAGTAATGTTGAATTTAATTGGGAAAAATGTAAGCTAATACCAATGAGATAACACCAAAAACTGCACCTACATGTTTACCTGTGTATATATATCATCAAGAAAAATTGGATAGCAGTTCCCTTAATTATCCATGTTCATCTTCTGTCAGATGATCAGGTAGTGGAGATATACATGAAGTCCATAATGTTCATATATTTCTTACTTCACTTGACTAAGCTTGTGATGCTTATTTTTGTGAGGCTTTTGATTGTTGTTTCCTGTGAATAACCTGGTAGAACAACTTAAGTAGAAAAAATTAGACCAAAAGGTGGTAAAACTAATTCTGTCCAAATCTTGAATTCCCAACTGAATGTTTCAGCTCACCTTGAATTTGATTCCACATTATTTGATCCCACTAAATCACTAAATAGAATAATTCCCACCTCTGCTGTTTGACACTAGATCAAATACTTGAACATGATCACAAGTTTATGTTCCTTAATATGAAACAAATTAATTTAAGCCTTAATCTGAGGAGGTTTTTAGTAAAAGCAGCATAATAAGATGCTGTTTCTTGGAAAATAAATGTGCTTCAGAATAACACCTGGGAAACCTTTTCCATGGCAGTGAAATCTCAAAACAATACTTAGAATGTGCCCATGGATTTTATATTGTTCAGTTATTATGAGCTTGGAAGAAGCTGTGAGCTTTTTTCTGGACCATGGCTACATTATCTACTTTAGTGTTTTAATTTGAGCTCTTCATGGGACAAAAAGTGCTGACACAAATTCTGTACTGAGCTTTAAACTGCACTGTAACAGCAAATGCCATCCTAGATAAAAGATTAGTCTTGAAAATTGTACCAAGAATATACCAACTAGTCTATGCAAAAAGGATAAGGATATTAATTCAACCTGACTAGGGAGCAGATTATACTATAAATAGGACTCTGAGGCTGCAACTAATGCAAGGCTGGTAATTTCCTACAAAATCCATTGCATGTATATGTGCCCTAATCCTGTAATATGATCCTCAGTCTAATCCTTACACCTACCTATTATGTCACACTAATTTTCCTGTGCAGAGAGCTCTGCACACCTGAGGCTTTACTTGCTTGGATTCATTGTGGGATCAGAGAACTGCTTGTAGAAGGAACATATAAAAGTATAAGGAATATTTTATGTAGAAGGTAAGCTAACAGAGGATTGACACATCTGAAATCCCAAATTCTTTGAAATATTGAAAAAAATTGGGATAGATCAAAATCTAAATAAAAACAAGAACTCTTCAGGTTCAAAGTGTCGTGCAGACTATTTTCCAGTGCATTTTGGAGCTGACTGAAGTTCAAGATTCATTTCTTCAGACAAAGTCCAAAAATAACCTGTTTCTGCCCCGTTGGAGGTTTGCTGGAAGAAGAGCACACAAAAACTAGATGGATGCAGCATAAAACTCCCCTTAATCCTGATTTCCACATTCTCACAACTGTTTCAGTTATAGGCAAAAATGCTGTACTTTTTTTTCCTTTTCTTTCTTTTTTTTCCCCTGATCTTTGCATGATTAAGCATTGCTTGAATCTTCCTATTAATTCTTAGACCTGGTGTGCTGCCCACTCTTCTCTCCCTTGATTTCATCTCCTCCTACTTAAACCCTGTTTTGCCTGTTGTCACAAGTGTGGCACAACAGATTTAGTCCAAAGCTCAATCCTGTGCCAAACACAGTAAGTTTTACCTATTAGACATTTCCTTAACTGCCTACTTCCATAGGATTTCTTTTCCAATTCCTTGCCTTAGTCACTGAGGTTCTTTTTCTCTGAACAGTAAAACTTCTTTCCTGCAGTCTTCTTTCTCTCTCTCCGTCCTTTTGCAGTGCTCCTCTTTGCAAATATCTAACTCAAAGTACACTTTCAGGGAAGATGCATTCATGAAAATCTCTCCAAAATAAGGGAGTAAGATATATGTTTTTCTTATAAGGGTGAAAACAGGGTAGTTTTTATGATTTATCTATGAAGATTTGGAGTATCTTCTAGGTAGAGAAACATTACTTTTGGCTACTGAAGTATCTACTGGTTCTCCTGTTTAAATGGCCTCATGAGAAGGACAATTAATGAAACTCTTATTAAGATGGAAAAGAAGCTGATGAGTTGGAGAAGATTAAAAAGCAAATCAATCAGCATTAAGGCTGATCTGTTACAGCCTTGATGGATCAAGTTAGACTCCTGTTCCTTAATTACTTGCTGTTTAACTGTTGTCTTCTGAAGAACTTGTTATGTAGAAGTAAGATTTACTGAAAAACAAAGGGTTGTGGAGGATTTCTTGTGTTTCAGGGGTTTTCAATTTATTTTCAAACAGTGATGCAATTGACTTAAGGAGAAGAAAATTCAGTTATCACTGTTATAATCGAAAAGTCATGTAACCTGAACTGTAGCTAACAAGGGTTTTATCTAAAATCCGTGGGAAATGGTGCTTTTCTTCTATTTCTGAAAAGATGTATGTGTTGCAGTATCTTAACCAATTTTACCTAGTCTAGTTGATGCAAGGATTCTTGAAAAAGCTCTAACCCACTTCAAATATTTTTTTAATCAGTACTCTATAGTAATGTGCCCCCTATTGACGGAGTGACAAAATTATCCTTTGTCTCTTAAAAAAGAAAAAAGCCCAGAAGTTTCTCTCCTCAATTAGGTAAAATGACACCTCATAGCACCTTGGGAACTTCACCTAAAACTTAAGGATAGCCAATTGGACAGAAGCCAAAAAGTCCTGCCTAAACAATTTACTAGAAAAGGAAGAGAACAAGAGGAAATATTCACTTTTGTGAGGTGATTTATCAGGAGCAAGAACCTCTTGCCCTGGCTCGATTTTTCTCTGTAAAGAGCTTTGTTATTTTGCCTTCTATTAAAACTTTTCTGTTTCCAACACTGCCATAGAAGCCATCCTGCTGATTTTATGCCATCTGAGGTGGCTGAGCTATATTGGGTGTGATATAAATCTCCAAAAGCTTATAAGACCTGGCTCAAGGAGACCCTTATATCAGTACTCCTTTTTTTATCTTGTCCCTCTCACTCTTTCTCCAATTAGGATAAGGTATTATTACATTCAGTGGTCTGACAAATTTATTATGGCTTCAACTAACTCTTGGCAAAGCAATTGATCTTGTTGAGTCTGTACTTATACTAATAAATCATCTTGGGGTTTTTTAAGTGCATTTACATTTTATGGACAGGCATTTTGGAACTATGGGAATATATTTTAGTGTTAAACACATTTTTCTCTAACAATTTGGGAATTTTCTTAAGCTACTGCTCATGATATTTTAATGATACATTAAATACACTTTTTTGTCTCTGTGATCATTGTATTTACTATCTTCTATGGCAAAGATTGAACAACTCAAGATACCCTTAAAGTACATGTCAATTAAGGTCACTCTACTGTATATATTGAAGTAGAAAGTACATTTGAACTGCCATAAGTATTGGTCCTGAATTATTTCTCTGTAAAAGAGTGCTAAAAGAATTAAGTTCTCATCATCCAGTTATTGTTGAGATATTATGAAAGGTACTGAAAAGTATGCTGATTATACTTATGTAATGGGGAGAACTTCCATTTTCTCTGTTGGGAGCTTTCTGAAGAAAAATTTAACATCTGACTTCAAGTTATCGCTGTTGACTTCTGCAAAGCTTGCCAATTGCACCTTAGAGAAAATGTGCTGTTACTGTTAACACCCAAACAAGCCATATAATTGAGTGGTATTCATATTTACTATCAAAATCCCTAAGTATCAGAGCATTTTCACCTGTTTCTCTCTAGGAGGATGTTTTTGGTAGATAAATTAGATGTCAGGTCTAATTTATATATTAATATAAAGGTCTATTTAAAGTACATACATCATAGCACTAATTTCTGTGTCTTTATGATATGAAGTGATTAAAAATCCTTGTACATTATAAGCTTGGAATTTTTCAATGTTTTTAACTTGTTTTAGACATAAATCTTATATTTTAATATTCGATTTCCACTTTTTAAAATGCAGTAAAATCTAAGAGAAAAGAAGGAATAAGACCTACTAATGCCACCCAGGCTTTTTATTAATGAATCCTCTGTCAAGGCAATTGCACTGATAAATCTGAAGATGACATCTAGTGAAGTACTACTCTGCTTCCTTTTGAGTGTTCTGTATCTTGGTAGTCTTTCGTGACTTGCAGTGATTTATAACAAGCAATGTTGCTCTCACTTCCTGCTCTCTTGTCATTTCATGGATGGTCACAAAATCCTCATTCACATCAGCACCACAACAGTGCTGGGGACCAGCATAGCTGTACTGCTTAATTATTTTAGCATCATCTGTGGTGCTCTGCAGATCAGAAAAATTAATAAAGTCAAACCAGCTGGCGTGTCTCAGCCTCCTCTTTATTGCTCTGGTACAAGTCAGGAAAAATATGGCTGAGTCATGTGAGTTATTTTGGTGATGTTGAAGAAGCTTAAGAACAATATAAATTGTGCTCAAAAAATACTGGGGAAGGAACAGAAGAAATTATTTTAGACTGATCTGGTTTAAGGATTTTAAAATAGGTGTACTTATGAAGGGATTCATGTCTTTGGAGTTTCTTTTCAATAATGGTATTTAGAAGGTGATCATGAAATTAAGATAGCTATTTCCCAGTGTTCAGGGGATCTCTGTGTGGAAGCATGGTAGCACAATTTCTAATTAACTTGGAGGGATCTGTGGGAGGAATCACTTTTTACACCTGCATGTAGGAAGGTGATGTTTAAGGTTTAAGAGAAAATCCCATATCTAGAGCTGTGCTTGTGATTATTCTGTATTCAAAGCATCCTTCAGTGTCTCTTGTACAATCAGTATAACCTCTTAAACTTTTGGACTGAGTTCTCCTTTGTTTTCTCTGAGCACAATCTTGCCTTGCAAATAATTCTGGTTCTGTACTCTTTGAATCCAAGCAGATAAATGGTAATGGATTGCATTTTATAATGAAATTATTTTAAACTCCAGGTCATAAAAAAGTGAAGTTCTGATATAACTATAAAGAATATTGTCAACAGCTATTTTGCTATTCAGTAAGTGAATTAATTCCTTTTTAAAAGAGAGAATTTGGAAGAAAATTAATACTCCTTATTAACAGGTGAACTGAATTGGCCACATTTTTTGAGATGTGGAATAATCTATAACATCCTTTAACATCAGCATTGTTTCTAATGCCACAGTGAGAGTGAAAGGCTTATAATGTCTTTGATACCCAGGAAATACAAAATAAGCCATTACAATGCCTCAGTCTCTTCTGAATCTAACTTTCTTTTTATCTTTATTTTACTGCAACAATTTTAAGAAGAAAATTGTGTT
Source organism: Agelaius tricolor (assembly GCF_023055355.1). Taxonomy (NCBI): domain Eukaryota; kingdom Metazoa; phylum Chordata; class Aves; order Passeriformes; family Icteridae; genus Agelaius; species Agelaius tricolor. Next base: position 34,971,406 of record NW_027269266.1, read on the forward strand.
CCTATTTAGTTAACTATAAGGTTCATCACCAGAATTGTAGTGTGGCTATTTTGTTTTATTTTTTATTTAATATTAGTAGTATTATTTTTGAGGGCTTTAGCTTTAGTTTGCTGGGGGATTTGGTTTGTTTTCTGGTGAAAACCAAACTCCACTGAAAACAGATATTGTTTATTCAGCTTTAGATGCTAATTTTGTGCATAGCTCCTTTATGCAGTACTTTTTTCCAATAAACAATGAGGTTTTTCCCACATGATGGTGCTCAATTAATGTTAGAGCAATTGAGTGTCTTCTTAATTCCTTGTTGTTTGAAATGTGGTTCAATAACTTCCTGAATGCTATCCAATCTCTTCAATAACAACTGCTAGTTTGTTTCTAGCTTTATCAGAGGTTTTTGTGAAATTTTGTTGTTTTGTGAACATTAACCATATTCACATGATCCTTGGAGATGAAAATTATGATTCTGCTTTTATAGACATGAAAGTGGAAAACAAATTTTATAGTCTTATTAATTTTGAGATCTGATTCACCATTTTTTTGGTTTAACAACAGAGCTACCTTTAGATCCTAATTTTCTGATTTGTAGAGAACAAGAGACATCATTTTGTCTCATTGTAAATCTAATGGACACACAAAACCTGGGTCTGTGAATGTATGAAGAGCTTTCCAACCGTACAAAACACAAATCAGTATTGTATAAATCATTCACCAACTTAGTTGAGCAATATGTATAATGGAATTAAACCTTATCCATGATTACCTATATATTTCAAAAGAAAACAAAAGCATAAATTGCAGCCTAATAGGATGGTGATATCAGTATAATCAGAACCTTGTGCATCTACCACAGTGCTTTTTCAGTACTTTAGTGAATGGCATGACTCTGAACATCAGGTTTGCATCCTTTAACACCAGTACTAAAAAGAAACAAGGCTTTTGCCAAAAGGTTTCATGGGTGTCTGCCAGGAGCAGAGGAAAAGGGAGCTTTAAATCTTTAACATCATTCAAAGCACCACAACGTATAGATTCTCCTGTTTGCTTGCAACTTCATCCAGTTTGTAGGAACTCAGTCTCCTCCTGAGCCAGAGGTGTTGACTTTGCATTTAAACTTCAACCCAAACTGTCCCTTTTTTGTCAGAGTTTTAATTATGCAGCTCTATTCTTGAAAAGTTCTCTTGTTGTTTTATGCACAACAAAAGGAAGGGGCCAGCATTTCTTGAAGTGCAACAATCATTTATCAGGATAATGTTCCTAACACGCACTACTTCAGACTAAATTAGCCTGTTCTTTGCAAATGAACAGCAGGTTGCCATTCTTTGACATTTTCTAGTATTTTCAGGACTTTTTATCATTTCTTTGTTTTCCACTGGATGCCAGGGTTAACAAACAAATAAGTGGGTGGCAGTTTCAAGCACAAAAGTAAGCTGCAGGCAGTCCTTGTTAATTTGATTTTCACTATCTGCTTTCATTTGCATAATTGTAGCAGGTAAGTTGAGGTCATATGGTTATGCCAGGGAAGCAACTCCTGACTTCTTGCTTCATGAGGTAATTCATGATAATCTGGAATATTAATAACAAGATTTGGCAAAAGTTCTGTTGGTCAAATCATAAATGAAGAAAAGTTATGAGCAAAAATGCTACAAAATGCTGCTCCTTACTTATATTTTGTGCAAAACTCTGCCCATGCCCACATTTCTGGGTAATAGGCAATAATATAAATTATACCATGCCTCACAATGTAATGTGTTATGTTGAGTGCCTAAGTAGCTGTGGATAAGTAGGGGGAAATGTAATGCTGAGATTTTCTTTTTATTCTGTTGAGTAATTTGAAGTGGCAAACCTTATTTTCTTAGACAGTCCTTCTAGTCCAAACTCTAAGCTCCTGAGTAAACTTCATTTGCAATCTCTGGATGCTAATGGCATCCTGAAGAGTAGCAGCAGTGCTATCAGTACTTAATTTCTCAGCTTTGGTACTGTTTATCTGTAACTCTTATTTTCATATATTTTTACACATTTATCCTTTTGAATTCAGCAAAATGCTCCGCAGTGAAAAAGAAAGGAATATGGGGAGGGGGCTAATTATGTAAATTGGATATAGACTTATACACAAAAAATCAAAGTTAGATTCCAACTCTTGCTTACCTGTCCTTGCCAGCAAAAATAAGTATTTTATTCCAGATATTCCAGATATTAGAAATTGATACAGCAAAATTGAAAGCTGGTTTCTCAAAACAAGATAAAAATCACCCAGGTTTTTATTTTAATTTTCCTTAAACATATATATATACACACACATATATATATAATATATATGTCTGTGACTATTCAGATTACCTTAGCTTTCCATTTAAAGTTTAAAAATAATTTTCCAAATAATTTTCCAAATAATTTTTGACTGCAAACTTTCAGCTCCTCCTTTTACCTCCCTTTTACATATGTTCAGCTCTTGTCTGCTTTTCTTAACTATTTCTTCTTTGCTTACCAAAATTTCAGCCTGTTAAATTTGTCTGCTCTGAGCAACTTTAAGAGTTTACCATGTTTTTTAGTAAGCTCTCTGAAATACCACTTTGTATTAAGGAGGATTACTCTTATAAGTAAAAGTCTCTAGAATTTGATAAATACAAGTGCAAAATAGGATACTGCACTTCAATGTCTCATCTTTTGTAGTAAATTATTTTTGTAATATATTTTATTAGCTCTACTTCAAAGGCATTTGGGTGGTTGCTTTGTGATACACAGAACACAAACACAAAATTTTTAGGAGCTTAATTGTTACTAGCTGTTTATAGTATGTAGCCATTTCCACAAGCAATTTATAACAGTATGGCATGATTGTGAGCACTTGTGAAGAACAGCAAACTTCCTCTTTCCTGAAGTTCTCAGAGATGAAGAGGTTTTCAGCAGTATTTGGTATCCTTCCCTCTTGTAGATCAGCAGAATTTCCCTGTTGGTAAAGCTTTCACTTCCATTGCTATCACATCCCTCTGGCTAGTGGTGAATTTCAATAGCTAATCTGTGTTCACCCCTATCAACATGGAATATGCCATGTAACTCCTCTGGCACCTAACCATCCTTTCTGAGCTGTGTGTTTGCATAACTGTTTGGCATTCTTTGTCCAAGTTAAGTCCTTTATTAAAGGACCTTTATAAGCCAAGTTAAGGCTTTATTAAACATTTTTTGTCTCATGATTAAGAGGTTTCCAGGAGCTCTCAATAAAGCTCTAAACTTACTGAAGCTGTTATGTCATACAGCCCTCAAAACGCTATGATTACAGCTCAGACTTGGTGTGGCCATTTATGGCCTTGCAGACTTATAAGGCAATAACTTGACTCCCCTTGTACCTTTTGCCATTTGTGATGACCAAAATTGAAAAATACATTTATATGTTTAAATGTATATGTGGGTTTGCTTCTCCTGACTGCCTGTACTAGGACTAAGAATGCATTCCTTTCTCTTTCATGGCATCCCTACTTAAATGGTGTTTGATCAGGCCATGGAAAAAAATGCAAACTGAAACACAATTGCAGCACCACAGGCTACAACATAGGCAAGCCTTTTGTCAGGTTTCAAAGCTTTGGATTTATCTTAACAACCTCTTTTGCTGAGCACTTTGGCAGAAGTGAAAATCTGATCATGCTTTTCAGAGTTTTCCAGGTATTGAAATAGGATTTTCTTTATTTCACTAGTGAGTACGTGTACCATCAAACCCAATTAGCCAGAGAGGCCAAATGGAAAATTATAAATAGAAATTAATTTTGTGACTCTGCTTATATTGAACTGGAAGATATGAGAATGATAATGAAAATTAAAAATTGCTGGTATTAAAAATTGTATACTTTAGGGCAAGGCTGCTGCTTATATACTTTAAGGACAAGGCTGATATGAATTTGAAGATTATCAGGTAGCAAGAAACTGATAGTACTTTGAGATCTTGAAGATTTCAAAGTACTGTACAGGCAGTCTCTCAGTTCATGTGCTACTTCTGAAAACTGATCTGGCAGCTCTATATCAACTAGTTTGTGAAAGGCTGCTAGTACAAGGGCAAATAGACAGATTCATGATATCAGCAAAATACTGCTGCATTCTCCAGAGCCAAGATGAGGTTACCATGGGTAGGCTTTATATTGTGCTAGACACCCTGTGTATCAGCATTTTCTGAGGTTCTGGGGGGGTTTTGTGTTTCTTATCTGTTGTAAACAAAGACCATTTTTTCTCTTTTGTAACCTCTCTGTGCTGCTTATACTAAAAAGTGGGAATGAAAGTCTTCTAACCATGTGGAGAAAGAGAGAATCCTAAATAAACAGGAATAGCAAAAAATACTAATAGCAGTATTGTAAAATAGCAAGAACCCAACAGGCTTCCTCTGCACAGTGACTTGGTAGATTAGGGAGTGTACTCCCACTTCTTTTCTCTAGGGTCTTTTAATCCTGAAAGAACATGGGGAAGTTTTTCCATTGCTGCTACAGTAAGTGAAATGACTGTACTATGGAGAGTTGACTGGCAGCATTTAAAGAGCCATGGTACCAGTCTGAGCAGGTTACTCATCTGAATGTGGAATGCCACTTCTTTCTTACTATTGTTCCATATTTATTTATTGGAATTTACACAATAGACCTTCTGGGCTAGGATATGTATTAATTCTCTCTTTGGCTAGCAGAAAAAAAATATTTCAGGAATTTTTCAGGGAAGAATGTTATACAATAACAATCGCAGAAAAATGCCTATTCCTTAAATGAAATAGCCTAACCATGCAAATAATGTCTGGGGCCACACAACTGGTGGAGAATTATCCATGTCCCAGTCTCACTCTCCAGTAAGCATCTCCAGAAGCATTTGCTATCTATCAAGGGTGTTTCTTGTAGCAAAGTAAGAGCCTGTGCTTTACCCTACGATATTGTTACTCATAAAACAGGCTCCCTGCGAGCTGAGATGCCGGCGATCCTTCTCAGGTGCTGGAGCCGAAACGTGTCTGAGGCTGCCGGGGGCGGAGGAGGCTCCGTAGTCCCCGGGGGCCGCCGGTCCCTGCGCTGCCCCGCCCCACCCGGCTCCGCTACAGGTGGATAAAGGTGGCTCTTCCCCGGCTCCCGGCTCTCCTCCAGCCCGTCCTTCCTCACGGCGGCTCTCCCCAGGCGCCCCCCTCCCCCTCGCCTTGGGAGGGGTGCGGGGAGGGGGCGCGGGCGCTGCCGGCCGGGGGCGCGGCCCCGCACCTGTGCGCGGTCCCGGGGCGGGAGCGCCGTGCGAGGCCGGGGCTGACGAGCGGGGGGCTCCCGGCGCCGGAGGCGGCGCGGCGGCATCCCCATCCTCCTTCTCCTCCCTATCCCTCCGCCTCCTCCCTCCCTACCTTCCCCCGGGCGCCCTCTGCACTTTCTTCTCGAGCCACCCTCGGAGACAAACTTTGATGGGGAACCTCGCACCGCGCTGGAAAAATGCCGGTTATGAAGGGATTATTGGCACCCCAGAACACCTTCCTCGACACCATCGCCACCCGGTTTGACGGCACACGTGAGTCCGGGCTGGGGCTCCGGACTGCCGGAGAAGGGGATGCACGGGGGGCATTGCGCGCACGGTGGGAGCTTCCTCTTCCCTCCGCCCCCCGGGGGTTCCCTGGTACCAGAAGCCGGCAATGAGGAAGGCGAGGCGAGGGAGCTCCCAACCTCTCTCTCCTGCCTGGCTTCTCCACAGCTTTGCAGGCGAGGAGGGCGCCAGGTCCCCTCCGCCTTCCATGCCCTGCGCGGGGGCTCGGAGGGGCTGAAGCCCGGCTCCCTGCGGGAAAGTTGCGCGCTGCACTGGGGCTTCCCCGGGCAGCCGAGAGACCGCCCGGGAAAGGCACGCTCAGAGCCTGGGCAGGGCTTTGCTAGGAGGGTTGAGGAATCTATTTTGTTAAGTACCCCCAGCCTTGAGGGGGTTCGAAATGTCCCCAAAAGCTGAATTTCTGCGAGTCGAGCTCAGCAGTGGCAGCAGCTGTTGCAGGGCGTTGTGGAGACAGGCGGGCGGGCGGGCGGGGACCGAGGGCCCCCAGGCGGCGGTGGCAGCGGTGGCGGCCCGGCTGCAGGACCACGGACAGGTCCCGGCCCGGGAGGGGCCCGGCCCGGCTCGGCTCCGCTCCTCCCGCGCCTGGCAGCTCCCCCGGCCGGGCGCTGCCTTCGCCGGCACGGCTGGCGTGCTCCCCCTCCGGCCCTGCGGGGGGACCCGCCCGTATCCTGACTTTTCTTTCTGCTTTAACGGGGCTCGCGCATAATAAAAGGAGCAGGGAGATAGCGGATTTGGGCGAAAATGGACTGCCTTCCCTTTAATTCCCTTTTAAGAAATCTAGACATCAACAGTGGAGAATAAACAAACTCGGATTTGAGTTGCTGTTAGCTGTTTCTTGACTGAAAACATTGCTATCTAATTGGTTTGGTATCTTCTTGATTATTGGCATTCCCTCTATGGTTCAATTACTGCGTGATTAAGACAGCTGAAGTGTGATTACTGAATCAGCAAGTTGTAAAACGTCAAGAAAATGATGCAGTTACAGAGATCAATTGCAGAGAAGCACAGAACTGCATTATAACTGCTCTGCTAGTCTGAGGATACACAGATAATTATGATCCAGGGTTGTGTGTAACTGATACTTCACTATAAAGCAATCTCTTGTAAGACTACTTAGATGTACCTTTAAATTCCTTTGACTACAGAGCTCAAAGACTTTTCCCCCCATCCTCCAACCCTTTATTTCTACAAAGTGTATGGGTATTATTTACTGCATATTGGAGCATGTGGCTCTTATTAGAGTTTTGTTGCTGATACTGCCATTTGCCAGAGAAGCAATCCTTCCCCTCTTTGTGCTCAGGACCCTCCCCCTTCACAATGGTTTCCTTTCAAAGGATGGAGCACACAGCCTGTGAGCTGTACACACAAACACTTCACATATTCTATACTGTTCTTCAAAGATTCAATTTAGCAAGCAACCTTAGTGACGACATCCAGGTCTCTATTTAATAAAAACACCAGAAAAATGTCTAATCCCCATCTTCTCAGTGACACCAACAGGCGAGTGTGGCAGAAAGCTCTTTTCTTAGCTGGATTCTACACCCATATTGAGCTCCTTTTTAAGACAATAATTTTGGTGACTTTCATAAAGTGAAGGACTGACCTTTTCTTAAACAAAAAACAGACCCCAGCATCTTACATTGAAATTTAATGCTAACAACTCATCTGCTTTTTTCCTGGGATATAATTGAAAAAGAATGTAATTAGGTGTTTAAGTTCACCAGAGAGTACAGCACATTATCTATTTATTAGAGTCATTGAAATATTTCTTTTTAGTTAGCTTTCCAGAATCTGGTTTAAATATTAAACAGGTGTGTTCTAGAAGTTGTCATTGTATGATTATTGGCATGTGAAATATTCCAGGGCGTCCATACAGAAAGATGTTCTATGTACTATGTGGTTTTACACCTCGAAAAACTTTGCAGGAAGATACTACTCTATGGAAAACTGCTGGCATGTCTCTTAAAATACAGAATAATGTAACATCTCCTTTAGAGCATTAAAATGATGAATCAGCTTCATGTCATCTGAAGCAAAGTTTCAGAAATAGAAATTATTTCAGTTCAGAAACAGCTCACCTGCTTTGTTGCTTTGGAAGTGCCAAATTAAAATATAAAATTAATTCATCTTTAACTGGCCAAAAAAAATTCAAATAAAAAAGCACAATTTTTCAAAACATGTGTACATATCTGAAAATCAAGTAGAAAAATTAAAACCAATTTATTTTTCATTTAAATTACCTGTGTGGCTGGTATTCCTGAGCTTGCTCAGGTGGCTAAAGCTAGAAGTAGTACCCATGGCTAATCCTTGTAGGAATCAGTCCCATGCCTTACTAGTTTTATGGGTGATACAGTCTGTGCAAAGAGTAGGATTGATACATGACACTGAACCTGAGGTTATGTTTCACAAACTTTGACCTCCCACATGCTGATATTTAAATGTTAAAATACTGTCTCATGTCCAATGTCTTTTTTTTCTTTTTTTTTTTTTTTTTTTTTTGCTGTTGGTCTAATACAGTCTGTAGTTAACAGACCTCTTTTCAGTTTAAGCCTCTGGGAAGGATATATTATGTTGTCATCAGTGATAGACTAATCCACCAATGCATCTTTAATCCAGAAGAGGGATAATTCTAATTCCGGGCAAAAGTGCAAGAAGGGATTCCAGATAATATTAGAAAATATGCTTTGGTTTGCACAGAATTTTCAAAATTTCATTGACAGATCTTTTTCAACTATACTACTGCAGTGTCTTATGTCTAAAAATTTCACTATGAAATACTGCATATCTCAAAAAAATGTATAAAACAAATTCTTGGCAGGTGCTTCAGCTGCTCAGAATCCTCCCAGTAGATTTTTTTTTCCAGTATGTTACACATCAGTTTTCTTTACATATAAAACCAATAATATGTGCTAAAGAAAGCAATTAGATAAATTTTGGGGTTACTATTAGCTGTGCAGGAGATTGCAGAAATCTCCTGCAAATTTCCCATTACCTGTGTTGCGCATGTGGAAGAGCAGCATTAAAGGTTTGCTTCTCTGGATTTCCATGGCAGAGCTCTTGGCTCTGCCTGTGTGCTGTTATACAGACACCTTCTTCCAACTCAAAAATATCTTTTGTGGTCCTGACACCTTAATTTAATGGTTTCTCACAATGTTTTCCTCTCTATCCAAAATATAAACACTAAGTCATCCAAAGACTTTTTACCCTCTCTGTTAACAATGTGTTTATTGCCTATGTGGAAAACAAACATAAGCATTTCAAATGAGTGGTGTGGGGTTTAGGGGGTTTTGTTGGTTTAGTTTTGTTTTGCTTTTGATATTTTCGAGATAAAATAACATTTTAAAGTGTGAAAATGTAAGCCTATAATTAATCCCACCACGAAATATTATGAAACTGAATGTCTGAAGTGAGTTATTACACTTCAAGCTTTTGAATGGAAAATTTGCATATTGTTGCTTCTTAACCCTATTTAGATTAGACAAAGCATTCAGAAATAGTTAGGAAATTATGTTCTATTGTTTCCATATATATATATATATACACACATACATAAATATTCTTCATGCACTATTTATTTATTTTAATAGATTAAATACACACCAAAGTGGTGGTTTCTGGAAATTTGTGAGACTTTCTCAGGGAGTAAAGTTAACAGAGATTCAGCAAATAGCCTTATTAATTTGTATTTAAAAAAGAACAACAATTTTGTGTACGGTTATACTATGAAATGACAGCTGAAGTTCTATAATTATCTCCTGTCTGTCATATGTGATCAGATTCCAAATTAAGTGTGTACTTCACATTCTTATTGACAATTTAACACTATCCAACCTGAAGATCAAGCTGAGTAAACTTCTTCTTGCTCGGTGTCAATGGTGATAATTTGTTAATTCTCTATTTGCTGAACAACTTCTACACTCAAATATATTTTCCAATTAAAGTCGTGCTTAAGTACTAACAAAAGGATCTTTGCACCTAAACAGCAATTTTCATAACTGTTTGGTTTTTTTTCCTTCCTGAAAAATGGAATCAGTTTTCTGATTGTTTTAGTTACCCTTGAGGTATGATTGAAAAGCATCTGACGAGAACCTACAGTTTTAAGCACACCAAAAGTGATGTCAGCACACTTCTGCTGGCACTGTGGGTAGAATCAGGTTGTCTCTTTTACATCATTGTCAGTTGGTAGAGAGTTGAAAGCCTTTGTATGCAGTGATCTTTCCAGATTGCAGGGTCAGATTCCTCCCCCACTCTTTCCCAGCTACCCCCAGCACTTGCCTTCCTGTCTCACAAACAAACTGGTGATGTCTGCTAAGTTGAACCAGTGAACTAACACTTTCTGCAACTTTGTTGTCAAATTCTCTCTCATTCAGGGTGAATCCTGTCCTCTCTACACCAGTCAATGTGCTGCTTAATAGTATCACAAAAACTTCAAAAGCAGAAAAGTGCTTAAAGTGCTTCTTGGCTGCCTGGGGGTTCTCCCTCAAAAACGGGCTCAAGGAATTGCAGCAGTGTCAGATGTAGGGAAGCAACAATTGAGTTTCCAGGGGGAGGAAGCTTTTCATCAGGCTCCAGGATCAGAATGTTCCACCTGACAAAGACAAAATATGCTCCAATTACACACTGGGAGCAGAGTGGCTGCAAAGCTGCCCAGCAGAAAAGTCCCTTGGGGTGCTGGATGACAGCTGGCTGAACATGAGCCAGCGTGTGCCCAGGTGGCCAAGAAGGCCACTGACATCCTGGCCTGTATTAGGAATTGTGGGGCCAGGAGGACCAGGGCAGTGATCATAGACCATACATGGCACTGGTGAGGCTGTACCTTAAACACAGTGTCCAGTTCTGGGCCCCTCAGTTCAGGAAGGACATTGGGGTGCTGGGGTGGGTATGGAGCAGGACAATGAAGCTGGTGAAGGGTCTGGAGAGAATGTCCTATGAGGAGCAGCTGAGGGAGCTGGGGTTGTTTAGCCAGGAGGAAAGGAGGCTCAGGGAGACCTTATCACTGTCTACAACTGCCTAAAAGGAGGCTGTAGCCAGATGGGGATGGGTCTCTTCTCCCAGGCAACCAGTGATGGGATGAGAGGACACAGTCTCAAGCTGTCCTAGGGGAAGCTTAGGTTGCACTTTAGAAAGAAATTTATCACTATCCCTGCATGTGTAAGGAAAGCCTGGATATGGCACTTGGTGTAAACGTGGTGGTGTTCAGTCCTAGGTTGGACTTGATGATCTCAGAGGTATTTTCCAACTGAGTTGATTCTGAGATTCTGTAAAATCCTGTGACCAAGGAAGGGTGACTCAAACTGTGATAAGCACTGATCAAATTCAAAGAGACTTCAAAGCAGTGACAGTGGAAAATCTGGTGGTCTGTCAAACTGTCCTTCTGAAGGAATAAGAGCAGGGAAGCTGGTCAAATTCTTTGTCATAGAGATGGGGTGAGCTGGCCAGAGGGAAATTTCCAAAGATACTTCTATTCTTGCTCCTATGTTAATGCAGAATTGTTTAGTGCTTTTACTCATATCCTTGAATAAGTAAATAATGTGGTGTTGTGAATTAATTGTTTGTCACTGGAAAAATATACAGTCAACACTGGAAAGAATATTGCCTGTTGTCAGCTCAGAGCCTCAAAAAAGCAGACCTTGCCTCTCTTGACTTTTCTCTGAAAGATGTGACCAGCACTTCACCTTCCTGTAGCTCCATTACTAAAAAAGGCAAATATGATTTTTAATATAAACCAGGGATTGGATGCTGGAACCTGTTTTGTATAGTTGCTCTTTGCTGGAAGTAACCAAGCGGCTAGATTAGGCAGCTAACTGGAAGATCTTTTCCTCTTCTTTTGGCACAAGTTTTGGGGGTGTAGAACTTCATAATTTGAGGTCAGTTTATCTGTTTTTCTTCACTTTCAGCAGTTAGAGTAACTTCTGATTCTAGCTTGAGCTAAAATTGGACCTGAAATATGGAAGGGTTTCAAGGCATCTTAAGACCATGTTTTGCTTAATTTTTCAGTTCTAGTCCCAAGGATCTGATTCAAGAAAACAAAAATGTATTCAGGCATTATTTTTAATGTGCAATCACTTTAAAACCATGAAAAATGGTCATTACTGTATATTTTATTCAGAGTCGATGTTATTGCTAGAAAAAATACTGATATATTCAAATTCCTGGGTGATGTTCTCTTATTTTTTGCTAGACAGAAATAGGGCAGGATAACAATTCTGTAGTTACTCCATTCAGAGGCTATATAATTCAGTAATCACACTGATCTTAGATTAGTATTATAAATATAAAGTTGGACTAATAGCACACATCATTACTTCAGAAATAAACCCTGTATTTGAATTCAAGGCAAGCATTTGAGATTTAAGAGTGAAAACATGCATTAAATAAGGGGTATTTTCTTCCTGAGTAACAAAAGAATATTATCTTCTATATTGTTTTTGGGTAGAAACCTGATTCACAGTGCAGTGATCAAATCAAATCTGTATATTTGAAGTTACATATATTTGAATGAACGTGTACTTTGTGTGAGTGGAAGAAATATTTTAGTGTTTCTAAACCATAGAAGATTATCTGGATTCCCACTGGAGAGTTTCTGTAAATGTCCCTTTATTCCCTTCCCCAGACATATATTACTTTTTTCTCGGTCTACGCATTTCAATGAATAAATAGATTTATCCTGGAAACAGATTTCTCTTATTGTTATCATTACATTTGTACATTCAACTTCTATTTTATCAATTTTTTATTTTGTTTGTGCAGGTAGCAATTCTATATGCATTCCCAGTTGTTTTTGGATGTAAAAGAAAGGTGCTCAGAGTATTTTTCAGGGCTCTAAAGAGTAGAAATGCAACAAAAACACTGCCTCAAGCACATGTAGGGGTGTAAACAAATAGATGTACATGAATATATTAAAATAAATCAGGCAAGATAGGGGTTTACAGAGCATTCACTGCTCCTAGTACTAGTCTGAGGAAATGAATTTTTGGAAGGAAAACAAGGTACATATATTACACGTGCTGTAGCCTGGAAAAGGTTAACAAAGACAGTTGCTACAGCAGTTTTGCATCATCACAAGCAAGCTCATCTTACCTTGTGTTAAAGTGACTAAAAGAAAAAGCAGGTAAGGAATAACCTGCTCACAGAATAATTTTGTTTCTTGCCCACTCAATCTAAAAATAAATAAATAAGAAATATGGAAAAAAGAAAGGATGGCAAGGGAAGAGAGTGGGGGTGGGGGTAGGGGACGCACAGCAAGATAAAGAAACAAACACAACATTCTCAAATCTCAGAGAGGAGAGAGATTTCCTTAACAGCAAAAAAAAAAAAAAAAAAAAGTCTTCTTTTGGGCTTTATCTTGCCAAGAGTTTCTGGCTCCTTCTGTTTTCTGGGACTGATAGTAGTATTCAAAGACTTTGGAACAGGTGCTGTTCTTAAAATACAAGCGCATTCAACGTTGAACTTGACATTAAATATCATCTGAGCATCCCTAAAGCTTAATGCTGGCTGTCAATCATTTCAGGGACAGCTGAAGACAATTGTGTTATGGAGAAATATGTTGTCTTCTCTGTTGATCTTTTGAAGAGAAAACAGCTTCCAGTATGCCAGCACTCAATTAGCTTCCTCCTCAGGCCTTACTTCTGATGACTAGGAGTCTAGGATTATTTTGTTTTTTTCTCTTTTTTAAACCTATGGAAATGAAGAAGAATTCATTCTGAGCTGAAAAGACCTGAAATTCATTGTTATAGCTTTTTTTGGTGGCCTTTTCTTTTTGCCTTCCATCTCACTCAATAGTTAGTTATGATATGTGACTAGGCATCTTATTGCAAAAAAATGAATGAGAGTTCTGAGCTGGTCCTTGTGTTATTTATTTGATGTTTAGAATGAGAAAATTTGCTTTGGAATCAATTAGCTTGATTTTTTTTTTCCCCCTCTAAATGTCAGATAACTCCTGGACAAGTGATGAGTGTGTTTTTGCATAAGTTCTGCCTTTTCTTACATTTTTAGTTAGGAATTTCTCACAATCTAGTTTAGGAATTTACACTGATAGGAAAAACAATAGAGAAACTATATTGTTTTAGAGGAAAATTTTTTTTCTGCAAAAGTAATCTTCTTTGTGGAAGATCAAAAGGACTCTTTGGAGAGTAAAAAACCTTCAAAATAATCATCACAGTGTATCATTGACCAGCTGTTTTCTCTACTTTTTTGTGTGTTTTTTAATGGTTGAAATCAAAATACATGGTATTTTAATCCACATCTTTCTTTTTACTGTATGAATTATGTTTGTGAGATGATAAGACATTGACTGCATTTATTAAACTGGATTGTCTCTTTACTGTGTTAAAAGATCTTGAGGTTTGGAATTTGGACTTAACATTTTATTTTTTTCACTTCCAGAACAGTGGGAAGAAGAATGCACCTCATAAAACATGTAGTTACAGAATTATATGTTAGTGATTTAAATAATTAAAAGTTCAATGTAGAAAAGAATAGGTAATAAATATTAATGAAAGGTCTTGAGCTACGCATTTGCCAAGATTAAGGAAAATTAACAGGATCACTGATTTACAGAGGAATATATATAGCTATAAGTTGTGTCTGCTTTAGTGCTGTAATAATTGGGTGACAGCATGGGAGGAAAAGGTGAGAGAATAGTGCAGTTATGCACTATATTTTGGGGGCCTTTCAAGGTCTTACTGTATATTAGTCTTTGTGATTTTTAAAGCATGGTTTTAATGGCCCTCTTTGAAGCAGAACTATGGCTATGTTATCTTCTTAGTCATGCTCAAGAGTTGCTTCTGCACTGGAAACAGAAACCAGGATGCATTAGAAATCCTGCCTGTCTTTGCTACCTCTTTGCATGTTTACAGGAATAATTGTATTGGTTGTTGGTTTGTTTGGGATTTTTTTTAGTTGATGTGTATGAGATGTTTAGATTCGCCAGGAGAGTGACTCTGCTGACATGCCTTGCAGAGAGCATGCACCTGAGAGTGGTTAGAGCAAGGCATGGTCCATGGATCTGCTGCCTGGTCTTCCTGCCTGGAATTAGGCAGGTGATGCTCTTCCATTGTACTGCACTGAGCACTTTCCCTAAGGAAAGGGGGTTGGGAGGCTTGGCCACCCACATCAGTCATGTGAATTCACTACAGTGCAGTGTGGGACCACAGACACGATTCCTCCTTTACACACTTACAGGTTAAAGCATACTTCCGGATTTTATTCTGATAGGGTGGATATTTGCATCCAACTATTTTCAATTCCCTGTAAAATCTTGCTATTTTCCTGTCTGAATCAGCGATTTTTGTTTTCTTCAAATTCATTAGCAATTACAGTTAATTATTAATTAACAAATTTTTGTACCTGTAGAGAGTAGCCATAAGTGATGTCTGAATTTTGAAAAAGCAGTCTCTTATCCTTTAAGAACCTTTACAAACCCAAGATTATAAGCAACCTTAAACACAAAATTGATTATTTTTTTAAAAAGTTTACTTACAGAATGAACTGCAGTGGTGATTGAATTTTAGAGGTAAGGGATAGTCCTGGGTGGTAAAGTGTACAAGTGATGTTTGACCAAGAAAGGAAAAAGGAGGGAGCAGCTGTGAAGAAACAGAGATGGATTGACTGATGGGTTTGCTGAGTGAGCAGCAGGCATTGCTCTGGATGAACCAAATGCTTCCCCACGCTGCTGATCGATCCCTGCAGCAGAGGCACTGATCAACAGTCAGGATGGACAGGGGAAATTGCTGCAGACACTTAAACACATCAGGCATGAGTCTTATATAAATAAGACAGGCAGGTGTGGAACTGTGTTTGTACTGCTGTGAGCAGGATCCAGATGGGGATTTGGGATTTTGGTTCCAATTACAACTCAGTGCTAATCATCAAATTAGATAGTGGGAGCAGTAACTCTTGGAGAAATGCAGAGGCTTTGCTGCCTGCATACAGTTGGAGCTATCTGAATTGCAGTTTTCCCCCCTGCTTTTGTTCTGATCAAATAAGACAGTTATGCATCAAAAATGTGCTTCCTTTTGATGCCAACAGTGTCTTCAGAAAAGCAATTATCTATCTGGACATTTCAACACTTAGTATTTCAAATAAGCTTATAAATAGAGAAACATATAGGATGATGACAAACTGCTTTAATTACAGAAGAAATCATTCTTCAGATAGGATAAACACTTCATTTATTAATGTTTCTGCTGGTATGTGTCTCCTGGGAATGATTGCTTGAACTGTCAGGGGAACTACAGATCTTCTGTTTGTGTCTTTTGTAGTGAATTTTTGTAATGTTGCTAATTTCTGCTGAGTTTTTTTGTGGGTATGCTTTTTAAACATAAACAATCACAACCTGATATTGTATCAATCTCATCTGGAACATATGAAATTACTGAAGCAATAACTTTATATAAATAGGTGTGATCACTCAAAGAAAAAGGTGGAAATTGAAACAGCCACTTCATGCATCAATAAGTCAGATGTGAAGTACAGGTAAATAGTTCAACTGGCACTCTCACAAGGGATAAACATGAGTGTCTCTTCCAGGGAAGCAGCAGACTAAGTTCAGGGAAATAGAAGTCATTTAATAAATAAATAATCTGGAATTATAGTAATTATTTTGCAGTTTCACTTTATTCTTCATTTAAAAACAGGTTTCCCTTTCATGAGTTCATTATAGGCAAGGTCCTCTCACTTCCTCTCACAAGGAAGACAAAGGCCAGGAAGCCCAACAGTAGAAATACTGTGTGACCCACACCATGATGGATGGATCTTAATAAGCTGAGTTTTAGGAGCTGAGTGAAATAATTACAAGTAAAGCTAAGAGGTTAGAATTAATTGGGAGAATATTATTAGGTTTTTCCCCAGCGTGATATGCTTGATATGTCAGTTTATATGAACTGCCATTGAAAATAATGCCTCTAGGTGCTCTATGAAAGGTTATGAGACATCTTCTGCCAACTTTACATATTCTCTGTTATGGTATGACTTTCTAAGAAAAGCAAGAATGAAGAAGAAAGTTTTTTACATTTATAGAATGAAGGCATTGACTTCTAATCTTTTGGATGCTCAAAAGTCTATAAAATTGATTGTATTTAATTAAGATGTACATAACTATTTATTCAATGAACTATTTTTCTAAAGCAAAGTTAATGAGAAAGAGTCCTTGTTTCTTAGTTTGATAGTAGCTGTTTTTCTAGCTATTAAATTTTGACATATTGCTGTGCTGAGAACAGTGATTTTATTTCATCTGTTTTAATGCTTAGAGTATTGTAGCAGTTTGCACAGCACTTGAATGTTTTGGTGTTCATTTATCATGGCTAATTCATGGCTTCCAGGGAGGCTCTGTGAATGGCACAATAAACTAAATGTAATAACAGAAGAGTTTTCTCCTGAAAGCAGGTGCTTCCTGATAGGTTTTTCAGGCTTGGCAAGCAAAGTTTGTGGCAGCAAAATAATGCAGTGATTGTTCTAATAGTTTGGCTGTCCAAAAAAATTGAATCCTTCCTTTTTGACAGACCAGTATATTCTTTGGCACATAATACAATGCCATCTTGGGCCACATGATGCAGAATATCTCTGGGGCTGGTGATGAAAATTTGGATATGTCTTTCAGCCAGGCTCAGTCTAGCTGCAGGGCTTGCTGTTCTACTGCAGGGAAGCACCAATACTTTTCTTGTTCTGGGAACCTATTTTCCAGATAAGTCCTTGAATAACAAATCAAGTATCAGAGCTGGCATCTACATAAACAGTGTGGACCCCTGACAGGAAAGGGTCCAAATTACAGCACTGTCTGATGTTCCACAGGCCTGTCTGCTGGGATTGTGAGGCAAGAGTCAAGAGCTGTTCTCTGTATTATCAAGAAAGTAAAATAGTCCCCAGAAATAAATCAAATTTTTGACAAAAATTTAATTTCTTTCTGGTAGCACTGCTGCTCCATACTGAGGGATATGTTTGTACACTTGTTAAATCCTCAATAGCTCCTACACGAATTTTATACTTGCACTTAAAATCAAACATGTGGTGTAATAACAGAAAACAAAACATATTTCTGAAGGCAAAAAAAAAAATCTTCAGTTTTCAGTTTTTAATTATCTGAAATTTTTGATCAGTCCTGAAATTTTATCAAGTTTTAAGCTTTAGAAGTAATTTTCAGTAACCTTTCACATTTTGTTGCTCAAGAAATGTCATGATGACCAAAATAATTTCAAGATCTCTTGTAGCATCTAGGTTTTTCTGTTGTTAAAATATGGTGCTAGAGAACATAATAGCTACAGCAGAAGAGAAATAGAGAAGTAAAAACGTGAAGTCTGTATCTTATTTTCAGAAGTGTAAATTACCATGAGAGTTGCAGATACCAGACTTTCACCACTAAAAACCACCCTTGCACCTTATCTATCCTATTCTTGCCATGAAAGGGACACGTTTCACACTCTTAATCCTTCCAGCATAGTTCCTTTATATGAATGCATTGTTGCACATGAGAAGCATATTTCCATTCCTGTGTTTCCAAAATTACTCTTATAAAATGACATCCTGACAAGACCAGACTAGCCGGAAATGTTAAACTTGGCTTAGACTGTACTGATGACAAACAGGAAGGAGCAAAGCATGGAACTAGATAGTCTAGGCCACAGAAACTCATCTTGCATTAGAAACAGAAAATATCTCGCTTTTTTCTAATCTTATAATG
This sequence comes from Agelaius tricolor, assembly GCF_023055355.1. Taxonomy (NCBI): domain Eukaryota; kingdom Metazoa; phylum Chordata; class Aves; order Passeriformes; family Icteridae; genus Agelaius; species Agelaius tricolor. The sequence continues at coordinate 34,989,611 of NW_027269266.1, forward strand.
GTCTCAATCACAGACTTTGAAGAAATGAAGAGGATTTTTCATGACAGGAGATTTGTAACAACCTACACTATGATGAAACAGCACGTCTATAAAGAGCAATTCTATCTTTACTTGCAGTGCATATCTTTCAGAACATTAACGCGCAGTCAGCAAGACAAAAACTTTTCATTTAAATGTGGTTTTAAATGTCCAGGAGGAAAGAAATGTTCCTCTAAAAATGTACTCTACTTTCCAAAAAGTTGTTCTAATGACACAGCTTTCACGTTGCTTTCAGACCAAAATCAGAAAGCAAATTGCATAAATGTTTAAAAGGAAAAAAAAGCCTCAAACTAAAAGAGGAACTCAAACAAACTTACATCATTGAAAATGTGGCAATAATAAATTTATGTATTTTAGCACATTGATATATTTTTATTTCAGAACTTAAGGATTGCAATATTGTGTTCTACCACATTTTGTGAAGCATGGAAAACAGAGTGGCTTTTACTGGTATTAACTGCATTTTCTGAGGGACAGCTGAATTTGTTTTCAATTTACTGAAAGTAAAAATAGAACTACTATGAATATTCTAAGGTGTCACAGTATGTTTTCCTGCTTTCTAAATCATCAAGACCAGAATCTCCCAGCACTTCAACCAAGTGCACCTAGCTGCTTCTTCGATGTAGTATCTTTTCCAATTCCTTCCATTCCAGCTGGATACCAGTGACTCAACCTGACTTTCTCCCAAGACAGCTCTCGACCCGGCTCAGATCGGTTGGAAAATTTCTTTTGCAAAGTGTGAGAGAGTTGTCCTGGAAGTGTGGGGACATTTAGTTGCTTCCTCGTTCACCAGGCTAACTGTAAAAGGACTGGGAGGTTTTATTTCCATAAATAATACACAGGTTCCAAACAGTTTTGTGAGGACAGCACAAGCCTAAGTTTTTCTCCATAACTTAAATATATAATCAGTGATGAGAAATGAAAACCTTTAGACCCTAGCCCTGGACTGGTCACCTTTATTATGCAGTGAAAATGGTACCAATTCAAATGGATAGCTGGCAAATTACTTTGGATAATCCTTTTCTCTTTGTTTTTAATTAATAATTTTGTTTCCTAATTTCACAAAGTGCAGAAATTCTATCATTTAATATTTGCTAAAGTATCAGAGATAAAAATCTCTTCAGCTCTTGCAAATATATAAAAGGGGTAAAAAATGAATCTGTGTGCCAAAGAATCCTTGTTTACCCTTGCAGTTGAGCTGCTATATGAATATTCTGTAATCCAGTACAGTCAAGCTGACACTGAAATTTTGTGAAATTGGGGCACGAGTCATTTTTCTCATGGCTGCTTTATAAAACTTATTGTATCTCTTCTTCCCTGATAAATATTGCTGAAAATAGGCCAGGGATTTAGTGTTGAGAAGAGAGGAGATGGGGAGAAAAATCTGAGGTGTACGGGAAACACAGCCACTTAAGTCCTGTTTATTACAAAAAGCAGCAGTACATTAAAACTGCCTTGACAGATTCAGCAAGCATGGGCAATCCATTGCAGTTCAAATATCACCCTTTAGAACACTCTGAAATAGACACCTAACTGATTCTGTATTGAAGCTTTCCAATTTAAGGCTTTTTTGGCTTCAGTAACCTGAAATAAATATGATGCATTAATTCTGAGTCTATTGCTGTGAGGGAGAAAATAAATCAGTTGAAATGCTCAGAAGATAGTAATATATGCTATTTGTCCTTCTTGCTATTTTAGACAGGAGGTTTTTTTTAGCACTGAATACCTCTGAAAGGTATGGTGAATGTGGCACTATTTTTTTTTGCTGAACTGGTTCAAGTTATTTGCAGAATGGAGTACAGGAAGGTGCTTTTCTTTCTTTTGTCTGCAGAGGGAATCTTACATTCCTAATCTTTAGTGCTTCTTGGATGCACTCTAATTAGAGGTCTAAAATAGACTGTATAACTCCCCTTCATAACTGCATAAAACTTACAAGAATCTTGTAATAGCTCCTCTGAAATCTCTCATATCTGGAAATAGTGAAACCAATTATGTTTGAGAGTTGCCTTTTTCTGCTTTTATGGAAGGTTCTTGCATAACACCCTAAGAACACCTCTTAAGAGAACTGATGCAGAAAGTGAAAGAGTGGTCAAAAGCAGAGCCACCTAGTTTCTTGCCTTGCATTTTTTTCCATGCAGATGAACTAATTTCATCAATAGAAATTACTGCCTAAGTGGAATAATTTATTTGCTTGAAACAATTTAGAAATAAATGGCACTTAAATGAATTTTCTAACAACATTCATTTTTACACTGTTTCAGCTAAATCATATATTAGCACACAAAATGAAGCAGCTGGAGATAGTTCTGACACTTGAGAAAATACCCAAATTTGTAGCCATGAATTTAACCCATCTGTGTATGAAGAATATTTTTTTAGATATGCGTGATATTGGTAGCAGTCTTAATATGCACATCGTGTGTTTTCTGATAATTAAACCATTATTTGAACTTAGCTGGTTTTGTTAGTAGAATCAAAATCTGCTTGCTGTTTGTTTGGGTTTTTTTAAATACTGAAATAATCTCTAACGTAATTGCCAATGAATCACACACTGCATAATACTCCAAATCTTTCATGCAGTCTTTTTTGGTTTTCCACATGAAAACAATTTCTTCCTAAAATAACAGCATTATCTGGCATGCAGTGTCTGAACATCATGTACTTACTATGTCCTCTGTTGTTGCATGCAATGGTAAAGATTATATCAGAGCAGTTTCCATATAAACTGAACCATTGATTTATAACTTTTTATGCCATTAAGTACTTCAAAATAGTTTTATCCACTCTTAGGATGAGTTATGAAGTTATGCATTTATAACGCAAAAATCAGCAGAACAGAAATACTTTTAAATATTCCTTCAGATTCGATGATTGTAAAATGCCAGAGCTTTATCATTAACAATGAAAAATAACTCTCCAGTTTGGTTGCCTTGGCCTGCATTCATATTTCCATGTGTAGAAATGGGACAATAAGGAACAAGGTCCCCTGACAGATCTCAAAGTACAGATACAAAATAATTTTATACAAAATCATCCATATCTGATGAGTCAGCATGTTATATATAACTTGCAGTGCATTATTTTTATAAGTGACTTCATTCTTGGAAATATAATTTTCAGAAAAGTCCAAGGAATGAAGTCAATTTTAAACTATAATTTGAAACTTCTGGAGGACCAAATGTTTCAGTGTCTTTATTAGGAACACACTTACTAAATAGATTGCCAGACATAAGAAGGGGACAGGTGGGTCCAGATGGTGTTTTCACCATCTGAAAAGTGTCCTTCTCTCCATTGATTAGAGTACAGAAGTATAGAATAAATGCCTGAAATTTGACAAGACAAAAGGGAGCACCAGTGGTCTTTTTTCACTGTGTTTAAATGGCCACAGTTATGAAGTTCAATCATTGAAGAATACTGATTCTTTTAAATAAATTAATTTAAAATATATATGTTATATATATATTACAGGAAGTTCAAATTGCTGCAGCGATTGAATTCAAAACCAGTTCAGAGATAAAATTTCTTTCTGACAAACCAAGTTAGTATTGATATCTGAACTTAAGTCTACTGGCCATAATTATCATCAATAGTAGGTTACATCTGCAGAGAAATGTATTGAAAGCTGTGTGCCAATTAAAACTGGGAATGCTATTTCACAGAGTTGCTCTGATTTTACTCTAGGTCTGAACTTAATTCTGTTTTTAATGAAGCTAAATTGCAAATTAAAACCCCTGTATAACTCTTGGCTTCCAATGCAGAGGTAAATAGAGTAATGTTGAAGCAGATGAACATGAGAAGCTGCCTACTCTAGGTTAAAAGGAAACACAGGTGGGCCAGGAGTGACTGGGTTGTTGTTTGCCACTTACCTCATGTTAGCTCATAATCCCATAAGCCTTTGGGAGATTACTGTAAAACAGAGCAGTCCTGTAACAATGCTTCTCATAGTCATAATCAGGAAAAAACCTGTTTCCCAGTAAACAGAAGGAGCTCTGTGCACCCACCAAACCATAAGCCTTTTCAGGGTAAGCCCTCTCAGCCTGGAAATACTGGCTGCTTGCCACTGTATGCTCTCCTTCACTGCTCCTCAGGAACTTGCAAGCCCAGACTTCAAAAAGGAAAGAGGGCTGAAAATGTCACTCCACAGATCAGATCATTCCCAGATAGAATATTTTCCATGGGAATGTTATCCTCATCTCTCCTGATACTGCTTGCAGCTGTGCAAGGTGTTTCATTGCATAATGGGAAAATACACAGGCAGTAGGTTCATAGGAAATACTTGATGTCTGTGCTTTGTAACATTATTATTACTTTAACTCAAACTAATACATCATTGCCTGTTGCTTTTTTGTGAAGGCTACGGCGACTTGGTATCGGAGTCTAGCACTGCGATCTCTTCTTTGGGATCTTTCGTGACTAATAACGGACGCTAACACTAATGTGGTGGAAGGTTAAAGGCTTTTATTGAAGGGTCTTGAGGGTATTTATGGACTAAGGGGTTTCTCTACGTCAGACAGGGGTTTGGCTATACATTCTAGGGTTAGTATGGAGTGGAAAGTTACTGGCATCTATAGGTTAGGGGGGCTACCTGTTTGGCTACATTCTAAGGATGATCCTTATCTATGGAGAAGGGGGTAGAAGGATTCCTGTAATTTTCCATCACAGCCCAAAATCTTCCCAACGCCTGTCCCTTACTACCACAATTGCCTCTTGTTAAGGAGTTTGCATTAAAAATGAGGTGTGGTTTGAATAGCTCATAACAGTGGGGTTGGAACTTAAAGGTCCTTTTGAGGACCTTTTGAACCCTAATCATTCTATGATTCTTAGATTAGGTCTCCTATATGTCCTTTAATTTAGATAAAACCTGTATGTGTGACCCCTGTCTGGTATCTGCAGTGTGTTTCACATTTGCTGGATGCATTCCACCAAGCAGAGTGCCCTGCTAATTCCATGCAATCTGTGGGACAGGTAGAATGGCCATGGAGACCCGGTTCATTCCTGGTCTGGAATGGCAGGAAGCATTGCTGACATTGTGCATGATGTCCTATAACAACATGCCAGACCCAGTGAGACCACAGCAATGTGCACAGTAGACTGCATTTCTGCAGTTTCCTGACAGTGATGACCCACATGTTGCATTGGTACTCTGTCCCTCAGTAAAGGCTTTTCCCACTATTTCTGGATTTCCCATGGTCATACTTTCTATCTTGCCCCTTCAGAAGTAAGTTCATGGGAATGTACTGCACAAAAAATATAGGAAACTAAATTCTTTCTTAGTAGGAAGATTGAGCGTGGTATGAGGGCAAATCTGAGGGGAAATTAAGATATCTGATAGTTCTAGAGTCGAGTAGAAAGGTAGCATTTTGGATGATTTAAATTATACCTTCATTCTGGCTCTTGAGGCAGTTATAAGGCTGAGTAAATAACAAAATTCCCTAAATCAATTTTTTTTCTGTCCTTGAAATGAGACTTCATGTACACTTAACTTGCAGGGGAGCTCTGAAGAATATTTAATGCTTTTAAAACATCTTGAAGATGTACAATGATCTGCAAATATTGGCCTTAATTACTAAGAAATTATTCGTTTTCCAAATCCATTAACACTGTTATTATTTTATCTTTGGTTACTGCTCTAAATGAATATCTTTTTTTAAAAAAAAAAGATATCAAATAAACTTAAGAAAGAAAATTATTTTTACTCTGGTCCAACCTAAACCTTCTTTGGGGTGAGTGGCCAATTCCATGAAAGCCCCACCCTGTTTGGCAGAGCAGTAGGGCTGTGCTAAGGTCCAGCTGCTGCTGTGAATTGTCACCCACAGAGCAATACTGGCACTATAATTTTGTGTAACTCCAGCTTAACCAAAACTTTGGGTTTCTCAGTTATGATGCCAGATTTGTTTTAAGAAGATTTATGGTATCTGTGTAGTTTCATCTTCCCCAGATATCATTGCCAAATTAATTGAAACTGAAATACGTTGTAGAAAAGGGTTTCTTTCCATGTTTTTTTCAAAGTTTATATATATTGTGCTATTACTCCTTATCATTTTGTGCCTCAAATACTCTCTTTTTGTTTTCTTGTAATTTTTTTTCAATTGGAGTTACCCATTCTCTCTTAATGTAATGTAATTTTTTTTGAAAACATCACAATAAGAAACAAATTATGAAGGCTTCTCCATTTTTTTCTTTTCGTTTTTTTTCCCTTCAATTTCATTTTAAAGTTATAGTACTTACATTTTCTTCCATTCTATGTGTGAATGCTCCACACCCACTTTCTAGGAGTCAGAGTGATGCACAGATGGGACAGATCAGAGAACTTAATAGCTGGAAGACCAGAGATTCTATTTGTTAAAGACTGCTGAATCTTAAGCCAAAAATTCATATTTATTACTCTTTCAGGGACTTATTGTGGAGAAATTCTACTGTCATGAACCTATTAGAAAGCCTGCTCCTGGAATTTCCACTTTCTTCCTTTCCTTGACTTCCGAAAGTCTCTTCTTTTGGTTTTTTTTTTTTTTTTTTTTGCTTGGTTGTTTTTTTTAACATCTATTTGATACTATTCAGTATATTTTTACATTCTTATAATGCCTTTTTTGCTTTCCCATAGAGACTGGGTGTACATGGGCAGTGGAGAGCGTGATCACAAATCTCCATGGCCCTCATCCCTTCCAGCTCACAGCTGGCTGTCACTCCAGCTGCTGTTCAGTTATCACATCCACTACTTCTTTAGGAGGAACTTAATTGTTCACTGACTAATAAAGAAGTGCACTCAACCCTGCTGGCTCCCAACTTATCATGGGCCAGGATTTAGTCTCTTCTCTTTTTTTGTGCTATATGATTTTTTCCAGGTCCCCTCTTTAACTTTTTGTCTATAAATCACAGGAGTGGTGGCACTTTATCTTCACATATTCTTTAAGATTTCACCAAAAATAGTTTTTGAAACATATAAAAACAAGGTCTTATGTAATCTTAGCAAGAAAAATATCTTCTGAATTGTAAAGTAAATAATTATTTCATGGGGCTAAATTCCAGAAGTTCATACTTATTTAAATCTTAACCTTTAAACCCTAGGAGGAAGGAAAAGTATCTACAGGACACTACAGCTCAGCAATAGCTTACTGTTCAGACTGAAATATTTAAAAAACTCCTATGCCTATGTGCAGCCAAAAAATATATATAATAAATGATGAATGGTGAACCTTAAATCAGATTTTTATTTGAAAGATGATAGGAGAAAATATGTTTTTTTTTTTTAAAAACAACATTATAAGACTTGTTTGTCATCCATTTTTAGTAATAGGTCTTCATATTCTGCACTACAGTTCATGCTGTTTCTTGAACATTTTCATACAGACTTTCAGATCAGGATGTGCCATAAATATCATGGTATAAATAATCTATCATTATACAGACATTTAATAAATAATGTATGACTGTGACAAGAATGAGCAAGCATAACTTCTAAGGCAACCTTTTGCAACGCTGATAAATATATGCAAGAAAAAATTTGTAAAATTTATTCTCAAATTATAACAGCTACACACTGATGTAGTAAGGAGATGAAGTGAATGGTTAATACACAGAAAAAAAAGAGTATTTGCAGACACTGTTAGTTGTGAATACAGATTATAATTTTCTTTTAAGCTACTGCAGTGCTTGGTGAGTATATTACTACACTATTAGTAAATCAAGTAAGGAAAAAAGCTGATATATATCCCACTTCTGAAAATCATGATGTTAAGTAATGGTGCTCTGTGCAATAGTCTATGAAAACTTTTTTGGGTGTATTATCATCAGATAAACATATCAAAATGCAAAAGTATAACCAAAAAATTCTGCTCAACTATTGATTAAAAATGCAACATCATTTTTTCCCCACTGTTATTGATTTATCACAGAAAATAATTTTCTTCTTTGTGTGTGTGAATTTGAATCTGGAGTACTTCTTTGTAATTAACTACTTTGATTTCTTAAGCATATTTTATATGTAGAATTTCTTGATGAAAACCATTCCTTCCCCTGTTATCTCTTCCAGTGATGATATGTTCCATTCACTTCTGAAATTTTGTAGATTGTAGCACTTTTTCCCTGAAAACCCTTTGATAATAGTTTATCTTCATGTTTGCATTTTTGCTTTGAAAAAATACACAATTTAAAACTAGAGGCAGACAAAAAAATATGTGGGCAATTTATTAAAAATGGAGTTGTAAGTTAAGTTTTCCTAAATATAACATATCATCATGTCTTATGGTCTTCCAGCTCCATTAAATGACATGGAGATAACTGATTTTAGTAGAGAACAAGAAATGTTTAAATATGCTGCATTATGGATGCTGTTAAGCAGGCGTGTATTACACTTTTATTTAATCAATTGCAGTTACAAACAAATGATGTCATGTCTAACTTCTGGTATAATACTGAGTAAAACTGTGATCATGGAATACTTTAATGACATGCAGGGCTCCAAATGCTCCAATTGTTTATCACTACAGGATCATTCCTCTTCATTTTTCATGTGTGATTTAGAAGTGGTAGGTGAGATGGGCTTTTGATAAGTGAAGAAGCACTAGGCACCTTCTACTTTCCTGTACAGTCAGATTATCCATTTAGATTAATTATAGTGTAGAAAAAATGCTACAAAGATATTCTGTTTATTAATAGTTTTTAAATGCTGAAAGGAGTAACAAGAACCACCAAAAAGTGAAATTACCCTTCTTAGTGTTTCTAAAATTTGCAGCAAAAAAATACCCAGATGTACATGTGGCTCCTGAATAGAACAGTATTTCTCTACCAGCCAGTGCTGTGTGTGCAAAATCAGGGTGGGGGGGAACACTCATCTGGGATTGATTGCACTGAAAAGCACAGTGAAATCCTACATTTTTAGAAAAAAAAAAGTGGGGCTCTGATTATTTTCTCAGAGGACAAATCCTTTGCCTATGTTCTGTGTCCCAGTGGCTGGTTTTAAATTCTGCTCAGCAATTTGGTTCCTTTGATAAGTGGCCTTGTTATCACACTGACTTCTCTCACAAAGTTGTTTTTCTTTTTGTTCCTTATGCTTTATCATCACACAAAGTATCTACCAGTCCTCTCTGAAGGGAGATTAAGAATAGGTTTCTGTATATATCAGATCCCAAGGGGAAGGAGACATCTTTGGAACAATAAATCACATTCTTTTGCTTAAATTACTTGCCAAAACCCTGATTTAAGAAAGGACTGAAACAGAAACTTGAGAGGAAATGTATGTCCAAATCTAGAGTCTTTATTTTTTTTTTCCTTTTATTTTGTTTTCTTTAGCTTCTGCTTGAGTGGAAAAGGAAGGGTATTACATTAAGTGATAGGCTTTTTTCTTCTGATTGTGACTCAAGCTTATGGTTTACTAGATTATGTCTACTCAGCTTTTTTACATTTGTTTTTTTGAAATGTGGAGCTATATAATATAGGTAATACATCCCTTTATTTCATCAAGAAAATGATAGATATTACTTTTGTGGCCATTAGGTCTCTGTTTCTTATCCCACAAAATAGATGGTCCTCCTAATATACCTGTCTGATCTTTCTTTTTTTTAACTTTTCCATATTATTTAACTCAATAAAATTGGGTGCTTCTCAGTAAGTCAGGGTCAGTTAATCAGACAGATTCTTTGGTCACTATCACAGTTTGATGATTAGGTATTTATTGTGTATGTATATGTAAGTATACATGTACATTTCATAGCTTCATTTTGTATAAAGAAATTTATATGAAATACTAGAAATGAGCCTGTGTAAATAAAAGATTTTTTTTAATTTGGGGAGCCTAATAGAGTCTAAAAACTAAACAAAAAAGAATTTTTGAGCATTTGTGAAAAATCTTCCAGAACTGTAGTGATCTTAAATGCTTTCAAAATATTTTGAACAATTTTTCCCCTTTGAGTCACAGTCTCTGGGATGAAACCAACCACAGAATTCAACCAGTAAGTGATGTTAGCTCAAATTTGTGAAAACGTGGTTCAGGGAGCACTTGTTACTTAACTTACATCACTGTTTGTAATTTAGTTTCCGTTAGTCTTAGTTTCAGTTACAGAACATGTCAGAGCCAGTTTCCTGCTGCATCCTAGGTCTTCTTCTTCTCTGCAGTGTATCTCAGAAATGATGGAATAACATCCCCACAGCAATTACACAAAGTAGTGTTGCCACTTTCTTTAATACTCTCTTATCTATTTTAATACAGTGTAACAGGTGGAAATTGAAGGCAACCTGCCGTCAACACAGCAGCCCGGCATGGTGCTCTAGCATTTCTGTGAGAGCTACATAGATGGTAGACAGATGATAATAAATGCAAGTAATTATATAAAGTTTAAGAATCTCTGTCAAAGGGGAGATAAATCAATAACACAATGGTTGTTTTCTGCTTCAGATTTGTTAAATAGATACGAAACTAAAGAGTCCTAAATGACAAAAGACTCCTCAAACAGGAAAAGATATTATAATTGGTCCATGATGTATGATTATTTGTTTCATTTAGCTGTAAATACAAAGATTTCTTTAGAAAATGAACATGTGTACTTATTAATATATAACTTGGATTAGAATATATTATTGTAAATCTACTTAAAAACCCATATTTAATAGACAGTAATCTGTCACAAATATTCTGATTTGGTATATAAACTTTAGGAGGTGAAAAGCCTGTGAAAACTGACTTTAAAAAATATAATCATGAATAGTGGTCATAAATTTGTATTTTTAAGTAGATTCTAAATGTTGATAAGGATTAATATTATTTTCTTTTCTAGTCTGTCTAATTTTATTTTAATTTTCTTTTTCCTCTGAATATATGAAATTTTCTCTTTTTGGAACAAAGTCTGCTTTAAATTATTTAAATTTGGTTTTTCAGTTTTTTTTTCTTTCATTTCCTTTCCATACAGTTTTGATTTTTGAGTTGTACAATAGCCACTGCAAGTCATTTGCCTCAGCACTCAAACTAGCTCCTTAAAGCTTCTTTATAGAGCTTTCCCTGTCAATATGTGATGAAAGGAACTATCTCAGCACACTGCTGGTTGCAATTTCAGCTTCAACTTGAAGCATGCATGGCATTTCTATAGAAAAGGACAAAACCTTCTCTTCAGGTCAAGTCTGCATTTCATGTACAGTCCCAGCAAGCTAACTCTGCTGGGGAATGGTTTTAAATTAATTCCAGCTTAACTAATAATAACAACAGGGCCAGAGTCTGCAATCATTCCCTTCAGCCATGGTCTAATGATTATTTCACAAACAGCCATGTTGATTTACAATGTTTGTATTCTCTCGGGGGTGATTAGGATCTTCACAGTGCAGCCAGTATAATGGATATTATTAGTGTTCTTGATATGTTTTTGTTCAAAAATCAGCCAACATAGATTAATATAATTTCTGCCTACTTTGTAGAGAGGTGGTGAGGAATACTCAGGAGGAATACATGGCAACTGAAACAAGGGATTGTGGTTTCACCAGGTGAAGACAGAGTCAAAGAGGAAGGCAGAAACTCAGCACTGATCATATAATGACTCTGCTTAGTACCTTATGGCACTAAGAACTCCTTTAATTTCAGTTGGAGCCATTTTCAGGGCAGATATACCTCAAGACAGAAATGATGAGGATGGACAATTGTAGTAAATTGTCTATGTGGGGCCCAGTTTCTACCCATTTCCCAGTAGAATCCTGGACAAAGAAAAGCAGCTGTTTCTCTGTGCTGCTCTTCTTCAGCAGAGGCAGGCAGGTGGTTAGAGAAAAATAGTAAGGAGCAGCTGAAGCCTTGAGAGCTCCTTTCTCTGTCATACATCACCATCTGTAGCTGAGGGGAAAAAAAGAAAAGGGTCAAGTCCTCTTTCTTTCATATTCTCTATTTCCTTCCCTAAATCATAAAGACAAGAGGGGATGGAAACCAGGTTTTATACACTGGAAGGAGCATTTACTAAGTTCTCAGACCTATTGGGTGTAGAAGGAAAAATGCAGAATATGGCCCACTGATTTTTAAGTCTGAGGAAGTAATTAAAGTAAATTTGTTGTGGTTTTCACCCTGCTCTAATTACAACACAGAACACTTCAAATGTAGTTGTTGCCAGATCTTTTTGCATATTCAGTGTAAATTAAAATAATCATCCTGATTATCTGACAAGATCTATGTAAAGTGATCATAAAATAGATGGAATACAGTATTAATTTTCTTACTATAATATGTTGCCTGAAACTGAAATGTTGTGGTCCCAGGAGTGATGTATGGTAAATATTAATCTATGAACTTGATATTACTTTTCCATATCACGCTTGTAAGTCACAGAAAAGTACATAAAATATTTCATTCTGTCTTTTCCAGTTTTAAGCAGAAAGGTTATGAATCTGTGACCTGTCATTATGATCACTAATAACTGAAGACTGTAGTTAAGAAACTGTTTCTGAGGAAAGTAGTCCTAGCATATTGAGCTAAACTTGTAAGAACTTTCTTTAAAGAAAGCTGAAAATGTGAAATGAAAGACATATTGGTTACACATACATTTAAAAAGGATAAATAAGGGAATTACTCATTTTCCCACCAAGTGTTTGGATGTATCATTGCAGAGAAGAATCTGGCTGTAGAATGATATAGTCATCTGAACTCTTCCTATTTAGATTCCACCTGGTATTTAAAAAACTTAGCACTATTTTTTTGCTTGTTTTTTTAACTTGAAGACATGCTCAACATTAAAATAGTATTGCTGAAAATTATTCTATTGGGCAAAACAAAGCTAGTTGTGTCATTTTCAGCTGACTAAAATGCTATGTAAAAAGGGAAAATAATTATTTTACATAATGTAGACATTCTGATGCAGAAACTAACTAAGATTTTTTCCATTGTCTTTATTACCTCCTTTAGCTCCTTCTCCATTTCATCCCAGATTTTTTTTCAGAGAAGTACACAATCTAAATGTAAGGCATGGATTCTTCTATACCTGTCCTAAAATTACTGACTCAAAAAAGGTAGGAATAAGGACTGACATATCTATTATGCTGAACAGCAGACTGTCAGCAATGATGTAGATGCAAAAGATGAAGGAGGAACAATGGAAAAATACATTATGAATTACATGCTTTGGTGAAGCTTTCATGTCAGTTTTATTTTGGTATAACTTAATTATTTTTCAGTGGAACTTGTTTACACAGTATTAGAATAAAATTTATTTTAAAATTCTCTGTGAGTACTGAGTAAAGAGTTTAAATCTGCAAACTGGCTTGTAAGATGTTCATGCAAACGAGATTTTGTGTCTCTAAGTAAACATCTCTACACATATTCTTAGGTTTACAGCATATGCAGCTATGGTTACAAGTATAATGAATGCAAGTACTAGACAAAGCACAGATATTCACAGTTCCATTGAAGAAAATGGGAAATCTGTCTGCTGTTACCAGCAGGATTTAGCCTGTTCAGATTTCATTTAATTTCTTGTTGGCAGTGATATCAGTCTCTGCTTCTCTTCAAATGTTAAACCATGTGCTCCTGGCATAAGTAGGGGAAATGAGCAGCAACTGAAATGGTCATACACCTGCTGGCAAGGAGAGGAAAAAGCTACTGGAAACTGCCTCGGTAAAAGCACAAAACAGCATCACAAGGTGCCTAAAGTAATACCGGTGTGGTGCCTTGAGATTCTGAGATAGGGCACTGGATTTAAAGACTTTCTAAGGTGTTATTCTGATATTTTTTTTAAAACTGCAAGGTTTAAATTTTAGCTGAATTTTAGGAAGTGTTAATAGATAACTGGATTGTGTATAAACGATTTCTGTAGATTTTATTTGGCAGAAATTGCTAAGTTCACATATTTGTCATCTTCCTAAAGCATGCAAGATTAAAGATATAGATAGATAGATAGATAGATCTGTCCATCTCTTCCTTCAACCAACATCATCAGCCAATTCTTGCAGAGCTGCTTCTGAGGCACAAAAACATTACTTAGTTTAGTATGAAAAATATATTGTGCTGTACAAGGAACACTGAACAGATAGATTTGAGTAACTACATCTCCTACCGTGCTATTAGAACCAGTGGAGAGAAAGAATTAAAATTGATTAATGTTTGTTCTTGGGGATAATCTTTCCTAGCAGATGAGATATGAGAGACAGTGAATAGACATGCTAAACATTATTTTTGATGAAACTTGCATCATAGTGTCAGATAACGTGTGTTTGTGACCATGTCTGTCACTAGGAGATCTCATGTTCTGAACACAGCAATGGGCAAGGCTGACATGGGTTTTGTTTACGAGGTCCTTTCAGAAGTCCTGTAGACTCAAGCATTGCCTTTCCAGCTCTACAAGTTTTCATAATCACTCCATTGCAGCTCTTATGCCATGTCTTTTTTGCTTTTGTTTTTCCTTTGGCATTGACTAGTTAGTTTAAAATACAAAATGCTATGCAAACAAGAGACAAAACAATAACTGTACAAAGAATGAAGAGTCTTGCAGATGTAAGTTTTGCTACCAGTCTTTAAAAGGTGTATTTCCAAGATTTTATCCTTACTGTTCCCTCTTTACATATCCATTTTTTAAAATATCTTTGAATTCTAGTGAACCCTTTGAGAAATCTATAATTATAACCTTTCTTATTAACTAGTGTCTTGAAAGATTTAGTATATTGAAAAGGAGGAAAAATCCCTTGAAATATTTTCACATTATACAAAAATGTCTTGGGTTTGACTTGGAGAGTATGCTTTTCTTTGAAAAAAAATTGTGAGTGACTTTAACGGATTACATCATGCAGATGAAATAAAATATTACATGGATTAGAGATGATGGAAGGTTTTCCCCATTGTAAGGAGGAAAAATGTTTAGTAAACAACAGTTTCTGCCTCTCACCTACATGTAATTTAGTGACACATAATAAAGTACTGTCCAGTGAAATATTTGGAAGTGGGGGCTTTGGTCCAATGAAATTTTTAAAGAAAGTTGAAGTGTTGACAGACTGATCAATTTTAGCTGTTGATCAGGAAAATATGCATTTTACATAAAGGCTTGAAACTCCAAACTGCCATGGATGACTGTGATTAAGCAAATGCAAATGGTCTTGGAGAGGTTTGAATAGAAAGACACAAAGCCCAACAGCAACAGATCTACATCACATTTTAAGTGTCAATCCTTTCTCTAACGTCTTTCTGTTAGAATATTTGGAAAAGAAGTGCTGACTTCCTAACAGAAAAGTGAATAGCTTGACCATCCGAGATTACTCTACTTCTGAAAACTCCTGTAGCTGGTGATTCAGCCTGTAACAAATTGGTTATCACAGACAGGGTTAGGCTGTGAACCAAGGGCAATACTCTACCAGCCCAGCTGATTGAATATGCAACTTGCTATAAGCATTTTGTGTTTATTACTCCGTGTTTGTGAGGAAATATATATGGGAGATAAATGTGAGCACAATCCTGATGTATGTGTTTAATATACATGGAGAACAGGATTGAATCGTGCTAACTAAAAGTTCCAGTCCTGTCCCAGTCAGAAAAATGTTCCAGCTCATGAGGGAAGAAATCTGCAGGAAATTGCTGCCTAATTAGATCTTCCATTAATTTGTTCATTCCAGGCAAACCTTTCACTGTTCTTCACTTATTAGTAATGGAATTTTTGACCATATGCAATAGGATTTGGTCTGGGTTTAGGCGAAAGATTTGTAACAAAAATCTCAAGTCGTGTCTCTGAGGTCCTTTCCTTGAAGGTATAAAATGAGATTTCTTCTGAATCCACACCTCTTTCATAAGCAAAAATTCACTAAGGCAAACATTCCATTTAATCTGCTGGTGTCTGTCAAACTCCCACATTTCTTCCTCTGTTACTAGCTGCTTCTTTATAGAGTATGCAAGATTAAATAGACAAAGTTTAAGGTATCTTTTGTAACTGTTTTAAGTAAAACAACTTGGAAATTAAGTAAATACATTAATTAACTGCACAACTAAAGGACTTTTTTTTTCTTCTTTCCACTTTGACTTTTGATGATAGTGATCAGGTGAAAAATAGAATAAGGTAAGGGACTGCAGTATAACTGCTGAGTATTGACTTGTGACTGTACATACATGTGCAAAGATAAGCCTCTGTGTCATGTTGGATAATATCAATTTAGGAGCCGCAGGGAGAGAGAGAATCATTCCCTTTAAGAAAGAGGAATAAGGAGGTTTTATGCAAGTATAGGAATTGGTCTGTCCTTTTGTCAAGAGGGTGAAAATGAAAATATAAGTATGAAAGTCAATGTCAGATTTAACAACTACAAATATCAGAAGCAAAACTTTTGTTTAAAGTAGATGACAAAATCCCTTCTGTCTATACACATGAGATATTAATGTGTCTTACAGTGAACCAAAGAGTAGTTTTGGAAAAATATTGAGTTTGGAATCATTAAGTTAAAATACTCACTGTGACCCTTGTTATAAACTGTGATTTATACGTTTGCTAAATTGCTTTCTCTTTCTAGGTAGTCAACATTTATCAAATTCTTCTTTTCAAAAAAAATTGCATTTCATTTGGATACTTTGAATGAGAGTTTAGAATTTTCATCTTCCATCCTATATCAAACATGTCTTCAAACTATTTAATTTTTTTAAGTATCATAAATACAATGAACTTTTCTGCTCATGTGTCCTTTGTAGCAAGTAAGGATTTGTCATATGTTACATAACATTACATACATAACATTGACCTGTTTTAACATAAGTAGCTATGCAGGCAATTCAATTTATAAATATGAAATTATAATACATTTCAATGAAATATTTCTTTTATGTGCTTGTAAATAACTACACTTACTAGGAGATAATTTGTGACTAGAGAGGCATTTCCAAAGTATAATTATTGTTAGAGTTTTTTCCCCAACTCTTAAATAAAATTACATTGATATTCTGAAATAGGAGACTCAGGAAGCTATGACACAGCTACATCTTCAAATGAGTCTCCAGGACAGAAATACAAGCTGTACATTTCAGCAGTTCAGCAAAATAAAATGGGAAAGAGCTGTTGTGGTAAATACAATCCAAGCATACTCAGAGGGGACTGGCATGCCCTGTGAAATTTGTAGTTGAAGCAATTGGAAGGAAAAAGAAACAATATTATAAAAAGTTGAAATCACCTCTGTTTGTCATCACAAAAAATATTCAGTCATAATTACCAGAACGGAACAGTGGATGCTCTTCCTGTTTTGGTTTGCCAGTTTGGCTGCATTCATCAAAACTGTCTCTAAAAATAATTCAGGAACAGCATAAACAAACTTCAAAAAATAAATCCTCTTCAATGTTATTATGCATTCAGTATTTCATGTAAGTGGTATAACATTTGCTGTTAATAATTCTGTATTTACATGAAATGAGCATACTACGACCCCTCCTTTGTACCTCATGTGCCATAGAGTGGAAAATTCTGCAGGATGCTTCTGAGTTCTTAGCACCTGACAAGTTCCATGTTCAGGTTTTGGCATTAGATTTTAATGCTGCTGCTCTTTTTTCCAGACCATTTTCTGCCAAGGAAATGGAACACAGGTCTGTAGGTACTTGTTTACAGAATCTTATCTACATCTGCTTTCACATAAATTATATAATGACTTCACTGAGTTGAAGGAAATAGAATTATTTTGTTTTTGATTTGTCCCTTTATGTGCACTTACTGTTTTCCTGATTATCTTGTAGTGTTTTGCAGGAAAATACAATGCTGAATAAAATCCTTCACTCATTTAAATCTGAATTTTCTTGAAACATAAGGGTAAGAAGTAAAATGTCTGAGCATATTCATTTGAATGCATTAGAGTTTTTTCTAAGTTACTTTTTCATTATACTTTTTTGACATTTTCCTTTTCAAGATCAAGTCCCTGTGCCTTTAGGGGTTGCTCTGTGGTGCCACATGGGTGCTGCTACTTTTCTGAACATGGCTTGGATCTTGTGGCTACTATCAGAGTTCAGGGGCAAGGAGATTGTTTGGGGAAAGCTACATGCCCACTTCTTTCATAATCAAGCTCACAGTAAATGTCTTAATTTAAAAGGATAGCATATAGTATTGTCTCATTTAAGCTTATGGCCCAATTCCCAGTGGACACATTCAATACAGCATCATCTCAAATACACTTTGAGTTTACTTACCAGGCAAAGAACTGGGAAAAAAAATCAAGTGGTATTAAAAATACCACCTTAAACTTTCTTGTATTTTTCTAGTGATGTTTCATTTTTCATGTGAAATGCATGGTCTCCATATGCATATCACAACTGCCATAGACTGGAGAATTTTACAAGATGCTGCCGAATTTCCAAGATCGTTTACATTGCTACAATTAATTTTCAGTGTGTTATTTATAGTGGGTCTTCCTTATTTTGAAACAATACATGCTAAGAAAATTATGTGAGTCTGCAAATGCAGAGCTATCCCAGACCTGTAAGAGGAAAACAGCACCAGGCAGAGTCATTCTATTGCATCCAGACAGAGGGCAGGAGCTCAAGGCTGGTGTCACCCATAAATGAGTCAGAATGTTACAGCATGATGCTGAGGTACCTGCTCTGTTTTCCTCTCTTGCTGTGGTCCACTTCAGCTTCTGTTGGGTTACTCTTGATCAAGTTCATCAGGGGCAGGTAAGACCCTATATATTCTTGGATTGGGTCTTTTTCTGGTCGTTGAAGGTAGAATACATTTTATTGAGCATCTTAGACTATTTCCTAGAATGTCTCTATTTTTGATGTGCTTGTGGGGAAAAAGAGATAGCAATGCCTTTTTCTATAAGTAATGCATTGGCCTTTCAAGTCAGCAGAAATGATATGAAATTACTACAATGGTGTAAGAACATATTCAAAGTAAACATAAACCAGAAACAGAGCTGAAGATATCAGACATATTCAGAACCTTTTGCAGATAATTAAGGAAGATAACTGATCACATTTTTTGTCTGTTTCACTGGGAGTCGTTTAATTCTGAAGATGGAGCAATCACAATTTAAAAGCCATATGCAACCTTCTCATTTTGAAAGTGCTGTTGTTGTGGTCTTGATGTTAACTAAAGCAGTTTAAAGGATGCTTATGTGAACTTTTCAACACCTGCTGAAAATTAACATCACATAGCTGCAATCTTCCACTTTATGCTCCCTTCAAACACCATTTCTGTTTGGGGATGGAACCTGTAACTATTGGTACTGGCCCTGTTAATATTTGCTTGAGAGTCAAGAGAAAGAAAAGAAAAAGAAAGTCAAGAAAATTTGCCTGCCCAGCAGCAGCCAAAATCTGGCATCTTGCTGTAGACTGCATGTTAAGTAAACAGGAAGAGAATCTCATTCAAACACAAACAGGTGATGATATTCCATAAATGTTTTAGTTGAGAAATTAATTTTTGAAAGCTGTTTGCACTTAGGCTCAGTCATAAACCAGGAAATGCCTTCTCAGTGATTTTCTTTTAAAATTTAAGTTTTTTCTAATCCAGTTGATCTAAAAAATGACATTGTTAAACAACACAGGCTGTAACAAACCTGTGAAAAGGTGCAGCCCGCAATCAGAGGGCTGAGGTAGAAGCTTTCTGTTCAGGTTGTGTATGTGTATTCCTTAGGTTGATGATAAGCTTATGCTTTGTTATATATAACCAGGAAAATAGGAATGGAACATATATGCAGATATGCCTGTAAATCTTAATAATAAGCTTTACATGGATTTTATTTGCTTTAATTTCCTTTTCATTTTTGAACAGTAATATATCTTACGCTGGCATTTCATTTCATTTTAGAGGATCCTTTATAGTCTTTCACTGAAATCATTATTGTTATTGTACTCTTACATTGGAAAAAGAATGGTCAGCAAGTGTGGAATTAATTTCCTCCCTACAAATCTAGACTTATAATGACTTTAAAAGAAGAGTAACTTATAATAATAAGAAGTAAGATTTGAGCTTTTTATTTAATTGCAATCTTTCAGTGTAATATCGTAAGCTACCAGAATTGCTTTGAAATTTTCATGGATGTAAAGTATCATCACTAAGAAAATGTGTACATATCATTAATCCACTGTTTTTTCATTCTCAGTTTATTTCTTTTTGTTCTAGATTTAAAAAATCCAACAAAACCAAACCCAAAACAAATGAACAAAAAACACTTTAAAAAAACCCCTGCCAATATTTTAGTTAGACTGCAAGTTTTACTCTTCATTAGTATTTCAAGATGTAATTTATTTTACTAAAATTCCTGAAAGATGTAATGTTCAGTCATTAGTGAAAAGTGAAAGGTTTCAGAGGATGGTACATCATTTCCTGAGCTAACTGTTTCCAGAGTATGATTGGCCCAAGCTCTCCCTCCTCTTTGGCTTGTAGTTGCAGAGAGTTCCTGCCAGAGAAGACAGGTCTCAATTCAGGATGCTGGTGTATCTCACAAATAGCCATATATGTTAACAGTACTTGAGGACAGAAAAGGAAATGTGTTTCAAGTGTGTTCTCAAAAGCCAATATACTCTCTAGACTGTTGGGAAAGCCAAGATATTGTCAGTGGGCACAACCTGAAGTTTCTTGCATGCTGTAGGTGACAGTGGGAAGCCACAGCACAAACCTAAACTTGTGTTACTAGTGGAACTTGTGATGCTAAACAAACTTAAGGCATATTTTCTTTGTTCTCCTGTCTTCTTTTTGCCATATCTAGCTGTTTGATGTACAGAAGCCCTAAATTCTTTAAAGTCAATATTTGAAATTAGCTTCTTTTCAGAGAATTTGGTCCAGATATATCGCAATGCATAGCAAGCAAGGCCCTATATATATCTAAAATTGAATCCATTGCCTTGTCTGTCAGGCCTCATACTGCCTGTAAGAAAACACTTTATGTAGGACCCGTTCTGCAAACAGTTTTACACAAGGGCACATTCAGAATTTCTGCCCCTATTTATAAACAACATGAATCATACAGGATGACTCATGAGAATAACTGCATGTGGAAGTGTGGGACTGTACTGGGTAAGGTTGGGCTGCTGGTTCTTGGTCAAGAAAAAACCTGACTTGTAGATTATTTGTGTGCTCCCTTGGCAATGTGAGGCTGTGTGCTATGCCAGTGTGGAGTCTCCTGGACAAGAGGAATCAGGTATCCAGGCCAGAAAGGCATTTTCTGCCCAAACATATCAGGAAATTACTATGAACCAGCAAGCTTGACCATGCATATTAGCTGGTGTTTTTCTATAGACTGCATTGAAGGCTTGTTCCAGGACAAAATCACAGGTGACCTGAAGTTAGAGGATGTTTGAACCATTTTTGCATTTATAGTGGAGTAAAGGAATCCTGAAATGTTTGTGCAGGTGTCTTCTGTAAGCAAAAGCAGGCACAATATGGAGTTTAACCTTTCAAAGGATTGAATTTAAATTGTTTTTCAGTTTCAAAAGTTTTTAAACCATTTCACTCTTCTAAAATTTGTAATCCAGATTTTCATAGACCATGGTTTACCTTCTAAAGAGTAGTAGAATGTAATAATAGAAGGGATGTGACCTCTGCTTTTCCATGACTTTTTGGACTGTATTAAATATGCTGCTCCTCTTATCTAAATATCCACCTTAAGTCAAAGCCATCTTCTCCCTTTATAACTAGGGGATAAAAATATACAACTTCAGGGCATGATTCATTTGAAGTCTCTGTTACATCTACATTAAAACAGATGAATGGTGACCAGGAAACACCCATCATCCCTCTAGATGTCTTTACTAGACCAGATGTCTAGTTCAGATTTGAAGTATATCTAGTTAGTGGAGACTCCACCAAGGTTTAAGGAATGGACTTTTTTTTAAAGTACAGTGAATATACACCTTTTCTTTCCTGTGTGTGGCTGTTGTTTCTTTCCTGTATGTGTGTTGTCTAGGTATCTCTGGGGAAAAAAATAGCTTCAAAGACTCTGCTATACAAATGTGTCAGAACATACCGTTCTGTGGGTGGCAAGGGCATGGAATCCTGAAGTCTCTGTTTATAATCCTTATTTCATAATACAAGAATTGCAAAAAATTAATAACAAAACTAATAAATTCTTTAGTATTTGCTGTTTCTGTCTTAGATATTGCAATAGATTTTATGGTGTCAGACCTGTGAAGGAGAAATAGGAGTCTACAATGGCAGCCATGTCACAGGAGGTAATTTAAAAGAAAGATGGCTAAAATTTTCCTTTGTTCCAATTAATAGTACATTTGAAACTATGGTGGTGTCCCTCTTCTTAAAAAGAAGGCAGCTTTTTCTCAGGTACTTTATAAGAAAATCAGTCAGTCTATTAGCATTAGAAAAAAATTCTGGAGAAAGAAGAGTTAGGGTGGCTAAAACCCAAAATGTGTAATCTCCTGGGATATTGGTGACTGTGGTCAGCTCAGTCACTCTCTGACTCAGTGAATGTTATCTTTCATGTGAGGTAGAAAGGACTGAGAGACAGAAATTGAATACGTAATTCAATAATCCAGGTATTTTACAGATTCAACTCATTTGGGATCAAATCCTGCATGCTCAATAAGTCTTCTTAATTTCTGATTACTGGTAAAAAAGAAGGAAGGCAACAAGGAGACAAAGATGCATGCAAATCTCCTTTTCTACTAGGAAGAGGAGGCACCTCATGTTGAACAAAATCTGAATTTCCAGACTACAGCTGAAATTGGTTCTCTGTTCTCAGGGTACTCAGTTCCACAGGGCTGTGAGTTTAAAGTCTTAATCTTGTTGCAAGCTTGCTGAAGTTATAATTGACAAATACTGCTGTAACTCTTCTATGTATGCCTCATGTTGCCACTCAGGTTTATGCTCCTACAGTGTAATAAACTTGAATCACTGTATCTAGAGACCACTTTCAAAGCATGCTTAATAAATGCAGCCCCTCCATAAACATTGCTTTTAAATTGGAACTGGCAGGGTAGAATACATAATAAATGTCTGCTTAGTTGATGGAAATACCCTGATTTCACTCATAGAATGAAATCCAGAACAAATAAATGTTAATTTTAGAGTAGGGGAGTCCTGTTTGCCTGCTACAGCTCTTTATCCATAATGGGAAGTCTGCTCATTTAGAAATATGCTGCCATGTCAGATTCAGTTTATTGATATTTCTGCTTATATCTCTTGTTTCACTTCAGATTATTGTTATATTCCTACATTGCATTCCTACATATGTCTTTAGTGTGTCCAAGGAAGGCAAATAAAGCTAGGGTAGGGTCTGGAGCGCTAGTGAAGGATCTGGACTGAGAGAGCTGAAGTGGTTTAACCTGGAGAAAAGGAAGCTGTGGGGAGACCTTATCACTCTCTACAGCTGCCTGAAAAGAGGTTGTAGCCAGGTGGGGCTTGGCCTCTTCTCCCGGGCAAGAAGTGACAGAACAACGAGAAAGGGACTCCAGTTGCAACAAGGGGGGTTTAGATTGGTTATCAGGAAAAATGTCTTCACCAAAAGGATTGACAAGCATTTGAATGGGCTGCACAGGGAAGGGGTAGAGTTACTATCCCTGGAGGTATTTAAAAGACATGTAGAAGGGGCTCTCAGGAACTTGGTTTTGTGGTGGATTTGGCAGTAATGGGTTAATGGTCAAACTCAGTTTTAGAGCTCTTTTCCAACTGAAACAGTTCTATGATTCTAAGCTTTTATTAGCTGACTTGGAAAATATTGTTAAATAATTGGTAAGTAGTTGTTGCAAGTGACATAATGACTGCTTAATTAATACTTATTTCTGTCTATGCACTTGAAGAAATAGAGTGCACATTTTCAGCTTAAGCCAGCTTCATTTATTCTAGATATTGTGTTTTTAATCTTGAGGCTGAGCACAATGTCTCAGCTTAAAGTAAGTTATAAAGTTCAGTGAGCTTTTCCCAGTCTTGATGCACGTCTTCAAGGTGACAATCTTCTTGCAAGTCAGAGGAGAAGGTTAGTGTTGGCAAGGAAAGCTGCCACATGTCCTCTGTCTGCACCACAGATCTGTTGAGCTATATTAGTGGATTACACAGCTGGCTCTCAGGAAGGTTAACTACCCTTTGCTCTCTGAAATTGTTATATTGCACATTATAACTGGCTGCATGAATAGGTCACAAACAGGTAATTTCCAAGCTCAAAAATAATACACAAAAACTAACTCCCATCTTCAATTTTTCATCTCAGTTGCAGGCAGCACCTTTGCATCCTTTTTCAGTAATCTTCTGACTGGGAATGTGGGACTGGCTGTAGAAATGGCTTATACTGAGCTATAGACATTAGTCAGAAAAACATAAATGAGAAAAATTAGAGAGGCTAAAGGGGAGATACTAGAAATCAGAGAAGTAAAATAAACCTGAGAGGGAAACCAGAAATATAAGTTTATCTCATGTGAAAAAAAAACCAAACCAGAACTATCCCTATTCCCAGTATAATAATTCATATGGATCCAGTGGGATTTTTTGGGGAAGACTGAAACCCATTTTCATATAATTCAGTCTGGGCACTGATTCTCATGCACAAATCTACTATAATTGCTTCTGTGTTTTGATTGGTTTTGAATTTCATGTTTATTCAGTTTTGCTTTAATTCTGGTGAAAGATCAGTTGCTAAAATTGCAAAATAATAATCAGATTTGTAGAGTTAGTATTAAACAACAGATTTGCATAACTCTTTTAATCTCTTTGGAATATCTTTTCTATGAAAAATCTTTTGAACAGTCTATTAACATGCTTTTAGAGAGGTGCCATTGATGCTTTTCTTTTATAGTTTATAAATATTCTAAGTGTATTAACTTATGAAGCAATTAGTCCTTTTGATACTATTGTAATTTCTCTCTTTAAGAGATAAAGGTGAAAAACTTATTGATACATGTTTCAAGCTTGTCACATATTTTCAGATTGACAGCTGAATGCTGTTTGGCACCCTTGTTTTGCAGGGAGAAATAATTTAAAAAATGAACCAACATCAAGCTAAAAATAGCAGGAGAATAAATAATGTAACATCTGTTGTAAAGTGGAACAAAACAGTTTACAAAAGAGAGAATGTGGAAGTTTAGAAACAAATTCTACTTATTGACAGTAAAACATCAAGCTAAAATGATTATTGCCTTAGTTGCTGTTTCACTGGTTCTCTTTTATAAAAATATTGCAATTCAATAAAATTGGTTAATTGCTAGATTGTGATCCTAAAATCATTGTCTCTCCTTCAGTATGCAGAGAAAATATTTTGCACAAAATGCAAATGAATATTATTGAAATCAGAATCTAATTTGCCAGCTGCCAGGGTAAAAGTGCTGGATTCAAATGAAATATCTTTCAAAAGTACTAAAACTTAAGCCAAGTTTCCAGATTTCCATCTCTTCTAGAATAAGATAAATTTATTACTGTTAAATGAGTTGCCCTGGAGATGTACCAGAGTAACTGAGAGCATGGAGGATGTGATTTTAAATATATGTATCTCTGAAGATGAAGATTTGAATGTGAAAAAAACATATATAGATAAAAATGGCATTAATTCCTTCTCATTATGAATTGTTTTTTTTAGGGAAGCAAGGAGAGGAAATTATTCTGCTTATCAGGAAAGGGTTTTTGTTTGGTTCTCCCCTCCCATCTTGCTTCTTACCTTTATATTAAGTAGTAAAGTACATTTCAAGTAGTACACAGAACCATGGAATCATAGGATCATAGTATGGCTTGGGTTGGATGGGGATGTTAAAGTTCATTTAGTTTTAACCCCTTTGTCATGGGTAGGGTCACCTTTCATTAGATCAGGTTGTCAGAGTCCCATCTAACCTGGTCTTGAAGCATATCCAGGAATGAGGCATCTAAAACTTCTCTTAGCAACCTGTTCCAGTTTCTCACCCCCCCCCCATAGTAAAGAATTTCCTTCTAATGGAAACCTACATTCTTCCAGTTTGGAG
This sequence comes from Agelaius tricolor, assembly GCF_023055355.1. Lineage (NCBI taxonomy): Eukaryota > Metazoa > Chordata > Aves > Passeriformes > Icteridae > Agelaius > Agelaius tricolor. The sequence continues at coordinate 35,015,445 of NW_027269266.1, forward strand.
CCAGTCCCACTTGTCCTGTCACTACATGCCCTTGTAAAAAGTCTCTCTCCATCTTTCTGTGGGCTCCCTACGGGTACTGGAAGGCCACGATTGGGTCACTTTGGATCCTTCTTTTTCTATGCTGAACAATCCAAATTCTTTCAGCCTTTACTTATAGGAGAGGTGTTCCATCTCTCTAATCATCTTGGTAGCCTTCCTCAACGGGTTGATGTCCTTCCTGTGCTGGGGACCCCAGAGCTGGATGCACTACTCCAGGTGGGGTCTCACCAGAGCAGAGGGGGAGAATCACCTGCCTAGCCCTGCTGGCCCAGGATAAAATTGGGTTTCTGGGCTGTAAGTGCACCCTCCTGGGTCATGTCCTCTCATCCAGCAGCACCCCAAGTCCTTCTGGACAGAGCTGCTCTCAATCTCTTCATGGCCCAGCCTGTGTTGGTACTAAGCATCGTCCTGACCCAGAGGCAGTGCCTTGCTCTTGGTCCTGTCAAACCTCCTGTGATTCCCAGGACCCTCTTCTTGAGCCAGTCCAGCTCTCTCTGGATGGCATCCCACTCTTCAGGTATGCCAACTGCAAAGCTTGGTGTCATCAGCAGATTTGCTTTATTCTGCACACTCATGACTCCAAAGAGACATCAAGGGAAACCAAAGAGATTGTACTTGAACAAGCTTTTATCAGGATCCATTCAGCTGAGTATTTTCAGACAGATTCAGAATCTATTAAACAGAGAATAACTATGGGAAGCAAAAGCATAGAATTGAACCTTGAGTTGCTAATATCACATTTACAAGAATAACCTTTCTTAATGTATTTTGTGACAGAAAAACAAGGTGATATGAGACAGCTTTTGCATACATTTGGAATCAAAGTAAAGAAAAAAAAATGAGAGAGAAATAATAATAATGGGGACTTCAGTGCTCTCACAGCTCCTGTAGGAATCTTATGAAGGATTGTAACTACAATTTACATATCCAGTCAATAGAAAGCTTGAGAGTTTCTACTCTAGCTACTACTTTTTAGTTATCGATATGGTGTCTTTGAATTATGATCAATGGTATTTAATTTTGAACAGATTAACAACCCAAAGGAAGAATTAGGTTTAAAACTTCTTAATTTAAAAAGAATTAAAACAAAACAAACAAACAAGAAAAACCACCCAAACCTCAAAACAAACCAACCAAACAAAAAACACAAAACCAAAACCCAGCAACTACAAAACACAGTGGGGTTGTTTTTGGCTAAAGAGTAACTGGATAAAAAGCCCAGTGACTGAAATAGGAGAGTCACATCTGATTTGGGCTCTTCTGCCCAGTAAAATTACCAAAGTATATACACTGGACCTTTGTATCGTGCAAAACATGGTACAGCAGTGACCTAAAGCTAACACCTTTGGATGAGGAAAGCCAGTGTATTATAACAATTCCAACCAAAAGTAAGCATACTCTCTATCAATGACTTTACTGAATCTGAATTTATCTAAATCTGCCACAAGAAAAAGATGTTGTTTAGAGATTTTCACTTTCATAATTTTCGTTATGCAATACCATTGCATGATCTTACAATTCTGTTAACACCATATGCAAACACTTCTCTTTGTCTTGATTCCAAAAAAACAAGCTGTGTGCTGTATTATTCTCTGTCAGCTCTCTTTCCCCAGAAAGTAATCTTGGGAACTTGCAGGATGAATTAAAAAATATTAAGTTTGTGCAACTGGCCTGCAGAAGAAACAATCAGAAGCCATAGAAAGTGTTCAGAGCCACTTGTTTGGCTCTCAGCACCTGAGAAGTTTGACTTGGCTTACTCACCTTGAAATAGGGATCTCAAGAAGAAAGGAAGGAATCATGAGGGGAGCATGTAAGGAAAACTGCAACAGAGAAAGAAGAGGATTTTAAGTACCATGGCATAGGGAAAGGAATTAGGAAGATGCTCTTTTCATAGCAGACTGCTGTTACAAAGTCAGGGGCTAGGAGCTGCATATCCATGTACCTGATGATCCTAGGGTCTTTTCCAATCTAAAAAATCCCATGATTCTTTTATGAATCCCATTAAAGAAACCCAAATTTTTGTTCCACAGCTAATGATTAAGGAATGTCTATAACTCTATTGTGAAAGAAGGCCTCCTTATGACTTTTTTCCCCTTGCAAATATTCCCAAAATTTGAAATCAACTCCAGAAACACAAGTTCAAAGCAGAAAGCTTGCATGCACTTCATTTGCCTTTCAAAACAAACATTGTTTGGGTGAAAGCATCACTGATGGTGCCAGTCAACCATCAGTAATTCTGTGTTCTGAGATGGGGTGCTGAACGCAGTGGAACATCAATGGGGCACATCTGTCTCACAGCTGAGAAACAGGTTTCTTGTGAATTATCATGTTCCTGAAAAGTTTTATAGATTGCATATTAATCTTGTTATGAATGTGGTCTCTGTTTGCTTGTGACTTTGCAGAGACAAAATCCTTTTCCTTTTGGAAATGAAACACCTCCGTTACAAAAATAGGATGTCATGATCAATACAAATCTTGCTTACGTGTCCATGCAACAGAAGTGCTTGGCCAGATATGGATTTTAATTTTTCTCTAAGTTTTTTCTGAAACAACTCATGCTGGGTTTGGAAGTGAAATAAAATAAATGGGCCATTTCTCTTCGAGTTTGGTTTGAGTTACAGAAAGTGAAAACTTACTCTTTAGTTTCAACAGCTGAAGAGGACTGGGTCAATCACCATCTGCTCTCACTTCTTTAGCATAATTCAGAGCAGTACCTGAAAATGTCTGCCATGTCAGTAAGAAATGGAGAAAGTAATAATCAGAAATTAAATGTGCAAATAATTGCATACAAATATATTGAAAAATGTGAATGTCACTGGATTTAATTGAAAATGTTGTAACATGGTATATACTAGTAAAATGAAATCCTTAATGTTGCCTCTTTTTACAAAGGAAGATGTTAAATGTAAATTTCACAGTTTCCTTCACTTCTTGTGGAAGCTGAAATATATACAAAAGATTGTTAGCTTACTCACTTTTCTACTGTGGGCATAAAGCTGATAGAATAATCTGGTTTAGTTGTATCTCTTGAGGGCTTGGATAAGATCAAGGGACTCAAACTCTGAATGAGGCTATTCATTCTTCTCTAGGAAAGCCAAAATGGAAGAGAAAGCTGTTCAGGAAGGACATTAGTTGTTAAATTCTGCAAAGGCAAAGGTCCACGTGACTAGCCTTGTGTTATAACCTTTTAGTACCATATATTGAGAATCCGTGATTCTTAGATTATTGCTTAATTCAAGTTTGAGGCAAATGCTATTTCTGTCCCACTCATTATTTCCTGTCTCCTAAACCTAGTCAGAGACAGATACCATAATAATCAACATAAAGCCCCTTTCCTAGGGATTCAGACCACCCAAAGAAATAGCGATAATTTTGGGAATTGAGGTGGCAGTAGAGGCCAGAACAGGTGGGTAAAGAGATGAGAAACAATTTGACCACTGTTTAAAGCGGAGGGCCTGGATGACCTGAAAGAAACTGCTGAGAGTGCCTTTGGAGAATGAAATTTAGTGTCTGTGTCATGAAATTTGGCCTTCTAAATGCCATTTATACATTACCAATTTGTTCATTCATTAAAATGTGGTGATAAAATGCCAAACTGAAAATCCTTTACTGAAATACCACCAGTGTACTACTTTCCAGAGCTCCAAGTGTGTTTACTTTTCTTGCATGCTGCAAAACTGTTGGTTAATGCATTATTGAGGCTATATCCTGAGAAGAACAAAAGCTTTGGGAAATGGTTTTCTTAATTTTTTTTCTTAATTGATTTTTCCCTGTGTGCTGTTTTATATTTTCATTATCATGGTGCATGAAATAGTAAAAAAATAGCTTATCCTTATTACCTTTGGTTTCTTCTTATTTTTTTTATAAAGCCATCTTTCATAATAAAAATTCATTTACTTGAAACTTTGATTAAATTTTTATTTCATTTTAGTCTTAGTTTAAAATACATGGATGCATTTGAATAATTTTTGAAGTCATGCTTTTACAATGTAGAGATTATATGGACAAGGTATTTTTAAAAGCAAATTTAAATGTTAAGTAAAAGCTAGTTAGTAGTACTTCCAGAGAAATACATAATACACTTCCTGCTTCTGAAGAACCCTTTGAAATATAGTCAATTAGTTGGTGGGCTAGAAACATGGGGAAACACTGCTCTGGAACAGGCCCAAAACTTCATCCTATGACACTATTCCAATTAATTTTGAAGGCTTCTAATCAATCACATATTTTTATATAGTGAAAAATAAACTTGAAGATATTATTGTAAGAAAATACCTCTTATGATGGCTTCAATAATAAGAATATCTTAATTATATCTAAAACTCACTGCTTATGCACTTTTCTCTTTGAAATACCTTTAATGAAATGGAATGAGGAAGTGAAGCCAAGAGGTTAACAATCTGACCCGTGTAGACATCTGTATCCCACAGTGTCCTCTGGAACTGGCAAGCCAATTATGTCACTAACAACTTTCTTCATTTCACCCTCATTTTTTATTCAATTTTTTCCTCTATTTCTAATTTTTCTCTCTCTGTTCCCTTCTTTAGCGTATCTTAATTTCAATTTTGGTTCATGATTAAAGCAGCTTAGAGGACTTTTTAAATTTTTGTGTGGATATGCTCATAAAGCACCCTAGAACATAAGCATCTAACAAAGTGCAAGTAGTTACTAACACTGACAAAGGATAGGGAATACAATGGGAAAAGGGGAAAAGGAAAACCATTCAGAAGCCACCTTGGAAAGCAGTGACAGTATTCATTGAAGAGCTCTGGGCAGTTCTCTAGTGCAGTGGTTGGCAGTGAGGTAGATGATTTTTCACCTGTTGTTTCTCTATTGCTATTCACTTTTATCAGAACCTTGCTTAACCCTCCCTCCCTCCCTCTCTTCACCACTGGTTGTTATCATTAAATGAGGCATTAGTGCCAATTGATGAATTAGCCAGCAGTGATGTGTATTTATTGCTTGTTAAATTTGTGTATACACATTTTACAGGTTAACATTTATTGATACACAGATTAGTATCAATTACTTGCATGTGCGTGGTGTTTCAGCTCTGTCTGATAAACTGATAGCTTGTGAAGTGAGATAAGGAGGCAGTGGGAATGGAGGGGTCATTCTTAAACCAGTGTTGGGTGCATACTGTGAGAGGCCATCACTATTCAGCCTTGCAGGTACAAGGCTGGGAGAAGTGTGGTATAAGAACTTGAGTATGTGGAGAATAAAGGTAAAATACTACTACAGAGGCTGAAAACTGACTCAATAATGCAGGGAGAGGTTACAAAGCATAGTACTGCCAAGGCTACAGTACCAAAGACACCACAAAACATTTGTTTTTCTTTCTGTGTCATGTTTTCTATGCATGTCTGAGGTTATTTGACTTTAAAGGTCATGCTTCATCCCTTTTGTTTGTTATTTTTGACCAAGAGTTGTAGATTTTGTGAAGTTTTACCTGGCGTTTCCATTATTGCTGTTGTAACTTAAGAAAGTTAATTTATGGTGCTTTGCACAGTCTGTATAATACCCTATTTACTTGCATTTACAGATATGGAGTGGTCTGAAATGGAATCATTTTCCTACATCACAATACAATCCACAAGTTCAGTTTCCTACTTCATGCACCTTATTCAATTAGTATTAAAAAAACACACCAAAACTAGCAACTGAAAAATGTACCTTTTTTCTCTTTCCTCAGAGTAATTTCAAATTAAGAAATTAGTTTTACAGTATCTCAGCTACAGATGTTCTTTGACCTTTATTTGCAAGAAGGAAAGACATGGGCACAGTCAGGTGCATTTGCTCAACATTTAGAGCCTGGCTGCATAAATATAGTACAGAAGTGCTCTGATTTCTATCCTGGTTTGATGTTGATGTTACCCACTTCCTGTGCTTTAAGATGAAGCTAAACCTGAAGGATTTTGGTCACCACACCCTCCACATATGATAAATATAAGTCCTTATTCTGAGTAATGCCTTGAAGATATCACTTCCTACCATTCCAATGGAGTTGAACCTCCTGACCCCAATACTGAGGTTGAGTAGGTTAAAGGAAAGGTTTTAAACTACTTTGGTGGTTTGGCCACCTGTTTTGCAAATATCATTTTTGCTGGTGTATATGATGCTGTTGGTTAAATTCTCCAACTGATTTTTAGTCTCTGAATTACTTTTTTTTCTTTCAAAACAGTATTTAGAGCAGCAATAAATTTCCACATTTATAGCATCAGATTGCATAGGAAATGTGGCAGTATAATCATGTTGTAATTTATAGCTTTCTTCTACTTTTGGTGTTTTCAGTAAGTGTAATTTATGGAACCTTATTTCTGTATTTTTAGTATTTTTCTCTGTTTGCTCAGTGCCACTTTTACTTGATGAGATAAAGATATAAATATCTGGCTTTCTACAAATTACTTCCAAACTCTCAGAATGAAAAAGATTATTCTCTCTAACATGAAAACTTTGCAAATAGATAGAAGCACCTGCTGCCATTTGTAAAGATACTTTTCATCACTTTCTTCAGATTGGGCTCCTGAAAAACTAAGCATGACTTTGAACTACCTCCCATAACAACACTGGATTTAGACTGCAGCATTCTTATACCTTTTTCCTGTGGAACACAAAAGTTGTGTTGCTTGTGTCTAGCAGGTATAGCACCAGCAACTGGGTTGTTTTTTTACTTTAATATATTTTGGACCAGTTAGAAGAATTTAATTAAAAACTCTAGTGGAATTTGTATGCTTTGACTGATAGAATTCTCAGAAACATTACCTGGTTCCCTAATGATAATGATTCACTGCAGTACAGTTAATAGGTAACATTTTCCTGGGATTTTGGAGGTTTGGAACTTGCATTAATTATTGAGCACTGGCCTATTGTTCTCCTGAGAGTCTCTTTCTGAAGTAAGGTTTGGGGTTTTTTATGTTTAGGTAGTACTTTGGGGAAAAGAGGTGGGAAGGGGTATTGGTTTTGTTTCATGTCAGAATAAAACTTTTACTTTAGAAATACCAAAGCTGGTTCTGTGATACTTAGTCTCTTTATTTCCTGTGAAAAAGAACTAGAAATAGAACAAAGCAAGCAGACAAAAAAGGTCTAGATTTGGGGAACTATCTTCAGTCCTGTCATTATTTTGGTGTATTTCTTCTCTTATCTGCACTGTTTAGGTGCTTAGGGGTTTAGTTCAGTGGATTTTTTTAATAGAAATCTGTTCCTGTACCTGATTTCTTTCATTGAGACGATACTTAGTCCAAAGTTATTGTTTTCTCCTTCAAAGGTAATCAAAACCCTGACAATTCCACTGTGCATTTGTATATGTACTCCTTTATTGCAAAGCACCAGATGTTTTGTATCTTCAGATCATATTCTTTCATATTAATATTAATACATATCATATTCGCATATATATTCACATATATCATATTCAGATCATATTTCTTCAGCCAAAATCTGGATTTTTTTCCAGAAGACCATCTTATGACAGTGTTCACATCAAGTCTTTCTGGTTCCCCAAGCAGCTTCTTCTTTAACTATTTGTGTATCTTGCATAGATCAGGAGGTTCAAGCTCAGGTAATCCTGATATAAACTATGCCAGTCCTTCAGGAGGTCCATAGAAACTTTATTATAAGAAATAATAGCCCATGTCTACTTCCCACATCTGCTTTTCCATTAAGGTTATTCTACTTGTTTATTCTACAACAAAACTCATCCTTCCACATATTTTTAGCATTTTTCCTCTGGATTTTTTATGAGATCTTAGTTGAGAAATCCTCTACAAGATGATTAGTTTTCCTTTGAATATGATAACTGAATTACATTCTCACCTGTAACCTCCCTCTCATCATTTTCCACCCTCAAAATATTGGTTTTTTACAGATCTTGCTCAAGACAATGTCAGCGATCCCCATATTGAAATTCTTAGGATATTTTTATTCAGAAAGGGTGAGTTTGGGATATACTGTGTAATTCTTTATTATGGCAGATAGTGCAGTATACAACTCTCCCCTCTGGAAATGACATTTCCTGGACACTGGTCATTATTTTACAAACCATTTTTAATATGATTTGTGTCAATTTTTCAGAAGAGCATTCTTGGAATAGGCTTTCTTTTCCAAGGCATTACTTCAGATTAGTGTTCCTACTCTAAGAAAACTGTGTGCACAAATCCTTGCTGTTTAAAGAGAACTCATTTCACTGGAATAGGCACAAGGGAGTCTGCTTTTTCTCCCCATTAAAATTAACTCAAGATTATCCTTTAATTTCAGGGATTGAGAGATTATCATATAAACTACAAAGGTTCAAAACAGTTACTCTTAAAGTTCTGACACCTTAATATTGAAGTACAATATTTATAAGGGAAAATCAATAAGTAAAACTCACCACTAGCTGTCATGAAATTGTCATGGGAGTCATAGGGGATTATAAAAGTGACAATGAAAAGCCCAGAATTTATGTATTAGGGCTAGTATACATGAAAATCAGCTTTGAGCCTCTTTGAGTAACAGCTTCAGGCTAGTGTAGCACTTGTATAAAATGGAAAAAAGTTTCTTATTCAGAGAATATAATAGCAACATGTGGTATCTGAACAGATAGTGGCTTTTGCATTGTCATTTGGGTATCTTGCCTGTGAAAATGAAAGTCATATGCAAAATTGAGGATCCTGCATCACCCTCTGTGGAGCCCAAGTGCTGCATTAGGCAGATGGTGCTGAGGAAGGATGACCACTGTCCCTTCTGCCTTCAATTTAAAACCTAGATGTGGGTCTGGTTTTATTCTGAGGATACATAATTTTGTTCAGATGAGGAACCTTGGTATAAAATGCCCCACTGTCACCAGAGGAGAATTAGTATGGTTATGATTCATGACTCACTGGAGTGTCTCCACAGTGGACAGCTTGGTCTTTTTCTTCCATGGTCAGTTCCAGGGCTGCAAGTGGAATTTTTCCTCCTTCATTCTTGGGAATGGTGGCTGAAAGTTCCCTTTGCTCAGCATGTGGACAGTAAACACCTTCTGGCCATGCATGGTGGAAGCAAATAGAAGGACCATAAAGATTTTCCACTCTCTTTGCACTAATATATCTTTATATTTCTGTTGAAAAAATTTGCTTTATGTCCTTACTGATGACATTCTTTTATATAGGATTTATAGAAGCCACACTTTTTTTAACATGGTCACTTTAAAGGGGAAACAAGTTTCCATGAAATCTCAAAAGTAATTTCAAAACCCTGGCAATTCCGCTGTGTGTTCATATATGTGGTCCTTTACTGCAAAAAGTTCCAGGTACTTTAAGTCTTCCAGACCATATCCACTTCAAGTGATAAGATGAAACTTTCCCAATGACAGGTAAATTGTCCTTGAACTTCACATCATCACATTATAAAGAAATTTAGTTTCTTGTTTCCAGTATAGATGGAATCAATATATTTTCCAAGTCCCTGAGATACCATTCCATAATTAACATAGTCTCATAAGAAGAAAGCATTAGATTTCAAAGAGCCAGGAACATGATCTTTCAAAGCCATTTCACACTGGCTTCAAAATGTTTACCTTATGTTCTTCCTCTCACTTGTTCAAGAATAATGCCTGGTAAATCTTATTCCCTGTATTCCTCCACTAGCTCTCTTAGCAGAATCTGTAACATATGGCTGCTCATGTCTTGCACTATGAGTAGCAGGGCATACATTGAGTGCAAATATTCAAAGGGTTATCCACTGCAATAGCATTATAAATAGGTACATCAGGTATGTGTGTAGTAAAGGCAAGTTTAGGATCCTGAACCCACAAAGTATTATGAAATGGTGAAAATTTAATACTCCTGTAAACCAAGCACCAATTGTGAATAGATGGCATAGTGCTTAATACTGTAAACAAAGCATAGTGCTTAAAGCTGTAAACAAAACAGCTTTCAACTCCTTATTTCACTTCTTCTTCAGACAAGTGACAAAGGAAGGTATGGACAGGATCACATTAATAAATATTTGTTGATAATGTGGCCCTTGTCTTTGAAAATATTTCTATTCAGGAAGAGTGTTGTCTGCAAATCTTCTCAGTTGAACACTTGAAAGCAAGTCATGGTCCCAGGCTCTTAAATCATTGGGCTATATGATTTGAGTTTATGAGAACCCTATGTGTTAGTTTGATTTGTAGCTAGTCTATTTCTAAATTCCAGGTGAATCTTAAATCAATGGAACAGTTGGGAAAACAAAACAAACAGCAAATCGACTATTGCTGGGCTAAACAAATGGTTCTTCTGCCTAGTGGATGAACTTAAAATTTCCATGTATTTTATTGGAGAAATTACAAAACATGATTCCCTTGGAAATGTGAACCTGTGCACCCTGCTGTGCAGTGGGCACTCACTGAAGATTTATCTGTACAGCAGCTGAACTCCCTCATGAGGGATATAGGGTTCAGTTCTGTCAGAAAAACAAGCACCCAGAAAGTAACTTCTGGATGACACTGAACATTGTCACAACATGCTGGTGACTCATGAGTTGCAGTGTCTCTTGATTGGTAATATCTTCGTTTTTCTGTTTTTTTTCCCCAGTCCCATGTGCTGTTTTACTTGTAACTTCAATGCCTATGAAACTGGCATGTAAATATTTGACAGCTGCAATATAGCTTTTTTTGTTACATCTGCACTGTGTACTGGCAGTCACTGCACAATCAATAACACAAATAAAGTTCATCAAATATAATGTAGTAGTTTTTTACTGAAAAATAATTTTATTTAATATCCAAAAAGAGTGGGAAAAGAAATATTTTGTTGCAGCCTTGACATACGTAAGTTTGTAATTCCAGGTAAATATAAAATCAAAAGCAAAGATTTATTTTAGACTAATTAATATTTCCTTCTGAGGAAAAGATGTAGCTATTTGCTTCTGCTAGTGGAGCCTAATTTTGAAGAATTTGAAAGTCATATCTACCGAAAGTTTTTCTCCTTTACTATAGTCCACCCTTTACAATTGCACTGCTTGTTTATTTGAAAGGTGCTCTGTGATGATAAATGAGCAGCCACAGCAGTACTACTATTTCAACCAAATCCTTCTCAGTCTTGTATTTTAGAGTTTAGGTAGATTCAAATGAGACTGAGATTGGAAAAGCAATAGGAACATGCACAAAGATTTCTAATGGAGGAACAAATGATTTTTTTCCTTACTAAGATGCCAGAAGCCCAGTTCACTATGAGGTTCACTACTGCTTTTGTTTCTCACTTTGTTTCTCTCTGATACAGTCTGGCTTTTTGGTCTGCCTTCCTACAGGAGTAGGTAATTTTACTGGTCATGCAGAAAGCTGCAGTCATTATTCCAGTATTGACCTGATGCACTAATGACAAAGAAAGCTGGGTTGGAGATTGTTAAACACCGAGTCTCTTAAGTGGCTTAAGATCTTGTGTTTATCAATAAAATGATTTAGCAACCAGATGTCCAAATTTTGCTTAGATATCTCCATGCTAAACTGCATTGCAGATTAACTCTTGTAGCTATAAATATCGCATACAGTAAAGCATTTTCACTGTCAGACTAAATATTATTTTGTAAATATAAAGTGAAAAGTTTATTTCTTAGCTGCTGAATTCAGAACTTTTCCACTTACTGTAAGTTATTCCTGTCAGTTCAGGTCAAGTGGGACCTATGGAAGCTCACCCCTTTAGCTGAGTCCATAGGTCTGTGTTCTTCAAATACTGATTCATAACTCTAAATTTGTAGCCGTTACCCAATTTTATGAATCCTTGTAATGAAATTAGTAGGCCAATTAAATCAATTATAAAGGTTACAGTGAGTTACAGTAGTAGGTATTTGTTCATAAGTCCATACTTGTACTTTATAATGCAATAGTTTTTCCTCTCACTGTACTACTATAAATTCATTGCAATATGAATTCATTTTCAGAGAAGAGTGGGAGAAAATATCATTATAATCAGATTTTTTTTTTTTTTTAGATCTAGATAAATCTTCACCTCACATTAGAGACCCAGTCAACTGTACTGAGATGTTTCAAAAGGAATTTTGATGTCTGGAAGTGTATGCATTATAAAAATCATCTTGGTCTTAATCAGATTCAAAGGACTCTAGCTGGCAAATGATTTTGAGCTCTAATTAAATTCACTTGCATCTAAATGTGCTGACATAAAGCCAAATGTTTTCATGCACTGTTTTAATCATTCAATTAATCAGTAATCTTAACTGTTAATGTGGTCGTGTTCTCCGTCACGGTAATTTGCATGAACCTGGAATGAGATTTCCCTTGTTAAGTTGCCTGTGTACAAACTGTGGAATCAAATTAAAGAGTAGTACATCCTTTCATCTAGAAGAATTATAGACTGCTCTACAATATGTAGAGTAACTATGTGAGTCACTTGCTTATTTAATGCAGCTTCTTCGATTGTTAAAGATTTTTTCTGTTGTAGGATTTTTTCTTCCTCTTGAATTTTTAAATAATTTAACTTTTAAAATTAGAACACTTGTTGGCTTTTCTCAGTTGCAAAAGAAGTCAGGTGTTCTCCTCATGAAAACTTACGGACTTTGAAAAGGACTGGGGAAGCACAATGGTGAGATTTACAGCAGACATAGCCACAGTATTAAAGCAAAAATCCTTTTTTCATTTTCTGCTGGATGTGACAGTAGGATTCATGAAGGGAGTGCAGAGTATAAATATAACACAGTGTCATTACAAACAGCCAGATAAATTGTGGGCATTAATTAGAAGGAAGAGTATTGCATAAAGCCTTTTTCTTTAATTATCTCAATTCTAAAACTCTGTCATGGGATGTTTGCTGAATAAGATTCTCTGTATAAGATAGCGTGAGATCTAAATTTCTGTTGCTCCAGTTATGATTTTTGGGTATCACATCATTGAAACAGGGCAACATTGTCTAAGCCTGTGATTGAAGGTACAGTTGTCATGGTCCTGGCTCATCTTATTTGATTGTCTCTGGCTTTATGCTGTGTTTCTGGCAGAGATTTCTGAAAACCACATGAGTCTTCCATTGATCAATGTCCTATCCTCTCCAGTATGTTCTACTTCTGAAATGAAGGCAGGCATGCAAGCTCCTAATAGTCTTCCTTCGAACTTTCATGTGAAAAAGTTACTTGATCTTCATGGAAAATGAGGTTAAAGTAAAAGAATCACAACTGAAAGAAATCTGCTTTTAAATTATGCTGGCAAGCCAGGGACCTCTCTCACATTCATCCATCTCTGCTGACTTGCTGCTAAAGGAAAGCCTCGTGAATGTTGGATATTTTGTGTTTAGGCTTCTTTTCCCATCTTAGCAGAAGCACTTTTAAATCATCCTTCAAACAGCTCTTGCAGGCTTGGACAAAAAATCAAGAATTTAATTTTTACCCAAAGCTAATATACAAATATCCAATTTAATTTTTTTTTAAATTTATTTTGCAGAGACTTACACCACTTAATTTCTGAGCTGAAACCTAGGGTCAAGTGGTTAAAAAAGCATCCAGTCTGCCCATTCTTTGGCAGTCTCACTCCCAGCTCAGAGACTTTCACTGCTGGCACTGAGGCCATTTCCCTCTGGGTGGCTCCAGTGACCCCACAAGTGTCAGCTTAACTTCCTTCCCACCCCACACTCACACAGTCAGACCAGGTTTCCTTCCCAGATCCACCCCAGCTCTCCCAGAGCAGAGCTCAGATGACTCTTTCCATAAAGACTTTTGTTCATCATGCAGCAACACAGAAACAGCCCCAGCTGATGCCTCCAAGGAGGACCCTCAGCAAAAGAAACCCAAGGATTTTATACCCTCCCAGTCTCTCCTCACACAAGTCTCTCTTTCTCCTGAGTCCTCTGCTCCTGCTGCGTCTCCCAGAGTACATCCACCCATCTTTCACCCTTTGCTACCCAAAGGGTTGGTGGCTCATGGTCTCTTATCTCTGGCTCCCACTCGAGGCTCAATCTGCATTGAACAGTTGGCAAACTGATCTACCTGCACCAGATTTATTCCTCAATACTCCAAATCTGTTCTTTCTTACACAGATTTTCAGCAGCTCTGCTCTGTTGCTCCAAAGGCTCAGGGTTGCATCTTTCGCAATAGATCAAGTATTTTGCTTGGATGTACTTTCTTATGAAATTTTACTTTCTAAAAATGAAATTAAAAGGAAACATCCACCAGTAATCTAATATTGTCTGCTGATCAACCAACCTGATCAATAAAATAACTTAATATTCAAGCCAATGTGCTGAAAGCATAATATGGAATTCAACAATCTCTATATTAGTATGGAAGCTTTGCAATCTACACACAAACATATACCAAAATATACAAACCAACACGTTAGTATCACTCATTGCAACTTTCCTACTGCAAGTTCAAAAATAAGAAAATATGTTGTCTTCCAGTCCATAAATTTCTAATAAATTATTCTGAAGAATATTTCACTTATCTTACTCTAGGTTTAAAAATCCAGCTAGTTATCATTGAAGATCATGAAATTAAATGCTGGATTTGTTATTTGTGTCGCAACAAAGACTGAATGATAGAAATTTCACCCTCAATACTTGTTTTTTTGAAATATTTTATAATGTTTTACATACACAAGTAATAGCAAGTGATATTAAAGATTTGAAGCTATAAAAATAAATTTAATAAATTAAATTAACTAAACAAACTTTTAACAAGAATATTTTAAGGTATGGGTTTGTTGGGCTTTTTTTTTTATTTTCTTTATCCAATAGGTAAATATTAATCACTTTATAAATGTTGCTGACGAATTGGATGATACATGTAATTACTGGGCATAATATTTCGTGGTCCTTTTTAGTATGACAAGAATTTTTTCAACAAATTATTTAGATATGTCCCTTAGTTTGAGATTATAGGTGCGTCTCTCTTTTTTTTTAATTCATGCTCAAGAAGAGCAGCAAATATTATTCTGATTGCATTTTCCTGATGCTTTGCTGATCTTCTTGAGCATGAATTAAAAAAAGAAAACTCCAAAAAGTTCAGTAAAATTAGGCTTACAAACCTGCTGATATTAAGAGAAAGATTGTTATTCTAGCTGGTACTGGATTGGCATTTATAAGTAAACTGGTTTATTCCATGAATGTTAAAGCAACCACAATTATTCCAGGTTCATTTTGGTGTAACTGACAATAGAGTTTGGCCACCTTATATTTTTCATAAAACCATGGTATGCTTGGTAAGCTCCAGTGTTCATAATGACATTCCTGCTCATAATGACATTCATTCACTACTGCACATCCTCTCCACCTTTTGTGTCCTCTTGGTGTTCCAGATTCTACTTCATACAACTCTCAACAATTAGAATTAAAAATAAAAAAAAACCCCACATCAGTCTTTGCATCACATAATTGTATTGTAAACAACAAGAATCAGAGCAGTAAATTAATTTGCCAGCTATAAATATATTTGGTATGAATGATCTGCTGGTCTTGCACTGTCACACTTTTATTATGCATTGCAAGCATATGATTTTAATTCTTTTGGCAGTGTGGGGATTTAGTTTTGTGTTGACAGGGGCAGCAGCATGTTAGTGCATGAATGGTAATGATACTTTTTCCCCAGTTAGGCAAATAAAAATGACAGGCTAAGTCAAGCACTGCACTGTACCAGAATGGATTTTAAAAACACATTATTTGGTAAATGGGAAAAGACTGTTTTAACATAACAATCATTTATTGAAAGGATTTAATTAAATCTGTACCAAATGTGGGTAACAGAAGGAAAGTCTTGAGAGAAAATTGGTCATTTAATAAACTTCCATTGTCTTTAAAATACTGAAAGCAGTATAAGTCATAGTGTTTTATCCCTTGGGTAATTAAAGAGTAACATAGCTGGGTTTTGGGATTTCACAAATGTAGAACTCTTGTGACAGTTCAGATTGAAAAACAGACTTATTTTTCCTCTATTTTAGTGTATGGATTCTGTTCCTCCCTTCCCGATCATAAATAATACATACCTGTATGGGAATTAGGTATATCAACCTGAGTTTTCCATTAAAATAATTCATTTCTTTCTCTTTCAATTTATGAATATTTATCAAGGGATTATGGATTAGTTAATAGTATTTCCCCTTAATACATACACAATAATTCACTTGCTCATAAGTCTGAAAAATAAGAGGTGTCTGTCTTGGGACTAGACTGCTCCTAAGCTCCTGCTAGCAAGCTGTAAGGTAAACATTCCTTAACAAGCAATGGCTAAAAAATAGTCTTTCCTCCCTCCATGTGACATGTAGACAGATTCTGCACATAAATTTTTTTTTTTTTTCACTTCAAGATAAGGACACACAGGCAAAACACCTGTATGAGATGTTCATATGTTATCTGGGTGTCCCTGATAACTGAAAAATGCTGTAAAGGGTCAGAGTTGATGACATGGCATGGAGATGAAGTTCTGAGGTACAAAGCCTGCAAAAACATTTCAGAGAGGGATGGGAACAAGCTATTAGGCTGCCAAGAGGTTCAACAGTTAGATTTACTGAAGATTTGAAATCAAATTAGGGCACCACATTTGGTTGATTGATGTCCATGTCAATATTCTACTCTTGAATGTATCATACATAATAGCTGCAGCTTAAACACACTGAAAAAAATATAAAGAGCATTAAGTATAACAGAATGGTGAATCTTTGATGTGCTTGTTTCATATGGGAGATGTATGGTGGGGCTCTAAAAGACAGGTGACTGATTTTGAATGAAATATTTTTTCCTCAAAAACAAAGAAAACAAAAACAAGCAAATGAAAAAACCAAAACAAACCGAACAAAAACCAAAACAAACAAACCAAACAAAAAAAAATCAACCCCACCTCCCATAAAAGACAAATAATTCCTTGTAGTTTAGAATCTCCCTAATTCCATGCAGCCTGGTGTGTCACTCAACTGTGTTTTTAAGGATTCTCTCACAAAATTGTATAGAATAAATTAATTTGCTTACATAGGTCACCATTATCTTGTTGAGATTTTTGGGTTTTTTATTTTGTAGCTGTGTCTGTTCATACTGCAGAGTAGTCTGAGTGGCAGCATAACATTTGAAATTTCTCCAAAATTTTGATATTTGTCACCAGTCTTTGGTCAAGTGGTCGTTTCAGTGTGTTGGCATCTATCTCAGAGGCAAATATCATAAAGTATTCCTTGAGGAGACAATGAGGCAAACTGTACAAAGCCATGAAGAACTATTGTATATGATCTGTGGACTAGATCTTTGACTTAATTTCAGAATACTAGTCTGAAACCAGAAGTTATATTCTTGTTTGCAGGCAGCTGGGATTTTGCTTTACAATATCTGTCCAGTTGTGCCTTATGATGTTATAGAAAGTATTGTCAAGCAGTGCAGAATGTAGACTTTAATTCATATTTTACTTTTGTGTTCTTCTGCAGATAGTAACTTTATCCTTGCAAATGCTCAGGTGGCTAAGGGATTCCCCATTGTTTACTGCTCTGATGGCTTCTGTGAGCTTGCTGGATTTGCACGGACTGAAGTCATGCAGAAGAGCTGCAGCTGTAAATTCTTACTTGGTGCTGAAACAAATGAGCAGATGATTCTTCAAATTGAGAAATCGTTGGAGGAAAAGATAGAATTTAAAGGAGAAATCATGTTCTATAAGAAGAATGGTAAGTCTTTCTTTCCTATTCTGTTAGTCATAAAGAAAGAAACTTAGCATAAATGCATATAATATATAATGTTCATTTCTAAGTAATAATTTAGTTGTCTATCATCAAGCCTATGAGAATAGATTTGAATAATGACAGTAAGGTACAGTTGAGACCATGTTTATATTGGTGTTATTGATTTTATATAAACATGTTACAAAGCTGCACAGATTAAATTCAGGGTTCTAAACTACATTGTGAGAGTTTTTGCAGTCACTATGACACTCTTTTTTCTGCTCTTTCTTATACTGAAGTTTTTACCTCTTAATGTTGGATTTGGAATGAAAATATTCATATTCACCACAAAATAAGATACGTAAATTTTTCAATGCCATCAGTAAATGCTCGAATGTCTCAATGAGCCATGTGATTTCTTCTCAACACCTATTACACATGAACAAAATAATAACAACTTTCAGAAAGTGAAAAATTTATATTCAAGTATGTATTGTCACATAAAGAAAATTTCCAGGCATTAAGCAACCCCATAGACTATTAGAAATTTCAGTTTGCACCAGCAATTTTGACTCTTATGGTGAGACATTCATAAGAAAAATTTCATAGTCAAGATGTGTGAGGCACAGAAGACAGCAGGCCATGATGCACACTTCCCAGCTCCTCTGATTTATATCAGTGCACTTATTCCATATATTTATATTGCCACATTCATTTGATCTTCAAACAGGTGACACTAAGTTTGAGATAATGGCAGGATTTCAACCATGATAACAGAAGCAGAGTGATCCATGGACTCAATGGATCCATGGGTGTTGAGTATCACCTTCTCTTTTATTATATGGCTAGAGTTTATAGGCATATGTCTAGACCACATTTCCTCATAGGTTTTCTCTTCTTCTGTCTTTATAAATGAAACATTTTCCTTTCAAATAATATTACTGCTATTATATGCTTTAAAAACTTATTTTCTAAAGTGATTACTGCATAATTACAGCAAAGTGATTTGGAGTGTTGAGAGAAGACAGCTTCAGTTTCACTTACAAAAAAAAGGAAGAATGTTGTTTAGTTGGCTTGTGTTCATGATTGCTGCTCCTCATACTATGAAAGTTTGAATTTAATCTGGAAGCTCCTGCTAAATGCTTCCTTGTCTTGACTTTTTGGGGAGGCTTGGGAGCGTGTGAGTGTGTTTGGTTTTGTTTTTTAGCATATAGAAGAGACTCACACAGTTTCTTGAAATGTTTTCAGGAAGGTTATTCAATTAAAGTAGTTCCAAGTTGTAAAACATGTCTGGATATAGGGGGAAAATTGTTTTAACCTAGAAGGATAAGAGCTGCTTTTTTCCAGTATTCTATAGTAATAACTGGGCATGATAAGAAGATATTTCAAGGTATTTAAATTAAATAAATAAAGCTGAGACATTCATTTCATCATCTTTGTCCTGAATGATAAATTGTGATTCCATTACATTTAAAGAGGTGCTTCAAATCTGCAATAGCTATGATTAACACAGGCAGAAAGAGATTGCAGGTCAATTATCAGAGAAGTAGCTGAATCACAGATGAATAAATAAAGAGAAATTGTTGAGGCTAAAAGAATTCCCACTATACATCCTACATGCATCCCTCTGCATAATTTGACTGGAAGCTTCCCCAATACATTTTCTGAATAAGAATAAATTTACCCAACTGCCCATTATAGTTTTCATTTCCATGTGTTTCTGTACCACTGGGTAACAGAAATTAATAGGTATTAAAATAACATGAGAGTTTCTTGTATAAAAGCTAAATTTATCTTAAAAAATAATCTTGTATTTTCAACAGAGCTGCAAAGCACAGGCTCCAAATTTGGCAAATCAGCCATTTTAGCTAAATGTTTTTGCTTTGGGGTTGGGTTTGGGGCTTTTCTCAGAGAAAAAAATTTAACTTCTGAAGCTGTTAATCTTATTCAACTGTGTTTTTGTCCAGAAAAAGGTTTTAAAAGTATTTTAAGACATAAGAACTTTAGGAATAATATCCTTGAAATGATTGTGTGGATACTTTCCAGCATATCCAATATGGAAAATCATTGATTTTTTGGGCTCGTATAATGTCAGGAATATAGATCAGTGGGAGACAAGTATCTAGCAGTGCCTAGTTATCACAGGGCCATGTTTCAGTGTCCTGTTTGGGCTTTAGGGCGGCAGAAGGGAACCCCCATCTGCCTTTAGTCTGCTATTTAGCACAGCTTTGCTTAGTTGGCCTAACTACAAGACCAAATGAGCACTTCTAAGCCTCAGGGGTAATTCTGAGCTCACAGAATTCTTCTTGAAATTTCAATAGTTAGTACAAAATTATGATAAAAAATTACTATGAGAGACATGGATGTATGAAAACAATAATTTATTCTTGGTTGGTTCTTCTGGATTGGTCTAAAATGTAGATCATATGTGTCCTGTTTTTTGGGGCAGACATTCAAGGTTACAAAACTGAACATGCATCTACCCCTTAATTGTCACATTTTTCAATATTTTAAATTTGATTTAAACTTATTTCAAAGCTGATTCAGTTTTTATCATTAAATTAGACTGTTCATTCTAAACAAGCAGCTTTGATCCAAATTTATTAAGCTTGAATATGGATCTTTCACAGTTATTTAACCATCATTAAAGAATTCACATAACACCTCTGCTCAGTAATTGTTAATTAAAGGAATGAATGCTATAACTAAAGCAACCCCATCAATCCACATGCAGTTTTATGGAAATTCCAGACTGCTCTGAGCTGATACTGCAGCAGGAGTGGTGTGCAAGAGGCTGGGCAGGAATCTGAATAAAGTGGGTTATTTCTCTGTGTTGGATGAACCACAGTATTTCATTGTCATTTGGGTTTGGATTTCAAGAGAAAAATGATCTTAAGCAGTTGTGCTCTGACCAATCCTCCTGAGACCACAAGAAGTGGATAAGAAATTTTTCTATGTGTGTTCTCATTTGGGAATTTTAATGAATTCTTAGAATAAGATAAACTGGTTGTAACTCCTCATCCTGAGCATTTTCTGCCATGCTAGCAACAGAGCCATATTAGAACCATGGCAGCAGATACAGCAGCTTCAGAGAGAGATGTCTTTTGAAAATTCAACTCAAAATATACTTTTCATCATAGTTTCAGTATTTATTTTGGTTCCTCAGAAAGTCTCTTGCTTTTTCTTTGACAGAGCTATATTAGTTTCTTGAAGACAATCAGAAAAGACGACTATTAAAAGACAAGGATTTTATGATTGTTGCCTTCTTCAGAAAGTTTTAAAATTATATTGCTTAGGAGCTGATTTTTTAACTTTTTTTTTCTGTTGCTATTTCTACATTTTCTTTAAAACATCTGCAATAAATTAAGTTGTCAATTATGATAATAGAAATGCAAATTAACCTTTTGGAATTCAAGTGAGTTGTGAGAAAAATGTTCACTCCCGGATCTCTTGTTTAGAACAATCTAAAAGCAGTTGGACACTATGCTGTGGAATTACATTTAAATAAACCCTTATTTTTCTCCCTGTCAGACCTCTTCTGAAATTTGCCAATAGCAAGTACAGGTAGTTAAATGAGGTCTTTACATTTCCTCAAACTGAAGTACAATTAAGTAGCTATGTGGGTGTTTTTCCTTTTCTATTACAGCCTGAGATAATGCTACAATAAGCCCTATAATCAGTGACTTAGTCCAGTCTAAGCTCTTCATCTTCAGTTGCTGAGAAGGTCACAGCTTGGGTCCCCTATGACCCCATCAGATTTACTTCCTTTGTATCAAAATTAGGTTTGTAATGTTTGAAAAGAGGTCTGTGCTTACATACAACCTTTCAAAACATGCAATAATTCCACAGCCTTCCTTCACTGAAAGGAAATTGGCCTCTTTCTGTGTATGTCTAAGTTGTGTGGAACACAATGTAATCAGCAGTGGCCTCCTGTGATTGATGGACATTTGTGAGACTCCACTGTGGTGACCATCATATCTGTGCACCCCAGTAAAAGGGCTGTTTGCACAAGCCTTTGTGCACAGTTAAAAACCCCCACTGTAAGAGGACTGGAGCAAGCAGGTTTTGCTGGGACTGTCTTTACAAGGTGCCTCAGGACTTGGTTGCAAGCAGAGTTTGCTTTGTCTGTGACACTTAACCAGGACTCAAGGGATATTTTGTCAGCTTCTATGTGTACACTGATTTAAACACTTTCTGGGTTATGTCTTAGGCATGTTCTTGGTCCCTAAAGGTTTGGTAAGTAAATTGTAAGGTCAGGAAGATACAATGTATTCAATTTCAGTATTTATTTCTTCATTTATTACAAGTCAGTAAGATTAAATGAAAGTATTTTATCTCTCCTCATCATTGCATGAGAATATCTGTTTTGGTAAGGCTGTATCCATATCTGGAAGGTTAGGATTAAGGTATTTCACATGGGCAGAGTATGATTAGAGAAAGGAGCTCCTGGATTAATTTGGCAAAAAGCTGTTTGAAGTCAGCAATGACAGCCACAGGTAAATGAAATAAGGCTCAGGCCATGAGACACCATCCATTTCCTCTGCCATGTTTGTGGTTGAATAACTTGGCTAGAGAATAGCAAAGGCTACACAACACCATATATATTTAATGCATTCATTGTGTTAAGAAAACAGAAAAGGGTTTTTTTTTAGAAAAAGAGTTCAATGTTATTTAAAATTGTAGAAGAATTATGAAGAAATTGAAGAGAAATTAATTTCTTTTGAAATGAAAGAAAATTGGTTTTCCTCAGGCTTCTCTACAGAAAGTATCTGCCTTCTTTAACTCTTAACTTAAACTCCTGAAATACACCATATCTTTTGGAAGGTAAGCCCAGCATTAAGAAAAGAGGCATTTATTAGAATTTTCTAACTCTAAAATAAAATTCTGTACGGAGACCCAAATTTTCTTGTGACTACTTTCTACTAGTTTTTAGTGAAAATTTTCCACTTACTAATGTAGAGAAAGCCCCTTGACAAGTTGCTTGACAGAGCAGTTTGTAGCAATGTGGCCTCACTGCTGCTCCACTGCTTCTCTGCCTTGAAAACCTCATCTAAAAATAAGAAAGCTAAAAAGCTTTTGTGGTTGTCTTGCTCACATTTGCTAAATTATAGTACAAAATACAGGAGGAGGGAAATAAAAAAAGCAAGCAACACTGAAAAATTAATCTGAAGGTAATATCTAATTGCAATTACCTGAGCCATAAAAAATAATTTGTAACTTTATAAAAGAATATTTTCTTTTTTTTAATTTTGTTTTCTCCTTTCTCTCTTCTTTTTTCTTTTTTTTTCTTTTTTTCTTCTGTTTTCTTGTTCTTTTTCATTTCTCCCTTTCATATAACTCATTAATCATTAGAAAATTTCACTGATTTTTGGGAAGTCTTCCTCTTTAAAAAGCAGTATATAATATAGACAGAGGACATGTCCTTAATTTCCTCTGTTTCACAGAATAGGGAACTTTTGTCTCCTTTTCTCTCCAAACCCTTCATTTGCTTGGCCCATGGCTTCTGATGAAAGGTGATGTGTACCTCTGAAATGTTTTGATGTTTTAGAGACAGTCCCAGCTTCTGCAGCAGAAGAGGAAGGCAGAGCAGGCTTGTGCTCCTCTGTAGTGCCCTGGCTGAAACTTTACAGAGGCCTGGGTGAAGTGGTCAGCAAAAGCCTTAAAGAAGACAAAGCAAGGGGATGAATTTCAGTTATAAGGCAAAAGAAAAAAAAGGCAGCAAAATCCCCTGTGTACAATGTGATCTAAACCATCTGAGGTCTTTTTCTAGAATTTAATGAGACATCAACAAGACTGCAGCTCACTGACAGTGCTGAGACGTCGTTCTGATGCATTCACAGTGATATTGGCTAATAGCTCCTTTCAGCAGCAGCATGATGTATTAAAAGCATAATTCACTGAGAAAAGACTTGTTCTTCTAGAACCACATTGATATGTAAATAAATCTGTGTGAAATTTTCCTGTTCCTTGTTATATTGCTACAACTTGATGCCCTCCACTGCTAACAGATGCAATTACTGTTTCCACACAGGCACCCTGGGCTTCCAGCTGCACCTGGCATGAATGGCTGTTGGTACTGCTGGATGCTATTATTTTTTTTAGTTTTTAAAAGACATTGTGCTACTTTTTATGCATCCATTTCTAGTAAGAGATATTGGTATTAAATTTGGAGTAGGATGTTCATAAGACATCAGACTAGTCACCATTCTATTCAAATTTTTTCTCACAATTTTATGGCCACACTGAGTCTGCTGCCTTTTTTTTTTTTTATGAGATTTAAATCAAGCTTTGGCTAAAAGCTGACTTGGGTGCCTGTGCTTCACCATGAGTTAGGCTGTTCTTTGGATAAAGAAAGTTCAAAGTGTCATTTCTCCCAATGACCATATGCCTCTCTTTGCCTGGCATTTCCTTATTTTGTCCCTGATCCCTAAATCCACGTTCTGGATTATGATGCAGACTATTTGCCACCCCCTGTGCTGACCACCGTGATGGTTTCTTGCTTTAGCTCCATAGGTTTTGGAAGGTGATAGGAGGCTCATGTTAGCACTGTCTACTGAACCCTCCCACTGATTTGGGTAGGAAATTGCAAAAGCAGTTTGATTTCATAGAGCAGTTAAATAACGAGAAGCTTAAAACCTGCTGCTTTCCAACTGGTGGGGTTACTATAATTTCATTGGACAGGCTCAGAGACTGTTTACAGCTTGTGCTCACATGGACTCAAGTGGTGAATTGGGAAGATTAATCCTCTCTACCACGTTACATAATTGCTCAGTGAGTGTTTCAAAACCCTTCTGTACAAAACCCTTGGACCTGACAGGGTGGGATTATCAGTTCAGATCCATGACTCAGCTCCATCTCAGGCCCCAGCTTTAGCCCCCTCCTTCCAGAAAGGTGCCCAAGGACTGCATGTGAAGTACAGGTTCAAGCTCTTGAATCACAGCCTCAACAGAAAACCTCTAAACTTGCTGAAAACTTCTGAATAATATGAACAGATAAAACAAGGATTATACACAAGGATTATAAAGCAAAATATTTTCTGACCAAACCGTGTGGGAAAAGAAGTGTAGAATAACTTGATCAGTTTCTAAAATGTAGCCTTTCAATGCAAGTGCATGAGTAACCAGTAGAATCCCCTTTTTCTCTATGTCATGCCTTTAGAAAACTTTATGAATAAGCACAAGGTTGCAGCCAGTACCTCTTCCAGTGCTGGGAGATCTCCCATTCTGCAGATTCCAGACTTCTGTTTCTAGGGGCTGCCACTGCTAAAGACACTAAAGTGAGAATCACAAAGTTTTTTTGCAGATATTTTAGTTTATATAATTATTGCTTGTTTTTTGAAACTGAAAATGTGGGGTTTTTTTCATAGGTGTAGTGGTCTGTTTGGAGATTGCTGGGTTTTTTGATTGCAGCAAATTTCACATTATCTTTGAAGTCTCTCTTTTCAGATAATAGAATAATGAGCTTAAAAGCAAAATAATGTAATTTGAAAACAAGTTTCTGTTAAGGTGAATGTGTGCTTTAACTCCTTCAGATGTGAAAATATAAGGTGAAATTTCTGAATAATAGATACATTTTATTCATATATAATGAATATATGAATATATATACGAATATATATCTAGACATACATATTGAATATATATACGAATATATATCTAGACACACATATTGTATATGATCATCTTGTTTTAAAAAAAAATTCTTGTGTTCTTTTCAGGAGTGCATCCCTCAGTAGGCTGAGAAATCATATTTACTGCTGTGTTTATATCTACCTCTTGACCCTGAAAGTCCAAAAGGAATAAGGATCATAGGTTATAAACACAGTTTTAACAATAGATTTCAAAACTACAATATTCAATGGAAAGAAAATTTGGCTTATTTGGAAATTGCTTGAGTGAAAGCAATGAAGTAAAGACTAAATTGATGAGGAAGGATTGAGCCTGACTATTTCTGAAGCAGCCTGTATAAAGATATTGAAGAAACTCTCTTTTGTTTATTCTGTTGCTTTTGTTTGGTTGGGTTATTTTTCATTTTAGCCATAGATGTTGTATATTTGTTTATATAAGTGTATTGTCTCAATTAGTATTTTCTCAGGAGTTAGTTGACAAATGCTGAATGCCCTGTACTAATATAACTGTGATAAAGTAATTATCATTGGAGGGGGAGGAAAAGTAAGTTGCAAACTGATAATGTTTATGAGTCTGCCCTGAAGCTCTTTGCATTTAAACAGAACGCATCTCACTGACTTAACTTAGTTTTTAGATAATCCTGTGTGTTTTGCTAATTGTCATAACTGCAACCCAGTAAATGTATTACATCAGGGAAGTACTTATCTCCCTAAATGTCATTTTCTTTTCTAATCTGGATGGAGATAGGAAAAGGAAATTAGGGCGGACGAAAAGAAAGTGGTACACTTAAGGATAATGTATCTCACATGGCATTAAAAGGCATTGCTTAGTTCTCTGCTTTTGTTCAAGGAAACTCAGGGTAACTAGAGGATTTTGAAATGGTTTTATTAACTAGGGAAGATAGTGGAGCTATACAAGGAAAGACCAGAAAGCTGAATGAACAAAGCTGAAATGTAGATGTGCTGGAGTTCATAAATCAGTTGTATAAAACATTCACTGGAGACCGAACTAGCTGTTGCATGCATTGTTCCACTAAGGCTCGAAAAGACATGCACTCAAACTAGGAGCTGCCATAACACTGACAGTCTGTGTCCAAAAAGTGACAAACAGAAACTTTGGGGTTGTGAATTAAGCTTCTCTCTGCCTATCATTGGCAGTTTGCAGGAGAGGCAAGGATAGGATATTGCTGTGTGGAAAAGGGTCTTCTCTTAGGGCATCTTTTCCCCCTTTTCATCTCTCCATCATGGCAGAGATGGCAGAGAAAGTTGGACATGCTGGACAGTATGAGACATATAAGACACTGGATTACCTAACAGCAGAAGGGACAGAGCACAGGTTGAAGCTGGGCACAGAAAAGGCTGGGAAGACATGAAGGGATGGATTTGTGTATCTCTGATGAGATATAATAGATTAGAATAATTGCCCATAGTACTCCATACGGAATATAGAAAATTGGGGAGATATTTTTAACAAGTTTTAAATCAACTCCACAGGATTATTAATTCCCTACTTATTCATGCTGAAATACAATTTTTGCTTTGTTATTACAGTATCTTACCATCATCTTTCATCTACCAAATTCTTGGGACACAACTGTATTCTGCTTTGAGATGTAAATAAATTTTGGAATGGATCCATTTTGGATGCATCAATGGATTACAAATCCATTTTGGTATAGATTTACATTGATTGTTAAAACTTGTAAGGAGACTTTCAGGATACAAGTGTGATCTGATGGTCACACAGAAGTAGGGGAAACAAGTTCTTGAGTCTTCTTTGCCACTTGTATGAAAATCTAACTCAACAACCTGTTCCCATGTAAGTCAGTTTCATCATAGCTCACATGAGCTCTTAATTTTGCAATTTTTTCTGATCAAAGAATGTCACTAGGTGTAGCAGATAAGCTGGAACCTTCAGTAGCAGAATTCAAGAAAAATAAATTATAGATTTTAGCTTATAAATTTGATTTTTGCAGGGATAATGGAGAAGAATGAGGTAATAATTTGCTTAAAGCAGCAGAACTTTTCATTAGCTGTTTTAATTGGTCATCTTCAAAGTTATGATATTTACAAAAGAGAAAGAATGTATAGCTATAGTTTTCTTGCTCATTTCCTTTCCTGTTCAGTCCAGTTGCAATTTTTTTAAGCATTGTTTTCTTTGCACTTTGCTCTCCTCAACAAAATGTTGACATCTTGTCAAAACCACTTAACTTTCAAAATGAAGCGTTATCAGTGAGGCTGGGAACTTTTGGGTAAGCTGATGAAAGAGAGAGTTTGGTTTCCTCAGACAAAGTCTTTGGCATCCCAGCCTGCCAGTCTTGAAGTGCACACTTTCTGTGGTGGAAAAGTGGAAATGATCAGGCTCAGATATCGCTGGTGTTATGATGCAGGTTTATTTTGCTAATAATTAGTAACCACCAATAAGACACTGAGGATTGTAATGCTGAGTATTTAGCATCAATCTTGTTGACAAGTTATTACAGTATCTACATGAAAACATTTTTATCTTTGTCTTCTACATGAATCCCCTGAAATAGGGTGATGTGTTTTAATAGTTTTCTTTAAAGCTTGATTTACATCTCCCTACAAGAGCATTTAGTTTACTAAGCCACCTACATAAACAAAAAGAAATATTCCAGATTTATGATGGCTTGTGAAGCCTAATTCTGCCCTCTTATGCATATATATAATTATTCCTTGAAAAGCTATTGTTTTGTGCCACAAGACTTTTATATTTAGTATGCAAACCATTTAAACTTGCTTTTTTTTCTTTAGATACTTGGGCTCTTATTCTAGGAACCATTGCATTTGATTAATTTGATGTGTTATGTGTAGATTCAGAGCTTCTCAAAGGAGCTTGTTCCCTTTTCTTTATGCCACAAGAAGTGGAGATAGATCACAAAAAAATTTGTGTTTCTTATTTCTGACCCATGAATGCTCCATGAAGGAACAGCATAAAGTGGCTCAGTGTCCCTCTGGAAAGCAGTGTGGCAAGAGAAGTCCTGAGAAATTGAGGGTCTGGAAATGGGTATAACCACACCAGTCAAAAAGTAAAAGGAAGCCTTAAGCTTTTCTTCCTGGACAAAACTACTCCCAGACTGTCAAGAGCAAAAGGAAGCCATAGCTTGGCATGAATAGCACTCATTCCAAGTATTTCTTGGAAAGCGATATTTGTATTGCTTAAAAAGTATGAAGTAAAATTTTAACACAGTGGGTGTAGAGTTTATTTATTTTGTTAAAGAATTACATAAACTTTGCAGACGAGCATCCCACATCATATCTTTATTATGAAACCTCTGCAATACCCAAATATCCACCAAAGATATTTCTGTTCTGAGTATTTCATTGGGCTCTGTCTGGGGTGGGCATGACTACATACCTTTTATCATACGGTGAGTGCACACAGCTCATCAACAGAGCTAATGGTCTCAGTCTGTCCCATGGTTCAAGCAAGCTTTATTTTCTAGTGAAAAGAGTGCTTGGTTTTGAAGGCTACTGGCATTCTAATGACAGAGTTTTGTATAAAATCTCCCTTTTAAATGCTGTGGTCTGCTGACCCTTATTTTGATTTCAGTCTGAGGACAGACTTCTAGCTGTCAAAACGAGGAAAGGTAGAAAGGGTGGTTGAGAGAGTGACCATAAAGCACTCTCTTTTTTTTGTATATATAAAAGGTGGACTATAGCCAAATTGCCTTGTGATAAGATTATGCTTCATTTGGTTTCTTTTCTCCTTCCCTGTGATGTGCTTATATAAGCCTTGAGGATATTAAAATATATTTTGACCCTTCATAATGCAAGAGAAAGATTAGACTCTTTCTCCAAGAGTGGTGGCTTGAAGCAATAAAAATAGTCTGTATATAAATAAACCTCCAAAAGAAATTTCTTTGATAGGCAACTCTTGACAATACAGAAAACCTTTGTATGCATCATCTGAAGCAGGGAAGGAATTTCTGTCTCACAGAGGAGTGCATTCAAAAGAACCATAACAAAATAGGGCACTACTTTTTTTGATGTGAAGTTCTGCTTTTGGTTTATAGAATTATGTGATGCTGGCTTTCAGTAAAAGCTCTGTAACAGATTGCATTGCAGTTTATTTTTCCAAGGATGCTCCTCAATAGTGAAAGAGAGAGAGCTCTTCTGTTCTTGACAGAATGCAACATTATATTGACCTAGTCCTGACCTAAAACAGATCATCTCACCTAGTCTGAAAACAACTCCATATTCATTTGCTCCTTTCAGAGAAAAGGCAGAAAAAACCAAATAAAATTAAAACACAGAAAAAACCCACCAAACCCACCAGCTCAGATTTAGAACTTCTAAAGATTCAGTGTGTAAATACAGCCAGAACTGACAGCCCACCACACCGGGTATTAGCCTGGAACTCTTCAGGAGAGAAGTAGCCTGTGCATGTATTGGATCTGTGTTTCCTTTAGAGGCACACACCATATTTTATACGTTTGCTTTGCTTAGTCAAAATATTTGCAGATATATCTACAGAGAAGGAGAATGAGAAAAAAAGAAATAAAATATGATTGAGAGAAACTAAATGATGACAGGATGTGGGACAATTTCAGTGACTAGTGAACACTGGTGACTAACAAACCTCTAAAGAATTAAACTGTATTTTGATTATACAAAAGAGACAATGAATTAAACCATTAGATATTAAATAGATTTGTCTCTAATGATTAACTATGTTGTAATAACTCCCTTAAACCTACAGATTACGATTTCAGACAATGTTACTGTAACTGAGTTAGGTTTGTTTGAAATGCTGATGCCTGCAACTTTCTTTCAGGTCTTAATTGCTAATGCATATGTATGTGTGCGTGTGTGTGTGTGTGTAGAAGAGACATGTAACAATTGAAAAGAGCAAGAAAAGACCATTAGCCCTCTTGGTGGTGTTTAGAAGAAGGAGTTGAGAAAGACTTCTTGCCCACTGAAACTACTGGCAGAATGCAACTGGGTAGAAAGTTATTTTGCCAGTAGGAGTTTGGCCAGTTTAGAAGTTATGATGGTATTTTGTAAAGACTTAGGTTTCTATTTTTAAGCAGTAAAGTTTCTTAATGCTTCTTCTCCTTGAATGGACCACTTCAGATTGGGACAGTGTGACTATCTAAAACATTTCTGACAGTAATGCTACTGAGCAGTTTTCCCCAGAATTTTTAATAGAGTCAAATCTGTAAAAAAAAAAGGAGAATGTAGAATCAAAGTCAGAGAAAGAACAATAGAAATGTCTTGCTTCTGATTCTAATATGTTTTACCATCTTTTAATAGCAAATCTTTCCTTGCTTTGTCTTCAAAATAAGAATATTTAAACCCAATACAAAGCAAGTCTGCTTCTTTCCACAGGTTTTTCTGTCCTCCAGCTTTCTTTTCTCTTGTTCTAATTTCTCCATGTCCCTTTTTTAAATACCTTAAGTGGAAGTGCTGCCAGATTGCTGAACTAGTAATGTTAGTCTCAAAGGTGCCTGTGTGACTCTTGGAAAGTTTGATCAGGGCACAGAAGGCCAGATGAATTTCCTTTGAAGCAAATTTTTTTACCTTTAACTGTTGTGGTGCTTCAAAAGAAAAGCTGCTCTTTCACCTATCATGCTCATCTACAGTGTTCAAAAGGCAACCAGGGAACTTCCACTTGAAAATCTAAATTATAAAACTTACCTGTGATCTTCCTGTGCCCAGTTCTTTTTCAAAACTGGAAACTTCAGAAGACAGCACAGCAGGAAGTGGCTGGTCTGCTTGCTGTGCCCAAGGAGCCCTCCAAAGCTGAGCCCTCAGCTGATCATTTAGCTGTAGTCAGCTGGGGCAGGGAACCAGTCCTGGTTTTTTTTTCTGAATTTAAGTAGACTTTTGTTTGTAAATGAACACTAAAAATAGGACGTTGTGAAGCAGCAGATTGTGGAAGCATAAAGATGTACAGAAATTTTAAACTCTCTAGTAACACTTATATCTCTTATAAATAATATTTGTGGGCTGATGGTGGGTGGAAGTAGTTAGCATTGCTATCTAAAACCTGAAAGAGACAAAAGTCTGGTCCTGGGCTGAGTTACCCCAGAATGGATGGGAGTGGGATCTAGGATGCTTGCATCCTGGCATTAAATATTTTCTTCTTCCAAGTGGTATTGATAGAAAACTTATGAATTGTTTCATTGGAATTGAACAACATATCTTTGCAAAGAGTAAGAATTTATTATAAACTGCATCATTATGTAGCAGGTGTGGACAGAGAAAAGTTGACAATAATTAAAAACATTGTCAAACTCAGTTTTGCCCAAATTCAGTCTTAAAAAAGTGAATATTATGACAGTAAAGCTGATATTAATTTTAGAGATGATGTGTGGTATATATTTCACTGTCTATGCAACGAGTTTGTGTCTATTCTAAGTCTGATATCTGATTAAATTAAATGTCTTTGTATTAGTGAAATGATGCTCTGACTAGCAGGTCTTCTGTCAAGAAGTTTTAATGAGTATCAAGTCAGATGATTAAGGTAGAATGATTCTATAGCAGACATGAATTCTTCAGATGCCAAGTTAACAAAGAAAAAGCTATTCCAGGAAATAAGCAACATCAGTGTAGAGTTCAAAGGAAAGCATGGTTTCAGAGGAGTAAGCAGCTTCATTAAACACTATTAATGATCCCTGTAGATAAATTTTGCATTTAAATTAATGTCTTGTGTCTGGAGAAAGCAGTATTACAGAGCTTCAACCAGTGATGCAAAGTGACTTACAGGAGCTGAACATCTGTGATTCCGTGACTACTGACCTCCTAAATAAGCAGTTCACTCTTTTTCCCCCCTCTCTCTGCTAAAAGACAGCTGTTTGAATTAAATTCATTCTTTATCCTTGCAGGGTCTTCATTCTGGTGCTTACTGGATATTGTTCCTATAAAGAATGAAAAAGGAGATGTCGTACTCTTTCTGGCCTCTTTCAAAGACATAACAGACACAAAAGCGAAGATTGCCGCAGAAGACAAAAAGGAAGGTTTGTGAGAATTGCAAAAAAAATGATAAGAACCAACATTTATATGTTTTTAAGAATTACACCTGCATGAGCATCCTCTCACATATACGCTATTCAATATAGACCTCCTAGTTTTTTCCAAAGAAGAAATTAATGTATGTCATGGAATGATAAATAATCTGTTTGGGTTTTTTATTATTTACATACTGCTGCAGGTTCTGTAAACATAGAATTTAGGAGACAGAGTATTTTTTCCTAAAAATTAAAATTACTTTTATGTACCATGATTTAATGCATTTACTTTCTGGATTTACAGAAGTATATTTTGGTATTTTGGAGAAGATTTGGACCTTTACAAAAGTTCCATCTATGAATCTGATTTCAGCATGGCTGAGAGTAAATGAATGTGTTTTTTCATTTTTTCCAATAAGCAGAATTTCAAAGAGCTTTAGAAATTATTTTGCCTATTGGTAAGCATATATTTTCTTGTGTCATCTCATTTTCATTACACTTTAAGTTGTAAGACTTATTATATCATCAGAATTATCCAATAGTATAAGAAATAATTTCTCTCTTTTGTTTGCTTCTGAAAGGAAGCACTGCAAAGATTCTGTTTCATGAATTTGGAAAATTGTCTTATGGTAATGGCTCACAACTGCCATAAAATAATTTTGACTGTATAGTGTAAATAAGGTTTGCTAAATTTTGGTAACACAAAACAAAATCAGTGTAGGGGAATGAAGGTTATGCTGTGAGCAGTGAGTTGTACATCAAAGGCAGTGAACTTATTCTAAACTTGTATTTTATAAAGGTATAGTGGACCAAGTCTTTAGTTTTGTAATTTTTCAGTCTCTAAGGAACTGCTTAGAAAGAGTTCATCTGTAGACACCAAGAGTGGGTCTCAGAATTCTTTAAAACACCATTGGTGTTGAATTTTCCAACCTGGTACTACTCTGGGACCTATTTAAGTTTTTCATCCCGTGATAGCCATTGATCTCTGCATAAGTCAAAAACTACATAGCTACGGCCCTTAGAACACATTTACTCCTCATGGATTTTTTAAAGTAGGGGAACAATTATTATTAAACATTTTTAGGTTTTAAATGTTCATTTATCACCAAAAAAGTTATATTTCAGTTACAGAGGTGTGTGATTCAGTATTCTATTATGAAATTTTAGTACTTTAAACTGTAAAATATTATGCTTTCTTGTGCTGATTAATACTTATGCTTACTATGTCTGCCACTTGTGTATGTTTGGACAAATAATTTCACCTTTTACGTTATTTTCAAGCTCTGAATATTAGAAGGTTTTCTGGGGGAGGAATTTTTCATCCTTCACTTTTTGCAATGAATATATTTGAAAGTTTCAAAGCTGGAAGACTGAAAAATGGTTTTGAAGTAGTAAACAAGTACATTTTACTGCTTTTCCTTACATTCAATTTCATCCAATTGCTATCCCTTGAAGTAAAAAAATAAAAGTATGAAAAGTATTTTATCTTGTTTCTCCTTAAGCCTCTGAAAAGCTTACTCTTATCAAAGTTTTAGGAAAGTAATTTCTTAAAACCTGATACATGGAACTATGTTGGAGAGAGATTGTCAGAACAGCACAGAACATGTGCTCTAAAGGTTAATGGTTTACTTACAAGTGATGCAAATTTTCAGGATAGACTCAGTGAGAAATCACATTTAGTCCAGGGATGACTTGAAATAGGTATGTTGCTGATTACTTGCAAAATGACAGCTATTGTTTATCTGATAAACATTTTGTAGCTGCGTGCTTATTTTAGGATGGATTAAGATGGTCTTTGATGTGGTTTCATATCAAATTATATATCTAAGCAGATTTTAACTCCTGTTTCCTGTAGCATGTTTACAAATTAATACAAATCTGCTGAGTGCTGACACGGGAATGCACTTGTGCAGGGCTACACCACACCAGCAAATGCCCATTCAATTGCCACAAGAATAAATATGGACACTTGGCTTTCTTCCATGATGTATTTATTCCTTGGAGTATCATCCTGAAACTTGGTTGTTCTGTTGCTTCATAATAATTTTAAACCATGACAATCATTTTCTGTTATCAGCATCATGGAAGCAGAAAATAACACTTAGTGTGGGGCCTTGGCAATTATTGCATTTTATTAACTAGAATGAGAAAACAAACAGGATTTAACCATTTATTCAAATTTTCTTTTTAAGTTCAGCATTTTAATGTTGTGTATATCCACTTGAATACATAAAAATAAATGTAGAGGTATACCAGGTCTTTTTTAATAACATTGAAATTCTTCCTCTGCAGAGTGATTTACTAATCATCCAGGGGTGAATATCATCTCATTATTTTCAAAAAAGAATTCCCAGTACAATCTGTGCAACTCATTCAGTACCTGAAATTTCAGAATGTTTAACTTCTAGAAGTAATTGGTGCTTCTTTACTTAGACCACAATTACTATCAGGAATGTACGATGCAACTTGTATTAAAAAAAGCTTGAGTTTTTTGGGGTTTTTTTGGATGTATGAAAAAACCTTTTTAATGCTTACAGATTGATTTACTTTTTCAAAGATTACTGAATCTGCCCTTTCAAAAATCAAATAATTTTTAAACTTGTAGTTGAATTGCTTCAAGGTAATTGCCATCATGCACAGTTTTCTATTGCCTTTTTAGCATATCACTTGAGGTTAGACTGTGTATGGAAGGAGAACCTAGACAAAAACATTCTCAGTGTGAAAGTATCCTGCCCATGCAAGGCCCCTTTGGCAATGTTTTTGTTTCAGTTGCTCTCTTCTGTTTTCTGCCCAGAACTGACTACTGACTTTTATAATTTTATGGGTCATTATTAGTTATATTCCATCTCATTTTAATGTCTAAACTCCTTAGAAAACTTATCTAATAAAATCCTTCCGTGTTCCTTTTCTCTTTAATCTGCCCCTTTGACATCCCACCAGCACTTTGTGGTAGCACACTTTCACTGGTTGTGCTTCCAAAAGCCTTCTCCAGACCCCTATTTCCTCAGGTCTTTCCTACTTTTGATTTCACCTGTTTCTTCTGTAAAATCTTGTTCTCCTTGTACTTTTACAATGACACCTTCCTGAACTTTATCTTCTGATTTTATGGCCTCTTTCTTCTTGTGCATTGTGTATTTACTTTTGCAAATCTCGGGAGCCAATGCTGTCTGATTTTCTGCAGACGTTTTCTTATCAATTTTATCTCATCTGTTCACACAACGTCAGTTGCTCCATTGTGCCAATGTGCCTTGCAAAAGTCCACCTTTTTACCTTATTTTCTTTTACCCAGCCCAAATGTCAGATGTCGTCTGTGACCTTTTCTTTTGAATGTGTCATTCTAAATACAAATTTAACAGGGTTTTCTCCTGCTTTTCTTCTCTCTATAAAAGTTTCCAGTGAAAAGAGTTGTATCAACCAATGGGAGAAGCAGACTTTGTTCTAAGACTTTCACATAAGAAAAATGGAAAAACACATGCCTGAGAAGTTTGACAGTCTTTAAGAGCTCCTGTGAAAGTCAGCAACTTTCACACTTTGGTTTGGTTTGGGTTTGGTTTTTAAGTCAATTTGACGATATCCTTAAAGGCTTCAGTTTTTCAGTTTTGCTAATTTGCCTTCAACAATACATGTTTGCCCTACCTGTAAGTTTACTGTAGAAATATGCTCTGCTTTCCAGCTGCTTAATAATATCTGTAATCATTTTGCTGTTGAAAAGCAACTTGCCACCTTTTTTTCCTAAAATTGTGCACTTTAAGCAAATTGATGGTCTTTTCAATATACAGGAAATGGTTTGTTTGCTTTTTTTTAATAAACTGTTTCTTAAGTGGATTTATGGAATTTTATTTTAACATCCTAACTTACAATGAGCTACTTTTTGGTTTGAAGTTCCATTGTCCTTTTGGAGGAAAAGTGATTAAACTGAAAATTCTATTCTCCAAATCTGGACTCTAGTGAAACATAACTGGGTCAGTGCTTCTTCATTTCTGCATATTGCACTAGAACATATGCAGGAATTTAGTGGAAATACAGGAATCCAAGTAGGAAAATAGGAAATTAAATTATTCTGTGACTATTTTTAGACCTCAAATCTGTGTGCTAACCTGGAATAATTTAGATTACATAGATGCAGGGTTCCACTGCTAGAGTCACTGCTAAAATTCCTCTGATTAATTTGACTCATTTCACAAAGATATTGGTAATCTATTTGCTTTTGTTTTGTTTTGTTTTGTTTTTTATTATGAAAAAATTAAACTCTTTGTTTGAAAGCAATTATTTTAGGAGAGATTTTCTCAACTTTATTCCAGAATTATTATATAAATGTGTGTAATATATAGTAACAACAGAACCCCACAATATTTGAGGTGGGAATGTCTGGAGATTATATAGTACAATGTCCCCTTCTCAAAGCAGGGTCAGATTGAATGGATTGCCCAGGAACACATGCAGATATGTGCTCAATAGCATGAAGGATAGAAACTCCACAACTTATCTGGGCAGTGTTTGACTCTCCACAAAGCAAAAAAAAAAAAAAAAAAAGCTTTTTCTTAAACAGAATTTCATGTTTTAGGTTGGTCTGCCTGTTGGTAAAGACGCCTTCACTCTTGAAATAATGTGAATTAAAAGTTGGACTACACCTTCTGCCACAACAGATTAAACTAAGCTGCATGTTATGGTTCAACTGTCTGGCTTTTTCTGGCTTCTTAGTAATCCTTACGTCCATATGAACTTCTGAGGAGACAGATTTATTTTGATTATGCATCATTTGTTGGAGGGAGGAGTTAGAGTTCTATTCAGCGTGCCAGAAGTGAAATACCATGTGCCAAACATTCTACATTCCAGATTTTTTATGTTGAAAATGTCTATTTGGAGCAGTGCTGGTCTCTTGTAAGAAATTCTGCAATGTGCACTTTGATTTATTCTGCTTAATTACTGTCTCAGCTACTTCATGATTGCTCAAGCTACTGCAGGGAATATTCAGGAGACAATTTTTCATTTTAAAGCTTCTTATGCCTGTCAGGAGGCAGTATGTTGGGATGGGGAACACAACCATACAGTCACCTAGACTTACAATAACCAAAGCAGTTAAAATTGTTTCGGGATGCACAAGCACCATGCAGTTCAATCAATGGAGGAGATGGGATAGAAGCAGAGTTTTGCCCCAATATTCCCACTGCCCAAAGGAAGAACATATTGAGGAAACCTTTATTCTGCAATGACTCAGTTACATCCCCCCTAGAATGATTTTGCTCCTGGCTCACCATCAAAGTAAGAATGGTCTGAAACTCTTCTGCCATCATTAAAGAGAAACTCCTTTCCTCCTGGTCTGTGGACTATAGTTTAAATAATTAGGGGACAAAAATAGAGCTGCCTTTCTCTCCCTGTTCCTTCTGGCATTTGAGAGCATGTAGTTGCTCTCCCTCTCACCTTTTCACCTTCTTATCCAAGCAAATAAGTTTTATTTGAGCCTTGAATCTTTGGAGACATATCAATCTTTGTAGCTCTTGCTTTAGCCTTGCACCGAGTGTTAAATGCAAGTGGCAGTTCCATTCCAGCAGCTCCCAGAGAGGCACAGGGCATGTTCTGGAGCTGAGGGAAAAGTGTCCTTTGTGATATATATAGAATGTAAATGAGAAAAATGACAAGCACAGTCTGATTCTTGA
This sequence comes from Agelaius tricolor, assembly GCF_023055355.1. Taxonomy (NCBI): domain Eukaryota; kingdom Metazoa; phylum Chordata; class Aves; order Passeriformes; family Icteridae; genus Agelaius; species Agelaius tricolor. Next base: position 35,053,314 of record NW_027269266.1, read on the forward strand.
GCAAATGCAGAGCAGCAGAATATTATGGGATATTCTGGAAGGTTGAGAAAATATATACATTAGCAACTAAAAAGTTCATACTCACCATTTCCTAGATAAATTTATGCCATTGCTTCCAGATTTTCCCTAGAAAACAAAGTTATCAAGGTGGGGGAGAAGGGAGAAGTTGTTTGTTTGGGTTTCTGTTTTGTTTTGTTTTGTTTTTCACTTTGCTGGCAGATTGTTGAAAAGTATCTTCAGACATTCCTTTTAAAGTTTGAAAACTCAGCCATGTAAGATAGAAAAGAAAAGCATGGAAAAAATGGGGAATATCTTCAGTATATATGTTGCTGAAGCACTTTTCAAAGTTGTGTGTGTGTGGTAGGTGATTTTTTAACGAGTCAGACAGTTTACAACTTTCTTATATAATTTACAATCTTTCTTATTTCTGTGGGAAAAAAAAATCTGAAAAGGGAGAAATATCGTTAAAGATTTTTACTGGCCTAGACACAGCCTGTTATCTTACATTTTATTAAGGGACCATGATGATTAGAAAGCATATTTCATGTGTAGTTTATGTTTAGAAACACATTTAGAAGGCCTTGGGCCATTTGCAAAATTTAACCGTAATTACAGTTATAGGGCATGGAGTTCATGCTGCAGCTCCTCAGAGCAATTCTGAGGTCCTGTAAAGACACAGCAGGTAAGATCTCTTACAGATGGATTTACAACTATCCCTCCTAAATTTTGTACTTATAATTGTAAAACAGGCTGGGCTTAGGGCCAGTCACTCTGAGAGTCTGAGCATATAATTCCTTGAGGGATAATCAGAGATACTTTCTGGGTCTTCAAATGACCACATGGAACATATACACAGACATCATAGGATTTTGAACTTATATATTTCTTAAGTTAAAAACTATTATTTAAAAAATCTATTCGCCCTCCCCCTGCTGTTTTAACGCAGGGCAAGTTACATTGATCACTAAACATTTTTATGGGGGACTTATCTGATTCTATATTTTTCAAAAATCTATTAAGTCTTCGTTCTCAAAAGACATGCTTTCATTACAAGATAGAAAATTTTCAGGTACATGTTACTATTTTCACTTGAGTAAACAAGGTGTACTTTAAAATCATCATCATCTGTGCAAATTATTTTTAATTATTTTTGCAATTAATGACTTTGAAATTATTATAATCTTTTTCTGAATATAAAAAAGGAGGAAAAAATATCAATAGATTAAATACATGATTAAATTTTATGGAATTAAAGGAAAAGAGAAAACCCTCGGGTTCCATGATTGTGTCCTTAAATATTACACACCTGCAGAGGAAGAGATATTAACACTTGCTGAAGAGAATGAGAAGTTTCTTGGTGACTTAAATAGTTGGCATTATTTCAGTTCTAGGGGTTCTTGAAAAATATTTCAAATATTCTCTTTATTATTCCAGTTACATTTTTGTTCATAATGATATATGAGCATATCATTGTCCCATGAGCTTTGTGGGAATTTTCTGGGGGAAATGCAAACTATTCCTGGAAAAAAACAGTCACTAAAAACAGCTGGAAGTGAGTGGTGACCCAGCTGTAAATCCAACACTACATTTTATTCTGTAAGAACTGACCACTCACTTCAGTTGAATCAATAGACATGTCTCAAATTTGATGACATAATAAAAATGACAATTTTACAATTTGTGAGACAATTTTATAGTAGTAACAGTAGAAAGCTGGCAAATAAACTATTTTTACAGAATTATTAAATAGCTATTTTTGAGCTGGAATATTTTACTTCATTACAAAAGTTCTGTAACTCTTGGCAGTAGTATTAATAAATGAGAAAATAGTTTAAAGTAATTCACTTTCAGAGTTCTCTTCTTCTGAAACTCAGCCTATTGGAATCAGTTGAAAAAAGTTATGTCTTTTGCAATTTTTTTTCCCTAATTATTTTTATGATTTTTATAAGATAGACCCAAATACTGGCATCTAAAAAGGACAATTTGTTTACTTATTTAGTTGTATACTACCATCAACCACCAAAATGGAAGAGGAGAAATAATCTTTCTTTTGGCTTTGTGTGTCTCTTTCCTCACACCTCTTTTTTTTCTTCACAGTGGAAGAATCAGCAGACCAAAATGTGGTTAAGGATTTTTATCTCATAAGCTGTTTGAAGGTCTTTCTAATTCATAAAAACATTAATAGGAATGTATCAAATTGCTTCTTTTCTCTTTCTGTTCAAAGTGAATTTTCTCTGAAGGCATAATACTAAAATTATGATAATCATACCGTTGATTCTGTGTAAAATTTGCCCCTTTAAAAAATGTTCTGTAATAATGTTTACAGAGTATAGCTGGTATGTGTGTTAGGTACATCTTCTTATTGAATCAATTAATCAGTTAACAGAATTTAAAAAGCAGCTAGAAGCTAGCCTGGATCCACCATACAGTGAAGAGTTTTGTGAATTGTTGATTGTTGTTGACAGTGAGAATGTGTCATACAACCAACAGAACTCCTGCAGCCTCTTGCCCATGGTAGTGCTTTTATTCTGTCATTAACACCAAAGACTTTTATCAGTTTTCTATTTATTGGTAACTGCTGGTTTGCTGTCCCCTGAATAATAACTGAAAGTTTTTCCAGATTTTTTTAAAGCCTAGAAAAAAATTAAACCAGCTTTCCATATAATCTGGTTTTAGAGGGTTTTTTGTGTTCATTCAGAGTTGCTTTACACCAGTTGTGTCCTTCAGAATTTCCTTGGTGGTTTGCTTTTCTTGAGGACTGCCTATGAAATGTGTTTTGCGTCAAGCTGTATATGTATGTAAAACCATTGTGTTTCCTGTAGACATCATTGTATATATTTTATTGCACATGGGTTATTCGTGGTGGCCTATTTAAAGATCACACTTTCTGTTGTGGTATTCCTTACCTTATGATGCTAGTGGTGAGGGTTTCCCAAGACATGTGCTAAAAGGACAAAAAGAACTTTATTGCATTTCTTACAGGAAGCCTTTTATAAATAGAGTTGTAAGATGAATAAATGATGGACAAATTCTTTAGCAAATTCTTTCACTGAACCCAGGTTCAAAAGGGAACAATTCAGTTCTTGTAAGATATTCCAGGTAAAAACATCTCTGTGTGACTGGGCTGTGTGGTTGTGACAGCATAAAGATATACCCGGGAAAGGTAACGGGGGAGGTTTATTTCCCTGCCTGATTTCAGAATAGAGCAGCAGGAGAGATCACACAGGTGAAACAATATACCACTGTGTTTTGAGCAGAGAAGAGTCCAACCAGCATTAAAAATCACAGCATTAACCTGGTTACTATGCATGTTCACAGTGTTCCTTCCAGTGTGTGCATGGAGCAGCATCATGGATTTCTTCAAGTCTGTCTGTATCTGGATACCTTTTGGCAATGGAGTCCATTTGTCCTGTTCTACTCTGTTGTTGGTGTTACTGTTCAAATCTAGTTTACACACTCAAAATGATGCTATTTCTATGATAAATTTTCTTAATAGGATTTGGCATTACTTGCTGTTTCATCTCATGATTGACTTCAATTTTGTAAACAATGAAATAAATGAAAAGTTCTTATCTACTATGCCAACTTACCTAGTCCTTTGAGTAAAATGCTAGTAAAATAAAAATGTTATCTTTTTATTCCTCATACTGCTGGCTTAGCTCTCAAAATAGCTAAAATGAAGCAATCTCATTATTTTATGGAATATATTTATAAAGGTGTACACCACACTGCTAAAGAAACCTAAAATTTAGAATTTTCATGGAGAACACCCACTATAGAGTCCATGTAAATCTGGAACTCACTGTTTTTCTTCAGGACTCTTTGAGCAAAGTATTTAAAGAGAACTATGTCTATACTACTTTTCCTAGTTTTGTCAGTCAGGGTTACACATCATGACTTGAGATGGTCACATTTTCACTCTTTGAAGAGGATAGTCAATGTGCTTGAATCAATCTTACCCTAAGCCTAACAGCCCCACCTGCCAAGCAAACAGGGCAGCTGTAGCAATCAAATAGTTGGGGCTGGAATATAATTTGGGCATGGAGCTAAAATTCTTGTGAAAGTAGAAAAAAGCAGCAAAGAGTCATGGTGCTGTCCCTAGTGGTGAACTTGTCTTTCCTTGGCCACTGGACTGCAGAAATACTGCTTAGAGATGCAGGTCTGCAGCTTCACAGCCTTTAGGATAACTCTGTCACACTAGTTGTTGGTAGAAATACCATCTCTGAATAAAGTTACTGCATTGTGCATGTGCTTCCATAACTACACTCCCAGGCTACTTTACATCACCCCTCTATTTCATTCCCATACTACCAGGATATTGTGTTCTGGGATAAATTTGAGAGGTGTAGGTTGCTTTTATTCATTTTCCATGTTTTAGGTAAACACAGGCAAATCTCTTGGATTTTCCTGTGTCATATGAATGAAATGCAAGATCTTAATTTTCTATTTTATGTCCATGCACGCTTGTATTGAAAATTTTCAGTACAAAATCATGGGTTATGATCCATGATCAGATTGGGAGATGTTTCCATACAAGAGTACGTTTGGTATGTATCACACCAGAGGGAACTGTAGGTAGTGGTTTTAATTAATGCATGAATGAGAAAAAGGAAAGCAGTTCTTTCGAAGGGATGCAAGTGAATTCTATGAAGAATGAGGAAAAACTACCAAGGCTGAAACTTTTTTCTAAATAAAGTGCAAAATTTCTGGCCAAAGCAGGTTAGTTCATTTTGGTATTTGGAAAAAAATACATTTCATGGTCTCTCATGCCACAGGTTGTCTGCTATGGAGTGAGCATAGTGCTTCTGGGTCATATCAGGGTTATTCAGTCTTCACTAAGAGAGTGGGGAGGCACTGGAACAGCTGAGAACTGGAACAGAGAAGTGGTGAATGTACCATTCCTGCAAGTGTCCAAGGGCAGGTTTGATGGAGCTTTGAGCAACCAGGAGGTGTCCCTGCCCGTGGCAGGAAGGTGGGAACTAGGTGATCTTGAAGGTCTCTTCCAACCCAAACCATTCCATGATTCTATGATTCTATCAATGTGTCAGACTTTACTTGGAGAACGAGATCATTATAAATCATAAAGAATTCTGGACTCTATCTAATGCTATGCTCAGACTATTCTGATTTTAGGAAATAATTCTTCACCAAAAGTGTTATCAAGCTTGGAACAGGCTGCCTAGGGAAGTGGTTGAGTCACCACACCTGAAAGTATTTGAGAGATGCATCAGAGTGGCACTTGGGGTCATGGTTTAGTGGTGGAGTTCACAATTAGTGATTGTGAATTGATGATCCTAAGGATCTTTCCAACCTAAATTATTCTAGGATTCAATGAACTGCTTAGAAGGAGAGCAGACATACATTTAGTGTCAATTTAGTCAGTAAAACTGACTTTCCAGTTCTTCTGCACTGCTAGGGCAGCACATACCTATGAAAGCTTGTGAAAAGTTGTCAGGGTTTATATTTCTGATTTATACCTAAGAAGTGGATCTTTTGTTTTTTTCCAAAGGGACAAGAAAAGAGTTATGCCTCCTCTTTCTATTAACCTTAAATGGATGATTGAAGCCTCAAGTTCTTATAAAAATACAAGAAAAGACAAGCGTTACAAAGACATTTGTGTCTGGATGTGCTTTCTTTTGCTGCAATCTTCTCTCACAAGATTGTAAGAAGTCTCAAACTGTTAGGAGGCTAATGTTAAGCTTAGCAAAGAGGTGTTCTGTTATTTTCTTTTCTTAGAAAATATTCTGTTATTGTCGTGTCTGATGGTTGTAGCACTATATCTATGTTCATTTGAAAGAGCAACCAAAAGGACAGCATTAAGAGTTAAAAAATGTATTACTACTTTTCTGATAAAGGGCAGATAAGACTAAATTGCAAGCATCCTTTTTAAGAGCTATCTTGGTGGGGGGGGTTACCATTACACAGGAAGGGCTGTGTCAAAGCACCAGGAAATAGATCCCAAAATCTGGGATTTTTCTAGAACAAGATTTCTCACTGTTTTTGAGGAGATGAGAAATCCTTTTGATTTTAAGCACGGGGCAAAAATAAGCCAGTTTTATTAAAGTGACTTTTTGTTTATCCTTTATTTTATTCTTGGATCTTTTTTTCTAAGATCAGCCATGGAAAAAAATAAAAAATCAAGTCTGTCAGGCACCTAAATTTTCAAAGAATCATAGAGAAACAGATGGAAGTTTATAAAAAATGAGCGGTCTCTTCCAGAATAGCGAGCTGTAAACTGAGTATGACAAGAAAAGAGAGAAGTTACAGAAAATCATCACACACATGTAGATACACACCTGAGCAATGTAGTTTGCCAAGGCTCAGGATTGATTTCTTTCCTGAAGGCATTGGGAGACCAGAAAGCAAGAGAATTCACAAATGTCATTCACTTGTTTATAAGCTACTGACATGTGCTCTGATGGCGTCTTATGTTTACAATAAATTAATTCTTTTTAACTTCTAATAACAATTACAAAACCTTTTTTGCCACTTCTGGTTAGTAAGAAAATTGCTACTCCATAATTAATGCGATGCTTTCCTTATTGATGTATGCTTTTCTGTCTCTAGGAGTTGAGTGACCCCCAATATTAACAAAGAGTTAATTAATCCTTTGCTTATAGTGTAATCAGCATGTGATGGAAGTCACTTGCTGTGAAAATATGCAATTGGTATGATTTTAAGTGCCATATCAAGTCCCACAGCCTGAGCAGGTTAGTGAGTATGACATCCTTAGTGACTGAAACTCTGAACCTAGGTAGGAGAGAGGGAATCTTTGTAAAGCCAAAAATTACCAGGCTGCTGGCACATAAAATTTAAAACCTTACAAGGACCAAGTCCTCATTTAAGGAGTGGATAGAGAGTGGAACTCTGTCACTAAATATATGGGGGAAAAGGAAACAGTAACTGAATATGCGTGCATTGACTGTTTCCATAGTCTCATGGCATTCTGGAAAGAGATGGAATTGTGGACAGCTTTCAGATCAGTGCTCAGCATAGGACAGAAAGGCACATCTGCGGTTAGGAGTTACAGAGAAAAAACCTGAAGGCAATATTACACCATTGTACCAGGCAAACGTGTATCCATGGCTTGAAAGCTTCATGATGTTCTGCACATAGCTACTGAAAGGATACGTTAAAAGAATAATTAAAAATGTCATGGGTGATCTAGCCAAAGTAAAGAGAAGACTTCCAAGATTGACCAGAGGTAGGGAGATCCACTTCCACATTGGAAGGCCTCATATTGCTGGGGATATTGAAAGAATTCAAGGAAACTCCACCTGAAGGTACCAGGCTTACCTTCTGAACACAGCTCGGTGTGGGTCTCACAAAAGATCACATCACCAAGGCTGTTTTATCTGCCAGCATGGACTGCCTTAGGCTCTATAGGCCTAGGACAAGGACAGGTATTAGATAGGGTACAGCTTGAGGATGAAGCCTGTAGCTAAAGCATCTCAAAAACATTGCTGACCAGAAGCTCAAGAAGAGTGCTTTCACAGCCTGCCTCCTAGCAGATCTGAAGCCTGTTTTATAGACTTCTTTTGGATGCAGTAGATTGAACCGGGTGGCCTCATACAACATGGCAGTTTAGGTTGAGAAAAGGAAAAAGAGAGGCATATAAATAAATTTAAAGAGAATTTCAAAATCATATGACAAAACCAGGCTGCTATAGCTGAACAGTTCTACAGTGGAGACCCAATTCAATTGACTTAAATTCATTTTTCCTCAGAGAAAGAGATAAGCATTTTGTTCTTACTCAGAAGTTAAGAAGACTCAAAATTTAGTTGTGTAAGTGGTTTGATGATTGAGAGATTATTAAAAAAAAAAAAAAAAACCATTACTTTATTTGGGTCTTTTCCAAAATAATGATTTTTTTGTTCTAGGTTTCTTCATTGTAGCTGATACCAATGTGTGTTGGAGATGGAAAAGTTTGAGGCTTCTCCATCTCCCCCCTTCAACTTTTGAGTAGTGGCTCGGCTTCGCAGTACAGAGATTTTCCCTTCTTGTTTTTTTCTTTTCTTTTTCTCCCTTCTCTTTACTGACAAGTTAAAAAAAAATCCTCAACTAGAGAGTGCTTTTGCATGAATTACATGAAAACTTTTTACTGAGAAGTTTGGAAAATTTTCCTTCCTACACATTTTGTTATGTATGGTTTTGTGCTGTTAAGCCAAAAATACATCAGTCTCCTATAATACAAATCTTTCTTGCTTCTCTAGGCAGGTTTCAAGATGTAGCTATTTTGCTTGCTTCTAAATTCTGGCTCTGCTAATTAGTTTTGTGTTTTGTTAATTTTTTCCCCCTTAATTTGTATGCATTCAATTGACTTTAATTAAACCTCCTTGACAGACGGCTTCTTCCTTTAGTCCCATAATTTCTTTTTTCTTAATCCTGACACATCACAAAAAGTCTGCTTTCATTTACTCTGGCATCAATTCACTGTAATTCCATCAGAGTGACTGGAATTACTTTGAATTTACTGCTTTATAAGCAAGAACAAAATTTGTTCCCATGATTGACAATTACAGACATTTGAATGGAGGTAAAAACCACAAACCTTTCCAAAATAATGTTCAGTCTTTACTCTTAATGGGTTTCATGTCACCAAGGAATATGTCATGTGATTTTGCCAGTGGCCATGTGGTGGGAAAAGGAATCTAAACACATGAATGTAAGAATTGGTTATTACTAATGAGCAAGCTTACAAATTAGCATATTCTGACATAATGGAAGCCTAGTACAAGTCAGACTCTCTGTTTTTTAAAATTAAAAGGTATTTTTTTTCTTTCTGTGAAGTGAGAGAGAGAGTAGAATCACCTCAAGGATATTTTCAGTGGTTATATCTAGACATCCTTCCCTCTGGTCTGAAACAGTAGAAAGTACATTTATCTTATCTGTGAAATCAAATGTTGCAATTACTTGCTTCTGAGTTGTGTGAAGGCATTTGACAATTAAAACTTTACAGTGGTTTTTATTTGCCCTACAGGAGAGGGGAGGTTTGTTTCTTTGCTGCAAAAGATTAAGCAAAAGAAAAGGTGTGCATAATATTTACATTTCTACCAATGTCTGAAATGTCAGTAGTTCAGGTCCCAAAGGTTAAAGTGTTATTTCCTGATCTTTAATGCACTCTCACTTCTGTTCTGCAGAAAAATGGAAAGGAAGAGGAAGAGCAGGATCACATTTTGAGTCGGCACGCAGACGGAGTAGAGCTGTCCTTTATCACATCTCTGGACATCTACAAAGACGAGAGAAGAACAAATTAAAAATTAATAATGTAGGTGAAACTCTTTTCTTCCCCTACACCCCCCCAGAAAAAAAAAAAAAAGAAAAAGAATAACTTTTGCACTGACTTAAAAAAATCACTGAAGCATATTTCTGCCTACTGTGGTGTTTGCTACCATATAGCAAGATAGTGCATTTACTCATACTGTAAACAGACATTTAATGTCATGAAAACCACATTATAAAATTTCTCAGAACTTAGATTCCACAGGTTCTCAGAATTTTAGGTTCCAATTTACCTTGTCATCTCAATTATTACTATTTCCAAAAAAAAAAAAAAGAGAAAAAAAGAAAAAAAAGAGACTCAAGGTCCTCTAGCTGCAACTCTTAATGCTGTTAACCTCCAAAAGGTCACACATAATTTAGGCAAGTTTTCATGTGAATTTCTCCAACTTTATGCTGTGATATTTATCTTTTAATTTCCTAACCGAAGTAGTAATGTTTCTGTCTTCAAATTAATTCTGTATTCCCCCAGTAACTATAAATAATAAGTTCAATATAGCAGCAGAATGACTTCTAAAGAAATATTAATGAGAAAAAATAACTCTCCTGCTTTGTGCAGTACAAATTAAAAGTTAAAAAAGACTTGGTATAGATTAAGGGCATAAAAATACACAACTGCTATATATGTCATAGGGCATACAGCCACTTCCATTGAATTTAAATCTTAAGTGTTGAAAAAAGATGAAATATTGAAAAATTATTAAATTCTGTTAAAAGATACAAGTGTTTCATATTGAAGAAGCATAATAAAAGTCCGGCAAAATATGACCAGGTCTTCCAGGGATATTTTCATTGTATAGTAATATGATAATATTATTTAGGAACAGACTCTTAAATAGTGTTTGATGCCTTACCTGTACTGGCAAAATACCAGTGCAGATGTTATTTTACCATGTTAAAACATTTATTCTGAGACTAATTTACTAGCTTTAGTACATGGATTTTTGGAGCTATGAGTTGGAAATAATATGAGGAATGCTTTCTTTTCCATGATTAAAAAATGGGCTGACTCTAAGAACAGTGAGAATTCAACTGCTTAAATTCATTAATAAGAACGAAGATTAGAGAAGGCAATGACATCAGTATTTCAAAGGAAACACAAAGAGAAAGGCTGTGACGGACAAGGCAGGTGTAGTTAAGTCTACAGTCATGCAGGTTGTGTCTTTTTAATTTCATAGTGAATAACTTCAAGATCAGAAGTAATCTTAGCTTGCTGAATGCACAATATTGTTTTGGGAGGCTCTTTGTTACTGGAACAGCATTAACCAGGAGCACAGTAACAGTGAGCAAGAATTTTGTCAGAAATTAATGCAGGACAGGTCATGTCCTACATGCTGCTTTTTGGGTAGGGTAGGTGTTTTTTGTTAAAGCTATGAAAGGTGAAAACTAAGAATTTCTACAGTTAACACTGAAATATTGATTGCATAAAACAGTGGTAAAACACAGACTCAAGACAAAGCTAGTCTAATAAGAAAGGTAGTCAGTTCTGGAGCCATATTATGGTAGATTAATATTTTGATTTAGATCAGGAGTGCAATTTTAAAGAAAACCAAAAAGTTATTCCTACTAATTGTGCTTTCATTCACATGAACTGGATTTCTGCAGATGAAATTAAACCAGGAGAGGTGCTCCCAGTACTGGAGCTGTTCAGTTCCTAGGACCAGGCTAGAGATAGTCTGAAAGAACCTCCTCACAGCTCTGTGTAAGGGATGCTTTTTTCAATATCAGTTACTTCATTCCATATGTTCCTATTTAAAGTACTATGTCTTTGTGTATACAAAGATCTCATCTATCTATCCTGTAGAATAATATTGCTCTGCAGTGAGAATTAGTTCAACAGAAGAAGAAACAGTTTGCCAGATGCAGTCCCCTCTTACTCCATTTAATCTGTAATTTATTAGTCTTCTTTCTGCCTCAACATTCACAAAAGTTATTCCATGAACATCTGTATAAATGAATGTGAGGTCTAGGTTAGAAAAAAAGTAACATTTGTTCTTGCCTGCATATGTTATTATTATGTTTTTTTACAAAAACATCAACTACTTAAGGACTCCATTGCAAGAAATGCTTCTGTGTAATCAAATAATTGTTTTGTCTCATTTAACTTTTTTCTCTCTTTTTCAGAATGTTTTCGTAGATAAACCAGCATTTCCAGAATACAAAGTTTCAGATGCAAAAAAATCCAAATTCATATTGCTGCATTTTAGCACTTTTAAAGCTGGCTGGGACTGGCTTATTTTACTGGCAACGTTTTATGTTGCTGTGACTGTACCTTACAATGTTTCCTTTATTGGCCATGATGAGCTGTCTACAACTCGAAGCACAACTGTCAGTGACATTGCAGTGGAAATTCTCTTTATCATCGGTAAGATTTGTCTAGGGATTGTTGTTTGGGATCTCTTTTCTGACATTTAGGATTTTCACAGAATTAATAATATTTTAGAAAAGGAAATAATCGTCCCTTTCTTTTTTCTTTCTTAAAAAGAAAATCAATTTTAGCTGTATGTCTTGATATTTTATCTGAACTTTAGATCACACTTTTTTATTTTTTTTAACTTTAGATTGATTTGGGTAGTCCTGCTGTTACTCTAAAGGGACTTTTGATTTCAAGGAAGATTGAAACCCCTTGTTTCACCTTGGAGATGCCTCAAACCTTCCCAGTATAGGGATGTGCCCTAGAATTGCTACAGTTTTGTTCTCAATCTGTGGCTAATTTTTTTATTTCACACTTAGAAAAGTCATGGACTACAAGCTGAATAGATTTTTTTAAATATCAATGTAAAATTTAAACTCATACTACAATAACACACATGTATAATATCAAAATGCTATATTACTATATATACTATATTGCTGTATTATATGATAACTGGGATGGAATTTGAGAGGTTTGGTCATCTGATACATTCTCTAAACTTTTTATATCTGTGATCCATTTAATTCTTATATCTCTTAAGAATCAAAAAGGAGACAAGGTCATATCTAATAATGTCTTTGTACCAAAGAAATGTTTTGGGTTTTTTTTGGTGGTATATTTTTTCAATTTATTTCTGAAGATTGAAAAGAATCCCTGAATAGAGTCAAACAGATTTTTCCCCAAGATTTTACTGTTGTAATATCGCTCAGTGCTGTCACACTGACAAACTGGAGCTCAGATCTGTTGCTACTTGCAGGTGGAGAAGCTATCATTTCTAAGAAATAAACCAAGTTGGGGATGTCTTTCTTGAACATGAAAAGGGTTCAGATGGGTTCTGAGAGAGAAAGTGTCTTGTTTTGAAAGACAGGTGTCTGCTAATGAAGGCAGGAGCCTCTCTTGAAATGGGAAATGGAAACTCCCTCCCTCCGAATTATAATTTTGTAATTAAGGGGCTCTCAGGTAAAGATATGAGAGTAGGAAAAACTTTTATTTTTCCTATTTATTAGGAAAAATAAAAGGAAAAATAAAACTAAAAGTTAAAATGCAGTAATACAAAAAACAACATTGACAGAGTTAGAATATGAACTGACACCCTGTTGATCAGGGTGTTGGCAGCAGTCCCTTTAAACGGTGGCTTCAGTCCTCCTGGAGTGATAGGCATGGTTTTGTTGAAGCAGTGATCCTGTAGAAGGCTGTAATTTTCCTCTGATGGTCCATTGGTGGTGTAGATGGGCCTGGTCTTCCTCTGGAATCCAGTGGAAAAGGCTGACTGCGGTGTTCTAAATCTCAAATTATATCCAGGTAGGAATGCTTGGCTCCTCCCTCTGGGTGGAACTTCTCATAATGGGATGATGTAATTTCATCAGTCATGCAGTGAGACTCGATGGCCCGTTAACAGAAGACATCTGCCTGGAGGGAGGGTTGGTTGTGGAAGAGATTAAAAAAAAATCTCCCTCACTTGGTTCTGACAGATGGCAATAGAATACACACCCCTGGCCACATCTTGCATTTACAACCTAAGACAGAAAGAGAACAAAAAAACCAAGAAAATAATTTTCAGGTTTGAAGCTTCTTTCCATTTTAATCTTCCTTATTTTTTTGTGAAAAAATACAGCTTAGCTCAAACATTAAAAGCAACATTACAATCTTCTCCAGAACTAAAGAAAATTGAAACACCATAAACACTTAAAAATAACTGAGGATATTTTCTTATAAAATTTTTGAAAAGTTTATTCCTTTTCTCTGTCAGCTTTATTGTAGACAGTAAGACTGGTAGGCGATATGGCTGATGGAAGAATCAGATATTGTGATGAATAAATATTTGTTTCCTCCTTTGGTCATTGTTTTGTCATTAGACTTAAGGTCTAAATGTCTATTTTATGTTCACTATTAGATCTTGGTGGACTCTTTCACATTAATTCAAACAATTCACATTCAAAGATTCTCAAGCACTGCAGTAAGAAGCTTGCATTCTGCAATGCCGATCATCAAGGATCATCCTTGATGTCTTGTGTAAAAAGAGTGAGGTTGTGACTCTTATCAGTCACAGGTTAATGTAACTTTAAGAATACTAAATCAAATAGACCCACTGATGTACCTGGGTGACTATACAAAACGAGTAGACTCAGGATTATAATATTTTGATAATGATATAAATAACTGATTTGTGTTATAAATGTGTTTATTTGAATATAAGCACAAGAGAGTATAATCTTTATCTAACTGATTTATCTGATGTAGTATTCATTCAAAACATGAAAGATGGTGAAATGCTCAGTGTTACTTTTCTGGTTATATATTTTGCTGGAAATATGGAGTCTTTCTATCAGTAAGTCAAAAGCAAAGACCAATAGAATGGCTGAGTAAGAAAAAATAAAGCAAAGAAGATTTTCTGTAAATTTTACTTCATATTTTCTAGTTAGATTTTTAGGTCTGTATCTGTAGTCCGGGAAATCACATTATGGCTGTAACTAGATGCATTCAAAGAAATGTGCATAGAGCACTAGAAGAGACTTTGATTAATCATGTTACTGGTAACCAGAAACACTGTACTGTAGGATACCGATATTCCTCCCCCAGAGTTTGAATAACAGCTCAATTTTCCCCAGAATAATTTTCTTTTTCTAGAGTTATTATCTGATTTAAATCTCCAGCTCTGAGGAAAGGTTTATGGAGTATTTTCAGGACATTGTAATACTGCATTTAAATCCCTGCAGTGAATTTAAAGAAAATAGTATGTTTATGATCATCTCTCAAAGGTCCCTTGTCTGTTAAAATGTTGAATTAATGTGTCTCAGAACACGTATAACTCTATTGAAAGTAGTAAGATTGACAACATACTTAAATTTAAGCATAAGTTTCCAGGCATCTGTTACATCTTTGATGGATTATCTATGTGCTCTGAGAAATGTCAATGAGAAATGTTGAGAGAAATTCTTCTTATGATGCTGCTGCCACAGAAATGCAGTGGGGAGATCTGTCTGATATAGGATTTTCAGCTGTATTACAGCTTTGTAGTCATGGATTGAGGTATCACAAAATAGTCATGGATTGAAGAAATAGAGTCTATCTACTTTGATTTTATTCATATTTGTGAGAAGATGGAGCAATATCCCTTTTATGAGCATGGTTTGCATAAGCACTCATTTGGACTTGACAAGGTCTTGGTTTTTAGCTGTGTTACCCAAGACTGAGTATATTCTTGGGCATATGGTGTGACTCCCGGGGATGGTTCTGTGGATGGCCAGGAACTGGACCTGATGATCCTGGCGGGTCCTTCCAACTCAGCTTAATCTGTGTTTCTGTTATGTGTGTCAGCCTGTGCTTAAGCATGATAAAAATACATATGAAAGTGTTCTTCTGACTTGGGGTGATACAAGTAAGAGCATTGATATGAATTAAACTATTTATGAGAAAAGCATCTAACTAGAGGTGTAACTGCTTTAGCCTTTAAAGTTCTCTAAAACACAGACAGAGATAAACAATAATAACAGCCCATTTTGTGACATTGTCAGGGAAGAGGATGAAGGGAGAACATAATTAGGGCTTCTCATATGAAACTACATTTTTCACTTGATGTTTCCTGTGATAACTTGTGTGATGTTGTATTTGAGTGTACTTCCATTATCTGTTTCCCTTTGTTGTGTGCAAACCTTCTCTAACATTCTCCTGTAAATAAATCTTTTGCTTCCTCCAACCAATGATAAAGTAGAATTAGTTTAATTTCAGGATTTCTATGTTGTCTTATGTATTCAAAAAACATAAAGAGGTGCAGAAAAGAAATCTTGTTAGCTTTAGTGTATTTTAAAATCTCATTAAAAATAGCCTAAGAAGTATTTTATCTGGTGAGGGCTATTTCTTGCTTTATTGCACTATTTTCTTCAAAGTTTATGCTCCTGTATTTGCATAGACAGTAGCTGAGTTTTTCATTTCTAGATAGGTATGTCTGGGAGCCTGGAATAGCAATACTTCTAAGAAGCATAATGGATCTTGGTTACTTTTCAATAATATTTTTTAAGTTTTCTGTCTTCTGGGGAAAAAAAGGCAGGAGAACATCTCACCAAGTTCATTCAATTTAATTAATAATAACCTTCCAATTGTTTAATGTTTCTCTTCCATAAATATCCAGTGCAGTGTTTTTAATTTCTGCAACAGTTTCATTCCAGTTTTCAGATATTGCCTTTCTTTATCCATTTTGTTTGTTTTTAAATTTATTGAACATCTTGATTGAAGAAAGCAATAATATCTGAAAAATTATCAGTACTTTATTGTCTACTCACAGGACTATTTGAATAGGAGACCTTCAAAAGGAGTTGAGATCAGTGCAATGGTTCAGTGAAAATATGCATAGGCTTTCTGGGTAATGGTAATGCATTATTTGTTGAATAAGAATAAAATGGTTTGAGTATTTTGTATCTAAGGTGGAATAACTATAGAGAGAAGAATAACTATAGAGAGAAGAGCTCAATTTTCTATTTGTGGATCATTTAGTTTGTAGTGGAGACAAACACTGGATACTAATTATGGCTATAAAATTATACTTTTTATGAACAGTCTGGAGAGTTATTCTAAGTGATTTCCTGCAGTATATTACTTTGCCACCTGTGGGGGGAAAAAATCTATACCCATCCCTTCCTCCACTCTCCACACACAAACTGGCATCTCAAGACTTGATCTGTGGTTTACAATTTCAAGAGAAAAAATTGATTTACGCTAAGATTTCCTCTATTTGTATGTATATTTCTCTCTGTACCACTACATTTTATTTAACAAAGTGTTTTATCAGCAATTTATGTTTTCAAAGCACTATGTTTAACAGCGCTAAAGCTCTGATTTGCGTGGCATAACAATGTAGACTAAGGGGACTTGTGTGGCCATTACTATCTATCACAAATGTAAATGACTCAAAATCTTTCAAAAACTGTTTTAAACCATATGAAGTCCTTGAATCTCACATGTTTAATATGTAGAGACTTAAAACTATGGCATAAACCTTGTAGAAATTAATATAATCATTCATGACTTACACAGTAATTCAAGTATACATATTGTACTGAAAATAAGATGTTGAATGAAATTCATCGGAATAAGATAAGAAAGTATTAAATGCTATAAATTTTATTAGATCACTTTAAAATGGAAGGCTTGCTTTCTTTTTTCTCTCATCTTCTTATTCATTATTATAATGATTATAATTTCCTATCTTTGCAAGTGCACAGAAGGTCATTTCATCAACAATTTCTGTGTCTGGGGGACACATCTAAGAAAACTTCTGCATTTGAAAGGAAATAGCAGTGTCTTTAAATTTTGAAGGCGTGGTTTTAGTTTAAAATTCAGGAAAGGACCAAGGGAGTGGTTTGAAATTATCTCTGGGAATTTATTTCTAAGCAACAAATGGTCTCATCATGAATGCATATGAACAAAGCATGTAAACAGAGAGAGTCACATTGTTGATACACCTAATATTTGAAAGAGAAGGTCATAAGAAAATGTTCATGCTCTATGGATTGCCTAGTAATGTGAAAAAACAGTGCAAAATATTTATGCTGAAAAACAGTAGTAAGTTTCTTAAAACATCAAAGTCAGGTAGGCAAGACCACTATAATGTTAAAAATCTTTCCAATAACCTTCCTTGGATACTTGTAAGGACAAGAGATGCTTGTCTGCACACAAGATGCTGTTTCCAAGCACAAAAACATCAACCTCCACCTAAAGGAGAAAAGTGCAAGCCACAAGTGATTATTCCATGGAAGTATTTCTGTATCTTCAGGTAGATGCAGGTAAGTGTTATGGTAATGGAGGCACCCTGAAAATTCTACTTGTATTGCCTCTACTAACTCCTCTTTATTAGAGCTACAATCAGACAAAAGTTGTATTTTTCATTTACTATCCTGTACAACAGTGATAATACAATATTGTATTTTTCAATAAGATTAAAGTCTTTAAATCTTTTCTACGTAATCTAATCTAGGTAATTTCCATGGAAATTATTTGATGCTTAATAGTTTACCGCACTTTTTGTGAATTAGCATGTGGTCTTTTTTTCCCTATTTTTGGTATGATTTATGGCTATTATCTATGTAAATTGCTGTCAAACTGCATGGAGTAAGTCTGAGAAAAATATTTCAGGTTTTCCCTTGGAACTGGTCAAAAATTGGAAATGAATGAAGCAATTATGCCACTTCCCACTGAATATTTTACTTATTTGATCTCTGCTTTGTTTGCTGCAATATTTGTGTGAAGGAAAATCTGTTCATGAAATACCCAACACCCATGTTTTTACATAGGGTGAATTTAGTGAAAAGCTATATCATGTGATTGATGTTTCTCCACTCTTTGGAATTACTTTTTTCTGCTATATTTCTGCAGGTTCTATTTAGAAAATTGCCCATGAAGAAATTTTCACACTTCTGCAGTCACATCTACTAGCTTCTTTTCAAAGCAGAGCTAACAGTTCATTTTTCAGAAATATTTCAAGTCTTTTGCTTTTCTTTCAAGACTCCAAAGTCTTTCTTTGTAGAAAAGTCAATAAAAAATATTTTAGCTATTCAATATGTTCAGGGATTGAGTCTGTTTTCAAAAGATACAGCATAGTATATAAGAAAAAAAGTCTTTCCAGTTTAGTGTGCTATTATAATGGTCATGATATGTGATGATTTTCTGGTGTGTCAGCTACTATGGGACTGAGATTAGCTAATCACAGTTAGGCACCCTCATAGTCAAAGAAAGCCACTAAAAAGGACAAACCTCAAAGGCTAAAAATCAAAGAAGCAGGTAAAAGAAATGACCCCCCTCTCTTGACATTGGGCTGCTGATCATTCATGTCTACA
Source organism: Agelaius tricolor (assembly GCF_023055355.1). Lineage (NCBI taxonomy): Eukaryota > Metazoa > Chordata > Aves > Passeriformes > Icteridae > Agelaius > Agelaius tricolor. The sequence goes on from NW_027269266.1 coordinate 35,071,839, forward strand.
GCAGCCAAAGTATGGAGTTTGATAGAACATATCATGTTAGTGCATTATATTACTGACCACGTCCTTCTGGAGGGAGTGACTTTTGTTATAAAAATACCCACTCAGAAGATGCCTTCAGATTTCTTTTTTTATATATACTAATGGGTAATTTACCCAAGAAAAACAGTATTTCCACTTGGATGTAACTTCAATATCACATTACTTTCCACTGTAAGAACAAATAGTAAGGAAGAGCAAATCAGACTGTCAGTTACAGATGAATTTTGGGAGTCAGTGCTACTGTGATCCATCACACCCAAAAATGAATTTTCTTCCATTAATATCACTGAAAATGTTGTTTACTTGACAAACTTGAATGATTCAAGGCTTAGAACATACATCATAGCACAGCCTTAGGACGGGGACTGTGCCACTCCTCATGTACTCCTCAGTGATAAGCAACTTGGTGTCAAATGGTAAATAAACTCTTCTCACTGGAGAAGTTTGCCTGGTAAAACAGCTCAGTGTATTCAATTGTGACTTTAACAGCAAAAACTCTGAATTATAGTTACTCCATGCTAGCAGAAATCTCTTATTCAGAAGTCCATCATGTTACATAATATCATGTGAATTGTGGTAAAGATTTTAAGAATTTGTAGTTTTTAACCATGTTCCTGCTGTTCATCTGAACTCTAGTCATCCAGCTAAAGCCACAAGACTTCTAAAAAAGAGCTGCTTTCAATGGAGGTGTAATGTGGCTCTTAAGTGTGTTTTTCAGATTCTGACTGCCCACACAAACTAAATGGGGTTGTTTGCACAATATTCTCAAGTGCTAGTGACCAGGAGAAAATTATATTTGGGGTTGCACCCAAAGGAAAATAGGAGGGAGAGGTATACTTGATAGCCATATTTTATGTTTTTAAATGTACAGTTGTTTAAGGATTAATTCTAATCTTTTTCCATAATTTTCTTGAATGATAGTGCTCCTCAATGAGATGATTTTTTTTTTCTGTTTAAGCAGTGGAAGAGAACAAATTTTCCTACTTAACAAAACACTATCCTTGTGATACAATGATGGGTCTTGATATTCCATTTTATATACTAAGTCCATTAGGATCTAGACATCGTTATCTTGGGATACTTAATTTCTTTAAGTTCCAGCGGTATATAATTTGGTCCAACTTCTTCTTTCTCACTTACTCATCATCACAATGTACCTGGGACTTCAGTTGTATGTAGTTTTGTATGATCTTCCAGTTCTAAAAGATTCTGGCAAGAACTAGAAATTTTTACCATCTAGTTGAGTCTTAAATAGAAGCTGTCATATTTAAGCCATGTATTAAAGAAACTGTATTCGGATAAAGCATGTTTTCCTGAAGGTCATCAACTCTTCTTCAAAGACCTTAAAGAATCCATAACTCTATTTACTTATGGCTTGTAAACCACATATTTCTATTTTTGGAGGTTTTTTTCATCAACCTGCAGAAGTGACATCTCCTTAAGTGTTTGGTTTTTAAACTATTGCTACCTCCTGACTCTTACTTTGGGCACACTGGATTGTAATTTATCATCTGATATGACACAACCTTGCTTTGCTGCTTCATTCCAAAATTAGATAAGAAGTATATAAGACGTATTGAACACATCTGGATTTTCTGTGAGATTATTATTAGCTTTTCTTGTAATGACATGAAACTATTTATCATTATCCTTACTATTTACAAAGGAACTCAAGTTTGCTATTAGTGTTTCTTTCCTAAAACTGTATTTTTCCTTCATTATGGGCACCAGTAATTTCTTTCTCTTGCTCAAACAGGTTTAGGTCTTCATTACAAATTTTCTATAGTTTATATTGGTTGTTACTTAATATCTGTTCACCATTTGATATAACTTCCTAAAAAAGAAGGAAAAAATACTGTTCCTCCACCAGCTTCAATAGGCTTTTAATAAGACATAATTTTGATTATATTATTTATATAATATGTATTTTATTATATTTTATATAACTATTACGTAAACTTTCTACATTTTAGTGCTTAGTTTATTGGCACTTAACCTTGGCTGTGCCCTTTTTTTCTTTTAAGCTTTATTTGATTTCATAGTGGCTCAAGCTCTTACACAATGGTATAAGATGACCATTGCTTTCTTTTCCTACATAAACCCAATTCCAACTCCCTCACCTGATCATGTCAGCCTATGAAAGAAAATCATCAAGCTAATTGTGGTTATAAATGTCTGCAAGGAAGATATTGAACTGAAAAATCACGCTTCCATTTGAATAAATTGTTCCTAGGCAATTTACTAGGAATGTTTATCTCAGCAGTAAAATAAAAAAAAATGAGAGTTTATATAGGGACAGATAAATTGTTCTTCAAACAATATGGCACAAACATTTCCTGGAAACTTTCTTAAAAGCTCTCTGGCCAGATTCTAATATCATTATCCTTGTATCCTTAAATAAAATTTGCTAAAACAATCAGATACATGAAAGAGCCTGGACTTTGGGGAAAGTATTACTAGCCAAGGACAACCAATGTAAAATCACCTAAAGGAAAGTGAAAAAAAATACAAGAAATTAGAGATGAGTCAGTCATACCATCTAGAAGAGGGAGATAATGTAGAAAACTGTCTTCTCTGAAAATCAGTGGGCTTAACATATCTAAATCGTCTAGTTTTCAATACAGGTTTGAATGGCTGCAGTCTAACGAAACATCACTGCTTATATGTATGCCACTTGCCCTAAAGGCACAGGGGTTTTAATCTCATTTAGCTCCCAGTGAAAGACAGTTAAACTGAGGTATATTACATTGCATTTTCTGAAATTTAAGACTATGTCATGGGCTGTTATTGAATCACCTGCCTAATCCTGAAATGTTATTCTGCTATAACTTGATCATATGTTTAATCCCAGCAGGATTTATTTTTAAACAATCAAGCCTAAAGGGAGAAAAAAATGTTTTCACAGGGAAATTAGCTGCTTCAGGTAAAATAATCCTGTTTATGGATAAAGTGGCTCAGCTGGCCTCCAGATAACTATTTTTTTAACAGGGATTAGAAATTGAGATTCCACAAAACACATATTGCACTTTTAAAATTTTACAAGGGAAAACATCTTAATGATTAATAGGTTAGCTTGATGACTATCAGTTTGTGGCTTTTGTTCCATTTATATCATTTAGGAAACTAATCTGCATTGCACCCTAAGTAGAACCTCCATTTTTTAACATAATTTTTTTAACGTAATGTTTTTTCCCTTTGTTGAACACCAGCTTCAATTGGTGTTTTCCTACTATTCACCGCATAAATGTGTCTGTGTGTGAATGTGTTGTGTAGTAGAAATCTAGAAAGAGGCAACTCGGTCAAGGATGTAGCATGTCATGCAGAGCTTTAATCCAAAAGAGGTCACCAGTTTCAAAACCTTATGAGCTTGCTTAGATTTCCCAGCTTTTTTATGCCTAGCTATGAAATAAGTTGCCCTTTCTTAGGAATCAAGCATTGATAGGGTGTGGATTTCACACTGGAAGCTTGTGAAAAAGAAAATAGTCACCAATAGGCATGTAAAAGCCATTAGAATGCTCAAATAAGGAAATAATTGTTAAGAGCTTTCCAGTTATATCATGTTATTGGAATGTTATTGGAATTTATCATGTATTTGGAATGAAAATATCAAAGACCCATGTAGACATGATAATTACAAACTTGGAAGATATTTGGGGGATAATGGTCCCTGTGTTCTGGTGTTTATTGGTGTGAATAATGTGTAAGAGCTTAATGGGAGTAAAATATATAAATAAATCAGGAACTACAACTGTATATAGATTACAATTTTAAATTCGTTTCATGGCTGAAAAAGCTGTTGGGTTTTTTTTTATATAAAAATGCATTGTCTATAATCTTGCATGAGTTTTAGAGATATCACATTTATTACAAGATTTTTTTTTAAGGGATGTGTGTCCACCAGTAGTGGAAATAAAAGACTGAGAGAATCCATGCAGATGGAGCTAATTTGCCATGGGATCCAACCAGGAGAAAAATCACAGTCATGGTTTCACAAATTCACTGTTTATTATCTCTGCATGCATCTTAAGGACTTAGTGCCTGAAGGAGCTTCAGGTCTGTGTTGTATTGGGTTGGTATGGAAAGGTGATCAATCTGCAGGGTAGAGAGAAAGGGGACTCAGAAGAACAGGACTCAAAAAGTGGAAAGTAATTGCATCAGCAGGGAACTGTGATCAGAAGGTGTGTGGAGCAGAAGCCCATTTTCCTAGACAATGTGCAAGGGTGATGTGATTCCTAGTTCCAAGCCTCTGAAATTGGAGATCTTGGCTCCTTCCTGTTGAGTGCTTTCAGGTCAAATTTACCTTTGTGTTCAGCAGACAAAAAATGCCCCTCACTGCTTGGAAGGCTGACCCTCTTTGATCAAGGTTCACACACAGCAGTGAGTGCAGAAATGAGTGGGGAAGGAGGAGATCGAGGCTGGCTTAGGACACATTGGTGTTTGTTAACACAATGTGCGTGTGTGTTGAACATAGTATAAGTCCTGTGGAAAAGGCCATGTGGTTAAACATTATTTAAGGACTTTTCTTAAAGTCAGTAGGGTAGTCTAGACTCTATACTGAGCTTTAATTTTCTTGAATCCTGACTTTTTTTCAGAATTGAACTGAAATTGAATTATGTAACAAAATAAGAACTCAAATTTTTTCAAAGGAAGGTGTTTCACTCTTTTTTCCCTCTCTACATCAAGAAAAATATGGTATTTTAGATATTTTAGATATCATGTGCTGTGCTTCAAGACAGGTGTAATGAGTTAAGCAGTTTGATATTTTCTGCTGTTCCTCCTGCTTTAGTTTTAGGCAACTTTGTAATGATGTCAGAGACATCATTACAAAGAGACATTTTTCATGGCAGAGACATTATTTAAATGCTCTGTTTTGCTTTCCTGAGCATATGATGTGTGGCTCACAAGACCAGTTAAAATCATCCTTTCCTATCTCAAATTTTAAAAAATTGAAATAAAATAAATTCAGATTTCTTTTTTCTTTAGTCGTAATCTTTGTTATTGATGTTTGGTGAGAGGTGCTAAAGCAGAAGAGATATTGCAGTCTTTGTCCCAGTTTGAAACAATCAAACACAGCTTTAAATATGAAGTTTGCACAGACTGAAGTTGTTGTTAGAGCATACTTAAAGATAGTGTGAAAAGATAGTGTGAATTTCTTTACCCTTGAACATCTTTGTGAATATCTTTAAGCATACTTAAAGATATTCAGATGTATCTCTTGTAGAAAAATTTTAACCCACTAATTATCCAAATATATTGGAGTCACTTCATATATGATTTAAGAATCAGCTCAGAGATTAAATCTCCCTCTTGCCTTGCTTACAGGTGCAAACTTAAAATTGTTGCCCTTCATGTTGTAGGAAATTATTAAAATTCACTTCATCTGAGAGCATTTGGAACAAACTCAACACTAGAGAAAACCATTAGTTTTGAAGCTCTTAAGTTATCTGGAATCTCCAAAGCTTTACATTATTGATGTTTATGTTGAATTTCAGATTGTTCTTTCAATTGTCATCAGTTTGTAGAAGCTGCTGCACAATAAGATTAACAAACAATTTCTAAAACATTAAATAATGCATTGCTATTTTCTATTTTTACATTAGTAAAGAAATTATTAGTGATAAGAAAACATTTATTTAAAAAAATCTTCACTTTCTTAACAGAAATCCCCCCCAAAATGTGGAATATATAATTCCTAGAATAATGCAATCCCTCAGAAGATATGGTCATTTCTAAATTTGTGTTAAAGATTTTCTTGTGCTCTTAGAAGTTTCTGGCCTCAGGAGTCCTTTTCTTGTGTTTTCCCTTACAGATATCTCAGTAAGTACTTTAGCACAGCAGTTAAGCTGTAAATAAGATTGCTCAGATGAAGAAACTGTTTATACCCAAGTATAGCTCAGAAAGTTGCTAAGTAATACAAGACGGGTCACTCTTACTTCCCACACTCTGGACTTTTATCTAATAAACTGGATGCAGAAAGAAGCACTTAAGATTTCCTATGTATTTTTTTTCTTTGGAATATAGCTATTATCTGAGGCTGTTGCCCTAAATTGCCTTGATAGGACGGCAGAAAAGTGTGCAGTGCAGAAAAACCTCTAATCTCCTCAATCTTGAACAGTGAATTGCATATGCACATTGATAAGCCTTTGGTGTACTGGATGTACTTATATTTAAAGCAAGAATTTATCTCCTTTTCTGTTAAAGTTTTAGTGGTTTCACAGACACTAATGGGCAATAAATAAGCAAATACTTTTTCTGACTTTGATAACTACAACTTGGAGTTTGTGACACAAATGAGAATGAGCAGTTTCAAAATACTAGTGGTGCAAATATCTTTATCTTTCTTCTCTCTATGAAACAAATCTTCATGAAGGTGTTCTGTATGTGACCGCTGTTGCCATACTGATCTTGAAATGGGGCTGGTAACCAACTGTCTCCAAAAAGCACCTGTGGAGTTAAACTCACTGCCTTGCTCATTATGAACCATGTGAAATTATGCAATATTCCCATCTTAGCTGTATTATTGAAAATTTCATAACATTTTTGTAGCTTTAAGAAAGCAGGAATGAGACTACCTCATGAGGTAATATAAATCATTATATCTCTGATTTCACTTATATGTTCTCTTCAGCCTGAGGACCTGGTTGAAGGAAAACATTCTTAAACCACAAACCAGTTATAACCTGCAAGACCTCAGTCCATGAACCAGATATCTGCCAATGTGTGTCTAGGTCACTTTGTGTTATGGTTTTGCACTAAATCCTAAAAAAAAAATGCAGAATTAATTGATTCTGTGCCCAAAAAACTGAGAAATTCATCAAAGATTTCATTAATTTAGGAATTTCATTAATTGACTCTACTAGGTCAAAGGGAGGTAGAAGCCAAGGTCAAAGTGTTGGAAATAGTATAGGTTTATTGCGAGCAAAGTACAGGTTAACCAGTACGACAAATAATCATAGCAGGCTGTCTAGCTTCCAGCTGCAGAAGACAGCATAAAAATTTTCTACTAGTGAAACCTGGCAAATTATTATTCTGCAGACCCAGAGAATTAGAACTTGGGATTTGATCAAAATTTATCCTAAATGAATCTTTTCTGATACCCCAAAGGAGTGATCCAGCATGATTTTCTCTGTGTGCTGAACCTCTCTCTTGTTCTCTTTTGGCCCCAGTGGGGAGGAAAAAGATTGTCTTAGTGTAGCCTACCTAAAGAACTTCTAGGGAGAAATGCAAATCAATCTCTTTTATTCCCCTAAAGCTATCTTGCTGTAAAACACCAGCCTTAATGGTTGGCTGCATTCTTTTCTGACTCTGTAAAAGTTACATGAGTAGTTCTCACTAATATTAGTAGAAACAGGGTGCATAGCTTGAGGAAAGATTATAGTCTTTGTCTTGTAGGACATGAAAATAATTGAGACTTTGTTGTCAAGACCTGAGGTTTTTTCGAGTGCTAATGTGTTTTGGCAAGACGCGTCAAAAGTACATCTCATACTGAAAGACACACATCCTGGAATGTTAGATGGGAGCATACAAAATACACAAGTCACCAAGCAATTCATATCACTTTTGTGATCTCCACCATAGCCCAAAAAACCTTTTATTCAAGTGTGTTCAGCATTTTTCAGTTGCTAAAAAAATGGTTATCCTTGAGGATGACATTCATCATCTGTGATAAGTAGCTATCACTAAAAGAGCTTAAATCACATTTTTAAATAAAATAATTAATAATTTTTTATTTTAAAAACTGTGAGTAAATTTTATGGACAAAAATAATGTCCTTTTTTTTTCATTTAGCAAAATAGCAATATTTGTACAGTTTAAAGATTAATGTGTGTGGATGTTGGTTTTTAATTCAAACGCCCTTTTAAATCAGGGAGTGATAAATGTTTTAGACATTTTGTTTATTCCTTGAAAAGAATAATACATTCATTGGTTTAACTCTGTGTATGTACATCTCTTACTACCATGTTTTTTTTTGCTTCTATGTTAGAATATTCATCTGGTATTTATGATGCAGAAGAAAACCAAACAGCATTATTCTGAATTCCTGGTGCTGTGCCCAGGAATTAAGAAATCACTGTCTCTGATTCTGTTCATTCTTTGTCAAGCAGATATTATTTTAAATTTCCGAACAACATATGTCAGCAAGTCTGGCCAAGTGATATTTGAAGCAAGATCTATTTGTATCCACTATGTGACTACGTGGTTTATCATTGACTTAATTGCTGCACTTCCTTTTGATCTTCTTTATGCTTTCAACGTCACTGTGGTAAGTACTAACTTGCCTTCTCAATTGTTCTCTTTTTTCAAGAGGGGTTCGTTGATGTGGGGCTTTTTTCCCCAGATCTGGAGACTGAAACTGAATTAACTAAAATACCTAGGTGTCTTTTACAGCTTTGTGGTATATTTTCACCCTGGATCTACCAATTTTTAATTCAATTATCTTTACTTGGTAAACAGTTGCATCTATGTTAGCTTCATGTCTAATTACTTTACTCAAATACAGTTTGCTATGACTTTTGCTCTCTTATGGTGCATAAATTCAGTCCTTAATCTTTCAAGACTCATACACTTTTACTGTGGTAAAGTAAATCATTATTATGATCAGCATGTTTATTTAGTCAGGAATCCTCTTTCTCTTTACCTGTGGGAATTTTCATGAAAAAAATTACAGCATGACTACCAATTTTTTGTATGTTCTAATATGTATTGTTTACAATTGTCACTTTGACTTTGGTTTAAACTCTTTTTTTTTTTAAGAATGTAATGACAAAAAGCTTAATCTGCTTTGAAAATGTTTGTTCTAAAATTAGGTGATGTCACAATCATGATGGATTATATTTGTGTAGGCTTACTTATGCTAAGACAAAGGTTTTTATTCTGCTAGCCCTATTGGATTTTGTAGAGTAGGGATCTACAAAGCAAAACTGCAATAAGCAAACAAGCAAATAATCCCCCCCCAGAAATGCACCCTCTTAGTTTTTGTAAACTTGTTTTTGTGGATTTTTATCATAAAAAACTAAGGTTATCAGCTATCCACTTTCTAATTCCCATAATTTTGATCTTTCATTAACAGATGCAGTCAATCTCAATTTCATTACAAGTGAGTTACAGACAAGCACTGAGATGATAGGATAAACACATACCAAAAAACACCCCAACAAACACAGAAAAGAACTAGCCAGGAAGAGTCCCATACAAGGTGTCATGCTTGATTTTATAATTTAGTATCATTTCCTTCAATGAACTCCCTTTTCATGTCATTCATTACATAAAGAACCATCAATCTAATGCTAGTGAAGATGCTTTTTAGAACCTGATAGTTAGTTTCACATTGTTCACTGTTTCATTTTAAGAAGTGGGTAATCTATTTCAATACATTACTATCTCAGTTTATCCCTTGCACTCCAACCAAACAGCCAGCATAATAATGTCGGCTTAATTTCTATTAATGACTTTCATCAAGTTAACCATGTTTACTTTTGCAGTCAAAGAAAAAATTAAAAAAACCTGAAAACGAATTTTTGTCCCCAGTGGAAGGACTGATAAGATTTCTGTACTTAATTCTGGAAAAGAAAGTACTATCCAATGATGATTTTTACAATTAAAATGTCACGTTTTTAAAAATGCTGCCGTAATATGATTAATACACATCTCCTGTCGTACTTTTAAGCTTTTTCCCTTAATGAGACCTCTGTATGATTCCTTGATGGGAACACAGTGCCTTACTGTATCATATCTCCTGTCGTGACAAGACTTGGCAACTGTTAATATAAACCTCAAGATAACAATGACTTATCAGCTGTCTCAAAACAGGGGGAGGTGTTAATCACACTACACTGTTTCCAGACTTCATGATTTAATAAGCCCTTTCCTCATGTCTGTTCTCAGATTTTCACTTCATTGACTTTCAGATGTTGCCTCAACAGAACGGTGAGAAGGGGCATCAGGGAGCATCTCACCCCTTTGCTGCTCAGGCCCTGGCACAAGGGCCAAGCCTTTAGGGACGCTCTAAATTCTGCAAGCCATAGGTATAGTGCCATACATACCTGTGTAAGTATGGCACAGATATGTCACACCCCAGCTGGAGATTGATGGAGCCAGAGTGCATGTAAATGCTGCGGAGTCGTTTGCTGGTTTTGTATATATTTTGAAAGAAACAAAAGTTAAACTGTATGAGTTGGCTCTACTGCCTTTACACCTTACCTGGATTCTGCCCTAACATTAAAATCAGGGACTCTTGGGAGATCTGAGACCACAGGCACATTCCTGCCTATCCTCAGTGCTTGCCAAGCTCCTTCCATCCCTTTGTTCATCTGACATAAAGGTTCTCTTAATATAGGGGAATGTGTTTTCAGATGTTGCCATAAAAACCAGGCCATTAAGCCCTAGTTATAATGATTGAATTGCTCCTTTTTGAGTAGCTATCAATGGTTTTAGGGCAATAGTATCATTATTTGAGGCAAAGCAAATAACCAGGTGGACAAAAAATTATTAAAATCTCTCCCACCAGTCATTTCTTAAAATGTATATCCCATTTCTTCATTAATTCATTTTTTGTGTAGGAGATGATTCTTCCAAGCAGAGAACTTCATCATTGGTTTGTAGCAACTTTATTTGTTGTCAGTAGTTCTCAGGACTATGCTGATTGAGTTTGTGTTAGTCTCAAATAAAATTCTGTCCCTGTCCTTTTGACAGAAAAAGGTTAACCCAGATAGTCTAAAACGATTAACAAAATGGAAAATTTTGATGATTTTATATCTGTGGGCAAAGAAAAATCTTTCATGGCACAAGTATGAGTGCTGACTCCTTATTTTGTCTTCCTAAATTTGTGACATAGAAAAAGAAGCTGCCTGCTGGCATTTTAGATCTTTCAATGACATATTGGGCACAATACCAGAGGAGCATTTGGCATGACTAATGAGAAAATTCAGTGCAATAATACATGATTAATTACATCTGTGTTCAATTTTATGAAGAAATGATTTTGAAATGGGGCAGTCCTTAGGCCTTAAAATGAAACCTGCTTCCACATTAAAAAGAATATTATGATATATGATTCATGTCTTTGTAGCTTAACAAAAATGGTCAGAATTTAGGGAAGACTGATAACTGGCAGGACACACAGAATTATAACAGTCCTTTTGCAATTTCTTGTTTGTAGGAATCTTAAAAAAAGAATGAAATAATTTCACCAAAGCTACCATTATTTAATTGTGATGTTTTACAACATAGGCTCCCATGGGAAGATGAAGGCTCCAATGTGTAGGCCATAGCACATATACAATCATTACATAAATAGACACTATACAAATGTTTGTATGTTACTGCTACACCTTGAAGAGACAGTCATGAATTTATGTTTAAGTGCATTTATGTTATAAGTGCAACAGAACCATGTTTGATTCAAACAAGCTGATGAGAGAGAAGAAAAGGAGACTTTGTGAAATTAATTACCACTGAAACAGAGGCGGTTGGTACAGTTTCATGGCAGTTAAAGAATATCTATAAATTAAAGCTATATGATTGTAATAATATAAACCCGGCAATTACTTCAAGTATTTTGCAGCCTTCTGCCCTAGATTTGCAGATATTCTTGGGCTTAAGGCCACAGACATAACTAATTCTCTGGCACTGTAGATGGAGAATGACATAGAAATGAAGTGCAAGAAATGACCTTGTAAATATTTGTGTGTTCAAATGTCAGACCTTATTTTAACAATGTTTTTTGAAAAATGCCATATTTTTTGTTGATTTTGGTTTTTTCCTTTCTATGTACATGAAAAAAAAGTAAAGGTTCTTGAGAAAAAAAAAAAACACATTAAATAATGGGCTGCAAATATTGGCCTTTGAAGAGGCTCATGGGAGAATTACTTATGCACTACCAAAACTGTAGTGGCAAAAAAAAAAATGCTTGTAGATTCATTATTTTCTTCTTTACAGGTTTCTCACGTACTTAATTCCTGAGAGTGGAATATAATCAATGAGTTGTTAAATCTTTGAAAAAATCAAAAATACCTCATGTTACAAAATATGTCAGTCACCTCAGATCTAGCTGTTGGTGAATGCACACCAATAAAATTTAGATTTCAGATTGTTATCTTTGGTAACAGAAAGGCTGAGCATCAGGATATTCTGGATTAGCAAAAGCAAAAGGATATTGATTGAGCTGTGTTTTTAGACTTGCTTTTGGGAGAGCTCTTTACTGTGCTCTGGGAATGCTGTGGCAAGACACATCAAGTCTGATGTTACTTTTCCAGCTGATGTGGGTATCCTGTATCAAGCAGGCCTTAATCCTACTGTCTCATTAATGGAGGAAGCAAAAAAAAAAAGTTTACTGTTAGTAAAAATTATGGCTATTTAATCTGAGACGAATACATTGAAACTGTTTGGATCCTAATCTGTATATAGTTTGCTAACCCTGTTTGCCCAACAGCTGAAGCACAAGCCAAGTACATTCACAGCAAAACTGTGGGCTGTGCACAATATGGTATAGATGCCAATTGCAGGATGCTCTGGAAGGGCTGGGGTCATCCAGAGACTGTTTGCTTTATGCTGGAACTCCTCTAAAGCCAGAGCCATAAACCTCATAAACTACTGTATACTTAGGGTGCTGAGCAGATTAGGTGCTGCTTTTGCCACATAAACTTGAAAGGCAAAAATATTTTAGTTAAGGAATTTAAGAAGCAGTATTAGAAGTTTTAATGAAAGCTTTTTTGGACTACTACTTAATGCAGAGCAGTAAAATATGCCCAGGTCCCTGTTAAACAGGGACCACAGAGTGTGTGATTTAACACAGGGTTAAATCTCAAGAAAAAAATCTGTGCCTTCTCTAGCTTCCCTGCTTTATTGTTCTGCAAAATATCTGATACTTGTTATTGCCTCTTCCGTGCAAAATTTTTGTCCATGCAAAATTATAGGCTGGTTTCATCTCATACACAGTTAAATTAGGTCTGCTGTTAGCTGAAGCTGAAAATCATTGTGTGCCTGGAGATACTTATTTTGTGGTTTCATATTGCAATCGAATGATCTTTGGTCAGTTTGACAATTGTTTTTCCTCTTCTAGAGCTGGGAAGAATCAATTTTTCACAAACACAAATTTTTAAGATAAATCTGGAGGAAAACTGCATGAAAAAAAGATAACATGAAAGATCTCCTAGTATTTCAAGTTTGCTTGGTTTATATCAGAAATAGTAATTGTGTATTTACACACCAAAATTTCACACTTTTTTTAAACATCTTCTTTGCTGTTCTCTGCTCTCTTAAGATTTAGTCCAGTCAGATGTGCAGCTGCGTGAAGAGCGGGCAACATTCCATAGACCTTTAGAATTTCCTTTCTTGAAACAAGAGAACTGTGTGATAGAAGTAAACTGCTGCCAAGCTGCTTGGGTGCTGACTAGTGCTTTTCTCTCCCCGTTCTCCCAGGTTTCCCTTGTCCACCTTCTGAAAACCGTGCGGCTCCTGCGGCTGCTGCGCCTCCTGCAGAAGCTGGATCGCTACTCCCAGCACAGCACAATCGTCCTCACGCTCCTCATGTCCATGTTTGCCTTGCTTGCTCACTGGATGGCCTGCATCTGGTATGTCATAGGGAAAAGGGAGATGGAGCAGAACAACCCCCTTACTTGGGACATAGGTAAGTTCTTCCTTCCTGCATGGACATATACATGCACAAGTATATATCCATAAATGTGTGTAAATATATAAAAATGCGTGTATAACTCACTCAAAATTTCAGGTTTTGCTCAATCTTCTACCATTATTTAGTGCTGTTTGTACAGACAAGGAAGAGACTGGCAGTCTCTGAATTTCTGATCAATCTGAAGAAGACGGTTAAAATAAAAATCAGTTGGAAAAAATACAAGATAATTTTAGATTTTTAAGAGTGATTCAAAGTTGGGAAAATTCAGGATCTGTATAGGAAACGACTAGACAGACCGCATAGAAGAATAGATTAGACAGCTCATCCTGGTTTTGCAAATTAGGAAAATTCATCAGCCAAAACATTCCCTCAAGTGTGCAGATTATTTCTTCCTATGCATTGAAACAGATAGCCCCTGAAATGTCTTCAAGTTAAAAACTTCCTTTGAAATTACTGTTTAGGAGATCTGCAGGCTTAGATTTTTCAGAGCAGATGTTTATCAATGTTTATCATATTCATCAACGGAATGCTCAGTTTTGGTCCAATCTTTAGTTTCTATCCCATCCTTCATTGTGATCTGCATGTTCTACATCAACTCTTCAGCTTTCAAGCTTTCATTTTTTGTAGTGAAACATCTTCCATAAACAAAGTTTACCTAAAGGTGAAACAGTTCCCCAAGAGAAAAAATATTTGGTGTGGGGAAAATACCTGTGACCAAAAGCTCAGTGATATGCATTCAAACTGCAGATTGCCCTATTTTTATCTCCTTTAGATTCTTCAGATGGTTTTTCTTACCCCCATTATCATCTGTCTAAATAGCACCTAATTATGATAAATATGAGGGAAAAATAACAATCATATAAAAGTGCTTAACCTCAGAGAAGTGAGGATGCTGGGTCAGGAAGAGAAAAAGAAGAAAGTTCAGGAAATATGTGTTTCTAGTTTTTCAATAGGTTACTTAAAGACTTGTGGAGTCTTCTTATTCTTCTAAGTAGATTGTTGATTTGTCTTTTCATTTGTAAACCAGGTCTGTGACCTGCTGCTGAACTCCTTATAGAGAGCAAACTTCTGACAGAAAAGACTGCAGCTCTAGGGGAGAATATACAAAGAAAGCCCACTGTGCAAAAATTGGTCAAATACTGCAAACAGAGAAACAAATCCAGATAATAATAATAATGATAATAATGTCTCTCTGGTGAGAAGCAGCTCTGAAGGCACTTTGTCAGCTTATGTAGGCCACAAACAATAGCTGCTTTCAAAGCATTCATTGCAGTCCAAGTGATGATGGTGGGCTGCATCCTTGCTCCCTGGGTAGGGCTGTTGGCCACACTCCCCATGCTCCCTTTTCCCTGAGGCAAGGCCACATTCAGAAAACGCTCCTCATGGGGCTCTTGGCATTTATTACTATGAAAACATTAACCTTCACCCATCAGTTTTGTCCTTTCTTGGGCAAGAGCAGTAATAACCAAATGTCCCAACAACCTCACTAGAACCAATCCCAGTTTAACTGGAACAGAGACATTTCCCAGAAATCCCATTTGTGTCTCAGTGTAGGGGGTTGTATCTGGGTTGTCACAATCTGATCATCTTCCAGTGGGCTTCCCAGGCTGGAAGTGCTCCTTAACAGCCCCTCACCACCAACTTACCTCAACCTGTGACCATCAGGGACGTTCCCTGCACAGCTGTAGGTAGTGCATTTCCACATTGGATGGGCCAAAGCACTTAGTGGTGTGTGCTCTCAGACTTTCACCTTCTACATGGAAAAAGGGCTTTTCTATTGGGCTTACAGATAGGTAGGCATTCTTCTAGGGTTTTTCTTTCCTAAAGGTATGAGTTTGCATTTTTGCCTGGAAGGCTGTTCCACCACCTTTGTGGATGGTCTCTAAAATATTTAGATGCTATAAATTTATAATAAAAATGATACTGCAATGACTCCTGTAATGTTTCTACAGATATTAGTTCTAGAGCTAAGTTAAATAATTTATAGCTTTGGGGATTTGTTTGGATTTTCTTGTTTGTTTGGTGGGGTTTTTTTTTTTAAATGAAATGGTTTTAAAATGTTAAAGGTTTAAAATGTTAAAATATTAGATACTGGTTGAAAGAAAAGAGCTGATAAAATTCCACATATCTGTCATGAAGGTGTTGTTTTGGAAGGACCACTCCAGCACTGACAAAATTTCTTGTTAAGCTTATGTGTCACATATATGAGCACAAAAATGTAGATGATGTAATTTTTTTCAATCAGTACATTTTCCTGCTCTCCACATGCAAACTACTTGCTGATGAAACACAATGAAATTAAGTCTTGGTCCTCTGTGTACCTTTTCCTATTCTGGTGATTATATGTAGCCAACCTTTCTTTGTCATTTAAGAAATCTTCAAATGACAAGTTCACTACACCTCATAGCATCCACACTGGGGATAATTTGAGGGGAGAATAGTAGTTGTAATTTAGAGTATGAGTGATTAAGCAAAGTAAAATGAGGTCTGGACATCATAATAAATCATAAGCAAATAATGCACACAGGAGAAATCTTGCTTGGAGTATAATTAAGGTAGTATTACTGTAAGGCACTGAGGATATTCTGCTCTCCTAAAGGAAGACCTCAACTGAAAAATTTGTTCTGTTTTGAAGAGCATGTAAAAGAGATTTCTTACTGCAGGCAAAGCAGTAGAATATGATCCCTACTCTTGAACTTCAAGGTTTTAATTTTTTAACTTTTACTTTCTATATACCAGAACTGGAGACTCAAATTTCCATCAATGCATCATACACAGAGTTCATTTCAGCCTTTGAGAAGCTTTCTAATGGCAAATGTTAAAAAATACCATAAAAAAATTATAATTCCTATACTTTTTTTTAATTAAAGGAAATGTGTCTCTGCCTTGGAAATTCTATTTTTTTATTCTTCATTGGAATATCTCAGGTGATGTCCACTTGAAAACAGTATGGCACCATGAGTATGGATGCTGCAATGTATGGAATAGCTGAAATATAGGGATGGGTTTGTTCTAAGAAAGGAAAATTATGTCTGGAATGAAAAGAAGATTAATTTGCTTTTTATGTTTGCTTCTATTTTTTGGGGGGTAGAGGCAGAGGGAGAAAAAAGCTATTAGCTTTTACTTACTCCATTTAGTGTTTCCTCAGACAACCTGTAGCACAGATTTCAAGACTGAGGTTTGCTAACACTTAAAGCAAACATTTTAAAGCTGCAGTACTGTTAACATAATACTTTGAACCTTGCTGTGCCATCAGATATGCACCATGGCCCAGATCTAGCAGCATTTGCTTCGTGTATCTATTTCTCTAGCTAATTTAAACAACTGTGGTGCTTAATTTGCATTTGAATTGGGGCAATGGGAGTGATAACATTGTTCCTATGAAAATACCCAGAACAGAAAATGGCATTTGCTTTGTTCTTCCTGGACCTAATTGTGAGCCTTTATTTCAATTTTGTCCTTATTCAGGCAACATTCCCATGGCAAACAATTTAAAAACGTGGTTACATTCACAAATTTAGCCACGTGGTTTTACAGTGAGAAAGGTGAAATGTCTGGGTCTATTACTGATGAACTGTCCTGACGTGGGGGCATTGGGACATAGTGTTAAAAACTGGATCTCTTCTTAGCTCTTGTACTGCTAGATTTAGCTGATTACATTATTTGGAAGATATACACCATGGGCATTGCTTTTAGATGCTGGAAACCTTTACCTCAGCAAGTTCTCCCATCTTAGGAAAGAGTTGTTCCATGTGCAGCATTTTGACTCTAATGTCTGATAAAACCACAATTCCTGGACACATCATTCCCACCCACTGGAGACAGTGACACAGTTCCTGCCCTGCTTTTCCCTTTTGGCATTTTCAGGTCCCTCTCTGTTACATTTCACCTCATTCCCCTCATTTGTTTTCATTGGTGAAACAGATGTCTCAGGGGACATGACATGATCCCCACCAACCTGTAAAAAGATAAATTTTCTGTTCGCTGACACAGTGTTTAGGTTCCTGGCTGATACTAACAATCCAGTTCCATTGGCTCCCATTTCCATAGTTTAATTGGCATCAGATTTAGGCATGGGCTTTTTATTTGCTGATTGCTTTTTTGTATTAATATATACTGACCTATATGCTATACACATCAAAGATCTTATTAAACATGAGAAAATTATTTTTCTACCTGACTCTAGAGGAAACAGATAATATTAAAAATATTTCCTGTTGCTGAAGGCATTCATTCTGTGAGAACCATGTGAGCTGTTGAAACCCAGCTGTCTTGAGTCTAGCAAGGAGATTAGGAGAGGGCCAAGAGTCAGGATGCTGGCTCCCTTACATAATCAAAACTGTCAAGTATAATTTGTGCCACTATCTCAAAAAAACATTCCTTCCTGTCCACCAGAAATTTAGCTGCAACTTTTTATTATTCCTACAGCAACACAACATTCTGGCTATGGATGGGGTTGTTATCAATGCAAAATACAGTAAAAAAATAACCTGTGTTTTTTATAGTTAATAAATGTTTTCTTTGGAATAAGCTTTAAAATCAGTCCTGTAAAGGGCATTGTTCTCCACCTGTTTAAGTCTTTATTTCAGTTGAATACCTCAATTTTCATCTCAGGTTTTTACTCATTTTCTATTAGTTTTTTATTGTACAGCACTTTTGAAAACAAGAGCTCAGTTGTGACTGGATCACACACTCTGCAATATAAAACTTCCCACACACACTTTGTTTATCACACTCTTGCAGTCAGAGCCTTTAAAAGGACTTGGATGCTGACTCCCAGTGAGCACTCACAATTAGCTGTCAGTGGCAAGGTACAGGAAAAGGTGCTCAGCACCTGAGTAGGAAAGGCTGAAAATAAAGACTGCGCCTTCAGTGTCTTTCACTCAGGTGTTATGTGTCCCATGTTGGACTGAACAGCCTTAATTCAAAATACTACCTTCCCCACTGAGTTCTTCAGTAAATTTGAATGGAGGGACAAGGTGACTGAAAGATCTCCACTTGGTGCAGATAGGAGAGAATCTCCAAGTATCTTAAACATCTAAAGATTGTGATGCTTCTGGCCCAATGCAGAAGTTGGCTGAAATGGGTTTTCCAAAATGCAGGTGTCCTACATCCTAGATGCAAACTTTAGGTTAAAACCACGAGTTCAGTTTCCTAAATTCTGCCCAAATCCTTTGTGGTCCCCAGGTAGCTTCACTCTTGTCAGAATTTTGTAATTCCAGCATCAAGCTGGAATATCCATTAAGAGAGACATTTACCTGTAATTCTCTTGAGTTTCAACAGCCTGGGAAGTTTTAGTGCCAGGAAGCTTTTTCCTAGTTTGTGCTAACAGGAGGCAGCTGGTTTTAGTTTTCACAAGATTCTGAGCAATTTTACCAGGAATTCTGAAGGTACAGATTTAAACTTATCCTTCACAATAGATACTTGTGGCATTGGTGTATTTGTTCCGCTTAAAACTCAGGCTATCCTCTTTTTAGAAGAAAGATTATTTTTAGGTATGTGTGCATCTGCTAGTTCTTCCACAAATATTGTATGTTAATGAACCAACAAGTTCCTGGCATTCTTAGACCCAGCATAACCATTAGGTAAATAACAGTAGAAATCATATTGGAAAAATCAGTGCCATTTTTTCCATTATCCATCAATACAACACGTAATTTTTCAAAGCAATAATTAACTTTTAACTCCTGGTGTTTTCATATTATAGTAAGTCTCAGAATGTACTGCAGAAGCAGGTAAATATGAAGGTATTTTTTGCAAAGCAAAATTACTTAAATAGATAGATGTGACAGAAGACTTGGTGTGAAAGTTGAGATAGAGGTGGCGTTTATTTTTTTTTTAATATATGAATTATCTTCACTATTAATGATCTTAGATCATGCCAGCTTTGTCCCTGTAGAATATTTCCTTCTGCTAAAGGATTAAAAAATTGGTTTTGAATGTGACATGAGCACTTTTTACTAAACTTAAGCATTCAAAAAACATTTTAAAAATAAGAAAAATGATGATATTTTTTAAAATGTGTGATTACCAGTCTGCTTTTGAACCCTCTCAGACTCATGTTTGCAACACATTCTTAGCAATGTTGGCAACCAGGAACTTAGTTCCAAAAAATACAAAGAAAACTGACATTTTGTGTAATCACAAATCTCCAGATAGGAGAAAATCAGCTCTCAGGAAAATCAGCTAACAGAAGCCACATGATAAAAGTGTTGTGCTAAGGAATGAAGAGGTTTTGGACCCAGATGATGGGAATGTTTGGGGCATGCAGGTACGTGTACCTACTTCTGTATTCCAGACCTACCTTCTGGAGCTTGAGCCTGGACCTACATCAAAACAGCTCCCAGTAATTCCAACAAATGTTCAGCTTGTGAAGAGCTGGTTCTAATGAGCTCCAACTGGAGCCTTGGGAAAGGCTGCAGCTGGCCCCTGCTCTTGAGCTGTCTGGCAGATGGCAAGGCTCAGCACAGGTGCCCAGCATGCCCTGCTCTGCTTTAGTGGGAACATCAGTTCCGTTTGTTTCGTGGCACTGCAGGAACTAAGTGAATTCTCCTCACTGCCAGAAAGAGTAGTTGTAAATTTCCAAGGATCTCAGCCAAGAGAACTGTGTTCTACTGTAAAATATTGGTCTGGTTTCACTGCTCCAAACACACATCCATCAGGTTAGAAGTGACATGTGTAGATTTATGAATCTTTGTGCAGAACAAGAAAGAACATCATGCTGACTACACTGCACAGCACTGCACAGATATTATAGTGTATAAATTATTATAGTGCTAGCTCGTTCCCTAGCAGTGATCAATTGTTCACTTCAGTCTGTCATCTCTCTACCTGAATGTTTGACTTTTAATTTCTTTTCCAATCTGCTTCAATTATGGGTTTTCTTCATTTTTAGTCATTAGTAATAACGCAATCTATTCCTCTAGAACTATGGTTCTTTCTGGTTTTGAAGTTGCATCTTTAAGAAAAAAAGTTTTAAAAAGATATTTATGTCATGCATGAGTGCTGGTATCTTTAATTTAGTAAAATCAATTTTAATGCTCTCTTGACCTGGGGTACTTGTCTTGAAGGTCCATTTTTGTGGGGAAAAGAAATATCTGTATACACACTTGTCTAGTTTTTTGGTCTTTTTTTTTGTAGGAAGCAAGGCTGAAAATTCACTGCTAATTATTATTTGAAGGAAATGGTTGATGGTTACCACTCTTGTGAAGTATTTGGGGTATCAATATCTGAGAGACTCAGCCAACTAGTTTGTGTGGTTTCTTATTTCAGCATTATAGAAATATATATATATTTAAAAATATATATATTATATATATATATTTAAATATATATTTATATAATATATATTTTATTATTTCAGCATTATAGAAAATAATTAGCCCCTGGAGTGTCATACAAAATAATAATAGGAATAAAGTAGACAACCAAAACAAGTTGATCACTTTGAAGCTATGAAACTTTTCAAAGTACTCATCTTACGAATGACCCCAAACAGTATTTATTACATGGCACATACTTTGAAAAATCAAGGATATACCAAAATTCTGAAGCATTACATAGTGATGAAACAATCTAAAGCAGTTCAAACAGAAAATTTTAATCCCAGGAGAATATCTAACATCGGAATGCTTTTAAATAATTTTATTGCTGGTTTTAATCCTTAAAAGTTTTAGTCCTCTGTGAAAGTAATGCTTTTACTGTACACGCAATGTGTAAATTCTCCATTAATTCTTTGAGGTTCACAATATCTAGCCTAGTTAGAACAAATATAAATAGAATCATGAAAATCATGAAGAAATTAGAATTAATGTACTATGTATTTCAAAACAACCCAAAAATCTTTATTTAAAGTCTGCTGGGTATCTTACCTGAATGGTGAAAATAACTTTTTATGTAAAATACTATGTATAAGGCCAAATTTGGAAAAGCTTGGGGTGTGAAATATTAATGAAAGAATTTTTTTTTTTCCTCTAATTGGGTTAGACTTTTGAATAAGGTAGAAATAAGAGAAAGTTCATCTGGCTTTTGAAGAAATCCTATTTGCAGATAAACATAGCTATTCATTATTTTTGCACAATTAAAGCAGAGGCACATAGTATTTTCTGTGTCTGTCAGTCGGTTAGATTGGGCAGAGAGAAATTTCACTGCTGCAAGGGAGTTTCATGTGCAAAACTGTAATCACCAAAGCATATCTGGAAAGTATGTGTGGAAACCTGTCTGCACATGGTAAAGACCTACACTTAGAAATTAAGGTTTTGGAAGGGCTTATAAATTTATATTTTAAAATATTCATAGAAATTAAGTTTGTGGAAATTATTCATTTTCTATTTCTAAACCCAAACCAGTGTTTTTTGAGGTGCATGTGTGTGAAACTAAAATATCATTTATTGAGCTGAACTGAAGCATTCCCTTTGCATTTAGATTAACATCAATTTGTATTTTAGCTGCTCTGGGCCTTAGTAAGTCTTCCCTGCTGTTCTTTCCTATAGGCTTAGTTCCTTGATTAAACTGTATTTTCCTTTACACACCATACTTTGCCTTCTGATTGAACCATTTTAGCAATCACCAAATAGCCCAGGACTGAGATACCCTATTGGATTTGTAGCCCAGAAAAAAGCAGGCATGAAAGTAGCTTATTAAATGGAGTGTGAATTTTTAACATCATTATTAATACATTTCCAAGATCTTGTAACTAATAAAAAACTTTTGGACAGTTTTAAAGTCAAAGGTAAAAATCTGGCGTGCAGACAAAGCCCCTGAGATTTGACAAAGTGTCCTGCTGCATTGAAGCACAGATTACCTGGGTATCATTTATTAATTCTAGAAAGCAGTTTTTATCTCAGTGGAAAAGCTGTATCTGGACCAATTTCTGCAACCATGACAGAAATTCTCAGTGCCACAATGTAGGGGAAAAATCTGCCTAGTAAACACCCCAGAAGACGGGGTGGTCCCAAGGGGTAAAATAATGCCAGGATTTTCCACATGGCTTCTGTAATGGGAACACCAGAGAGTATAATTAATTGCAAGTGGAAAATATTGTGCATAAAAGCTCTGTTCAATCAATTTGAAGTTACATCAGAGTCTTTAACCCTTAACTGTACTTGGAACTGTAGATCTCTTGGCTGCAGAGAACCTCTGGGGTTTATTTAAACCAGTTAGATGGTTGAACCAGGACCATCACAGGCAGTAAATTGGGTCAAACACAGCTTGCTCCATCCAAGTCCTGAAAACCTTGACTGGGTACCTTGTACTAGGGTTACACTACCCTCCTCTGAGAGCTCTGTACAATTTCCTAAAGCATTAGTGTCTCACACATCGGTGTTATAGGAAGTTCTGTTAGGACTCGGAAATTCCTGCTTCTGTTTTAAAGCTCATGGCTTGGCTGTTCAAACTGTAACTTTTCAATCTAGTTTAAACCCACAAAGCCTTTGCTATGTATTTAGAAATCTTTCCAGCAGCTGCTTCAATAGGTGATTGGACTGCCTCTCAGCCCCATCACATCTCTAAGTAGAGATCCTAGGGTGCTGGAAAGCCATGTTGCATTCCAAAGACATCCCATAAAGATGAAAATAGCTTTCCTTTTCTTTTGTAGCACATGCCTTAAATTTTTAATGTAGAGATGTCCTTTGCATATATTCCTATTTTCTATTTATTTATCCTTTTTTCTCTGCCCTTTACCAGAGCAGGTGCTTGATAAAAGAAGGGTTTTCTGCTGCCAGAATAGAAAATCATTTCTGTACAGAAATGAAGAAATTATTCAAGAGTCTTTCCAGTCTCTCTTCCATTTTCCTATACCCTGTAAAATATTTCTGTTCCTTTTGTCCTTTCAGGTGACAGTGCTTAAAGTTACCTAGTACTTACTTTCAGTCAAAGAAGCCAATGTGAAGCTGTGAGAGTATGTCAATGAATTCTGCAGCATGTAGAGTTTTTCACAAGACACATTCTGTAAAAGTAATTATACCTAATTATTTTAAATTGTTTTTCGTTGTCAGCTTTAAGAGAGCTGGAGATAAAAATGCTAATGCTTAGGATTCCCTTATGTCACACGCTTCAAAAAGACCTGTCATGTCTGCAGACATAGATGTATTATTTCAGAACTGCATCAGCTTTAAAAATCGAGTGTACTTTTCCATTAAGACACCACCTTTCTTCTTAACTTTTTACTCTTTCTTTACATCAAGCCCTTACTACACTGCAAATTCATGGGGGTTTTTTTTGTTATCTTTAGCTATAATCCAGAGTAAAAGATCCCCTGTTGTTGATCTCCCCCTCACAAAAGCCAGATATGTTTGGATCTAAACTTCCTTGATTCAAGTGGCACATAATGAAGAAAAAAGAATTGAAAAATGTTGCTTATGTTCTAGAATCAAGGAAGAAAAAACGCAAGACAAAGCAAGAGCAAATAAAGTGCTAATACCATTTATCATAGGGCTGCCTGTCAGAGGCAGGTCTCTGTACAACACAGTGGCTCCTTAGATAAGAACACAAAGGAGAATGTTTAGACAATGCAGTAAAATCTATGGAGCAAGCAAGGAGAGGATTGTAGCAAGGGTTAGCACACTTAGCTGTTATCTAACCAGGATGGATGTCAGCAATAAAGAAGACAAGGAGAAATGGATGTCAGGTAGGCTGCAGCAGTCTATGCTGACCCAAACTGAACTCCACACTGTCATTACCATCTCCTGTGTGATCATGTGCAGGCCATTCAGATGGAAATTAGCATGGTTTTATTGCAATTCAGCAATTAACCTTTCCTTTGCAGTTAGACCTACAGAAGGAAGCGGTTTCTGTTCTGAGGCTTCTGCCCCTGCTTTAAGGCTTCTGCCCCTGTTTTGCCAAATTGGGAGACTGCATTTGGACAGGTAGTAGGTGCTGAGAGTTGGCTTGATTTCTGGAGTGGGAAAGACGGCAGGGGAGGGGAACGTATCACCTGCCAGGGACCGCTTCTTGCATTACTCAGATTTAAAAAGCAGAGTCTGGAAGTAAACAGTTCTACTCTTGCAGACTGCTGACAGTTAGACAGAATGAAAATATAAAATATGTGTAGAAAATTACACTGATTTTCTAAAAAACTATAGTCCTCTTGATATCTTGCTCTTGCAAATAAACAATACTTTTTTTACAAAGATTTTAAGATGTTGATTACCACTGTCATTGCTTCCATGAGAATTTATTTGCAGATTCTGAGTAAGAACTTTAATATATTAACTCTTAGGACTGAGAAATAGTCATAAGAACTGAAAGACTTTATTTTGTATTTCTCTGATGGTGAGTCCTGAGCAGCAGGGTAGAGGCGAGATTAATTTACCAACTATGCCATGCCGCACACACTTAGATACAAAGGTTTGCTAGCAACTTTAAAACTTACATTCTACAAGTCTGTGTTGTGTGGGAGATTTTGGCATACTTTGATAATAAGTATTTCATTTTAAAGTCATCTCTATTGCTTGTGGAGGAGAGTTCTTATTCCTTTAAAAAGATACAAATAGCCTGCCTGCAGTAGCTCAAAACCTTTCTGGCATGATTTGGACTCCAAACACATAGACCTGCAAAACAGGGTTTCTAACTCTTTAGCTGACACCATAAAAAAACCCCTCATTACCATCAATATTATTGCAGGAACACCTGGGATGCTACTTATGGGTCAAGGCCCTCTTGTCTCCATTGCTGAATTAACACAGGATAAAAAGGCTGCTCTTGCCCAAGAGGATATTACAGTCTAAATATAAGATCAGAAAAGCTCTAACAGATGGGTACAGACTGATGGAGCACAGGGAAGCAGAGAGGGCATAAATGGACGTGCTCTTTGCACTGAATGGATGACCAGCACAAATGTGTCTAATTCCAAACTTAGCTGCAAGGCATTTAATAGCCTGGAAAAGGACAGTAACAGCCAGATTGCCTAAGGAGCAGTAATGTTAAATACTGAAACTCTTTCTGCAGTGAGACTGTGAGCATTTCCTTTAAGAAGATGATATTCACATATTTACATACTTCTGAATATGGCCTTACAATTTTATTTCTCAAATTATCTATATGTTTAGATTTGCATGATTTACCTGTAATCTAAAGATTAAATTAACATTATACTATTTTACCAAAAAAAGTAGTCAATTTACTTATGCTACTATTTTGTTTTTAGTGTAAGAACCCTAGGAAAACATATTGGGGAGAACAAAGCAAGATAATTTTCAAAAAATTAAAAAGTGTTTTTCTTCACTCCAAATATGTTAATAGCATTGGAGCTGTTTGTAAACTATTTATAGTAAAAAAATAAAACTTCTAATAAAAATAGTTACTATATTAAGTGCTTTGCATGTATTGCCTTCTACTATTGCAGAAAGTTGATACTGAAAATTTCTGCATCTTGTCCTTTCTTTGGACCCGATGGTCCAAAGATCTTTTCCAATCTAGTTGATTCTGTGATTCAATGGTGTGGGGAAGAGAGTAAACAGCTGACTTGCAAAAGCAAGAGGGATTTAAACTTCCCACATTTTCAAACACAGTCATCTAACAAATTACTGTTGAGAAGAGCTGTAGTAGCTTATCACAGACAAGAGTTTCAAGAACATTCCTTTTCTAAATGACTCTTTGACAAATGAGGCTGAAGGAAGTTATGACCTAGTTCTGCAGGAATGCAGGTGCACTGACCATGCACACTGGAGCTTCTTTGCCACAGTAAGTCTAAATGTTTAGAGAACTGTCATAAAATATCAAGAGGAATGTGTTCCTTTCAGGTCTGCTGAGTCAGCTCTTAAAATCCTTATACATAGCTCTTACATGTAATGTAGACAGGTCTCTACCTTGGAATAAATGTATCTCTACTGTAAGGGGAATCTTTATTACATTATACTGTGAGACTGGTACAGAGGTATATTGGAGTCTTCCTCATAAATGTGAGGAACAGCTCTGTCTGATTTGTTTAGCCACCCACAGAATACCAGCTGCATGTCCCAGAGATGCAATCTGCAGCCTTGTGAGGCAGCAATGCAGTGTAGGGGTGAGGGGGACAACTCACCCAGAGCCTTATGGAGGTGATAACCTCTGTGTTCCTGCAGAGCATTTGCTGGCTTTTTGGATACTGTCTTGAAGCTCTGCCCAAAGGGATATCTCCCCCCAGTACCATTCTTTTCTTTCTTCTCTCACCAGAATAAACTCTACTTGTAGGCATGAAGTAACTTCACTGGAAAGAAAATATTTTGCCACAAGGTGAAGAAGAAATGTAAACAGCTAATTCACATGAATTATCTACCAAAGAAGCATCTAGGGCTCTGACTGGGAAACTTTATCTGGGCTCTTCCTCAGGGATTTCTCGCAGTAGGAGAAAAAGTGCAAAACTTTATTTTGCAGACAAAAGAAGATAGGACATCATCTAGAAATTTTAAAGATTTAATGCATCAACTATAGTTAGATTCTGTCTAGAAATGTGCAGGGCTTGAAATGTGTGAAGCTGTTGGTAATTCATGCGGACTGTGTTTTGTGGAGTGTTTATGTAGCATTTTGCATTAGGTGGAAGATATGCCAAACTCCACACTGTTCTAACTTGTTGCTAACTAAATATTTTAAAATATAGCTTTCCAACATTGTTTTCTAATAAAATGGTACCATTGCAAATATTTAATATCAGGCCTTTTGTTCTACCATTTTTAAGCCATGAATATGCCCAAGACTGATCAACCAGAGGCTTTTTGCATTACAAATCTTATGGTGCCTTCACTGGGGTGGATTGCAAGCTCCCCATAGGAGGTACCTCTCCTTGCACTTATGGCTTCCCAAAATGGAAATGTAAATTGTTTAACAGACCACACCTTGGTAATGACAAGAAATTACTTCCTACAAGGAAGTTTTGTGCATATCTTGAAGTTGGCATCAATTTTACCATGAGAAAAGAGAAATGCTACTTTTTTGTTCTAAGTAGTGATACTTGCAATTCAGAGTTGAATTTTATCAGATAATTAAGGCCTAATTTTCAGGTTTTCAGCACTTCTTTGGGCTCAGCTGTGTTTTTCTTGTTATAAGAAACATTGCAATTAGATCTTAGATATTTTTTTCCTTTTTTAATTCCTTGATTGAGCTCCTCTTCCTACTGAAAATGACTAGTTCATTGAGTATTTATTTCACCATGAAAGTTTCATTTTCAGGGAAAGCAATGGATCAATATCTTGTTATGACTTTGTCAAGTTAGATGAGTTGAAGCTCAGCAAAATGTAATTTTTTTTTAATGCTACCTTCTAAGTGCACATTCAAGTAGAAATACAACAGCCAATTTATTTACAAAGAGTATTCGTTAGTCTTATAAAAGAATTCATCTTTCAACTCAAATTAACTTTTGGTAGACCTGACAGAGGTTAAGCTTGTATCTAAAAATGCTCTAACACAACAAGGAGTACACATTTAGCTTGGAAAGCACTATGGGTTTTGAAAGTATTTTTAAAAATCTGTCTCAATGTATGTCTCTAGATAGTCAAAACTTTCTCTAAGGACCTTGGGGATGATTTAGTCTCCTCCAGATTATTGCACCTGCAAAGGGTATGGCAGGCATTCAAAAGGAACCAGATATAAAGGTATTCATGTCACCCACCTGCCATTGATTGCAGAGGTTTGTGTATCATGAATGTCCAAGCCTCATGAGCAATACAGGAACCTTTAATATTTATCATTGTTTTTCTCTTCTCACTACATTATGTCCAAGTTCAAGCTTTCTCTGGATGATGTTACAGATACTCAAAAATCAGTGGTAGAATTCCCAAAGTCTGGCAGGAGATTACAATTTCATCTGATATATGCTCAAACCCTGATTTTTTAATTTCATCCATTAAAAAAAAAATTTAAGAAAGAAAAAGTAGATGCAAGGGTCTGAATTGTCAGCTTTACTAGGAGTGTGTTTGTGCCTTGCATTTTAGCTCATGACCATCTCTCTCTTCATGTGCTAATTTGGGAAGAGATATAATAAAAATCCTATCCAGTTCCTCTGCAATGGAAATCAAATGGCATATTTCTTGAATCTATCCATTCAGGTGTTCACCTGAATTCTAATATGACAAGGATCCTCCGAGTTGCTACTGGTGGATCTGTAATTCTGGAGAGATGTCTCATCATAGTTTGTTTCTGAGAATGATGTGGCTTTGAAATTCTCAGCTTTTTTACTCGTAACTTTAAAATATTCCATTTTTGTAGATTCCATTGTTTGCAATCTTCCCAAAAATATGCTGTCAATATTTTCACTGGGATGTTTAAGTGACATATATATATAGAACTTACATGAGAGATGACTCGAGTTTTGTTTATGGGTTAGACTTTAAAGAGGTGAATATCTGAGATCTGAAGCATGAAATCTTATAAAATGTCCTTCCCCCTCTGAAGATTTTATCTGCTGAATAGAAAGAGGCATGGAGCACTTGATGCAAAAGGGATTATTTTTCTCCTCTTTGATTACATATTAAAGGGGGTTTTGAGGTGTTTGCTTTTTTTTTTTCTTATTGTCTGTAACGTGCACATTCATCAAGTAAATGTATATAGACTTCCATATTTGTCTGTAGAAAATCTTGTGTAGTTTCCATCAAAGTAATATCCACGTCTCACACTCTGGCACTTGAAAATCTACTCAGCCACAGTTTAAGTATAATCTGCTTGTACAAATTTAATATAGCCCTTCATTACCCAGGTTAGCTGGTGCAACCAATGCACCAGTAATTTGCAAGGGATTATGACCTTAACATAGAAAAAGGGGGAAAATGCTAAAATAGACATAAACTAGATTTAAAAGTATACAGATAATGGGTTTCAAAGGTAAGAGAAAGACAATGCTATGATGTGTGGAGGGCAGATACCCCTGCCTTGCATTGATCCAAAGCACTAATCCCCATCCTTGCTGCACACATGGCAATTCCAAGTCAGCACAGCTGGTGTCTGTGCTCTGCTCCTGGGGTCACACAGGGCAGCCTTGAGAGCACCTCTACCACAAGGACTTCACAGGCAGTTGAGATAAAATTATGTTTCATATAGGCCCAGTTAAACCTGTTTGGTTTTTATGCCATGGCAAAAATTTCCCTCCACAATATTTGAATACTGCAGTAGGTGTTCCTTTACTTCTGTAAAACTTCCAGTTCTCATTCATAGCCATGCTATGTCTTTCTAGTTTAAGGAAAAAAAACAATAAATTCATCATAATAAAGAATATGCTCTGATAAGGACCATATTTTTCAAAGCTAAAATAAGAGGTATTTAGAATAAATTATTTTGACACTTACTTTAACATTTTTAAGCAGTCTTGGTACTTGAGAAATATGTTATTGTCTTTATCATATTTGTTTTCTTTCTCATTTTAGGTGTCCACTCTTTGCAGGAAAGTGTGTTAGCAGAATAAAGATCAAGGGAACTAGATTAATGCTAATTGTTCCTGATTGTCCCGCAGCCATTATGATTATGTCTGTTATAATAATATCAAAATCATTCTGGTTTAAATTTCACGCATTGCTAATTAACTTCTTACTTATCTTGAATACCAGCTAATTTTCTTAAAATATAATCCTCTTGGCCAGAGCTGTTCCTTTGTACCCTGTACTTGTTGACATATCATATAGACACACTTCTGGTTTCCTCTTACACAGACATGACTTATTTATTGTCTTCATTTTGAAAAGAGTATAAATTCATGTCGTGTATTTTACTAGTGTGCAATTCTGCACATTTAATACAGCTGGAGCTGTGTTTTCACACTCTCAGAGCCTGCAACTGTGTCACAAGTTCAGGACTGTGTCTTGTTTGGTAGGTTTTTTTCGGGGGGAGGGAAGGGGAAAGGTTTATGGGTGGCAGGGAGTATTTTTTTTCCTAATTTTTGTGAAAGAAAAGCCTGATTCCTGTTCTTCTTATTGACCCAGTCCAGTAAGATCTGGCACATTTACTGTCCTCCAGAAGCAGTGGTATGATTGCTCTTGTCACCTCAGGGTTCTTTAATTCTAAAACCATCTGCTCTGGTACCTGGGAGCCTCCCTTAACATGACAGGCAAAGCTCCAGTATAAATCAAACCTGTAAACAGATGATCAGGTTTTGTGACAATGAAAGAGTAACAGCAATATTCCACAGGGTGAAATAGTAGGAATGGTACTGTTTGGTCTATTAATAGTCTGGGAAAAACTACAAATGTTTTAGCAGGGAAAAGTTGCACATGTCAGAAAAAATTTGGCTAGACAGGGATAAAAAACTTTGAAGCTGTTGTGAAGAATCTGAGTAATCACCATGAGAACAGAGGCAATGATTATTCAATAATTTAGTCATACACACAAGAAGTAAAATGATTTCATCTTGTACACCTTTAGATTCTGAATGTATTATATCAGTCAGCAACATCTAGAGAGTAATTGTGCAAAATTCTTTGGAAGCAATCTTAAAAATGAAGCTACTGTTTTAATGTCTAATGAATGATAATTAGGGTTTGATATGGTAAAATATATTCATTATGCTGTTCTAAAAGATCTCATCTGAAATACAATATTACCTCTGGCCTCCCTCTTCAAATGACCTTTAGCTATGATTCATTCTGAAGAAGCCACACAGACAGTTGAGGGAAGTGATTTGGACATCTAAAATCACAGAAACTGTAATCCCAGGTGCTTTTACCTAAAAAGAAGGAAATTCACCTACTTGGTCTCTCTTCACAACTGTTCTGCCTTAAGGTCTATTATATATTTGTGTGGGGGTTAACACAAGGAAATATAGAGATGGATACAACCGGGAATCTTGGTTCATTGAGATCAACAGAAACTTGGACCATTTTTCCCCATTTAAAATGGAAATATGAGATGTTTATTTGCAGATGTTTATTTGCCGTTAAGTGATGAAAGGGTGGTGTGCTTTGCTGTGCAAACCTACAGCTCTAGATCTGAAATTAGGAGCTATCAGCAGTGATCAGGGACTACTGCAGTAGGAACCAGCACAGCTCTCAGGCTGCACGGTAATTTTCATTTAAAAATGCATTCCAGTGATGAAGGATCTAATTTCTCTTGTACAGTTTTTATCTTCTCTTTAATGGCACTAAACTCTTCACTGCAACACACATTAGTAGTCATAGGATAGTGACTTCTGTATTGAAACTTAAAATCTGTTCATATCAAAAGGCTGCATATGCTACAGTTCAGGACATTTTTCTATTAATATTTCTTTTCAGTTGAGTCAGAAAAACAAAACAGCCTCAGACATACTCCTTAAATATAATCCTCACTAAATACAATCCTCAGTGTCCTTTAGTTAATTCCAGCATTTCTCACTACCTTTTTCTCTTTTTCTACTATTGGAATTGCTTACCGTCTCCCCTCACTAACATGAAAGGGACAGGTATTGTCTGGCCCTGAATGAGGTTGAAATACTGTTTAGACATCAAAAAAGTGGCTATGTGAGAGCAGATAGGCTTTTCTACCTTCATATTTCCCATAGGAATACTTGAAATCCCTAAATTTGATGTGGAATCATAGCTGAGAGAAGCTAGGTCTTTGTCTCATACTTTTCTCTTTCAGCATCATCACTGCTATTGCTTTCAGACATTCAGGGATGCTCTCAGAGGCACTCCTTATCCATTTTTACTCTTCTTGACACTGTAGTGCAGAATAAACCAGAGACCTGGGGTAGTAGTGCTGTAGTTAATTAATGCATTAGAAAATGCAACTAATTTCTAAGTTTTTGAAGTACCAGACAGTATTTTGGTATGTTAAGTGTCTGGCATAAAAGGAAAATCTAAGTAGTAGTATAGGATGAAGCTCCAAATTATAGGGAGTATTGTACATAGCCAAGGCAGAGAAAGCACCAAGCCAGGAGAAGGACTGATTTTCTGGATGTCTAGTAAATGAAATAATGTGATTTACATCCAGTTAAAAAGTATGTCATCTATGGAGGTTTAAAAGCTTTTTTTAGTCTTCTGCTGATACTTGAGCACTTCCCAGATATAAGTAAATGAAACTCAATACAGATTCTTACAGCAATTTTCAAAGTAGCCTAATGGAGCTGGATATCCAATTCCTATTGACTTTTCCAATGGGACCTGATTACTTAAGTGCTCTTTTTCCCTTTGAAAAGCCTTCCTCTTAATTATGCTAATTGGTGCTTTAAAATGTTTTCAAAGTCAGAGAGCTGTGCCTAGACAATGCTAATTCTGAGCTAGACACGATTCATAATGCTAGATTCTAGGAAGCTCCCTCTGACTACAAGGTATATTTATTTTTCTCTTCTTCCCTGAGGGCAGAAATTAATTACTCAAGCTTGCCAGAGAATCTGCTGAGAGCTGTTACCTACAGGAACTGAAGAGGAAAATGCATTAGTCAGTGGTGCTACCTCATGACTATTTCCATTGGCTGATGAAAGTATTTACACCCAACTGTATCTTGCCTCTACCCTGAAACTGAAAAAAAAAATAAAATGCAGTGCTATCAACAAATATAGAAGTACAGTTGATCTGGAAGGTATTGCAGCATTTTATATACTTTGTCTGGAACAGCACTTTATCTAATTTTTTCAGAAGTTCCTGATTAGGATAATCTCTGCCAGCCAAAATAGAAATGAGGAGCTGTAAACATGGTCTTATCTACAAGTCAGAGAAATATATTTTTGCGGTTTTCCCTCTCAGAAATACATTTTCTATTCCAAGTCTAAATCTCTAAATACATTTACTTTATAGCTTTTCTTTACATTGTGGGCATTATTTTAGCAATCATTAAGAAATGCTAATCATTGCTAACTACTGCTGTTTTAGCTCAGTGATAACCATATAACCTACTAAGGGGATGATTTGTCTGACCTTCAGTTATACCACAGAACTAGACACTGGATACTAAGCTCATCTCAAATACTGGTACCTTGGCCAGAAGTGTTTGCTAGAAATTGTAAAATTATTATATTGGCATTTTGGTAGTAGAATTTTTGTAGAAATATTATAGACTTCTACTGATTGACACAATATAGATACATATCTTTGTACCTCACTTTTACTAGTAGTATGAATCCTTTAGGAGCAGTAATGTTTCAATAGGGTTGGATGAAAACCTTGAACATAAAGTGAGTCGTAAAGGAGAAACCAATTCACATATATCTCTCAGTTAAAGAATGCAGTCATCCACCTTTCCTGGATGGCCCTGGAAATGCATGAAAAGTGAGCAAAATGGAAATACACAGGCTGAGAATCAGTGGATTTTAGAACACTCTGAGGCAGGAGATTTTTTCCTAAGAGGCATATCAGTTACAGTTCTTTAAAATAACTTATTTGTTTCGGTTTTGCAACTGAAACAAACTTGAGCTGATCTTGGACTTTATGATTGTATTACTTTACGTTAGGCTTAGATAGACTTTTTTAACTTTGTCCTCTCTCTGCCAGAGATTTTCTTAGGTTTTTATTCTGTGCTCCTTAATGTTTGTGGTTACATTCCCTACTATAGAAATATAGGAATTCAATCTGCCATACAAAGGACCATGCTACTGTTGGGGAAATGTAGTGTAATTTCAGAAAAACAAAAGTGCACAGAGTACAGGTATTGACTCATCTAGGCTTCTTTTTTTCTTTTTCCCATTTTGCTCTATTTTCATTTTAAATATTTGGGAGCCATAAATATAAAATAGGCCCACTTGATCAATACTATCTATCCAGGCAAAATCAAGGAGATTTTCATATGTTTTCCTGTCTGTCGGCAAGGTTAAACATCCTACTCAGTACTGCCATTGTATGACAATGCAGATAGCTTTCATTGTCTTCTCTAGGTGCTAAATTCCTACAGACTTTTTTCCCAACTTAATTGGAAGTGCTGGGGACAGATACTCTAAATCTACCCCCTGCTTTTATAGACATTCTGTGCAAAGGGATTTCCCCCAGTTCATATTTGGATTCATTGAATGGATGAATCCGTGGATTCTGACTGAATTAACGGATGCTGACTGAAGTGGAGAGAGAATTATATTTAGGAGGTGATTCAGTCTGTCAGGTCCCATCTAACAAAGGGGGACCCCCAAAGAACTTTTCTAAAGATAAAACTCTGTCAGGATTATTTTGTTTTGGCAGTTCTTCCTGTATACCCAAGGAAGATTCCCAATCTCCCAAGCAAGCTGTTTAACAGGCAAAACTGGGCACACAAATAGATTTTTGTCCTTCTTTTTTACCCAGTCTTGATTTTTGCAAAGCATTGTGTTTATGCAATTCATTCAGGTTGTGTTTTCCAGATGGATATTTTTTCCTGCATTTTTGCTTTGGGGTTGTTTTGTTGTTTTTTTTTCAAATATCAGAGGCAGTAGCTAATTCTGCTTTCTCTGGCACACATAGACCCATTTATCAAAATGAAAGGAAAGATTTAATGAACAATTTAGAAAATACTTACTGAAGCATGTTTTGAAAATTAATTCTGGTTTGTAAGTTATGTTTAGTTCTTTGAATCTTTTCTACTGTAAAAAGAAACATGTGAAAAGCTCTGAATATGTAATTACTATTATAATGATTTAGTCTTAGAATGTCAAAAAGCTTTCCAAGCATTAATTAATGGAAAGAATCAAATGATGTTGCATCGTTGCTGCAGTGTTATTAGGTGAAGATGGTTTTTTTTTTAGTGACTTAATGGATTTTATAAATTATATAATTAGACCTGTAATATGCAATTCAAAACCACTTGATTTCAATGCAGAAATACAATTCTTATCAAAAAAATTGCACATAAAAATAAATATCCCAGAGACACAATACTTAATGTGCTGCATAAATTCCCACAGTTTAATGGTCTTTTTATTCTTGGAGTGAAGAATATAATGTTTTTTAAGTAGATTTGTGGGGGTTTCTAGAACTGTTTTTTTAGTAAAATGTAAAGTTTTCATGGTGGTGTCAGTATTACTAAAAAAGTAACTCTTTTTGTGCTTTGTTTTGCAGGTTGGCTTCATGAGCTAGGAAAACGAATTGAATCTCCCTATTATGAGAATAATACACTTGGAGGCCCATCAATCAGAAGTGCCTATATAGCTGCCCTGTATTTCACTCTCAGCAGCCTCACCAGTGTTGGCTTTGGAAATGTTTCAGCCAATACTGATGCTGAAAAGATCTTCTCCATTTGCACAATGCTGATTGGGGGTAGGTACAATTAAATGCCATTTAAAACCTTTTCAAGGAGTTGGAAAAAGTCAAATGACAGCTGAAATTTTGCTAAGTTCCTTTAAAGAAACTACGAACAAACACAGTGGAAAGCTTAATAAAATTAATTTAAAATGGCAAAAGAAGGAAACAACTTTGGTTTACACTAGATAAACTCTCTCAGTCAGATATATTTCAAACTTTTTGTTCACTTATGGTGATGAAAGATGATGTTGCCCACTGAAATGCAAGTTCACATTATTAACAGAGGAAGTTGCCCAGCCATGTGTTGAGGATTCCAGTCACTTGTGGCAGACACTTTTCCAGACAGCCAGGTATGATGTGCACACCAGCTGCAGCTCCATCCCCACAGCAGCCCTGGGAATGGTGATGAGGGGAGGTGTGCAGCCCACAGGACACTGTCTGTGAGCTGGTGTGTATCCTCATCTGAAGGACCAGACCAGGAGAGACAGGACAGAGCCAGAAGACTGTTTGGTGAGCCTTAGCATAAAAAATTTTAAAACTACTGTTCAATTATCATTGATAAACATTTGATTCAGAATTGAATCAGAATGCAATTTTTTTGTCGTATTTGGAGCTCTTTGTAACATTTTTATTTATGCTGATTACCTGGTTCTACATGTTGGAGTAAGCCACGTGCTCATTCATGGTCCCTTTCCTTCTGCTGAGGCACCTGGGTGCAATAAGCAGAGATTTGTAAGCCAAGTCCTTTAGAGAAAGTACCAGAAACTTTGTCTATACATTCATCTTCCTCCCACAAAAAATCTGATGTGCTATTTCATGATGTGTACATTATGCAACTCAAAGATGTCACACTGGTGATGAAGGGTAAAA
The DNA here is from genome assembly GCF_023055355.1 of Agelaius tricolor. Taxonomy (NCBI): domain Eukaryota; kingdom Metazoa; phylum Chordata; class Aves; order Passeriformes; family Icteridae; genus Agelaius; species Agelaius tricolor. The sequence goes on from NW_027269266.1 coordinate 35,108,457, forward strand.
ACAAGTCACTGCTAGAGTACTCTGTCCTCCCTTTTTCTTTCTGCTGGCTTAGCTGTTCTGGAAATACTAGTAGGTGTTTCTCCAGGGCTAGTCAGTAAAGCCCTGGGTGTCAGCTTTGCACAATAAATTCTTCTGGCAACAAGAAATTGGAAATTTGACACTTGAAAGTCAGAGAACACAACAAATAACCTGTAAGCTATATATCTGCAGCATTAAGTGGTAAAAGAATTTTTCAATTAATTGTTTTCCTTTTCCTTAGTCCTGAAAATGAGAGGCAATAATATAATGAATCATCCAAGAATGAAATAATTTTGGTTTTCACAATGTCAAAAAACTACTAGCAGTTTATGAATTTCTTTTGGTGGTTGCATATAATTATAGTTTTAAAATACACTGTGGTCTCTGTTCTTTGGGGCTTTCACTACATAAAATGTGTTGTAATGAAGGAAGGAGTTTTCATTTCTATCAAGAAATCAAGAGATCTTCTGTATAAGGCAGTGATGAATATTTAATTCACTTTAATATGGCAGAGCTTTCATAAATACAATAGAGTAGAATATAGAAGTATCCTATACATTTATTTAGCCCAGTTATAACAAAATTTCACATTTATTTCTGGTAATATGCTTGTATATTTAATAAATTGGGAAGAACTAGTTAGGTGAGTGGAATAAGAGGGAACTGATGACTGAAAGGTGAAGTTACTTAAAGGCAAGCAGGTGGGAAAATGGATTTATATCTGCAAGGGTCCAGTGAACAAGATATTTCCAGGTAAAAAAAGCAGAGCAGGCTGATCTGCAGCTATTTTCTTGAGGAATTATGTTTTAGATACTTTTGAGGAAACTCAAGGAAAGATGAAATAGGTAGAATGATATTGTGAAGATTGGTGAGCATGCCTTAGAAAACTCTGTTAGGACTAAGGTGCTAATCTGTATGCTTAGGGACATTATGCTTTATCATTTCTTAAAACCTATTTTAGTGTATATTTTTGGCTGATATTTAATTTTAAAATTCCTTAATGGAAAGTGATGTTCTAAGAAAAATTTATGTCAGTTTTCAGACTTTTTGACCAAGCCATTAGTTAATGAAATTTCAGGTGTAATGGATAAGGTGAGTTAGTTTATCAGTAGTTTTTGCTGTATCTCTTTAATTCATGACACTAAAAACTGAAAAAAAATGAACTAAATTTACTTAAACCTTGAAAAAGTTGAAGACAGAAAAAAAAAGTGTAAACTTAACAAATAAATTGCATAAAGAATACCTTTTTCATATTTGCTGGCCTCTTCACATAAATTTTTATTTTGCATAAATTTGAAATTTAAATTTTTAACAAGTCATATTCTGAAGATAAAAGATCTTCTTCAATATAGTAAGTCTTCTTGAAGTTGGAAAGAAAATTTACTTATTAAAATGTAACCAGAATTCCTAGGACACCCAGCATCTAAATTATTGATCAGATCTGCCCTCCAGCAGGTGATCATACCATATTCTGTCTTATACTCTCCATGTTCTTTCAGCAAATAATGTGTATTTTTGTATTTAAGAGATTGGAGGCCCATTCTAGTAGCTCCAGTCCTCTATGGGATCAGAGGTGTTCCTCTGTTCCCTAAGCAAACTGTGATTTAAAGTACCTATTAAAATAAAGGCCACTGCTTGAAATATAGTTCCTAGAAGTTTTGAACTTGTCCTACTTGGGTTTAGACAGAGGTGTAATAGGTTTTATTACAGAAAGTAGGGTAAGTGTATGATTATTTGATAAAGAATTCTAATGCCTGTCACAGCCAAGAATAGCTTGTCATTATAAGAAGCAGTTGCCTTCCAATGTATATAGGCAAAGACAGATTCTACCACAATAATAAAATTCTAGATGATATTTGTGCCTACAATAACATCACTGAGATCTCTCCACTGTCCAGCTCCTAACCTGGGAGTCTTATGAGGGACTTACATCACATGTCAGTCTTAGATTTGCATTCATACACCACCTAACGCTTTATCCCACCCCCTTTTTAAATTGATTAATGCATCCTTAAAGAGGTTACACTATTTCTTTAACCTGTTTATCTGTGTCTGGCTGAATTGTTTCAGACCTAGCTGTCATATTTCTAATACAATATCCTGTATCTAATATTATACCAGTCCCTCACATTCTGTTGCTCTAGCTTCTGACATTAATGACTTAGCAAGTCACTGCACCATCATGAGCAACACCTGGTTGAAATAGATATTTTTAGAAATAAATTTCCAGTTAGGCTTACTATTCTTACTACATCCATAATCCTTTTTTTTCCCTGCTATTTCTACACTGCATTTCTTCATCTATTTTCTGCACTCCCTTCACAATAAGGACACAGATACTGCTACTAGCTCCTTTGCATTTTTCTCAGCCTGTAAAAGTTTTCTAACACTCCAAACTACAGAATTTTCTACTTCTACTATTTAAAAGTGCATCCTTTCCTCTTCCTGTTCTCCCTTGTCTCTTCTCACTCACATTGAACTTCTGTAAAGTGATATATAAGGTCAACAACTTGTTTGTCTCATTTATAAACAAATTCCTTAGTCATTCTGAGAAGTCTGCTTTCTTTCAAGCACCATAAAGACAGATGTCTCTTTAGAGAAATAATCAAGATTTTTAGTAACTTTTAAATCAACAATTTGTAGATGTGTATGTTCTATACATCAGATCAATATCACATGACAGACAATTTTGCCATGGTTTTTCCAACAAAAATAAGCAAACCCATTTCTGCACAGACAAACTCAGATGACCTATATTTGTAAATATTTCTTCAATTTTTTTTCTGGTCTTTTTATTCCTAAGCCAATCACTAATTGCAGACAAACTCCAGGATGTCAGTACGATTTTAACCACAACTGATCCTGTCAAACAGCATAAGAAAATCGGGTTGTCTCTTTGAATGTTTCTTTTAGCCTGAATTTCTGCTTTACAATGGTGTTGTTTTCTGACTTTTTAAAACATTGCACCAAGAAGACGATACATTCTTAAATGTTATTTACAACCTCATTCCTCTACACATGGTCTCCATTAGTGATTGCTTTGATTTACATGCGTTCTCTGAAATCGATTACATTCTGTGTAGTTTCCAACTGACCATTTGAGTCTAGTTTCCATACTGATTACTAGTATTTCATTATTTTCTGAGCATACCTACCTACTTGTGTTCCTTCTTGTGCTTTTTGCAAAGGCCTGTAGTGACAGCACAAGTGGGAACGGTTCAAACCGAGAGTAGGTTTAGATTAGATATTGGGAGAAATTCTTTACTATGAGGGTGGTGAGGCTCAGGAAGATGCTGCTCAGAGAAGTTGTGGATGCCCCATCCCTGGCTGTGTCCAAGGCTGGGTTGGATGAGGCTTTGAGTAACCTGGTCTTGTGAAAGGCATCCCTGCCCATGGCAGGATGATTGGAACTAAATGATCTTTAAAGTGCTTTCCAACGTAAACCATTTTATGATTCTATGATTCTGTGCTCTGTTTTCCTTTTCTCTTAGACTATGGACTTAATTTGATTTAATTCTTTTGTTAGGTACCCTGACTAGATAGAATAAGTTGTTCTACCCTGTCCCATGACAGTGACTTGTTGTGTCTCAAACACCAGAAATGAATAATCATATTAATATCACAGTATTAATATACCATTATTCAAGGAGTTTTATATTCAAAAGCTTTACTATATCTCTTAATCAGGAAATTTTCACTCTGTGAAGATGCTGTTTATGTTCTTTGTTAAGTTTTATTGATCAACAAATCACTCCACATTGCATGTCATTTCTATGCTTCCTAGCTCTGATGCATGCCTTGGTGTTTGGCAATGTGACTGCCATAATTCAGAGGATGTACTCCAGGTGGTCCCTTTATCACACAAGAACCAAGGATTTGAAGGACTTTATACGGGTCCATCACCTGCCACAGCAGCTAAAGCAAAGGATGCTTGAATATTTCCAAACCACGTGGTCTGTCAATAATGGAATTGATTCCAATGAGGTAACCAAACTAGGGGGTATTTGTATTTAATTGTTCTGACTATGAAGTATGACTATGAGGCAAGGAGAGGGGTATTTTTTCTTTTGTAATGGTGTGTTTTGTGTGAAGTTACATAGCAAAGAAAATCATGCCTAAAAATAAACCTCGATTATCCCAGGAAGAGGATACACAATTGAAAAAACAGGTTTAAAACATCAAATAATGTAGAAAAATTCAGTCCTCTGTGATTCTCAAATGCTGAAGAGGCATTCATCAGAAATCTTTTAGATGATGCCAGCAGAAATGCTATAATGAGCATTTCTCTCTTTCAGTAAACAAAATATCTACATGGGGATTTTAGGTCCTTTTTAAAGGAAGGACTTGGATGCCCTTTCCTTCCTCCTTCATCTTATTTATTCCAATACTGTAAACAAATTATTTAGGCTGAATTTTTATATTATTTATATCACTACCTTTTTAAATATTGCACAGTGTAACTTGAGAGTGAAATCAAAAGACAGATTTCTGGTGGTGTCTGTGCTTGCTTGTTTTAAATTACTTATCCAGGTTATGTGTTACTGTACTGCAGGAGAAATAATGGCTTCTCTCTGCTGGAGTGTTATTTGAATGGAGCACTCCCTTTAGGTTTCTTGTTATCTGTGTTATAAAACTCAGTGGTCTCTAAAGATAATGTGGAAATAAGCAGAAAGATTTGGGGTTTGGAACATTCTTTTCCTGATAAATTCTTTTTGTGCTGTGCACAGCACAAAGAATGGGATTTTCAACAGCATCTTAGCAACAGAAGGAGCTTAGTAAGATTTACAAAGGTACAAAAATTACTTAGATGTCAAAGCTTTCCGAGATGTGGTTAATGATCTTCAGCTTTTGTACTTTCTGTACCTTAGTCACACTGAAAGTGAGTGACTGCTGTACTACAGCCACAGCTCCTGGAGAGACCATCAGTCTTTTCATTATTTCCCTCCTATGGATAAAGCACCTTGTCTGAGCCCACCTGGTCAAGCATTGACTGATTGCACTGTTCAGATGCCACATCCCCTCAAACTACAAAAAACCTCTGTATTTGTGGATTTGCAGCTTGGAAGGAAAAAGTGAGACCTCATGGTCTTTTAGTTTCCATAGGTTCTTCCATTGAATGTGCAACTTCTCTCCATTCCTTTCCCACCCCTCCTTCAGTGTCCATTTACATTACTAAAAAATAAAAATAACAACAGGAAAAAAAACCACATTTAAGGCAGGGGTTTTTATTAGTTATTCCTGTTGCAGCAGTTTTACTATAGAAGAAGGAATATTGCATATTGATGAATTTTATAGAATTCTCTGTTTTCATTGCATATGTCACTGTGTACAATGGTGTACCTGAGCAGCCTACTGTGTTCTATCAGAGAGAAGAACTTGGATGAACTTAAATAGTGCATTAGAGAGAATTTGTACAAACAGTATTGCTGACCTTTTTTCCTGAGTTTTTTTGGGGGTTTTTTGGTGAGGCTTTTGGGGATTTTTTTTTTTAATCATGTTTTTCCTGGAATTTATCATATTAAAATTTCTTAAAATAGCACATCTCATCAAGGGGATAAGAAAAATTGGAGAGAAGTATTTGTGACAGTATGACAGTGCCACACCACTTAATCAGGCCACTTCTGCAAAACCGGAAACAAATAATTTTACAAATTTTCTCTTTTTCATCTTTGTTTTTTCTTCTTTTGGGCAGCTTTTAAAAGACTTCCCAGACGAGCTGCGTTCAGACATCACCATGCACTTGAACAAGGAGATTTTGCAGCTTTCCCTTTTCGAGTGTGCCAGTCGTGGTTGCCTCAGGTCTCTGTCTCTGCACATCAAAACCTCCTTCTGTGCTCCTGGGGAATACCTCCTACGGCAGGGAGATGCCCTGCAAGCGATCTACTTTGTGTGCTCAGGTTCCATGGAAGTCCTGAAGGACAGCACAGTGCTGGCAATCCTTGGTACGTTCACAATCATAGACTCAGAGTAAGAATTGTCCCCCAGTGCAGGAGAACCTTCACTACTAACTGGTGGCTAAGTGTGTCCTAATTGTCTGATGAGAAAGAATTTGTTTAGTTTTAATCTGCAATACCTATATTATGTACACTCCTATTTTTTCTTTTGTTTTTAGTTTGAACTTCCTTATATTTTGACCTAAAGAGCCTTCCATTGCCAGATTGTTAGCTGTGCAGTATTTCACTTCTGATTTCCTTATACTTATTCTCTCTTCTTTTCATGTAAACAGGCACTTGCAAGCTTTTGACACAGCTTGCTGCTTTCTGCTGTATTTGGTGGTGGTATTGACAGCTCAAAGAACATTGATTATCAGTGCCTAAATCTTTCATAAAAATTAGTGTCCAGGCAATGCTCCCACTAATACTCCCAAGTCAAAGAAAGCAATAAGAGCCTACTTTTTCATTCTCTGGCTCTTGCTTATGAACACCCCTTGCAGAAAAGCCATGTGGTGAAAAACAAGCATTGTTGGCTCTGCTCCCCCAAGCTACTTTATGCTAACTGATGCTGTATGCAGTTATCTGAGTATATTGGAACTGAGAAAGGCCAGAAATTCTACTCTAATTCTACTCTAATAAATTTTTAGTTGCTGTTTGCAAGATGACTGTTTTTACTCATTGAGGTTTAAGCATCTCTACCTATAATTTCTGTGATTTGCCTCAATCTAAGTCCTACTTAAGAAATTCTCTTTATCTTCAGCTAAAGAATGATTAGACCTGTCTCAGTTAATGTTTATGAAGTTCTTTGGCAAAATAAAGTATAAAATTTCACTCTAAAAGAATAAAATTATTTTATTATGATTTTAATATCTGTTTAGACTTAAATGTCTTCTTTCTAATAACTTTTAATATTCTTATAAAACAGAGTTAAAAAGAACGTTTCCATTTTTGCTTTCCTTCCTGTTTTGTGGGATTACGCTAGACCATTGATAATGGAAGCTTCTGGTCTTCTGTAATTGAATTTCCTTAATTTTACTAAAATGAATTTCATTGCTCTTTTTTAGAATATATAAATGTGATACAGGTCCTATTTGTTTCAGAACTCCTTGATTCCGTTAGATTGACAGACCACATCACTCCATCTCTTGTTTGTTTTTAGGAAGTTTAAGAATCTCTTGATTTCATTGGATCACATAGATCAGAGTTATAAAATATGACTTAAAATAAAAAAGCTAAAAGTCAGCAAGAGTTCAAGAGGTAGTTCCATTGGAACTCTGATATTTCTTTAATGATTCTATCTTCAGGCACTTCTGAAAGTGTTAATTAAAGCATCATTGTGTAATGGTGACAAACAAAACAACAAGAAAGAGATTAGAGGATTTCTGAGAGAAGTTAATGAAATCATAATGCAAAAAACATAAACATAACAGAAAAATAATTTTTTGTTACAGTGAATGGGAGCTTCACCATTTAAACCTAATTAACACCAGCAGAAGGTGAATGCATCAAACATGTAGGTCCCTATGGGTAATTGTGTTGCTGATGTCATGTAAATTCAAGACAGCAGTTTTTTTCCCTAACAATGCTGAATTACTTGCAGTCCCCAGAATATTTTAGAATTCTGTCCTGATTCTAATTCTAGTGGATTAGGTTTTGTTTACTGAACCATTCTCACTAACAAGCAGTGCAGCAACAACTCAGTGAAATGCTCTCATTAAATACATCTTTGCCTCCTCTAGAAACTATTATTTTATCTCTAATAATGATGGTTAGGATATATTTTATGGTAAAATATGTTTTAATATGAGTTTTGTACTGTTTGAGCATATATCTTTGATTTGAGGAAAATATTGGGCATAAGGTATTTGAAAAATATCCATAATGAGAACATTTATAACTTTGACTACATGTCCCTGATTTATTGAAAAACAGATGTGTCTGTGAGAAACATGTATATATAAGCTTATTATCCAATTAAAGAAAAAAGAAAAGAGCTACTAAGAATAGCTGAAATTATTCTGTTATGTAACAAATGTTGACATTCAAGGTAGAATCAGTTAATCACTTCATTAATTCTACATGAAACTTCAGGTTACTACCTACAGCCTTTGCTGCATGATTTTCTTTTGAAAAATAAACATATATTAGCACTAGCAGACCAATTTTAGTATCTTTAAGCCTGAAATTACTTCAAAATTTTAACTACAATCCAATAAAAATCTAACATTTTTTCAAAATGTTTAAGAAGTATGGATACTAATACTGTTCATATATCTAAAAAGTTTCTAATTAAGATGTTTAAGGATCAGTTTTGGTATATTTGAAAAATTCTTTCCCTTGTCCAGCAATACAAAATATCCAAACAACAAGCAATAAATTAACACTGACAGCCCTTTGCTTAATAGAATGGAAGAAATCTAAAGAATTGTTGATATTTACAGTAAAATGTAAAAGTGTATAACTGCTTTGCTTTCTGCTGTATTTTATTATGTAGCAATACATGTTGTGTTGAGCAAAGACAGATGGTATCGTTACCTATCAAATTTCTCTTTCCCAGACTGACCTAATCTCATTCTAGTTGTCATTTATACTAACTGAGATTTCTAAGAGACACCAAAGTACATTAATGTATGTATATTTCTATCATAAGAGAAAAGCCCTCAAGGTAGGGACCTTAAGTTTATGACATGTACCATTGAGAAAGTTGTTCAAGCTCCACATAAATAAGAAAAAAAAATATTTTAAGGTACTAAAAATGATATATTATAGTGTGAAACTATCCTATTTAAGAAAGTTCAAGGATGGTTAGCTGGTTAGTTTAACTTTGCAAGCTGACCATTTCCTGTGTAATACACAGTTGGAATCACATGGTGGGTGGATTTTCCAATGTGACAGTCTTAAATTATTATTTATTCATCACAGAATAATGTAAGATTGAAAAGATCTTCAGATATTCAGAAGCTACCCAGCTTAAACCTGCTTAAAGCGGGGCAAATTTATCTCAGTCGTATCGACTATGTCCAGGCAAGTTTTGAACATCTCCAAGGATGCTCACAATTCCACAGCCTCTTTGGGTTGGCTATTCCACCGTTTCCTGACTTTCATTTCCTGATCTATAATGAGAATTTAATTTATTATACCCTGCGCCCAGTACATCTTGTTGCCCTGTGCACTCTGAAGAGAAGTTTAACTGTTTTCTCTACAGTTTTCTGCTGGGCTCTTGAAGACAGCAATAATATCCTTCCTTTGCCTTTTCTTTGTAAGATGGAGCAATAGCCTGGTTTTTCAGCCTTTTCTCATAAATTATATTCCTTAGTCCCTGATTCTTCATAGCTTCTTTTTGACTCACTCTAATATGTCAATATTATGTCTTCTACTGGGAAGTCCAAAACTGGACACAGTGCTCCAGATGAGGCATGACAAATACAGAGGAAAATAGTCATTTCCTGGGACTTGCTGGCTCCACTCTTGCTAATGCTGCACAGGAGGTCCTTGAACTCCTTTGCTGCAAGGACGCATTGTTGGCTCATGTTCAGCTTGTCCACAAGGACCCCCAGGGCTTTCCTGCAGAGCTGCTGCCCAGCTGGTCAGTTCCCAGTCCATACTGCTCTAGGGAGGGTTTTCATCCCAGGTAGAGGACTTGGCATTTGGTTTTGTTGAACTTCATGATTCATTCCTAGCAGCCATTTATCTTTCATTGAGGTCCTCCTAAATGGCAACTTTGTCCTTCAGTATCATCAACCAATTCCCTCAGTCTGGTACCGTCCATGATTTGCTGAGAATGCACTCCATCACACTGTCCAAGTCTTTAACGAAGACCATCTGCTTTAACTTTTGGGGAAAACCTCTGGCTCAATGACTGCACTTTGGAATTTATACCTCAGATCAGATATTTATGGAAGCTTTTAACTATAAAATATTTGTGCTTCTCAACATCTGGTCAATTGAGGTTTTAAATACAGCCAGTGTTCTAAGGCAGTCTTGCCCATAAATGAAAAAGAAAAAAAAAAAAAAGGCGCAAGAATTCTTTATTAAGCAATTTTTTCTTCTTGACAGAAATGTTAAAATGCTACCTTAACACCTGCACATTTTAAGACACTCACAAAAACACCTGACAACATCTTTTTTGAAAAATAATTGCACCTGTTATTAGTCACTGGTGTAAATCTTCATTTTATATATATTTAATTTATTGCTCCCTTAAATCAGCCAGTTGCCTGTCTGGAAATTAGTTTTTGTACCTCCAATTAATTGTGTATAAGTTTGCACCTGCAAAAAGAGGAAAAAAAATTAATCTATGATCCTTTAACATAATATTAATTAAACAAGGCATTAATAATAATGGGATTTCAGGTTCAGGTATAGCAATTATATTAAACAGCTTTATGATTCAAAAAAGTAAAGAATTTATGCTTTGAAGATAATTATTTTTGTATTCTCTTTCAGGTAAAGGAGACTTAATTGGAGCAAACCTATCCATTAGGGATCAAGTTATTAAAACAAATGCAGATGTTAAAGCTCTGACATACTGTGACCTCCAATGTATTATACTCAAAGGTCTCTTTGAAGTGCTCGACCTGTACCCAGAGTATGCTCACAAGTTTGTTGAAGACATCCAGCATGATCTCACTTACAATCTAAGAGAAGGCCATGAAAGTGATGTAAGTATCTTTAAAGGTCTCTGCAGTTATTGTAATCTTTCAGGTGTTTCACATACCTCAGTAATTTCTTATAATTTTGCCACCGTATAGACATAATATGTAAATTGTGTTAAAGGAACCGCTGATTCCATTTGTTTGATAATTCAGATATTACCTACATTAATTTTTTATCAGTTGGTCAGATCATAAATATCTGACTACCTCACTGCTTCTCATTTTCCATAACATCATCCATGAGATAAAGTTCTTTGGTTTTTTAATATTTTTTGTTTATGTCTAAAAATAAGTCATAGTTATGTAAGCAATGTGTCCAAATAAAGGGTTTTAGCCATACCTTTTCTAGAAGCTCATGTGCCAGCCTAATGAACCCTCATTTCATACATCATTGGTTATCACTTTTAGTAAAGAATGTCATCACACATACTGAAAATGAAAAACAGTTGTTTCTCATACACTCCAATTAAAATGTGCTTTTTCCACTTAAACGAGTATTTTATTTTGGAAAAAAAAAAGGCAAAACAAACAAAAACCCCAAGCAAATACAAAACAAGAAGAAATTCCAGATAAAGCACTCCTGAAAGGCTTCAGTACAGACTCACCAAAGTACTTTCACTGATTATATGATTACTTTCAAGATTATAGAGAAAATATGTATATTCGGATTTTAATAGTGAAAAGCTTTTATGACATCTCTCTTTTTCTGACCTTATCACATGAATGCTCAAAGACAATTATAGCTAAACTTTCAATTTGGTGTTTAACAGTTCAGGTGTTTGCTCTGTTTTGTTCTTCTCCTAACACAGAGAGAAGTAACATTGGAAAAACATGAATTTTCACTAGGACACTCTCAAAAGAGGGGACAAATATATTGCTAAGGAAGAGTGCACCAAAGCACTTTTCAGTGCAAAACCCCAATGAGTTTGATATATGTTCTGATTTTTCTACATAGCTTCCTATTAGGTTCACTTTGGTGCCAGTGTTTCCACAGCAACACTCTATTAAACCACTGCAGCAGAAAGGAGCCCATATATAAGTGTGTACTTCTGGAGAGGAAAATAACCAGGGTATCTCATTTGTTTGTCTCTTGAAATGTCTCCAAACTTCCTGCTGCTGAAAACAGCAGCTGGGACTACACAGCTGTTCTGAGAGCCTGGCGATCAGTTTGTTTAATACTTTTCCCTCAGGGAGGAATGTTTGATCTGAAAAGGAGTAAAACTCCATGCAAAGATAGGGTTTGAAGATTATTTCATTCCCCTCTACAGTTTTGTCATGGAACTTGATGGATCCCCTCAATGTGTTGCTTCATGCTTTTCTGTATGGTGACAAATCTGGGGGTCACGCTCTCAGCTGCATTCAGGTTTTATAAATTCAGGGACAACTCTTCCCAATTAAAGTCAGCTGGGTGATGTAGAGACTCTCTGCTGAGAGCAAGCCTACCACAGCCTTGAAGGTGAGTCTTTCTCAGGGTCTATGAGGGATTTGAAGTAATGTGGGACACATCCAAGCAACTTTTCTACTTTAAAGTAGAAAATTTTTAGAGCATATTTGAATCTATGCCATATTTTCATGGTATGATCTGTTACCTTAAAATTAAAGGAAAAAATATCCTGACATGGAATAGCATCCAGTGTCACAAGCAGACAAACAGAATCCATGACAGATTATGATTGTCACTTTTGCCTACATCCTCTGCTTAACTATCCCCTCATCTACTATTTCTCTTGCAATGGAACATCTCATTTCTATTCCAACCATTTTACTTACCAATAAGGATAAACAGTATAAATAAGGCAGCCAAAAATTGTACTACCACAAAAACAGGGTTAAAAAAAATGAGGACAGATATCTATGTCAGTAGCATGAGTTCCTGGTCAACCACTCACTTTGCTTCAGCAGGAACATACCCTGTCTTTGCTTCAGCTGGAATATCCTTGCAAACAGAAAAAATTGGAATTATCTTATGGTTACTCTCAGAGAAAAGTAAGAAGTTTTCAGATGTAAGTTTGTGGGTGTGTTAATATGGCTTCTTGCTTCTTTTCGCTTTTTTGGTTTTTTTAATACAGGACTTAGGAATGGTGTTATGGGAGAGCTTGTCATCTAGGCCACTGTATCTGAATTCCCTCTCCCTAATATAGGGAGATTTTACTTTTGAGAGTATCTGTGATTTCTTTATGGGATTTTTGGGTTTGGAGAACTTTTCCATAGTTAAACAGTAGATCTACTCATTTGAATAAGTCTGTTTCTCAGTCTCTTTTTCTTGGATGCTTTAAATGACTGTAAATCTGTAGCTGAATGTGAATTTAATACTTAAAATGAATCACCAGCAGTATTTAGGGTCAGGTGAACTGCAGGGTGAAATAACATGAATTTCCCCTCTATGACTTGTGAGCTGTCATTAAGTCTTGACCTAAAATGTTATTGCATTTTCAGTCAAAGTCCACAATATCTACTGTAGGTTGAAGATTTATTGATACTTTAAGCCAGCATTAAAAACCTGAGAATGAATAAGAATTTTTTCCTGGTTGTTCACTATCCCCTTTCCACCTTCATTGCTCTGATTAAAATTGAATCAGAGATTTGAACTTAATTAGAAGAACATGGACAAAAAAAGGGGTCAGAAGTCATCTGCAGTGTCCTTCTCTTGAAGTATCAAAATTGGATATTTGGAAGGTTACATATCTTCTCTACCTACACAAACACAAAAAGAAAATATTTTGAATTTGTTTTCTTTGTTCATTTGCAAGTCTAAGAGGATATACAAAGATGTGGTTCACCTGCACTAAACTGTGAGTAAGGTACGACTGTGGAAAAGGCTCGAGGACTTCTACAGTTGTGTCTCTTTCCAGTAAAATGAGGAGATGCAACCAGCTCTCCCAGGAACAAGTAGAAGCTGTAGCTGTCCAGTTAGAGACCGATTGAAAGAGCTGTTTAGCAATCTTGGGAGAAAAGTCCAGATTTTGAGTATAGGAGCAGACAACTATTTCAAGCTCTAATGAGAAAAAGGTAGAGAAACAGATGTAAAATCAGAGAGATAGTAATTCCTGGTTTAAGAGTTATCATGAGGAACCATTCAAATGCTAAGTGATTTATCATTAAAACCATTAATGTGTGTTCCGCCACTCTGGCAGTGCTACTTTGCCATCTTTTTATACATTTTCATCACAGCAAGATATGAACTAAGAGAAGAGACTTTTTGTTGATTTTGTGTATTCTGTCCCTTGCTTTCCTTGCTCCCTTTTGATCAGTAAACCAATAACTGGTTTTAAATGTATTCAAATATTAGGGACAGTTAAAAAAGACTAATTTTTCTGGTAGCTGGAGTTGACATTAAAACAATTCAACCATTTCAACCAATTTATTTAGGTTTGTGACTATGTTGTCATAGTAAGGAAATAGTTAGCTGAGTGACACAGATTTTGACACATGCCTCACCCTATCTGTATAATTTTTCACTATGAATTACAGTTTTCGTATGTATTAGGCAGTGAGAGTGTCCCATATCTGATTTGATAAAACTGAGCACTCAGAAGAAGGTTCTTAAAAGGTATGTGGGTACATCTATACCCATACATTAATATGGCAGAAACTTGAAATTATTTTGTTATCCACCAGCCCTGGAAAATGTGTTATTTGAAGCATTTAGAGAGTAGCAGCAGCTGTTCATAATTCTGAATTATCCTATGAATATTCTATGAAGAACTCAGAATAAGTCAATGTTTGGACAATATCTTTGTAGGCTTCGGGAGAGTTTATTGTTTCTGATTATTTCTTATATACACGCAAAAGAATTTACAGTGTAGACAACATTTTTCATATTAAAAAAAAAAAGGCTCGTTAGAGTCACACTCATAAAAAGAACAAGAAGCCTCCTTGACACCTATACCATCAAGCTATAATTCAGTCCCTGAAGAAGACAAGGCACATGCAGGCACAATCTTTGTCTCACTAAGGTGTATTGTAACTTTTCAAAAAGTTACAGTCCTGAAGAGCTAAAAATCTCTATTTGTAGATAGGCCTTGCAACTAAAAAGAATCTACTTTTCCTTTTGTAGGCTTAAAAGTAGTGTGCTGGCTCCTAGAAAAGCTTTTCCTTCCCCTCTCCCCAAAGAGGAAGCTGTTCTCTAAAATGAAAACACTCCGTTTGTGAAACACAAGGAAGGGTTGATTGTGTCAGTGCATCGCAGTGTAAACGAAACATAAGGACAAGGTTTCATGAAAATGTGGTAGATTCCTTCTCCAGTAGGGAACGTGGAGTCTTAGTGCACTGTAGCCAGGTTCCTTGATAATAAAATAAATAAATAGACAAATACATTTTAAAAGGCAATCTAGCAACCAAGAAGCAATAAAGCAAAGAATCTGCACCCATCTTCCCTCTGGAATGCATTATCTTACAAATAGGGATTAATTCTTGTCCTTTGAATAGGCTGGTGTTTAGAATTTATTAAATTTTAATGACTGAGTTGTGAGGAATTTTTAATATAATAAAGCTCAGGTCATTATTAGCAATATCTAAGAAATTCCAAGAGATGCTCCTCATTTTCTATTGGAAAATCTGACAACTGACCAAATCAATTGTTTGTAAAGGTGAAAGCAGCTCTAAGCTCTGGAGCTCACAATAGAGGGCACAGCTTGGGAAGAAAAATGTCTACAAATTCTAATCTAAAATATGAGATTTCTGGTTCATTCCAGCTAAGCCTTAAGTATTTTAAAAGTATATGAGTAATTCTTCTCCATGTCATTTTAGCTGCTTATTTGAAGACTTTTATCTTTCTTTGTTCTAACTGTTGGCATTGAAGTCAGAAAATGAATAGCAAAAAATATTTTGAATGCAAGCACAAAATTGAGATTAAATCCTGCCTTGCCACTGTTTGGTTTTCAGCTAGTAGATTACATATTTGACAGGAATTCATTCTTGCCTTTTTAGTCATGCATTTTCTAGATCTAGATTTCTACTATAGGTAATCTGAATTTTTGAATGCTATTTTCCAATATAGCAATAACAATTTCTATTATATATTTCATTATCTATTATGAATCAGCATTGAAAGTAGTGAGAAATTTCAGATTTTTTTAATGCACTGTCTGCATAGAAAATAGTATTTCCCTTTAAAGAAGCAAACAACTTATCATATTTGCTACTCTATAAACATTAAGAAAAAAAAATTTTTAAAGTTTTTTTAACTTTGGCAAGTTTTATGAGACAAGAAAACCTGATAGAAACAGTCACATAACTACTTATTTATCGACAAGCAGGGTGCCCCCAACACAGGGAATGATTGGCATCTGACACCATTGATTCAGAAGGCTGAACAATTGCTTAATTAATCTATATTATATTACATTATACCATACTATGGCTATACTACAAAGAATACTAAAGAAAACTCGTGACTGTCTCCCAACAGTCAGGACACAGCTTTTTCCAATTGGCCAAGGAAAAAGATAATCCCGAGCAGAATCCAGCTGACAAATAACTTCAGGTAAACAATCTTCCTAACACATTCCATATGTGCAAAACAACAGGAGCAGCAAGTAGAGATAAGAATTGTTTTTCTCTTCTTGTCTCTGTGCTTCTCCAGGAAAAACCCCTGAGAGAGAATTATGTCTCTCTGTTCAAAGAATGTGAATTGAATGCCACACTTACTGATGCGTTTAACTTCCAAAGTAAAAAAAATAACAAAACAAAAAACAAACAAAAAACAAACCAACTTATTTCTTGGGCATTACCTGTGTGTTTATAATAAAAGTCATGCATTGAAAAAATAAATTTCCAAATCAGCTCTTACTGCACTGCAATACTTAATCACCATTCCTCTACTCCAGCCTAGATCCCAGGTCTTCCTGCACACATGTAGGACAATCGCAAGTTGCAAAATATTTTTAATAATAAGTAATTTTCACAGAACATTTCCCAAATAATTCCAAACAACTTTTTAATAGAGGAAATGGTTTTTTCGCACCACCCAGCAGCTATGTAAAATGAAGTGGTTTACCTTAAAAAAGTCAATCAGTCGTTTTTTAACAGTAGGGCTGGATAAATTTGAGGAAAACTTCTAATTTTTAAATATGATTAGAGCATATTAAGCACCCATCTTTGACAGTAGCTTGTCTGGTGGAGGATCATGTATTATTATTGCAGGTGTAACTTGCTGGTGTTTATTGTCAGTAAATATAAATCTTGCAGAATAAGAGACCAATCAATGCCAGGTTTTGTGTTTCTATGCAATTATTACAACAAATAGAATGTAGAATTGAATAAATCACCTAAAGTAATGGAAGTCTAGTATTTTATCTGTATGATTATTCAAAATGCAAAACCCAACAAATAACTAAAATAATTTTTAAGCTGTGAACCAACTGTTTATTGTCTTTCTCTTTCCTCCACATGCACACGGTTCCCTTTGCTCTAGTTGTTCTGGTAGAAGCCCTAAGTGACTGATGGCTGAACAGCCACTGCTTCTGCCCAAAAGACACCATATATTAATTTTTCCTTTACACCTCTTGATATGAAGTGGAGTCTATAAACTTCTCAACTTCTCAGTGATTATAGTGTAGGAATGAAGGTGCTCCTCATACTGTCAAAAACTAAATTTTAAAACTGGTAACATATAATTAAATTTGATTCCTGTTATGTTCATTGGAGTAGGTCTCTTACCTGCCTCTGTGAGCGGACTACTCTCCAATTAGGGTTGCTGTCAAATATAACTCAAGGCTCTCACATCTTACAAGCTACTCAGATTTTTCATTTATACTTCTGGGACAAACTGGATTTTTTTCCTTCTTCCCTCTCTCTCTCTTCCTCTTCACAAAAAAAAAAAAAGTTGTTACTCTATTGCTGAACAAGGCAGCACTCACACAATGAGCTCAGCTTCTTTATTCCTATGGAACAAGTCATGCAGGTGTACATGGGTGTGAGCACTAGCAAAAAACAAACAAAATCAAAGCAGTTCATTCACCTGTTTTACACTTCATTTTTATTATTAAATGGATGCAATATATTTTGGGAATGAGCTCTAGACCAATAGCTCTCTGTAAGATATTCCACAGGTCTCCTACTTGTATTCATGACAGTATGTTTTGGTGGATCTTTGGCTATTAAGGTGGATGCTAGTTTCAAACAAGGAAATCTGCCGTAATAGCCTCCTCCCTGTGCAGGGTTACAGTCAGTCCTTCCTCCAGACCCTCACCCTGACAATTAACTTCTTAATTTACTGTGGGAGCAAGGCTGACCTGAAGCTATAGTGTAGGCCAGTCTGATGCCTTTTTTTTCTAGTCTGGTAGCTCATAAAGCTTTTTTTCTAGCAGTTACTGGTGAGCCTGATGTGTGGTGCCGCTGAGCCATCTCTTCCCTCCAGTATCTCTCAAGACAATCACCTCACTGTTGTGTTTCTAATATATTCTTCAATACGGTACGCTGCTGAGAAATAAGGCAACAAGGAAACATGTAATTCAAAAAAGATAGACTTGGTTAGCCTTTTTATTTTCTTTCCTAATATCTTTACCCGAAGAATCTTTTTTCACTAATAATCTCCTCTTTTATTTCTGTAGCCTTCAGTTATTCTAATGTTTTTGAAAATAAGGACACAGACACCTACACTGTCTGGTTTTGTCTCTAGTAATTTATTTTGCTGATTTGTGGTCATTTTCCAGTTAGAAGATTCATCCCATCACAACTTATTTGAGCAGTTATGAAATCTTTTCCATTAATATTTTTTTCATTTGTTTCTGGATTTTTAGAAGTCTTTCCCATTTTACACCTAAAACAAGTGGCCAATTCACTGTAAGGTGAATCACAGAAGATATGGAAAAGGACAAAGAGGACAGGAGGAAATTAACCTATTTACATTAGTCTGGGACTATGTAAGGTATATGTGACTCATCCCCAAATTCCAACTCTTTTGCTTTTGTGAATGGATTAAGAGACAGGAATTATGAGCTTTATATTATTAATTAAAAGCTTTGCATTATTTATTAAAAGATTTTCACAAGTAGACCTTAACACTTTCTTGACAAATACAAAAGAATTTTATATTAACTAGAATTAACATGTTTAAATAAGTGATGAAATTTTACTTCTAATTTTAGCTTTTGATTCTTTTTGAGCACTCTCCAGTCCCATTCATTTCACTTCCTGGGATTATTACATTCTGCATCAGATTATAAAGCTTAACCCGAGGGTAACAGATTGAAAAAAATCCAGGCTAGCAAAGCAGCTTATTGATGTTTCTAGATTGTTGTATGAGGAGGGTATAAAACACTGTGTCAAACAGAATTTTAGACAGGAAAAGCTCCTGGCTTTCAGAGTATTGCCTTGAAATCTAACCATATTTCTATTTTAATTAGACAGGCATGCTAGGGGATAACTTTTTTCCAATATGTCTCAGAGTGCCTTAGGGAACATGATAATATTACTTTTACAATATTAATATTATCTTTGTCTCTACGCTGTGAAAAATGGAAAATAGAATTAATCCTAATATAGCTAAACTTTAAATTACATCAATTTGGAAAGTGGATTCATTTTAATGTTTTTTATGTTATTATTCCTTTTATTTTGTGTTGATAACTGATTCATTGGGGACCTTAAATTTAGAAGCTCTTTTACAATAACTTGTCCTTCTATTATTCTGGCTAATGTAGGACTAATTAATGAACAAAATGATAGTACCACAATGTCTTCTATAAAAACATTAGTTCTGAGGGCACAGACTACCCTCATATCTAATGTTCATGTCAGAGTGGCTTATGTTGTGACATTTCTATGAGACTTGCAGAGTCCTTATAAGCTCAGGATACACACTGAGATGTGTAAAACTAAATGTAGGGTGGTCTTTGAGAAAACTGTCTATAATCTGTGCAAGCTGTGTATCAAACTGGCATTTTACATTGATACAAGCGTGTGTTCTCAATTTTGAGCTGGTATTGTTTTTAATGCAACTTTTCTTTAAACATAACAGAGCAGTAGAAAGCATATAAAAACAAAAATTATTTATGTACAAATTCAGCCAAAGCTTTTACTTATATCAAAAATATCTGCATATTTTTCTTTTTAATCATCTATACCTCCACCCAGTAAAACCAGAGCTACAAAAACTGCCTACATAAGTGCAAATACAGTTATGCTGAAAATAGATTTGATACCCAAGACATAAATTACATTATATTATTATAATCATGTTACTGTTTACCACATCACTGAAAACATTCAATGATGCAGCAAATAATAACATGATTGTAATAATAAATATATACATACATTTTATACACATATACTGTATATACAGTCCAGCACTGCATAGATAGTAAGTGTTCAGAGCCAGAGTCCATTGCTAATCACACTATGCTCAGTGTTCATTCCATCATTGTCCAAAACTGATATTGGATTTCTATTACTGTGTTTCTTTTTATGTCATGCTAATTCAAAGAATTCAAGCAATTTTCTTAAAAATTCTCCATGGATATACTGCAATCCTCAGGAAAGCACTTGCTAGCACTCATCCACTCATTTGTGCTGTGAGTGCTAACAAAACCCATGGCCAACTTTGGGAATATGTACAAATAGGCAATTGGCAGTAATAAATTTAACTGGAGAATATTCTGAAATATCCACTTCATTGTCCCCCTCTACTCTTTTCAAGACACTCTCTGAAGTTAGATATACAAGCTTACAAAAATACTAGTATGAAGTTTCATTTAAAGATAAAGCTAACAGTAAAACACATAATAATAAAACACAACTCCTTCACTGTATCTACAGCCTTAAATTGAGGAGTCTAACAGAATATCAGTCCAGGGCCAATCATGCAAATATTGATGAGCCTGTTTAAACTTTAGAGCTGCTTGAAGTTAAGCATATAAGTTTTATTGCTTTGGAAGGTGTTAGCCTTTATTTTAGTTTCTATTATGTAAGTCTTTACTTGACTGTAATCAAACTGTAGGAGTATTAACAAGCTTTCTCAACCATATCTTTTTTCTGCAGTAATCTGAAGGCTTTTCCAAAAATACAACCTGCCAGACAGTACAGTCAGTGCCAGGTCTATTGTCTGTTTTAACAATTCCTTCTTTTGTTTTCTTTTCATCTTATTGATAGACTGTTCTTTTTTCTTTTTTTTCTTTTTTTTTTTTTTTAATTCTTACTGCTACAGAGCTACAGATTTACTGTGAAAGATGCATTTTCAGAGCAGCTGAGACCCTAATTTGTTCTCCTGCTTTGGGGTGCAGAAAAGGGATGTAAGCATATAGAGGTAAAAAATACTAATTATACCATCCACATTTCCCATTTATTTATTCCTAATGTGGCACAAGTGGCAGAAATACTAGTTTTTGCTTTCTGTATAATCTTTCTAACAAGAAATGCAATACATCCTGTATTGCTAATGAAATAATTAAAGTATAATTTAAAAAAATAATGAATGCAGTGACGTTAACATTCAGGTTTTAAAGAAATATAGGAAAAGTAAACTTTAACACCAAATATAAAAGCTCATGTGAGAATTTTGTAACCAAGAAACTATTCAATTGCAAAAAAAAAAACAAAAACCATCCCAACTATCCAGAGCCAGCCACAAGCAGTCAGTTACAGAACATTTGTACCAATTTCACAAGTTAATTACAAAGAAACAAAACACTCAGGACAGCAACTTAACAGGAGATTGCAGAGCTCATGGCAACTCACAATTACTGTCTCCCTAGGACAAAACACCTGTGACAGATCTGTGTTCAACTTTTGCTGCCAATTCAATGTAGTCTGCATTGTAAGAAGCATCAGAGAATGCTGAAAACACCTGCTTCCACAAAATACTCTTTCTTTATCTGTCCATTAAGTGAGGAAGAGAGATAAGAATAACCCTGAGAAAATACAGAAACAATTCAATGAATAATAGAAAGTCTTAAAAAGGAAAAAAAAAAAACCAAGAAAAAACACAAAGGGGGTGGGGATGGCAAATTGCTCAGTATAAAACAATTATATCTAACAAGCTCTTTGTGAGTGATTGAGTCTTTTGTGATTTAGAGGACTTGTGATATTTCATTAAAAATTTCCTAATTACAGAAAACTGAGGCCAGAGCACATGCGAGGCATTAAGATTTGCAGCAGTACAATAATCTCCTGTTATGTACTTGTATATTTTCCATTACCATACAGTAAATATTCAAAGAATAGAACATCTGGTGTGCATTCTTGGGGCTTTTGCCCACCCTGCCAGTGCTACTAAATGGGCTTTTCCCATTTCTAGATGCTGACTAAGAATATTAATACACCACTTTGATTTCAAATCCTTTCCTGAAAAGGTATTTTATCCTTTTGACTCCTCAATATAAAGAATTATTCATGTGTTTTAGTACCAAAGATTACAAGAAAATAAGTGAAATTATGTTTGTATTTTTATTCCTGCTTCTTGTGAAGGCAACAAGAATCAGACAAGCAAACACTGGTAACATTCTATTGAGCCCCAGCATGCAAACTTACTGACTGGGCATATAATGCATTAGCCTCCAATTTAGCTGTGTCTCTGTATTTTTCTCTGTCGGGTTTTATCATTGGAATTCATCTTGAATCATTGTACAGCTAATTACCTGAGCTGGTCCCGGTTCCTCGTAGTGATTCTTTATGAATGACTACTGCCTCTTGACACTGAAAAAATGTTCAGACCACTGTCTTCCAACAGCAAACCACCAGTGTTTTCAGATGGAGAAATATTCTTTTTGTGCTTCTAATAAAGCAAGTTAAGGATTACTGAATTTTTAAATTCTGTGTATTAAGATATTAAATAATTGGAAGATTCTAGATTTGTGATTCCATACATGGAAGAATTTTATATGATTCTGCTTTTGGTACATGATCTATTATTGTTTTGGCTTGTAAAATTAAATTTTGTAGCCGGTTTCACAGGACATAAAGAGAAACCACAGCTGAAATCATACTTTACTTAGGCTCTTTGACTGTATTTCACATTACTCATGCTAACATAAATCTTTCTGGTTTTCTCTCAATGCATAGTAAGTTAAATATCTGTGTTTTTTCTTTCAGCTGCCCTCTTCCTTTGAGAGTTGTACTTCTTTTAAAAGGCAGGCATATGAGGTATTTGGCACACTCTTGGCATAAGGAAAAAAATACAGCATTTTATAGAAGACTTTGCTAGTGTGTTGCCCTAAATAAAAGGTTTTAGTGTCCTAGAAACTAGGGCACCACCTCCTAATTATTTACTCTGATACTACATTTTTACAAAGATAAAGCTGTGTGCATAATGAGGACTTCTAATTTACTGCACTTTGACTGGCTTTGTCCAAGTTCTTTTTCATCTTTTCTCTTTGAGACTGGAGGGAGAGACAGAGAGGAGGTGCTGGAACAAGTTTAGAAGCAAAATCCTTGAGAATTCTCTCTGGGCACAGATTAGTTTCTTTTGCCAGCTTTCAGCTACTAAGCCATAAAGCCCAGGCCCCTCTTGTGTGCGCAGGACAGGGAATGAGTATGGTTGCTGTGTATTTATACAGAAGCAATTACAAGGCTCTTTACTGTGGATTTTGTGCTATAGGAAAGATAGCTTATAGGTCCATAGTTTATTGTTCCATAGTTTCAGTCTGAAAATATTGATATTTTAAAATAAATAGTCCCCAGTGGATTAAAGGAGGTTGTCTGGGGGAGCAGGAGAAGCCTGATAAGCAGCTTCTCACATCATGGGCTCCATGTTTGTACTTACTCCTCTTTTCTGCTACACGGCCTCCTGAGAACACTCCCTCCTCTTCTTGCAAAAAGCAACCTGCCTTCAAAAATTCCTTTACCCTTCTCTTGGGAAGGTCACAAGGCAACCAAGTGCTGCCACTAACCCCATTTGCTGTGCAGCCAGCTTCCCCCTGCTGCAGTGACCAAGGCAGGGTGACACAGAGCGGAGAGGGATCGATGGGTGGCTGTGGCTCCTGTGCTGAGCAGCAGCAGGGAGGTCCAGAAGCAAGGGCACAGTGCTAGCAACCGGTCATGCAGCTTAAAACCCACATAATGATTTCTTTGTCTGTGTTTTCAAGATGTACAGTCAGGATTAACAAGTATTCAAGAGGGAAAAACAGCAACATTAAAACAAAAAGGGAGAGAAATCTTCACCCACCTTACAAATTACAAGTGACAATTCACTTCTAAAACCTTCAGCAGGAAAATGCATACTTTCTGAGATGTTTTTTGTGAAGCTGCTAATATTTTGGATTTGCCTGGAATTTTAATTAAGGCTGCTATTTAACATTCCTGCTGTGCCTAGAAGCCAAGCAAACTGATGTCCCAAAATTCTGGGCACAACTTTAAACTAATATTTTAAACATATGTGCAAAGAAGGCCAGTAGTACTTCCTAATTCTGACATTAATATTCTAGCACATTTCTAGTTTCCTCTCATCCTGAATCTTGAAGATACTGATTTTTCAGTTGGCATAGATTAAAATGCCACTTATGAGATTTCAGTATCTGACATCTCATTCTCTGCTAATATCACCTAGTACTCTATCTAACTCAGTAAGAACACAGCAGTTATTTTGTTTACATAGCCTCATTATTGCAGTTGTTCTATTAGGCAGTTATTAGTATTTCTACATTTAATGATACACCTGCTACTTGCTTGGCTGTTGTGGAGTAGGATTTCTGCTTACAAAAACTTAGAATATTCTGTATTTGTATATTATACCACTACTAGTACCCTCAGTACAAAACAGTTTTTAGGTTAACCTGAAAGACTTGGAACAAAATAAAAAATTATAAAACTACACACAATTATTATTTTCAAATCTGTGCCTAAATTTGACGATTTAGGTGTTCTGAAGACACTTGTCAAACAAACTGAGACATTCAAATGACTTTCAGAAATGCCTAACTTCTACCTTTGTTTGGAGAAAAATAAATTGACTGATGGGTTACAGCACTTTTTGCCTTGATATGTGGGTTTAGGAAAGCTGAAAAAAATCTCTCAAAATTTTACCTGGCAGACTGAAATGTTCATATAAATACAGTATATAGGCTGCCAGAGACTTGCCCACAGTCAAGATGTGGCCATTCAAATAAACAGCAGAATTTTCACAACAGATATTACTCAGCAGTTCCAGTGGATTTTATTAGAAGTAGTTACTCTTGAAGTTGCATCATTTTTCCTTTTTCCTTTTGTTTTGTTTTACTTTCTGTGTAATTCAGGAAAAGAAAATACAGGGCCTTGAATAGGTTAGACACCTCTCCCTCAGGGCTACCTTACTCCTACTTGCTTCAGTCCCACCACTGCTTTTGAAAATTCCTCAAAGATGCTGGAGATACTTAGTTCATCTTCACATACAGACTAGGCTGGCACAGGAGCTAAAGTTAAGCATGGCCAAAGTAGAGCACTTGCTCCTGCACTTCCACCAAACCAGCACTGAAATCTACCAGCCATGCTTTCATACATCTACATTTAATTGCAGGTTTGGAGTCTTGATCTACTTTTTATTAAAGTAAAATAATTTATTTTTCATTAACTTGCTTTTTATTTAAGATGAAACAACTTTTTTTTACTCTCACAGCACCTGTTTGCAAGGATTATCCTTAGTTCAGTGTTATGTCACCATTTAATTTAATACACCATTTTATTTAATATCATGAGTGTCTTTTCTTGTATTGACATAAATGTTCTGGTTTAGATGTTTGTATCCCATTGGAATCCAAACTGTACAGATGTACATACTTCCTACCTTTTGGTTTGTTTTTTGCAGGTAATATCAAAATTATCCAACAAGCCTACACTATCCCAGGTATGTTGATCACATTTTAATTATGCCAAGCTTCACTTTGAACATGCACATAATTATAACCAGAACAAACTCCTTCCTTTCCTTCTTGAAAACAGACTTCAATTTTTTCAGAATGAGAATTTAAATAGCATCCTGCAGATAGTTCTGCCCATTTTATGAGTAACAGCTTATGATCTTTTCTCCCAGGTGCTAAATTTGAATATCCTCCTATAGCAACTACATTCTAGATACATGGCTACCCAAGCCAAAGTTTTGAATATGGGTAACACTCGTTCTCTGTAGAGTATAGGCAGTATCAGTGCCAGGTCCTGTACAATTTAATCATCATGACAGCCTTTGAATGACTACTACAGTTGACAACAAGGCTTTTCTATTTTATAAAGACATGCCTTCTGTCAAAACTTGGAATTCTTACCTCTTCATATATACCTCAAATTAAGACACTACTAAATCTGTAAACACACACCAAGAGAAAAGCATACATTCAACCAAAGTGTGTTGTAACAGAATTAAACCTATGCTGCAGAACATTTGGACAGATGCTAATAGGGGCTTAGAATATTTGGATAAATTCCCCAAATCTGTATTTTCACCCAGCCTGTATTCTCACTTGGCCTGAATGTGGGATTTCTGACTATGCAGGGTCATCTGAGGTTTTCTATCTAAAGCTAACAGTGCCTTAATCAAGCTTGATTAAGAGGACTAGCCTGTAAAAAAAAAAAAAAAAATTAAAAACAACAACTCCCTTTGAAACCATGAAGTTGCATTTGGTTTGTTAATTTGACCTAGAACCTGAGTCTGCCTTAGGCCATTCACCTACTACCAATACAGAAAGTTGTACCATGGGAATAAATGGAACAATTTCTGAGTTAAGGTCTGATCTTGTCTATGTTGGCACGTGTCGGCACTCTTGATCAGCATACTTTGTTACTCCAAAAAAACTGGTGATCTCCTACACTGTGCTGTAATCAGTACATAAATTATAGAGCACAGGTCTATGTTGGCTCTAAATTTCCATGATTCCAACATCAAGCATCTAAATTGCATTTTTTTTCAAGACCAGACATATCTCCGCTTTCTGATTACTCAGATCTGAAGCTGAAACCATCACACTACTGGTGCATTAACAGGAGTTGGAGTGAACTGAAAAGTCTGTCTACCATCCCAGCAATTACTTCAGTTACAAAAATTTAGAAGGACACAGAGACCATTGGGCTTGAGCTAACTGATGTAAATGCCATTTATACATTATAAAGGTTCCATGTGAAAAAGTGGTATTATTTGAATAACCAGCCTCATATCTCTTCTATGGACCACCAAGATTCTGGTAGCATAACATTCAAGAAATAATGCCTCAGCTAAACAAAACTAATCTTCTCAAGTGTACATATGGCAAATGGCTTGTAAGAACTAGTTGTGTACTCTTTCTTGGTAAGAAAACATATTGCAGTGGGTTTGCTGACCGCGTCAGGAGTGACCTTTTTTAATTTGTATTTTTCTTATATCTGCACATACAGCCATAGCTGAAGGTATGGATAAGTTCCAAAAGAGCTCTCTCTAATGAGAAAAGAAAGCTGTGTTAGGTCTGGGTTTGTTCCAGAATGAACAGCAGAAAAAATGGGTTCCTGCAATATCAGGCTCTGAATTTTATACTACTACGTATTATTTGTTATTTTAGACAGAGCTCAAGGGAAATGGAAATATAAAGAAGCGACTCCCTTCAATTGTGGAAGATGAAGATGAGGAAGAGGAGGGAGAAGAAGAAAGCAGCACCCTTTCACCAATTGATACACGAAGCACAAATAGCTCTCAGCAGAAGAAGAGTGTAAGCAGCAAAAGCCACCTAGGGAGAAACTTGAAGCAGCTGGCCTCAGGAACTGTACCCTTCCATTCCCCCATCCGTGCTTGCAGTTCAAACCCCTCACGAGCCAAACATGAAACAGAGATCCATTACTACTCCAAAAGGAAGGACAAAAATCTTAAATTGTACCTGTCAGCACTGACTGCCAGCGGCCCACCAGATCTGAGCCCAAGGTATGAATGATAATTTTCCTATCTATCATGTGACTCCTATTAAAAATACTTTGATTTTGTCACCATAAGAGTTATTCTTTAATAGTTTATACTTCTGTTCATCCCACATTATTGTAGGAACCATTGCACACTATGCAGAATGTTATGGCTTTAGAAGTTTATTGCAAACTAAAGTATTTTTACCCACAAAAAGGGCAGTAAAAAAAGCGAGCAACTGCAAAAATGGCTATTTAAATAGTCTGGCCTTATGTGGTATCATTTTATCTATAATATTCATTTCCCCAATAACACTATGAAACATTCCGAGTCCATCAGAGGTAGAAAAATTTAGAAAGCAAGTGAATGAAATTATAGCATAGCCAAGAAAATATAAAAAATTACTGGAGTACAGAACTATAATGGAAAACAATTGCTAAGCAATTTTTGAAAATATCTAGAGGGTTTTTTCATTGGAGACAGGAAATCTGATAATGGAAGTTATACAGACATTAAATACAGAGTTTAGCAAATCTGTTTTCCTGTGTCTTTTAACACAAAGAAGCCTTGTATGACAGTTTATTGAGGTATTACTAGTGTAAAATTTAAAACATTTCCATTTTTTAATTTGTACGTTACTTACAAGTGATTTATGTAACCTGCTGCTAAATTGCTGCAGTGCAATCTTAGTTTTAATACCAGTTCTTTAGGGAAATGACAAGCATACATACAAGGAGATGCAGTAGTTCATCTTCCAGTTCAAGCTTTGTCTCCTATAAATTGAAGTGGTTTACATGTTCAAGCACTTCCTGTATTCATTAGAGGCAGAGTGGAAGTTTCAGGAACTTGCCATTGCAAATGTGAAATACCCACAGCTTGAAAAATATTTGTTTCACTCTGTCAAAGCACAAGTCCCTAGACATGCAATTATAAAAATGACATGGAAGATTACATAGAACCCTTTCCCCCTCATCATATATTTTAATAGTACAGACAAGTTTCAACTAGTACCCAGATACAAAGCAATTAATTTTTTCATAAAATCATAGAAATCACAGAATCATTTAGGTTGGAAATTACCTCCAAGATCGGGTCCAACCTTTGACAAAACACCGCTATGCCAACAAAACCATAGCACTATGTGATATTTTCTCATTTGTTTTTCTAGATCTCATAGGAATTTGGTTCAGTCAGCTATAAGTAAAGGTCACTATCATTCACAAAATAAGTGGTAATTCAGGGAGAAACTACTTTTTATATTTTCTGCTGAAATATAGTCTTGCTCATTATTGCTCTGAACTTATGCAGCCAGACGTTGGCACCTAAGGCTGCAAAAGGAAATATGAAAGTGTACATTTGAATATATTATTTCCTGTTTCCATTCATAATTTTATAATTGTAGGCTAATCCTGTTAATAGGCTGGAAAACTGGACCAAGATGTATGTTTTTCTGCCTTTTTTTTTTTCAGACAAAACACTTTCATGTTATGTCCTAGAAGGAGTTTATATTATTAGAATATTTAAACTGACAAGTTAATACCACTTTAAAAAATAGTCTTAAGTGTTTCCTTGTAAGCATTAAGGAGAAAATAAGACCCTAATTAAAATTGATAACACCTTATTTAAAATTGTCATTTACATTTGGTAAATGTTGGCCAAGGAAGGCAAGGGAAAGACAAGACTCTGATTGAAATATCCAGTCAGTGCTGCTCTGAGGTGTATAACCACAGTTTCTTAAGAAACTTCTGCTGTGGATATTTCCTAAGGAAACTAATTAGAATTCTTTACAGGTGCTTCAGGTTCTGTCTTTGTACCCCACAGTGAAAGCAATAAAGCCCAGAGACTGGGTCAAGTTTTTAAAGAGCTCTTGGTGCAAGGAACAGAAGCTAGATTTGCAGTTTCTAGAATAGAGCCCTGGTCTTCCCAATTGCTTTTTGGGTTCTGCCTATGAAGTGGAAAAGCACCAAAAGGAAGAAAATGTAAGTGATAATAAAGGCAGCCCTAGGAGGAGGTTTTATGTAATTGAATCTCCTTAGACCCGCACAGAGGAGTGCACTCTAGCCCTAAGCAACTGGATAGAAGAGGTCACATGTTAATCTTTTCTGACTTTTTTTTGGCTTCTAAGAGTGGAGTTTTCTGTCTTCAGGAGAGAATTCAGGGCTGTACAATAGCTGATTCAGAGAGGGGTGAGGCTTACCAATTACCTTTGTCCCCTCATGTTTTCAATGTACTAGGTTATGCAGTTCCCCAGGCCAGATCTTTGTATATGAATAAGCATATTGCACATTATATATTTTCCACATAGAAGCCTGGCACTCCTAACAAGGTATTTGTGCTAATATAATTTCCTTTTAGTCTGAATCTTAAAACACTATAAAGAATGTAGCATCTATAAATTCCAGGTCACATTTGAGTAAGCTTTCTACTGTGAGCTTTAAAGGCAGTTAAAATGTTAGCATTTTATATAATTAGAAACCTCTACAAAAGTGATACTGGTGTTTAAAATTTGCCTTTTGAAGCAGTGAGGCCAAATGACATTGAAGAGGTTTTATAGGAAATTTCAAACAAAGTAATCATTCTGGTTTTCAGCTGCAGATAGCAGTATAGGCCAGGGCTGCTCAAGCACCACATTTGAGTCTCCTCTTCTACCAGAGGTTGATTAAGATTAAAGTCAAGTCTAGTAACATCCAACTGGCATCATGAACAGAGACATGACATGGAGATCTAAACCCACAGGAAGAGCCAAAAAAGATAAGCACACATGGTATTCATACAGAGGTCTGAGTTACATGGGTCTTTCAAGCCAAATACATCACAGATATCTCTGTGTTGTTTGCTCTTTTTCTCCAGGCATTTCCAGTCAAGAAGCTTTCCTGAAAATATCTTTATTAGATGAAAAGTATAAAAAATATCTTTATTAGATGAAAAGTGTCCATCATCACAAATTTATCCCAAATGACTGAGAGGCTAAGAGTTTTCTATATCAGCCCTTCCAGATTAGTATTGCATCATCTGTCTGCTGTAAGACAGAATATGAAGCTTGTTTCTGGACAAAACAAAAAATTGATGCTTCATATCAGTCAACTGGCAATTGTATGATTCTCTTTTATTGACTTTAATATAGTTCTCTTTATAGCACAATTTATTTTAGCTGACAGAAGAAAATAGTCATAATTATATATATTTTTAATACTGTGTATTAATTCCTCCAATACCTGTTTTCTATTCTTTGAATGCAGAAATCGATTATTGTATAAAATACTGCTCCTTTTTTCTTTTCCTTTGCCTTTCTTGACACTACAAATTAGAGATAACTGCTATGCATGGGTAGAAATAACTGGCAAAAATACCTTTTCTAACAATCAGATCCAATACCATTATTAATGTAACTGGTACACTGGAGGCTGGTCTGAGCATCTTCCTATATGAAATTTGCAAACAAGATTTCCCTGCCTGAACTAGCTCATTTTAAAGAAATTTAGAATAACTATTTGCATGGAAATGATACTTTTGACTGAAGTTTACAGAGATGTTTTCATAAATATATTACATTCAGGCTTAGGCTCTGCCTAAGTAAATCTAATATAAGAGCCTGACTATGAGCAAGGAGATTTTAGCTTCACAAGAGCATAGTGAAGCCTCTTTAGGTTGTGCAGAAGAAAGAATTGCAACAGATTACTGTAGATATGAAAAGAAAAATATTGTCCATGTAGTTTTGGATTGGACCCAGAATATACTGTGAAAGTAAATTC
This sequence comes from Agelaius tricolor, assembly GCF_023055355.1. Taxonomy (NCBI): domain Eukaryota; kingdom Metazoa; phylum Chordata; class Aves; order Passeriformes; family Icteridae; genus Agelaius; species Agelaius tricolor. The sequence continues at coordinate 35,139,583 of NW_027269266.1, forward strand.
ATTAAAATTTTGAAACCTCAGTTAATTACACTTGGCCTCACATTCCTTCCATTATCAGTAATTTTCATTTTTAGTGACTCACAAGAAGTTATGCCAATATAATAGGTTCTGCTTTTCTCTAAACTTTATGTTGTGAAAAAATTACCATTGTTTAAAAATGTGCCCTTTAGGAGTAATTTTTACAACCATATTATGGACATGATGTTTATGAAACTGCTCCATTACACCAATTTTTCTCAACAGAATTGTTGATGGGATTGAGGATGGAAACCATAATGAAGAAAGTCAAACCTTTGACTTCAGCTCTGATCAGCTCAGGCTGGTCAGAAATCAGGATCAGGAATCCAGGTTATCTCCTACAACTGGAGGTGAGCATTGCCTGGGAAAATCACTTTTTAGGAAAAACAATTTTCATAACTGCTTTTTGTTCCCCTTTATTTCTTTCATCCTCACTAGTGGCATAAATTGATTAAACACATATTTGTACTCTCAGTACCATTTCAGTGCCACCATTGTAAAAAAATACAATTTGTTGTTTTTCTGCTAACAGACAGTCATGATAAAACAGTTTGTGGAAGGAACTGGTTTTTCATGCATTATGCTTTACCAGAATTGTACAATCTGCCTCATGTTCCCAAACTTTGGTCATGGAAGGTGCTAAACACAAGGACAAAATTGAACATAAAAACATTCTAATACCAAACTGAAAAAAATACAAGCCATAAATAAGAAGAAAACAAAACAAAAAAACACCAAAACAACCAAACAAAAAACTTACCCAATTAATTAAGAGCCATATGTAAACCTGGCTCTTAACATTTTTTTAAAAACTTAGAGAAGTGGAAGGGTATGGAAGTAAATAGATTTTTAAAAGAGTGAAAACCTTTACTTACAAGGAGTTTCAGGCCTGCACCCTGAAAAGGTTGGTGAAATAGCACCACAAAGCAATGCAACTTGTCAAGATGGGGGGGAAAAAGATTTGAAAAAAGAGACAGAGGGACTGTTTCCAACACTCTTTTAGAAATAAACAGCTCCCATATAGCTAAGTACCTTTATCATGGGGGCAACTAGGACATATCTTGTTTCTCTTAAAGTCAAGCAGGAAAATAATAATTGAAGTTTAGTCATATTTATGATTTTTAAAAAGTGTCGAGCTGAGTGTCACATGGATGGACCAGGGTTGTCATCTTCATTTTTTCAGGTCCAGAGTGAAGATAGCACTATGGACTTTATTAATTGCACTTCTCTCAAGCATTATAAAATGAACATTAAACATATGGTTTAATTTTCATTCTGGCCAACTGCAAAACAGGTTTAAATTTAAAGGATTGGTGTAGTGCAAGAACAGTATGATCATTTCTAAGTGATTATACTCTTGTCATTTACATGAATTTGAATTCTTTTCAGAGGCTGAAATTGGTGCTGCTGTGCTCGTTATCAAAGCAGAAGAGACCAAACAGCAGATCAGCAGGCTTAATAATGAGGTAACAAGATTTTGTGGGGGTTGAAGGATATTAAAAATGATTCAAGGAATGCTGGAGAAAACTCAGGAATATGATAAATGTGTTATAAACGAGTTTAGAAAACTGGATGGGGTTCCTACATGTAGGGCAGTTTAGGGCTTTTAACTTAGAATAATTTTCTACATGAAACCTACATAAAAGTTTGTGTCACATGCTAGGGCTAAAAACCAGAATGAGGTTACTGTATCTGGTTTTCTTAGGATTTAGTCTCTTCTGGGTATGCCCCTATTTGTCTCATTCCTCTCATTATTTCCCCAAGTTCTTTCTCCCATATTTTCTTGTCATGACGTGTGTTGTGCTTTTACAGAATTTCTTTGAAAGACATGCGCAAATCCATTCACATTCAAATTTACATAAAATGATTCAAGTCACTTTACCTGTGTTGTTCTTAGGATGAAAGAGAATTCCATCTCTTCCTGCTCAAGCAATACAACCTGAGGAATGCAGGGCCAATAGTGTTCAGTGACACTTTCTATTCCTCCCTTTTAATAACTTCAAGCCTGTAATCAACTATCAATCCAACCCTAAGGAGATGTTCTGTAGCTAAATTGTTTCATTTACACAGCCCTGGCAGTACTTTAGCTAACAATATTAAAGCATCAGACTAACTTCACAGTGGTACTGCAAGACTAAAATCTGTTCCCATACTACTATGTCTGTCAATGTGAAAAGATTAGAGACAGTTCCTTACACTTCCACATGAGGAAACATTTCCCACCACACAGTTTCACTTCTTCCCTGCGCTCTTTAGTTACTAGAAATGTCCAGGTTTTTTTTTTTCCTTCTTTATTGTGTACATTTTATCTAGCTATTATTTCCCACTTACAAAGTATTGAGCTTATAAACTTCCTTCATCCTGAGTCAGCTTAAGTTGATTAGATAACTTAAATATCCTGAGCTAAGACTGCATGCATGGTTAGTTAGTTACTATGGATGCATCATCTCATTTGTATGTCAAACAGTGGAGTTCAGAAAAAAGTCTCATTCCCCATTGACTATGGGTTTTAAAAAACTAAGGGTTTTTATAGGATTTGGTCAAAGAACTAAAAAAAAAAAACCTTTGAGGTGTTCATTGGCACCACCATCATGATAGAAAATTATATTTCCTATGTAATGCTTTTGAAACACACAAGTCATATTGATTCATCCCTTTTGAGGACAGTCATTTTTAAAATAGGAGGATGTATTATATGGCTATCCACAAGAGGCAGTTGGAAAATATATCACGGTGACAGATGTTCCAAGGCAAGCATTTTGTGGATTAAACAAACATTTCAACTGGAACAGTTCTGGGCTTCTCATTGCTTTTCTGGTGAAAAGTGATAAATAAATAAATCTTGGAGCAGGGCAATATGTTAATCAAAAAAAAAGAAAAAAAGCCTCCACACGTTGAAGGTTTTTTCTCTCCACATGCAATTTTAATTTTACCCTAATAATACTATCTGAACAAAATGTTATGCAACTTGTTCATTCACATTAACATAACACAGGCGACAGGACCAGGTTTAGATTTCATAGGTAATATTCTGGGCTCAAATCCCAGAGATGGATGGGTATCCTCCAAGTTCTCCCATGGATCAAAATTTACATTGGAAAAAACGCATGACTGAATGGCTGCTTAATTGCATATTCTACATGTACTCAAACATACCCAGCTGGAGTTTCTGAAGTGATAGTACAGAGTTGGTGCTTACCCAAAGGAGCTTCTGAGTAGCCTTGCTGATCCACAGTAGCTGCTGCTTGAAGTTTTTTGTTGTTGTATAAAGTATAGAATTCTTTTAGACCCAGTGCTTTCATCATTCCATCATTTGATGATGACCAGTAATGGGTTAGCACTGATACTGCAGCAGACTACTAGCAGTAGTTAAAATACCAGCAGAGTCAGAAACAAAGCTCTCTATTAAAGACATGCAGTCTCCTCCTGGTAAAGAAAATATGAGAAAACAGGTCAGAAGTAGCCAGCAGCAGTAAACACTGTCATTAATACATTTCCAGTGGAGATCAGAAATCAATGAATGAATGCAAAAATAACTGCTTTCATGAAAGGCAATTGTATTACAACAGTTCACTAGTTAGCTTAGAAACATTTCAGCTATTCATGGGGGGTAAAAGACGTGTGTCTATCCATTCAGACTTTCAATACAGTCTCTTGTTAGCAAAGCAAAGCAAAATGTTACCCCAGAGAAAATTCTACAAAATTAGCTATACCTATTTTAGAAATACAACTGAGCTCTTGGCAGTATTTTAGGTATATGGCATTCACTACATAATCCAAAGGCCATTTCGTTTACCTAAGAGAGTAACAGAAGTCAGTGCCTTGGTTTCACTTCTCAGATTTGTTAACTTTAGTAGTAATGGATGCACAGACCTCCTCTAAGGAGAGTAATCTCCAGAGTCAGCACAGTGGATGTGAGACAAACTTGAACACACCCCTAATTGCTGTTGTACAGCTCCATGGTTTGGCTGCTCAGCCAGTTAACCACCTTCTTCACTTCCTCACCTAACTTCACTGCTCATTGAGCATTCAAGCTGATACAGGAATTTCCTCCCATTTCAGTATTGCAAGGTAGAGTGGAACAGGAGGACTTTATCTCCTACCATGTTTGTCCCTTCCTCTTAGAATAAATAATTACTGAATAAGGCAAGCATGATATTCACTATAGTTCAGTAACTTCAGTATATAGCAGGTGAGAGCTAGGGGTTCAGGTTCTTGTTCTGGTAAAAAAGCAGTTTTCTAAGCAATAGTTTCAAGATTAGGTTACTGAATATTTACCAGCATTGTACATTTTCTGAGCTGGGGAAAGCTTGATTCAAAGACCTGCTACAAACTAAGCAGAGAAAGAATTCAGGAAGAGTCTTCTGCCTTACAAGACTGTGTCCTTCCTTTGCAGAGATCTCTACACATGACCTGGTCTTTCCAACGCATTTGTCTGCAAAAGCTGATCAAATAAGTGTATCTGAACATTTATCATATTTTCAGAAGCACCACTTACCTGATGCAATCATAGATAACTACTAAGGAGCCCACAAAGTAAAAATAGGAAACCACTAAGCAGATTTTCTGAGGTATACAGACAGACAAGACATTTAGATTAAAGCACTTGCCTATCACTGTCCCATTGCCTGTATCCTTTAAGGCTTTTAACTCTCTATCATTTAAAAGCCACTGCATGAAAAGGGCAGAGAAATACCTTGATTCAGTTTGAAAAACCAAACCTGAATTATTTAAAACAGATCAGTTAAAATAAGAAAAATACCCAATATTTAGCCATATTTCCCCCCCTAATTACAAGTACATATTCTCCATTCAAAAACACAGGTACATGATTCTGAGCTCAGATAAAAAGGCCATCTCATACAGTGCATGAAGACAAACTCAAGTTGCTTTGTCGTGTCTCCTGGTTTCCTCATATGCAACCCAGCTTCAGTGCAGCCTCTCTCAGCTTCAGAAATCTGGGGACTGATTCCATGTCTTAATGTCTTACCACATTAGTAGATCCCACAATTACAGTACTAAAACAGTATAATGAACATAGTACTCACATTTCCCCCATTCAACTGAAAAACAAACAAACATGAGGAAATATGAATAGGGTCAGGTTTTGAGCTAGATAATTGCCTTCTATTTAGCTCCACATTGGAGCACTTAGTGGAAATTCAGCTATTTTTAATTTTAGGTTTTTTAAAAGCAAGTACTTAAAATAAGCATCTGGCATGTATGCAGAACAGAGAAAAAATAATCACGGGGCTATTTAACTTTCAACTAATGAAAGGAACAATCCTAAACAAATATGTTTATTTTCCAAATCATAAATTTTATGCATATATTATTTTAAAATGTATTTCAATTCCAGCTGACAAAAATCAATCCTATTCTCCTCTCAGTACAGAAAAAAAATGCATTTTTAATATTAAAAATATATGCAAATGATAATCAAGGCCACTAAAGAAAATTTGGTGAAGCCAGTCAGGCTTCTAGTTTTACATAGGGGATATATTGTTAAAGTTCAATTTGCGACTTGAGAGCTCATATAACGAACTCGCTTGACTTAGAGTAATTAAATACACGCTCTTCTTAACAAGTTCATAACTCTACCAGCACACAAGAGAAATTACTTTGCAGCAAGGCTATCCCAGTGATTTGGTTTGTAAAACATCCTTCAATCAAGAAAAATGTGGCAAAAAGTGAACTAATGACATTTATAGATGATAAAAACTATTAAATGTAATCTACCCATTTTGGATTTTAGCCATGTAAATTTCACATTAAAGCAAAACATAAAACCAAATATCATTTGTATGAAGAAATAAAAGCTTTCTAAACATTACATGCAGACTAAATTCACTTTGCCTACTGAGATTTTTAAAAATACATCTCTTTTAGCACTGGCATTCATGTTTCCAAAGAAGCTTGTTGTTTTGTCTCTCTACTCTCATACTTTGATAGCTGTAGAGAAGCCTTTCCAGCTAACCTTTTTCTTCTTTTAATGTTAGTTTAATAGGCATTGGCTGATGAAGGTAACAAAAATAGTTGATGCTCTGAAGCTTAGACTTTTATATTTTTTTAACCAGAACACACTGCACATACATGGTATAAGTCCCATATGCTGTGGTGTGCCCCTGGCACTTTTCCTTGGTGGAAAGGCACCTGAGACAAAGGAATTAACCAAGAGGCAGCCATGCAGTATACAAATCAACTGGACACCAAAAGCTGACTTCAAATTTGAATAAAAAATATTATTACCATGACAGATGATGACATTTGTCCAGTTAATATCTAACAGGCATTTCAAAATGTTTCAGTACTCATACCATTTATTTTCCCAACATCTAAATGTGAATGCCTGTAGGTATGCAAGTTCATAAGTTCACAGCTTTTTCTTTTTTGCCTAGAAGAGCATAAGAAAAAGTTGATTGGTGTTCTCCTTCTAAAGTCAATTTATTCTGGAAACATGCTATTCCAGCAGATCTCAGCAAACCAAATTTCTTTTGACTTTTTTTGTCCATTAAATTTGCTAAAAGCTTTTCACTTGCATAATTTTCTTTTGAATTGTCTTTGGTTTCATCTTGGAAGTCACTGACAAAGTACACAATGTCAAGCAGCCTTAGTAATTCCTTGTGGAAAAAAAACCCTTGTAGAGTTCAATTAAAGAAGATATGCTGTTTATGGATCCTGGGAGTATGATTAATGCCCACAAAGTGTCATTTAGCAGACCTCCATAGACTATTTTCTATAATACTCTGCATAGGCAGAACATCATAATTATGCCTCTGACATTTTCTTTTCAGATGTAATGTTTAAGATTTATCTTTCTTGAATTTCATATTACTGATATTTAAAAGTGAACATGAATTCCATTTAGGCATTTAAAATAAACATTAAATAAAAACAGATCTGGATAGGATGCTGAAAAGAATACCTTAAAATGTCCATGGATGACAGCTAGCTATTGGTCATAAATCATTCCAATCATGTAAGAATCCAGCTTATGGTGATTATGTCCCCTTCATATTTTCTTGTAGTTCTAGAAGAATGTCAGATGGACAGTAACATCTTAGAAGTCTTCTGACAAGATAAATATTACATCTAAAGTTTCTTCTTATATTTTAAAACAGCTCTTCAGTTAAAGAAGAGAATTATAGTTTTGCTATGGTTTATTCTTAAGAACCATAATGTTGCCTGTCCTCTTTTAACTATTCATTTAGATGCTTACAGAAATTGTATGCTTAATATTTTTGCCCAATATCTTATATATTACCTCAGGTTTCCTTTCATCAGTACATATTGCCAGCTTCTCCTCTCCCAGCCACCTGGGATTTCCACAATCCTCCATTTTTTCTCAATCAATAGCTAGTCAGTCAGTTTGTCTCTGGTACTTTTTAATTCCTTGAAGCAGTAATTTCCAAACATGATTTTCTTATTGCCGCCATTATGCTGACACCATCCTGATTCTTTGCCAATCTGAAGGCAGGAGTCCACATTCAACAATCATAGAATCATGAAATGGTTTGGGTTGGAAGGGTCCATAAAGATCATCCAGTTTCCATCCCTCTATCAGGGGCAGGGACACGTTCCACTAGACCAGGTTGCTCAGAGACTCATCCAGCCTAGCCTTGAACACTTTGAGGGATGGGGCACCCACGGCCTCCCTGTGCAATCTGTTTCAGTGCCTCACCATGATCACTGTAAAGAATTTCTTCCTAATATTTAAACTAAATCTACTGCCTTTCAGTTTGAAGCCATTACCCCTTGTCCTGTCACTGCATCCTCTTGTACATGATCCCTCTCCTTCTTTCTTGTAGCCTCCCTTTAGGTACTAGAAGGTTATTTCAAAGCCTTCTCTTTTCCAGGCTGAAAAATCCAAATTCTCTTAGCCTTTCCTTGTAGGACAGGTGCTCTATACTTCTAACCAAGTTTCCTCTCATACTGCTCTGCCTCCCCTCCCCTTCCCACCAGATTCACTCCCAGTGAATTATTATTAAAATAATTCACTCCCACAAATTATTATTTAAACTGCAGTTTGGGAACCCCTTTTCTAGATTGAATTTCATGGGACCTCTGTTAACTTGAATATATTTAAATACTCTAGTCCTTTATACTTCTCTCTTTTATCCTTGTGTGTTTAATAGCAATAATCTTGGTGTCCTAATTTACCCAGACAAACTGGTCACTGGAACTACCAAAGAGCTGGCTAGAGGGTCAGCAGACAACCAAATTTCCTACTCTTACATGGTAAAGCCAATTGCACAACCTTCCAGATTCCTGGATTTATGTCACTGAAACTGAGTCATCATATCATTGCACAAATCCTATAGATTTAATCTGAATTCAGATTAACTGCACTGGATTTTTTTTTCTGCAAGTAGCTTTGTTTCTAAAGCCATTAAATCAGAAACATCTGTCACCACAATACCAATGGCCACAGAGCTGCTGATAGATGATCAATGAAGAGGCTGTCCCAGCTCAATTCTTGTTTCATTCATTCATTCATTCAGAATACCAGCAGTTTGTTAATCTGAGCTTCAAAGACAACTCTTTCTAGCTGAAAATCTCCCTGACTTAATGAAAAACCAAGCAAGGGAATAGAGAAGCTGCCATATGAAGCCCAAGCCAGGCAGCTCCTCCACTCTGCCAAAATACAGCTTCCATTTCTCAAGAAGCCAATATTCATCTTCACTTTTTTGGGTGTTTGGAAAGAGTCAAAGCAGGAAGATATCTGGATCTGAAGTTTGAATTTCAAAAGGGAGTAAACACAGGGAGAGAAAAATATGTACAAATAGGAATCTAATCAGCATCTAATCAGAAAAGAAGTCTTATTTTATCCATTATTTAAATTTTAGGGTTCAGTATTAAAGTCACCCTAGGACATTCAGAATTATCCAGGAACAGTGATGAGAGCTAGGCATTCCAGTTTAAAATTTGTCTTTAAAACATAGATATTGGAATATATAATGGGAAGAAAAATAAATCTGTTTAGCCATTTAAACGATCAACAAGCATTACACCATTCCTACCTAACGACATGGAACAAAATACTCAAACTGCTGAACAGTTTAATACTGGTAGTAAAGAAAAATACTCTTTCTTCTGAAACTGCCAAAGTAATTTTAAAATACAAAATACATCTACTGAAATTTTTATTTTAACCTCTATTTTGAATATATTCTTTCCTGATAACATAGTCTACTAAAAAGGCACCAGCACATTGCTTTCAACCAGTTTGAGAAGCACCTCTTGCTACTTGAAGCTAAATCTGTATAAAACCCCGTTTCTACATCCGGAAACATTGCAGTATCTTTTTCAAGTCCTAGGAAGTGTTAAGGCAGGATTTCGAGTATATTTGGGATCTCAGAGATAATTTTAAAGCTGTCTGCCTAGCACAGCAGGAACCATTTGTACCAATAGCTGTTTTGCCTAGCAATAATCAGTGATCTCCTAAAAAGAGTGCAGTCTTACTGGCATGCCAGGAATTAACCCTTTTTCCTCAGGAAGAAACCATACTGCTTTCAATTTCTCTTTCATAGACTTAAAATTCCTTTGGCTTTTAATCCCTGTTCTTTTGCACTTTCTCAAACATTGTGAAATTTTTAATAGTACTGATAACATCTTTTCCCCCCTGTTACACCTTTTAATTTGCATCTGCTCAGGGATCTCTTTAGGGTATAAAAATAATAGCATAAACAGGGTAATGTTGGTAGGAACACTAATAGTATGCTATGCATGTATAGGACTACAATAATATAGAGACATAGGATAATTAATAGCAATATAGATACTGGAGGTTTAATCTTTTCATCCTGTCATTGTAAAATCCTGAAAGCTACATATTTTTTTGTGTATGTGACATCCAGAATAGGTCCAAACAGATCTTACTAACTGATAGTGGTGAATTAAGTTTGGCATAACTATTCTGACTATCATCCTACTGGAAATTATTAAAGCCTACTTTATAGGGGTTTATCAGTTAAATTCCTATATTGGTGCAAGAGCAAGTTTGTGAGAAGGAAACACTCTATGAGCTAGCTGATATACCAAAAGCAGAGTATCTGGGTACTAGAGCAAGTGGTAAAGAACAGAAATTCAAGGTTGCCACAAGTGCTGATGCTGGGATTTATTTTTGCTGTATTTTCTTAATAATTTGACAAAAAAAACATGCTAAATGATGATTCAACTTCTAAAAAGCTCATAAGTGATGAGAAATGGAAAACAAAAATGAGACTCAAACCAAACAAGACATTTTAAAATTGCGGATATTTTCACACAGCATTCATAGTTAGGTAAGGTACATATTCATAAGGTAGTGTCAACATTTTTATTTGCACACTTGCAGAAAGCCCTGAAAAATGACGCAAGTTTGGAGATTATGCACAGAAAATCATTGCTGTATCCATGAGGTGCAGGGGCCAGTGATGATCCTAAAAAGAACTGATGACCAGTGAATCTAGATAGACAACCAAACCCATGGCTATCTTCCCCCATCCTTCCCAAAAAAAGCTTTTGGAGGTTTTGCAATACCATCTCCTAGGGTCCAACAGAACATAGGAGTTCTTGTGAGGTTGATTTGTCCAGAAATCTCACCGTGTTTTCTCACAGTCTGATGGTACCAATAACCCTCACTGGCTCCTCTGACCCCATGGGAAGCCTGTTCACAGAGCATTTTGGCAGCATATTTTAATTTCTCACATTAACTGAAGTTACCAGGCATTCAAAGCTTAATCTCTGCTGACAGAAGAGGATCTCATGGTATTTTCTATCTACCATGACTCAATTAGACAAGGCAGAAAGAAAGAGAAGTGCAAAGACAGAGATCCTGTCACCTGCCACTCAAGAGTCTTCTCCCATTAAGGATTTTATCTCCAGAGGCAGTGTGATCATTACAAAATTATTAAACAATAATTTGGGTTTGACCTCTAAGCTCAGAGAAAAATAAATAGATTTATAGGAGCTGTATTGTAACTTCCTACTTTCTTCTCCAAATTTCTTTATAATAATTGTGCCTGTAATAACAGAATCGAACTCAGCCTAAAATGTATTTCCAGCAGATTTCTTCAGAACTATCCTGACAGAACAATGAAAATTAGTTTGTGAAGGTCATCTAATCAGTGGTGTCTCTAATTGATGTTAAAGAAAAGCTCCCTGAATTAGCTATTTTCTTTTTGACATGTAGCTTGAAGATTAATGTGCAGTCATGTCTTCTTTCAACAGAGTAGCATCAGTATGAGAAACTCTATATTCATTATAATGATGGTGCTTTGACCTAAAATAGATTGATAACCATCATGGACACAAATTTACTTTCTACCCTTTGAAATTATGAATGGGTTACTTTTATGTTTGAACTAGACTTTTCTTTGCCAAAACATCCTTATAAAAGCATAAAAAAAAGTGCCCATTAATGTTCAAATGCCAGTCAACTTTAAAACACAGATTCAGAACTTGCCAATCTGATCCTCACCCAAAACAGCAATGTTGAGGAAAGACTTCATGTATTTTATGGAACCAAATGAATGCTATCAGCAGTTTCAGCATTTAAGAGAAAAAGTCTAATTAAAAATCTGATTCTTCCTTTTGCACATGCACCAGATAAATCTATGCAATGGATTAATGTCTGTTATATGTAGTACCTTTCAAGCATACTCAAAAGTGCATGGAAACAAACTGTTCCACAGTCTTATATTTTTTAAATGATTATAGGTAGCAAGTGAGTTTTAGAGTTTTCAGGTTCCTCCCCCTTTTTTTTTTTTTTGTAGTAGTCCACAAGATTTTCATTTAACTACTATTTGCATCCAGCAACTTAGAGTATGGATTTCTTTTATTTTGCTGTAAAGACAGCAGAATACTTCATATGCATTTCTAAAAAAGATTTCTTAAGACCTCATTTTTATGTAATTCATCAGCATGAAATTGTTTAATAAGAAACTTTTGTGGTTTAAAAGATTTAAGAATTGATCAAGAAAATATTGATGTCATACTGCATCTGGAAATCGTCTCAGTTCTGACCTTATGACCGTTTTTTATATACAGAAAATAATTTGAAATCAGGTAAATTAAAGATCTGGAAGGAATATTTCCCACATATACACTAGCAAAATGCATTTCTTTAGTGTAGAAACACTGTGCCAAAGATGAAAGTTGCTATTGCTAGAAAGAAAAGAGGGATGGATGTATGTACATATTTTAAGCATGGTGCATGAATAAATACTGTGGTATTTTGCCCTTTCACAACAGATGACATCTTTAAGTCAAGAAGTCTCACAATTACGTAAGGATATGAAGAATGTGATGCACCTTCTGGAAAACCTACTCACGTCCCAGAAGCCTCCAGGATTCTGTGCTGTGCACAGCCTATCTCGAAGTCCCACACTGGACAGTCTGCAGCCTCGAGTGGCTTGGACTACACATCAGCCTTGCTCTCACATGCAAGCTGGCAACTTCACTTGCACCAAAGCACAACTTTGTCGTGGAAACACACTATGTGACATTTGGAATACAGATCTGTCTTCTGTAGGCAGCAGTCCCCAAAGGACTGAACCCAACCTGCAAAATTCTATGGATGGTGAACTTTATTATACAACAGGCCTTCAAAATTCCCCTTCCCAGTATCAGGTAATTCAGAAAGACAATCTGCAATTTTTAAGATGCACCTCTCCCCATTCAGACACTACCCTGACTCCTCTTCAGTCTATTTCAGCAACCCTTTCTCCTTCAGTATGCTCTTCATCAGAGACGTCACTGCACCTAGTGCTGCCCAGCAGATCAGAGGAAGGGAGCTTTAGCCAAGGAGCAATCAGCTCACTAAGCCTTGAGAACCTGCCAGGATCATGGGACCTGGAAGGAACAGCCGGAGTAACTTCTGCACAGACCCCAGATTTCCCAATAGACATTGTGACAAGCACAAGGGATGTTAAAGATAAAGACTGCCAAGCCATAGATGTATGAGAAACAGTGAAGTGGTACTCAGAGCATGTTCCACAGCTGCCAGTTTTAACTTTAGAGAGTACTGCATGACTGCTTTATTTGATCCCCGTTTTGGCTATCATGGAGACTTACAAACATGAAAATTCAGACTTATAGAAAGTAAGAAAAGGTAATGGTTCATACTATAGGAAAAACAAAAATTTCTAGATTCTAGAAGCATGTTGAAAAAACATTTTCAATACAGATATAACCTGTCTGTTTGACAGACTTTTGTGATAGTCCAAAGACCCTGAGGGTCAGAGCAGCTGGAAGTCTAGCACAAAGAACTGTGGGTGGCTTTTGTTCATCGAAGCAAAGGTTTTCCCTGAGTGTCTGACTGTTGTTCCCAAACAATATCTATGGCACTGTTTGCTTCAGGTGATCGTGGGTCCTGCTGGTCTTTTTGTCAGTTCTGTGAAGGCAAAGGACATTCGCTGCATGTCATCTAGACAATCAACCAAATAGAGCTGCTAGAGAGTGCTTAGATGTTGCACGTTATTTGTCATGTAAATGAAACCTCCTAATTTATCTAAAAATACTATTTTTATATACTTGGTATGAAACATGTACCTAAAAATTATTTAAAATATTTATAAAGAGAATAAGAGTTTGGTTTCATTTTGGTAAAAGCTTGCAGTTTTAACAAGAAATGCACTACCATCGTGTATTAGATCAAATACTATTTATTGTTAAGATATCATGTAGTTTACAAATGGCTTCCCTTTTATGTGCATGCAATTTGCAATGAATGTACTCATTCTGGTGGAATACAAATAAATTAAGGTATTATTTTATTTAAAAAAATAAAAGAGCTGGAATGTAGTATCGTATAATAAGGTATCACTACTTAAAAAGTGAGTTGTTATATTGCTAACATTAGGTACTCTTGGTTTGTGTTTTAGTATTGCATTGTCATTTGTAAGACCAAGTCAACATTTAAATACATTCCTGTTTAGGGGCTTTATATCTGGTTAAGAACATGAAAAGGGATGAAAACCAATGAGCAAACTGAGGAATACTGAAGGAGAAAATTACAATTTTAATAAGTCTGAATCAAAGAATTAAGATTAAAGTAGTTATTTATTAATTGGTCTTTTTGTCTCATCTCTGATAACTAGCTTTGATTTTTAGTCAGAATTTTTTTAAAGGAAATACTATAGGTTTGGTGAATTATTTAATCCCGAATCTGACTTAATGCACTCCCAACTTTTTTTTTCTGGTATTTAATGTACTAGAAACATATTGCTACAGTGCAACCAAGGCTACAGATTTGCATTGGAATTTTGATTTTTATATATAAAGATGTGCAGTGAGCATCAAATTTACATATCCTTTAACAAGCTTTCTAAAAAAAACCACACAAGCCAAAATAAATGTCCTAAAATGGATAAGTAAACTAAGTTATATTTAATAATTCATGCAAACCGGTGGTTATCAAATTAAAATTTTTACAGAGCACAGATTTAGGTTTAACTTCCTTAAGAGGTTGTTTTAGTGGGATTTTAATAGAAACTTCAAAGACGGAATATATTTTAACATTTGGCTCTGTGTGTGAATACAAACCCCGGCTGACACTCTGTGCCCAGCCTACATCCTTCCACAGCCATTTTCCTACTGGTACAAATTAGGGATGAAGTGTCATCTCCCATTTTGGGCTACCTGAATTTTGCCAGTGTGTCTACACCTCAATGTGAGTGTTTGTATACAGGGTTTCTTACTTTCCCTTTATTCCAGTTTTTACTTAGTTTAAGGTTAAATAGAGAAGTACAGATTAAATAAAGAATATCCCAGAAATTTTAAAAAAATAATAAAATAATAATAGTAGCAAATACAGTAGCAAGTACAGTTCTATGATATTTCTGCAAACAGTCCTGGTTCACCTTCAGCCATCCACTGTCACCCACCCCACTTCAGCACTGGGCAGGAGGCTGGGGGAGGCTGCCTGCTCCCCACACCCAGGGCAGTAGCCTCACCACACCTCAGCACCCTACAGCCACAGTCCTCTCCTGTCCTCACCACAAGGTGCAGTTCCTTGGGATGCACTGATACATGCTGCTCAGCTGTCCACAAATCCTGATTCCTCAGGCTACTGTATTCCAATTACTGACTGAGAATGCACAAACACACAAACATGCCTAGTTCCCAATATCATTTAACAATTTCCATTGCCCATATAAATTGGGAGAAGCATTTGCTTACTCATTTCATGACATATAAACCAGTATGTATATGCATTAAGATTTTGGCATTGGGTTTTTTTAATTTTCCAGTATAAACACTGGTGTCATGAGATTGGAACCTGTTTTGTCCTGGAGTTTTTGTGTCAGTTTTGTATGAAAGTTTAAAAAGGTCAGTGGAAACACAAAAAATCCTCTTTGTATACACAGCCTTAGCTTTAGTGTTGTACATTTTATTCTCAAATAAAATAAAAAAAGGCATGTACAGTAATTATGTAGAAATAGCACTAGGATATCTGTGCTAAGTTGTTCTTTGTTTCTGCAACTGTCAAGCACATCCCAAACAAAGCTGGCAAACACTGTACTGACCATAGTTTCAAGGAACACACAAGAATTGCAGAAATTCTGCAAGATGGGCATCACACCAGTGAGCCCACTGCCTTCCAAGGAAAAGCTGAAGGAACTTCAGACAAGGCAAAAACACCACCTTCGTTCCAAGTGTTGTGGTTTAACCCCAGCCAGCACCCAGCCCCATGCCACCACTCACTCTTTTCCTTCCTGTCAGAATAAGCAACAAAATTGGAAAAGTAAAAGCCAGAAAATTCATGGGTTGAGCTAAAGACAGTTTAACAGGGAAAGAAAAAGCTGTGCGTGCGAAAAAAGCAAAGCAAGGAATGAATTCACTGCTTCCCGTGGGCAGCAGGTGTTCATCCATCTCCAGGAGAGCAGGACTCAGTCGTGCGTAACTGTGACTTGGGGAGACAAATGCCATCACTCCAAATGTCCCTCCCTGCCCTCCTCTCCTCCAGCTTTATTATGCTCAGCATGGCACCATATGGTATGGAATGTCCCTTGGGTAAGCTGGGGTCAGCTGTCCTGGCTGTGTCCCCTCCACCTTCCTGAGCACCCCTCGCTGGTGGGTGAGGAGAGGAATAGAAAAGGCCTTGGCTCTCTGTAAGCCTTGCTCAGCAGTACCAAAACCCTTTCATCACCCTGTTTCAGCATAAATTCAATCCACAGCCCCACACCAGCTGCTGTGAAGAGCTGGTATGAAGAGCTGTGCGAAGGAAATTAAAAATCCCAGCCAAGACCAGCACACCTGGACAAAATCAAGGAAAGAAAGAGGAAGGTCTTGAAGGGTTTTACTATTTTAAACTCCCTGACACCATCATAGTATGAAAGTCCCAGGAAAAGCATTCCTCAAGCAGCTTTTGCAGAAAGTATCTGCAACCAGTGCAAAAAATTTCACTTTTGAAGGTGAAATGAAAATTCACAGGGACAAATGTGAAAGCTTATACTTTTGAAATGGAACAATATCCAAGCAAGATTACCATGGATGTAGTAATTCTAAACACCAAGTGGCCATTGAGGATATATGGGATTAAAGCAATAAGCATTGTCATATTTACATGCTACCTTCAAAAGACTTTCAGTATGAAAATCAATACAAGCATCCCATACCCTAACATCCAACCATCCCATTCAGACAATTGAATTTATTCCTTTTTACCCTAAGCTTTACAAAAATAAAAAAATAAAATCGTTTTTTGCTATGGATTGTTCTTCTCATCTAATTCTGCACCAGTTTACTTCCTAAGTTTTTACATTTCCTTCCTTTCTTGCATTTACCATCACCGTTCATTTCTTCTTTTGTAAAGTAACTGTATTTTTTTTCCCCTCTATATTTATTTCCCCATCTTTTTTTCTCTCATTTATTCAGTTTTATATTCTCTTTCTAACTTCATCAAATTCAACCATGTCTTTTATTTCCTGGTAGTTTTTCTATTAAGAATCATCCCAAGTCTGCCACTAATAAACTAAATGGTTACTGAACTCTGTCATGCAACAGGACACCATATTCAGTCTCTGGACTCAGGCAGTAAACCACTGGACTTTAACCAAAATCTCCTGCACTGTTATATTCTCACAATGAGAGAATAAACAGTTGCTTTCACTGGGAATGGGAAAAAGAATGGAAAACATGAAAAAGATGCACTGGAAAACAAACAAATCAGAATACCCAAAGTAGGAATGATGTATCTGTCTTCTGCTCCAGATACATCATTACAGATTTGTATTTGTCTTGTGCCCATGGTACCTACTAGATTCAATTTAAGAAACACAGCTTATCATGAATTCTGCAAATACTTATCATTTTTTCACAAATCATAACCAGCTCTTGTGATAACCTTGCTTTGACCATTGACTGGTTATCTACCACAAATAACTTACTCTAATTAGTCCATCTGCTGTCTGCACATAAGATTTCAATACATTTCCCTTTGTGAGGCAATTTTGTAACACACTGTGTCAATAACCTACCTGGTAGCTCGTAAAAAAATCCTGTGTTCCACAAATGAAGCCTTGGGTTGAAACAAACTGATCTCAACATTTTCTGCATCTTCTTTCCTTAACGTAAAAGCACATGGTTCTCACATGCCTCTCAGTGGGATACACTTTAGATATTTTCTGCTGCTGGGACTACCACAAAAAGTGCACAGTCACATTCCCATGTTCTAGAAAAACACTTCTAACAATTTACCTCAGTCTTAAAAGAATGAGGTTATAGCTGGTAATTTAGCAGTGGAGTAAGAAATTAGAAAAGTAAAGGGGCTAGTGCTTGATTTTCTGGATCACTCTCCTATCTCAGCAACAAGAATTTTTCCAGCTGTCATCAATTCCAGCAGCCTACATGGTACTGAGTCTTTGCTTCACTCAGAAAATCAAGTAGTTTATCTCAAGAAATCCAAGCTCATCTCATTCATTATCTGCAAATTGTCAAAATAGTTAGATACTAGTAAAAATTAATTCACGGCTGCAGGTTTGCTAGATAATGCCGCATGCAAAATCGGTTTCACCCCTTTCAAGATGAGCATAAAAATCACATCATCATTCCCAGACCAACCACTGATCTCCTCTGTATTTTATGACATTCTCTTCCCACGGTCTCTTCATTTCTCCTATCATACATTTTCAGTGGCTACAACAATGACAAGAAACAGAAGTTTCTGGTTTCAAAACCACAAAGAAATGCCACAGATCTGATCCTTTCATTTAGAGAAACTGAAATATGAAAAGAAAATTTTATCTATGTACCTTGATACCTAAAGTTCCATGTCTTTGGAAATCTCTCAAAGTTCCAAGTAAATAATGTTTAAGAATTGAAAGACTCATGTCAGTCACAACTTGGTACCACAAAGGTTGCGCAAGAGGAAAACCGTGCCTTCCTCTTTCAAATTGTTTTAAATTTTAAAATTTAGTATGGATCCTTACATTTATGCCTTGATGGTGTCTTTTAAGTCTGTGCATTTATTTCCAAGAGAATAACATTTGAATTTGTTCTCTCTTCACAGATCTTCTGGAACCCACTGATTTTTTTGCTGTGGTAAATCCAAAGGTCTTATACATGACCAAGAAATGGAAAGGTAGAAAAAAAATAGTGAACTTTATCTCCAATGACACTGAATTTTACAAATTATGCATTACAATTGTAAATGGCTAGTATGTATTTAACCATAGAATAAAATACCAACAGAATTAATATGACATGCAATAAATGCTTCTACCAACAGGCTTCTGAGAAGCATTTCATCAGTTTTCAAATTTTATTATCCTAGATGCTATGTTACCAACCTCACATATGCAAAGTTCTCTGACAGAGTCCCTAAAAGAGCTACAACTTCAGACAAAAATTTGAATTAATTCTCTTTTTCAAATGCCTTTGATCTATTACATTGATTTCTCTCAAAATGCAAAGTGATGCAAGAGTTAACAATCTCATAAATGACAGCTGTAGGAACAGCTGCATAAACTTGCAGTTTTGCCTGTTGCCAAACATTTTGTTTGTAACTCTTGTGATGTCTCAGGGTCCTTTGTGCAGAAGAACCCTAGGGTCTTAGAAAACAATGGTGGAGTTTTAAATAAATCAAAGTGCAATAGCAGACTTCTCAGGGAAATGTGCAGATTGAGGAATTTTTTTTTTTTTAATTAAAATTTCATAGGCCTTCACATTTAACATCCACAAATCATCAGGACTTTTAGGACAGTCAATGCAAATTTCCAAATATCTAAGCACACTTTATCTGCACTTAAATTTCACATCTCATATATACTGGGTAATGTTACATATATGTATTCACCCTGTCCTGGCCTACATAGTAACTATTCTTTATTTTTAGTGTAGTCTACCTCTGACTTCTTCATGGAATTAAATAGACCATGTTCTTCATCTTCTCACCCTAATACTATACAAAATAACTGTAGTGACTAAAAATCCACATATTTGGAGGAGTTTGCCTTCATGAGGCACTTTAAAGAATTTGCTTCCTGTTCAAAAAAAGCAAAGCCTCCTTCAAGAAGGAGATTAAAAAAATAACCCATGCAGTGTTAACTTCCCTATGCACAAACAATCAAATCCCACGTGCCAGTTCCTTCTTGACTCTGCAGTCAGACACAGGACAAAAACTGCAGCACCCTGAGACAAATTGGAAGCACAAGCCTCAATAGGCAGCAATATTACAGACTAATTATACCTTTTTAAAGGCAGTATTGTCAATCATTTACTTCCTGACCTGCCTTACATGATTTTTTTAGCCTAACACATATATCTAGTGCTGCTGGATTTCATTTCCCCACCCCTACACAGCACTGATCCACAGAAATACAGCTGGTATTCTTACTAGAAAAATGCCAACATTATTTCAGTAACCATGTAAATAGCTTCTAAGCAGAATTTTAAAGCCTGTAGTATGCAAATGAATGAACAGGTTTCTTGCATTATACTTGTTTATAGGAAAGGAAAATGATAACCACTTAATAGAAAATATTTTTCATCTCACCCACAGTAGTCTTAAATTTTCCTAAAGTAAATAGCAAAAGTCTCTTCTGTGCCTTTGCTTGCAATGAAATTGTGGCAAGGACGTGACCAGGATGGACAGGAACAACACCAGCTACACACACATTCTCAGAATGCTACACTATCTCATAACATCATTTTTAATTGTTACTGAGTCATGATTGTCAAGCAGCTTAAATGTGTTCAAAGACAAGCAATCACCTGCTTATTTTTTCCCATACAGAATTACCAGTTTGTGTTATAGACCATGCCAGAGAAAATCTCTGATGAATGTATACATAGAGCATAAAAATAGTTACTGGCACCTGTACCACAATCACAGAGAAGGCAAAAATTCTTTATTCCCCACCTCTCCAAGAACATTAAAAGCTTTTTTTAAAAAAGAAAATTACTGCTTGGTCTTTTGTAAAACATTATATGTGTATTAGGTTTGCATGGCCAGGTTTTAGTAGCAATGGCTGCAAGGGTGGCTTCTGTGAGAAGCTGCCAGAAGCTTCCTCCGTGTCCAGCTGAGCCAATGCCAGCCAGCTCCAGAATGGACCTGCCACTGGCCAAGGCTGGGCCAACCAGAAATGGTGGGAATTCCACTGATAACAGATTTAAAAAGCAGGAACAAAAAAATTCTACACAGAGGTAATTGTGGCCAAAGAAAAGCAGGGAAAGGATAAGTAAGAGGAACAACTCTGCCGACACCAAGGTCAGTGGAAGGCTCCAGGCACCCTAGCTGAGGTTCCCCTGAAGCCTGTGGTGAAGACCAGGGTGAAGCAGCTGGATCCCTGCAGCCCATGGAGGTCATCAGGGATGCAGAGATCCACCTGCAGCTATGGGGGAGACCCACATTGCAATAGGTGCTTGGCAGGGACCTGCAGACCCAAGGACAAAGGAGCACACTTTGGCACAGGTTTCCTGGTAGGACTTGGGACCCTGTGGGGGACCCAGGTTGTACCAGCTGTGCCTGAGGAACTGCACCCTGTGGAAAAATGACCCACATTACAGCAGTTCATGGAGATGGACTCACTTTGGAGGAGTTCAAGGAGAGCTGTTACCCATAGGGAACCCATACTGGAACAGGGGAAAGATTGCTTACCCCGAGCAGCAGCAGGAGCAATGTGTGGTGAACTGACCATAACCCTGCTTCACTGCACTGCTGAGGAGGAGGAGGTAGAGCTGGGAAGATGCTTTAAGATCTGTTTTTACTTCTCATTACACTGCTCTGATTTTCATAGTAAGAAATTCAAATGATATCCCGAAATTGAGTCTCTTTTACCTTGACAGTATTTGCTGAGTGATCTCAGACCTTATCTCAATCCATGAGCTCTTCATTATGTTTTCTCTCCCTTGTCCAGACGCAGAGGGGAGAAACACAGAAGCTTTGGAGGACATTTGGCATAGATGGTCACCCCACTAGACTTTTTGGGGGCTGAAACCCAGGAACATAAGGGTTTTGAGGAAAGGATGGTAACTGGGAGAGGCAAAAAGGAGCTCTGCCTCAGCCAGACCCAATGCAATCCTTAATACTCTCTTTCAGGACCGAATTCTCAGCAGTAACAAGTATAGGGCATCCAAGGTGATAGGCTGCCTGTTCCTGGTGCATACCAATATGTAAATGTGTTCTTTCAAATGTTGGTGAGAGCAGAGACTTCAAGCAACCAGCTGTTATCAAAAGCCATTGTCTATACTGCTACTTACTAGCAGAAAAATGAAGCAGGCAAATCGTAAAAACTCTCAGGGACATTTGACAATATCTTTACCAGAGCCATAGCACAGCACAGAGCCTTTTGAAGCATTGGTCTCCCTTTGCTTCAATAAGAAAATTGTATTTGAAAATAAATGGCATCATATGGAGCTTAGTTTAGCAATTATTCACATTGCAGTAGAAACTGGAGCACCTAAAAGAGTTCAGGGGTCTGTTGTATTCACCACAGTATCTGGAGATAATACAAAGTTCAGAGAGCTTTCAACCTAACAAAAAAAAAAAAAAAAAGGAGTTGCACAAAGAGAAAAAGGAGCATGAAAAATTTATCCAAGGCCCCACAATGGCTTGCAGGGAGGCAGGAGCAGAACAACTGGCTGCCTCCATGGGTCCCTCTGCCCAGCCTGGAGGCAGCAGGCAGGGGTGGACTCCCTACCTGGCCTGCTGCCCAGCAGTGGAGGAGCAGTGTGAGCTGCACCAGGAAACAGAGCCCTAGGAGAGCAGATTATACTTCCAAGCATAAATGCTAAAGGATTCTCAGGACCATGCTCTGTGAAAATAGAGTACCTACAAACAAGACATATGGGAGAGTTGTCTGCAGTGAGGGCTGTATAGCAACAGCAGTTTCTGAACTTATTAAGTTTCTGAGAGCAGGTGCTTGAATTATGCCAGCCAGTTTGATAATTAATTAGCCTCTTTGTGTGTGCAAGGTAGAATAAAAGGAAGTCTCTGAAGGCCTTGCATAAGGTTTATTTCACACCTGCAATCCCAGGTCAGCAAGAGCAGCACAGCAGCCCTTTTCCTTAACCTGCCATCAGACAAAAATCACATCTTAAAAATACCAACCCATGAGGATAAAGTTTGCCTCAGTCAAGTATTTTCAGGGGCAAGAAGGCAGACAGTGTGTTCCAGCAATATGCAACACATCTGCTGACTCTGCATGCACAGCTGTGCAAGCCACACTGCTGCTACAGTCAACCTTGCAACCACAGGCAGCCAAGTCCTTGAGAGGCATTTTACATCCTGTGCTTTCACTTCTTTTACACCTTCTCCCCCAATCATTGTGCCAGCAGTAGTCAGAAGACCTCAGGCCCAATCTGAAACCAGACATCAACAATAATTTGGGAAACATTATAATAAAAATTAAACAAATTTGGAAAAAAAGGAAATAACTATATTCAGTGTTGCCTCTCAGCATAGTCTTTATGTGACTTAATATCCACTGAGACACTCAACAAGGTAAGGAAAAATCTGGCAGCTTTGGGAATGGGAACAGATTCTCCCCACATCAGCAACAATTAGGTCCTTTACCATTATTTACGGCCAAACTTCAAGTTAAACATTTGAACAAATTCCATATTGTTAAGACAGTTGGATAATTCAATGTTTGACTGATTTGCCAGGTGATGCTGAATAGGCTGATGTAGACACAAATTCTTGTGTGGATGAAGATGTTAAAATTGGAACCTACCACTAAAAAAACCTGTTTTTTTTCTAGGAATAGGAAGTTTAGGTATTTTGTTGTATCTTTAATTTGAAGAAAAGCAAGGCCTCCTCAGCACTCATATCCTTAACCAATTAGGTTCAACTAACTTCAGATTGTCATATGCGCATTATTTCAGACTTTTATTTTCCATTTAATTTAAACTCTCTACATGTGGTCAGTTGGTCCAAGGTTACCTTCTGCAATGCCCCGGTTAGAAGTCCAAAATAGACCTAGGTACAGGACCTTCCTCTTGTTTTTTTTCAGTGACCATTTGGTGATTAAATCTGCAAGCTGTTGTCTCTCCAATGTGTGTTCTGCCTACCACTGTTAGTGGCATTTGTTCTCCAAACTATATTTAAGAAGTTAAAGTTTCCAACAGTGAAACAGTTCCCAGTTCTCTTTCTCTCACACAAATAACAGCACTGAACTTTCTAGACACATCCAAGTCTACCTAGAGAGTTTATGACAAGGTCCTAATGTTCCTAGGGTCCCTTGCCAGCTCTAAGCTAAGTTCTGCAGGGTGGAAGAACATTTAAGGTTTTTTTTCAGTCATAAATGCCAGTGGCAGAAATTAATCTTTTTTTTTTTTCTTAACTACAGCTTTATTGTATTTCCTTGGCCAGGGTATGACTCCCATACAGCCTGAGCTTTCCAGAGTGAACTCTTAATTCTTAATATTGATGTGAACCTGTTCTCACTTTCTGCTTTCCCACTATTGTTTGGTTTAAACTAGAATGTGGTGACTTAGAAATAACCTTTTTCCTCTCCACAGGGAGAGTTCCTGAGCCTGTTTTGTTTTGTTTCCTTAGCTTGTGTAAATGCTGTCATGTGAGCAACACTGGTATAAAATAAATGGCTTAATTGCAAGATAAAAGGAATTCATTGTCCTATTCAGATTCAGCCAAATATTAAAACTGCTGATCCACAGAGAGTCTAAATCTATTATTTTTAAATCAGTGCCAAATGAATGCTGGTTTTAAAATTCATTGTATGTGGGTTAAGTGGCTGTTACAGGCTTTATTTATGACAGAGGTGCAAGGTGGCCTGGAACAATGTACTTTGCAACTAATGACTATGAAAAGGACATGCATTTCAGTTTGCAATTGTTCTTATTAATAAATAAAGAAACCCTCAGAACAGTGGAAAGCAGATAAGGTAGCACATAATGATTCACTGCCAGCTGGAAAACATTTAATAAGAAAAAGCTGCAAAACAAGAAGGAAAGACAGACCAGCTGCAAGGGAGGGGAAAGAATCACCAACACACAGGAAGAGGATTACAAAAGCCTATAAATGTGAGGTTCATCAGAAATCTGGGGCATTATCCTGAAGCTGGGATGGATATAAGAGCTGTCTGAAATAAATGAGGAACCTCAGGACTTCAGTTTTTAGCACTGAAGTCTTCTCTTCTTACTGTCAATAAGAAATATCAGATCAAAATGTGATGCCTTCATTTTCAGCGAATAACCCAAGGAAGGCAATAACAGAAACCCAGAACCTGCCTAAAGTTGTCTGGTTGTTTAGAGTACATCAGACTGCAACTACTCAGAAAGAATTTTTCCCACTAGACACGGTTTTCTTAATCTTGGGTCCTTGTTTTGTTTTTCCACACAGGTTCTTAATTTACATTCCAGTTTGTTAGCCTATGTTTTCATAAAAGCATTTCTGTGGGTTTTCTATTTTTTCTCTATAAGTTTGCTTACTCCATTTTTGTACCTTCAGGACATATTTCCCTTTTAAGCTGGTCGTTGCTCATAAGAAATAAAAAAAATTACCATATATTCTCCAGCTAATCAAAGATGGAACATCTTTATCCACCATATTAAAGCTAACATAGCCTCTACTTCACATAATGAGAAAAATTGATATCTTTCTTCTGCTTTCTACTTATTCCTCTTTAGGGTGCAAGGCTGCATTGGCATTGATGTGACTCAACAGCAATCATATGCAACTCTCAAAATCACCAGAATTAGGTGCCCCCTCAAACTAGAGGGCCAAAAATAACTTAAATACACATACAGCAATGTGTTTTATGTGCTTATAAATGATGAAGGTCTGTCAAACATACTTGCTACACTGGGAATTTTCAGGTGAAACAAATTTAACTGGAAAATTTAGAATCACTGAGCCTGAAATGCTTTCTAAAAATATCTAAGTTGCCACTGATGTTTAACAAAACCAAGATAGGTCCCAAAAAATTAGCCTGATAGTCTTTGGGCTTTTCAGGTCTGCTTTTCCAGCCCCTGCTATATAGAACACCAGAGGTGTATCACCTGTGTGATAACAAAGTCTGGGTGCACTGGAAATTTAGATCATGTATACTAAGGAACCATAAACCCTAATTTCTAATCTCAAGGACTTTGAGAACTCAACTTTGAAGTGTCAGAAATGATGTTGTATACACACTAGTAAATAATTCCATTTCAAATAACTACATAAGAAAAGATTTTGAAAAACCTTAAAAAAACCTTGTTTGCTTCAGATATAACTAAAACACCAGGTGCTGATATTTCACATTGATCAGAAGTTCCAGCTTCGGAGCACCACCTCTCAGGTATCTTGCTAAGGTGTACTTTATTGATGCTGCCTCAACAAATAAGTATCCTTCTTTGCTATGCTCATTCTATCAGAAAAAATTCAGAAAATTAGTTTGAGCTGTTCTTTTTCCATTGGAAACTACTATAGAATGCTGAAAAGCCCCCTACCCCTTCTTCCTTGCTGATCTATTGTGAAGAGACCATTTTCTTTCTGCCAGTGCTTTCAGCTGGCTGGGTGTGTGGAGGTCAGGGACGGGTGGTTCTCTCTGCAGGCAGAGCCAGTCTGCAAACCACAGATACCACTTCCCTATTGTCTTCTGGTCCAAGCAGGAGCAGGCACTTCTAATCTATTACAGGATGAGAAGCAGCTCACTCTCTAAGCAACAATTTTTTGAGGACACCTGAAAAATTATATTAATCCATTGTCTAGGGAGGGACGTTTTCTACAGAACTTAGATTCAAAGAGAATACTTCACTCAGATGGCTGCCAATTAAGGCTTTATAATATGTAATCAATCTCTCTCTCCTCTACATATACAATCAGCAAGCTGCCAGAAAAAGCTTTTTCACATGATTCTCTAAAACTGTTTTTAGATAAATTTCTAATACTGTATGTGTTATTAACAATTTATTTTCTTTTGATAATTCCTTGCCTTTCACTTCTTTCACTTCTAAGGTGATGTGCTGTGGGGATAGGAGCACAAATTTCCAACCTGCAGGTAGTTTTCTGTTTGTCTATTTATACAATACTTTTGTCATCAGGTGCAGTTCCCTGAGAAGCCTGAACTGTCACAGCAGAGTATATAATCAGCTAAGGAAAGAACCAGATCCCACCCTGACCATACCCACACAACAACAATAAGAAACTTCACCTCTCTCACCTCTGTCCCTGAACTCTCTAAGGAATCACTAAGCATCACACGGAGAAAGCAGTTACTTGAATAGCAAGTGAATGTCATTATAACTGAAAACTAAAATTGTCTGAGGTAGGCTCCACTTCAGGTAAAATCACTAAGTAACAGTTTCCAGCAAGGGAAACAGGACTTCTAAGACTCCAGTGCTGTATCGAACATATAGCTGTGCTGTTAAGACAAGTTTCTCGCTGTTTCAACCTTTTCTTTCCATTCATTTTAAAACCAGGTGTAGAAAGCCTAAAAGCAGAACACTGAATATCTACTTAAAAGTCAACTATTTTCAAACTTCCAGTTTAGCAAAAATTTCAAAACTAATTTGTTCTTGTTCAAAGTGAGATAGTCCCCATCCCAGCATTTACATTTTCAGGGAACTAAAAGCATGTTTCTTTTTTTTCTTTTTTTTTTTGTCTTCTATGTACTTCTGGGGCCAATGATAGCTAAAATACATTTAAATTACAAATAATTCAGGATTAGACTAAAATCAGTGTCTGAAAAGTCAAGCCAGCCTAGGAAAAAAAGAAGACAAAATTCAAAGCAAAATCAAAACAGACGGCCCAGCTGGAGCTGAAATTTCATCCTACTTTCTTATTCTTCCTACCTATCTTCTGTCAGCTTCATTTCACTCTACACTCCATTTCACAAGAAGGAAACAAACAGCCCCCAAATTAGGCTTCCTTAAGGAAGCCCATTAGCAACTGGACCAGTTTCCACTAAGTTAACTCAGACACAATGGGTCCTTTGCCCACGGAGCAAGTCTTGTCATTCAAAGCTGAGTATTCCAATGTCCAGGATTAAAGGACTTTATAATCTTTATAACTTTTATAACCTGAGTGTTCTTTGGCCGCCATTTTAATTTGCTTCCTACCCAAAAGATTTTTAGTGAATTGTGATAATCCTTCAAAAGCAAAGTCACAGCAGTAGGTAAGAAGCAATGAACCTGCAGGGAGGGAGGCACTTCTGCTGCAAGGAGGAGAGGAACAAAGAAAACCCCATGAAAAGCAGTAAGTAAAATATTGGGAGGAGTGTGTGTGTGTGTGAGTTAAAAAACAATGGCAAACAATTTGCTGGGAATGGCAAGAAGCAGGCAAAAATCCCAAAACGGGAATGGAGAGAATGGCCACAGCAAAATATTCTGCTGGGGAAATTATAAAGGGTTTTGACAGTTGAAAATTCTCTGGGATTTTTGACAGCTCACAGCAGTGCCTTGTGACAGCAAGACACAAATGCATAGTGCATAGTCTGTGACAATGCATACCACCTTGTGACAGCAAGACACAAATGCATAGTGCATAGTCTGTGACAATGCATACCACCAAATCTTCCTTTTTAGTAAAGAAGATACATAAAGTGCCAAAGCAGCTATAGCACAGACAGGAAAAGCAACTTGCTGGGGAGAGATACCCAGCAGTCTGGCAAGGAAAGCAGAAGCAGGCAGGAGCTGTCTGGATTCACAGGACAGACCTTTTCCAAACAGCCCATACCATCTCCCAGACATTGCTAAACACTTCACATGCCAGATTACACCCAACCCACCTTGGTACCCGTGCACATCCTGCATTTGTTTAGCAATAGGCTGGCCACCAACACCAACAGACAGGTCTCCTGACAGCTTGCACAAGCCATTGAAATGCTCAAGAATTACATGTTCCATATGAATATTGTACCAGTCCTCATCCCCAGGTTCCTGGTGACACTCAAGGTGAAAACTGTGGCCTCGTTATCTTACTCAATTGCAGTAAAAAATGGATGCAACATCTTTCTACTGCTCTCCAGGCAATTTGCACATTTCCTGAATGTAATTTTGAATGCTAGTAACACCCAATCCCTGCCACACAGTAAGCA
The DNA here is from genome assembly GCF_023055355.1 of Agelaius tricolor. Lineage (NCBI taxonomy): Eukaryota > Metazoa > Chordata > Aves > Passeriformes > Icteridae > Agelaius > Agelaius tricolor. The sequence continues at coordinate 35,168,067 of NW_027269266.1, forward strand.
GCAGGTAAAATTAAAAAAGGCAAAAAAAGTCAAAATACGCAAGTATGTGCCTAGAAAGACAAAAATGTTATGAGTGTCTCTGTCAATATATGGATAACAGGAAGAAATGTTAGAGACCTACAGAGTGATAAGAAACCCTGAAATAAAATAAGAATATTTAACAGGGTCATATATATCTAGATATTCGGATTTTTTTAATACCAAATAATTCATAATATGACAGCACCCACAAGGTATATGGCTCTGATATACATAGACCAAAAGCATATGCAAAGATTTACGTAAGTGCATGCAGCGCAAAAACAGGTGATATCACGTTTGTAGTGTAACTTCAAACTTTTTGGGGGTTTGTAAACAAAAACCAAGTTAATTAAAGTTATAAAGCCATCACTGACAAATCTTTTTCAGCCTGACATGAACACTATGTTAAATTCAGGTAGCATTTTACAGCCTCTCTTTAACACTGCAGAAGAAAGCTTGCACACATATCATAGCTCTAGGATGAGCATTTACTCTTCCTAGCACAAGTGTCCAGCATCTGTTCCTCTCCTGGATGATGCTGTGAGCACTGTACCCTCTTCACAGCCTCCAGACTGCCAGTCCCTGATGTCCATGATGCGTTACTGGAGTTATTTGCAATATGAACAACACCCACATGACTTTTACTTACTGAACTTTCATTTTCACAAGAAACCTTTGCTTCTTTTGTACTAGAGGGATAATGCTGAGATTCAAAGAATTGCACATTTCTGTCATGTCCCTTGAGAGGCACATAAACTTCAACAAATGAACAAAAGTAATAACCACCTTCTCTATGACTTTTCCTCTCTTTAGTACCCTCCCTCTTGCCACACCCTTACTACACTTTTATTATATAATTATATTTCTATATTTCTTTTTTTCTTTTTACACATTTCCATTTTTTTCTCCAAATTTTTTATGCCCAAATGCTGTCTAATATTTATTTGAATAGTAGATGTTACCAAGAGGAATAAGTCATGTCCAAAGGCACTTTTAACTCGCTCATGAATCACTAGCAAATGACTTGTAACATTTTTTGTAATAATACTGTGTACAGAAGCGTTTTTGAGTGGTTTTCAAAAGGAACACATCTATTTATCATCTCTAACTTCCACAGAAAATCCTGAATAAGAAAATTTTCATTTGAGTGTCTACCACTTCTCTTAAGCTCTCTGAAGAACAAAGCATATTGCTCTGACAATTTTATTTATCTTTAATCTGCTCCTGAAAAATCTATTCCAATTATCAAGAAAAACACATAAAATCACTACATGAACCATAAAGGCACAGTAGAAGGAGGTTTCTTTTTTTCACAGAAAGTGTGGTTGGGCTTTGGAATGGGCTGCTCAGGGAAGTGGTAGAGTCACTGTGTTTGAAAGTGTTTAGGAAAAGACTGGATGTAGTACTTGGTGTCACATTATAATTGACAGATTGGTGTTTGGTCAGAGGCTGGACTTTATGATCTCAAAGGTCTTTTCCAATCTAGCTGATTCTGTAATAACAAGGAACATCCAGAAAATATATCAGGCTAGCATGTGATTAAAAAAAAAAAACCTAGAAACTGAGTTGTGATGTCCTCTTACCCTTTTGCTGCCTTATGAAATTATTCAGAGAAATTCATATACAGAGAAACCAGAACCAGGTGAATAACTTGGGCCTGCATACATAAAGAGATTTTTTTATGGTGACATACAAAAATGAGACATTGAAATCAGTTGGCTGAACCAGTATTTAGATACAGCAAACATGAAAATGCTTCCAAGAACCAGAGGCAGACTTGGTTTCAGGCCATGAAGCTGCTTGCATTGTTTGATACCTTTTGAAAAGACTGAGGTTTTCATTTGTTTGAAAAGTAAATGAATTCCACCTTCATATTAAGGTGAACTCTGCTATAGTGGAGCTTACTGCAGCAGGCTGGAATGCAGAATGGGATTGAGGGAGCACCCAACCAGACTGCTGGTGCACCTTGAACACAGGACCTCTAAATGTCTGGAAATTGCCCAAAAATCTTCTTCCCCATGCTGAGAAAAGCCATTATGACAACACTCATTCATAAATGTGCCATGTGCAATGCTGCCTTCAAAGTAAAGCTTAGGATGCTAGTCATTGAAGTCAATCAAAACATTTGTTGCCTTTTGAATTCTGTGCCAAACTTGCTACTGCTTTCCCTGACAACTCTCCCATCTTTATTAAGGAGTTAAGATATTAAAAAGTTTTGAAGTCAATTTCCTTAAAAATTTCATGGTCATTTTTCCTTCTATGGGAAATACAGATTTGTATCCATTCTCTTTTTTATAACTTCATACCTTACCCTCTGTATATGTTTTCTTTCCCCTTTACATCTTTCTCCTAGAAACCCATCCACCCATGTTCACCCCACATGCCAAATTATTTCTGTCATCACATTACTCAAATGTCTGTTACAAGAGGTAAGAAAAAAGCCAGAAAACCATGATGACACCCATCTCCTCCCAGCACCCTTATTATTGCCAATGTACTCTTTCATAGTGCAGGGACGTGATTTAAAACTTCCTCCCCACTGTGCAATGCCATGTACCACAGCACACAGAGATGACACATGCAGGTCATCTCTGTCATGAGCAAAATGACAAGCAGACAACAGGAGGACAAGACATAAAAGGTGAAAAGCACTGCCTAGGAGACTAGTAGAGGTCCAGCTCCTACCACCTCACTGCTGTGTCCACTCAACTATTTCTTTGTGTGCCAAGCCAAGTGTTGGATTACACTTTTTCAATCAATTTGTGCTGCATCTAAATATTTTTAAATAATTGCTAAAGGACCACTTATTGATGAGTAGTTTTTATAGTGCAAGACATTCAAAAGAGGCATATGTTTCAGCAGAGGCAAAGACAACTATAACTTAGAGAAGACTGACTTTTGCATGACAATTTTTTACTGGATGTAATTGTGTTTTGAAAACACCTACCTTCATAACACATAACTACCTTTTTCTTAATAATCTTTATAGTACAAATGTATCTCTTTGAGCTGTGTTAATGCAATCAGCTGAGTTACAGTACTTGAGCATGTTATGCTTTGTTAAAGCTTCTAATGATTGACTGTCAGAGTAGTTAGATAAGATTCTTCTGTGAACTTGCAGACTACACATAGCAGATACTCAGATCTGAATTATTCATGGACAACAAAAGCAGAATTACTTGCACTAACATTTTACATGGTGCATTTAAGGCTAACCTAAGAAAGTTGTCTTGAAAGGGATTAAATACTCTGAGTGGAATACCTTGTCTCTTTCTACGCTTGACATCATTTGCAGTAAAGCGACACATTAAAACAGATGTGTTTGTTTATTTACCTCCTGTATTCAAGAATGTCTAGTGACTTACTTTAGAAAACACGTTTTTAAAAGTGTAGCTTTTCTCCTTTCAATGAATGTAGTCAGATTAAGTGCAATGGAAAATTTGCTAACAGGATAGATTGAAAAAAACGCATTCTTGAAATCCACAGTAGTCTTATGGCATTCAGGTGTTATTTTTAACTACAGCAGTATTGTCAGGAGGTGCCATATGGCATTTGTATGTAATGCATCACCCCACTACGTTGTGACCTTCTGATAGGAGACAAAAAAATCTGCCAACTTTGGCAGTCCCCACAGTGATAGCCTGTCTTCCTCCTCTGTGACCAGCACCAGTGCTGTCCAAGAGGTTGCACAAGGGTACTTAGCTCTCATCTCCCTTCAAGTAACTCTTCTTTTCCAGCAGGTGAGCAATAAATCTAAGAATCGCCCCCTTCTTCCCTTCCTTATTATATCATGAACTTCAATATTTACTCACTGACCAGGACTTACTGAAAAAATTGTGCCAGGACCAGTGGAGTGTTTTACTTTGATTGAAGAAACTGAGCCTTCAGAGTTCTTGGTAAGGCAAAAGACTGATCTCCTGACACCCTTCAATTGCTGTTAGACAGATAAAAAGTCAGCCTCACACAATAATATTTCTGCTTTTCATGTAACCATTAAACCAGAAGTAAATGGGCATGTTTTATTCTGGCCTGGCACTCATGGCATTGTCCTCACCACTCAGACTAGCAGTAAACTCCAACTGCAGGGAACACATCAAGTTCAGAATCCACCCTAAGGAAGAGAAAACCAGCACACAATGCAGGTTGAGGCTGCTACCTTATGAAAGACCACATTCCACAAACATTAGGAATATTTGAAGGCCAAATGTGGAGAAAAATTGAAAAGAATAAAGAACTTAACTAGAAGACAAGCCAAAAATACCTGCACAATGTCAGTCCCACACAATGAGCTGCTGAATCAGTCTTCTGCCAAAGACTCCATACCATTATTTTGATCTGTGCATCATAATCCAAACTTTTAATTTGCAAGCAGATCATTTTACAGAGAATGTAAGTCATGCCTTAATTTAAATTTATTATAGACTGTCAGCAATTATTTTATCTGAAACTGAATTTGATGCATTTTTAGCTACATGTATTTTTTCTATATAAAGCATACTTCTAACTCCAGATCATATTTGTAAAAAAAAAATACACTTAGAACTGTCTTCAAGAATTTAAGAGCATTTGTAGTATCTCATTCAGCTGGTTTGAGGAAAACCAGATAAAAGGCATAACTCTAAATTACATGACTGCTCTTTCACTCACCTGCAGACAAATATCAGATTGCAGATATGGAATTTTTTTAATTGACAAAGGCATGGTGTCATAAGAAAAGACATTGCATGAGCCTACTGCAGTTCTAAAAAAAAGGCAAAACCCTGCTGAAACAACAAAACACCTGAACTCCACCTTGCTACTTAGTTCCACCATGTCAAGATACAAGACATACGAACCAGAAAACCAAAGGACCATTCCTGCACTACTTATTATTGTTCTAAGAGCTGCTAATACTCAATAATTAGGTGGATGGAGGCCTTTGAGGGCATGGGTGGTGCCTTTGTTGACTTTGCTAATGAATTACACTTCCCGACACAGCCCTTCCTTTTGCCTCCTTAATGTTTCTCTGTACTGCTGACATTAGTATCAGCTTCCTTGTGTCTTCCCTTCAGTCCTTCTGTCTGGCTGATCAGCAGCAGCCTCCCTTTGGCACCCACGGCCCTTCATTGTCAAGCACAACAGCTGTTTGTTTTGTCAGAGTCACAAGCTTAGTTGGTTTTCCACAAGCAATTTGCTTTCACATTTTAAATGCTTGAGCCAATTTAATAATTGTGAGTGATAACCTGACAAACTTTTTCCCACTGAAGAGAGAACACGTTAGACTTGCCAAAATAGAGCAATGTTTCTTCATCTTCAATACCAATTTGCTTTACTCCTCAGATGATGAAAGCAGCTCCAGTCACTAAGTACTGGACCGTGAAGAAAACCCACAAGAATGTGAAAGGCCCATGTATTATTCAAGTTTCTCTGAGACAGACTTGTGGTGAGCAGACCTTGGTCTCATTTAACACAAACCACAAGATAATGAACAGTTAGTAACCACCCAGCAGGTGATCTACAAGTATAGAGCCCTTAAAGTCATAAAAAAGTTCAACAGAAAGTTATTCTCCTATCAGCCATGTGGGTTTTTTAAAGAGGTAAGTACTTTACAAATACTATTTCTTTTTAAAACCTTACCATAAGTACTTTCTACAGATTTTATATGATATACAAATCAGAAGTTTCCTTTTGCACTGAGAAGTGATGCATGGCTGTGCAAGAGGAGCTGAAGCAGCATGTGCTTGGCTCTACAGCTTTGATTTATTACATTAAGTTGTGAGAAAACAAAGGTTACCTCAAAATACTGTAGCACATATGTTGATAGAGTTATTTTTAGACTTGCATAGATTTCACCTAAGAAAACAGGTTGGCTTATGCTGTGCTGTGTGTAAACAATACCCTGTGGGCCTGAATGTACCTGAAGAGTCTATAAGTGGTGTGATTTCATTAAAAAATTAAATGGTACAACAGGGAAAGATTCATACTTACTGCTGTATTGCCAGCATCTGCCTACAACTCTTCAATATTCTGACAATCATCAAGATGGTATTGATGCTGTTATTTTAATTAAACTTAAATTGATGTGTGCCATGTTTGGGGAAGATGTTTTTTACTTTTTAGCATCATCTCTTTGTGCTTTTGAAATCAAAATATTCCAATTTAATTTTAAGTTTTTTCTTCATTACAGACTGCAAATATCTAGTAAACATTCATTTGTCTTCTACTAAAGAATTTTATTGTGGAAGGGAATGACAGATTAAATAGCTTTTCTACTAGCAAATTTACTCAAGGGTTGAAATAGTGAGGATATCATTACTGAAAAAGTTCCATTCAATCATTTGGTAATAGGATCCACCCCCATTTTCCTTCACTGATCTAATAAAAATTTGTGTCAGTGCCAAAATTTTCAAAGCCTTGTTTGTGTTTCAAATAGAATGTATTTGTTAACTTAGGAAAATACCATAAAACAAGCACTGTGCTTTTCCAGAAAAAGATTGAGAAGCCATGTTTCTATGGCTTTCTCAGATTGGAAAGCTTTTCATCATAACTGAGTGAAACTTCTATTATTTAAAGCAGAGTCAATGCACATAATAGTTAAACAGATTCAAACATTTACAACTATTAGCATTCTAGAAAAATAACTTCACATATGATCAACAGAGGCTGTTGTGTATGTGTTCTCAATAAGTTCTCTTTATATTGGACTTGTTCTAGTGCAGACTTCTACAGTTTCCCCTGCATTTGTTCTGTGAAAGAAATTAAACCCAGAAGAACTCACTCTCTGCTGCTTGCTCAATGATTCAAGCTCAAAACCACTACAGACTATACTGGGAGTAATAGAGACTGAGAGAACTTATGGAGAGCAAATATTGTGCCATGATGCATACTCATGAGAGCTCCCACGCAACCTAAATCTTGGCCTTTTCCAATTTTCACTGCTTAATTTGTCAACTTAAATTGCATACCATTATATTATAGCAAAGTAAAGGATTTTTCTAAAACATAATCATAAAAACATTTTCTTTTTACTTACATATGTACTTTTCAATATTTGCCAGCTGTCTTTATCCTCTCAGGTTTTGCAGGTTTTTTTTCAGCACTGGCTGCTATAGTTCTAGCTAAGTTAAATGAGGAACAAAGTTTAAATCCCTAATTTTGTAAATTCAGTTGCCTAAGAACACAGCTGTGTACCCCTGTGAAGTGCCCCATTCAGAGACATGAACCTGATGTTTAGCCAACATCTAGCCATGTTCAGCCAGTTTAGGCTTGGAAAAGAGAAAGCAACTTTGCTGCAGGCTCCACAGGGAAGTGTAGGAGCTCTGGGCTGTGTGCTTCTTGCAGTGGATCTCAGCCTGCCCCCAGGCAGAGCAGGCAGTCACCCATGGAACACTGCAAAATGCTGCTAATGATTCCAGCTGCAATCCCAGCTCCACCAGCTGCTGCCAGGCTAAGCTACAAACTGGATGAGAGCAGTGGAGTGACTGTACCACTCTGTTTTGAGTTCTTCTAACATCAGCCTGGGGATACCTACTTATCATTTGCAGAACATTTTAATACTGCGAAACTTATTTAGGATAACATCTAATTGCATTAAAGTCTGAATACCCAATTTAAAGGCAATGTACCTCAAATGTAAACAAAAATGTCTTGAATAGAACACTTGAACATTTAAGATGATAACTATTATCTGTCTTCATTTCAAAATTTCACTTTTCTGCCATTTAATGATAGATATATATACATATACATATATATTTGATGTGTTTCTTGCTCACAGAATTTCTAACCAGTATTTTCAGAAGCCTTTCTCCACTCTGATTATGACTACATGATTGCTATCATTTGTGAGATGGAATATTTTAAAGCATAGAAGTATCATTGATGGTGGTATTCACTTGCTAGGAAAACAGCCAGCTTCCCATTATTTCTCCAGTGAAAACATTTGACTAATGAAACTGGTGATAGACCAATTTTAAAGTCTCCTCTGGGGCACATTTCATGGCAATACAGCGTGCTTCCTTTCAGCCCATTACTATCCTCTCTAGATTTCAGGATGAAAATAAACTCAAAAGGAGTTCCAAGTCTGATTCTCATTTAAAAAGTTTTTTGGATCTCCAAAAGACTAGCAGATGTGCTTGTCTGTTAACTTCTCTCATCCTCCTACCTCTGATGAAGAATTTTATCAGGTTATTAATTGCAATGAAATATCAATCATTAAATAAATATGAAAGCATATTAAAAGGCTTTAAAAATCTGTACATTCTGTTCCCCTCTGCCAAACAGTAACAGATGTTGAGCCAGCTTTCAAACAGATCAGTGACATAGAATCAATGTTTGTTTATACATATCAGTTCCTGAACACAAACGGTGTCAGATAGGTTTAGTCATGATCTTTTTGACAAAATATTCTAGGTCTTGGTTCCTTTTATTTTTGGTACAGATGAGGGTAAAATATTATTTTGCCAAAACCAAAATTGCTGGAAAGACATTACAAACTACTAATATCAACCCCCTAAAATAATTTAACGCACTTGCCTAAAATATGTGACCATCTTTTAGGTCACACATGCAAGTGAAATATTTGAACTATAATATTTGAACTAGACTGTTAGGGCTTAGACAACACAATAAAAATTAGCTGCAGTATGTCAGCCACATCAAATCAGTTATCCACGAACCTGTTCTTCCCCATGTATGCATCAGAGCAAAGAGGAAAAAAAATGTGACTTTAGACAACCTTGCATTTGCCAAAAGAGTTGTTCTGTATTCATAATTTTTTGTTGAACCACCAATATATATTTTGTTCAGGTATCAGTCTTTAGATTTCACTTGAGTTTTATTTACCACTTAAAGACCCCATTAGATCATTTAACTTCCTTTTGTATCAGCCACAAAAACTGTAAATCATTGGTCAAAAGGGTTGAGAGCTGCATGCTGTAGAGGTACTTCCATACCCCATGAGCTGCTTCACTTCAGTCAAATCTACTTCCTATCCTCATCCTTGCAACTACATCACATCTCTCCCTCAATTATCAGTCTGTTTGTCTCCCAGATCACAGTGCAGTGAAAATCCTGAAAATGACTAATTTTCAAATTACATGTACTTAGCTAGAATTTTTTTTTAATCTGAAAGTTTCCAGCAGTAATTTGTCAACTTAGGTTCCCACATTTTCCTTTGGTTTACCCAAAGACACAGTCAGTCTGTTCCTTTTTGAGAGAGTAACACCTAGTGGCAATACCTGAGAACTTCACAGCCCTTCTTGTACTCTCGATGGGAGGGCGTGGGACAATTTGCCATATCTCAGCATCCTTGCCTTCTTTCACTGAGCCAGAAAAAATTTCCATGCAAATGGGTCAATGCTGCTGATTTTACTCTCAGCATAACTTGCATCAGGACTTAAAATGAAAACTTACTTACTAAAGCATAGGACAAAAATTATTCCCTCAAAACCAAGAATTTGTCCAGGGTACTTGTGGCACACAGTTGCTCTCCTTCAACAGATCCTCTGCTGAAATATCAACAGTCTTTATTGCTGCTTAATACTCCAAGCACTCTTCCCTCTGTGATTCCCAGCATAAATGAGCTCATCCTTATGGTACAGCTCAATGAGAGCTCTGGTGGAAGACATGCCTGTGGTCAGTCTCATGGAAGTGGCCTATGAGCCTGCTGGCTTGGCTCAGAGTTACTGCCCTTCCCAGCACTTCTGCCAGTGGAGCCTCATGTCCAAAATCAGTTGCTGGGGATGACAATGCATCAGCAGTGGAAGCTGTCTGTTGTGACAACAAAAACTTAGATGAAGCTATATGATGATTTAGGTGAAAAGAACGTATTGTGATCAAGGTATCTGTTAGATCCTACCCTATAACTTGGTAGCAGGAATGTGGAATTCTGAATGAAATATTAGCAGTAGTATTATTATTGTTGTGATAAGTTGCTGTAAATAAATTTTTCTATTCTTTACAGAAAAACAAAGCACACTACAGCTGATTATTTTAAAATAAAATGCTGCTTTTACTTGTACTACCTTAGGAAAGCTCTCACAGGCTAAGTACTAGAGGGCATGCTATAATACAGACTGATTCATTTACACTCTGTTAATGGAAAATTGTGTTTCTTCTTAGTTGTCTGAGACTGAGATAGGTGTTATAGGGTGTCCCTGAAATAATCAGTCCCTTCAGATCTCTGCCATGGAGGTCAAGAAGGTTACTGAAAGGCAAGATCCCTGTTCCAGAGAATCACTAGACAGATTTTCTTTCTATTCTCCTCTCAGAAACTGTGATGTAAGCATTCCACAATTTAAACTCTTATGGAAAAGCATCTTTTACACTGTGCAGTAATTTTAAATTTTTCCTACTTGCACCATTCTAAAAATAATTTCCTCCAAAGCAATTTTAAGTTATATGATTTTCTTATATTGCTCTTTATATTTGTTATACAGCTTTTGAGATTTGCATTACAGATTAAAGAATTTCTCTCCTACAGAAGCCAAACTTGTACTATGTTTATAGCACCCTCCATCTCAGATTTGTATTGTACGTGAATGTATCTCGGGCAACCTAGCATGGAAATTTTATTTTGACCAGGTACAGGAACAGAGTTTCAGAAGCTGTCATAAACATGAGTCTCGCCCATGCTATTAAGTCTTTTTTTTTTCACATGCCAATATGACTGCTCATCTGAATAAAACAGGATATTAAAATTGCAGTTAGGTTCAATGTAAATCTTTAAAACTTTCTCATATCAAATTTTATTCTTCCTTTTCTAGGGTGTTGCACTAAAAAAATTTTCTTCCTCCTTCTTTAGATAACCCAGAACTGGATCTCTTCCCCCATTCTCCTTTGGATTGTGTAAGAAATGCTCTGTAAGCATGTGCATGGTTTTGCACTGCTGTAGACATATTTAGAGGTAATTTAAGAAACATAGTAGTCAGCAGTGATTAAAATTATTTCCATGCAAGGAAGTGTTTAAACACCCCTCTAAGAGATTCTGAAGTCAAACTGCCAGATACTATAAATTTCCATTCTTTTATATAAATATAGCATATCTCTTTCATTCTTCTAAAGAAAGAGAGCTTAACTTCAGCTATACTTGGTTTCGAGCCTTTCCATCACTGACAAAAGATAGCAAAGATGACTTAGGCAAGTGTCACTCAATGAAATTTATTTCTCTCCAACATGATAATTTTGAAGAACATATTTTGTGAATTTCTAGTTTCAGAAAACATCATAACATCAGATGGAAAGAATCCTTGTGATTCTATGACTATACAGACAACAGGAAATACCTAATTGCTATTTCACAATATCTGGAACAGTCCCACCTTCAGCAATGAGGAAAGTTTCACCAGAGGCAGTGCTGAGGAAAATACCTGACAGAACTTGGGCAGGGAATGACAATTAGGCATGTCCCCACAGGTAACGTGTTGTACACTCTTGCCTGAAATGTCTGGTGGGAAATTCTGGGTGAAAGGTATCTACATTTGAGGTTAACACAGACAAGGAGATGGAAGATGTATGTGACACACCATTTGAAAATGGAAAAATCTAGCAGTAGAAATAAGGTTTGCCCCTCATAAGCATTATAGCCTGTGCCAAACATCTTCACCTCCATTTGCCAGAGGCCTATATTTACAGTCCTTTCCTTGCACAGCCTTACCCTGCTGCCTCTTGTTTTATTTCATTCAACTGCATTCAATTAAAACAACCCCACTGCTGATCTTACAGCTTCTGTGTAGAAAATCACTACTGAAATTAATGGATGAGAAAGAAAATTACCTTTGGATGGAGCAAAGCAAAATAAGAATTGCTGTAGCAGGAACTCTCAGAGTAACAGAGCTTTTCTGAAGAGCTCTGGAAATCAGAAATACAGTCATCCAAACAGATGCTGTCACCCATGCCAACACTATTCTCCATGCCAGGAAATCTGTACTCAAACAGAAGTCATTTTTTAATGTATCCCAGGGATGAGACATAATATATAGCTATAGCTTGAACTGTGAACTTATTTTACCCCTGAAAGACCTCATTGCCTCTAGAATGACACTAAAGGATTACAGCCACTCTTTGCTGTTGCAGACTTTTCTGCTTCATGCATTTCCATTGACAGTCTCAGTAGAATAACCTCTGGCAAGATGGAGCCAAAGAAGAGAGATTCCATTCAACCGGCAATTTTTTACAGGAGAAAAAATTAAAAGGGTTAAAAATAAATTCATATTATAAAAGCAGTCAAAAAAAAAAAAAAGTCATGCAGAATACTTAAGTATGGGAAATTGAGTTCAACAGCAGCCTTTGAAGCCCATAAAGGAGAGCGCAAGAAGAGTGTCAAAAGCAGCTGTCAGGTACATGCAAAAAAGACAGAAACACCAGTCTGCCAATTGAACATGCCTTCAGAGGAAAAAAATTATTTTTTATATGGTAAAGAACGCATAATTTTTTAAAATAGCTGTGTGTAATTAAACATGAATAATTTTTCACAACAATTGTACACAAATTCCATATATACTGGCAACTGAGACATACATTAGAAAAACTTTAGAATGTGCCTTCTGCTACAGTAACAGAATCACAACAAATCCCAGAATTTGCTAAGCTGGAAGGGATCCATGAGGATCATTGAATCCAACTCTTCTCCCTGCACAGGACCACTCCCAAGAATCACACCATGTGCCAGAGAGTGTTGTCCAAAGCTTCTTGAACTCTGACAGGCTGATGTTGTGACCACTTCCCTGAGGAGCCCATTCCAGTGCTTTAGTTTTCTCAGAAAGGGTAGAAGTTAATTTTCCTGGATAGCTTTACTTCTCTAAAGTATGGCTGGAATTGGACATATTTGCAAAAGCCATTTGAGAAAAAGTGAAAACAAGTCCACATAAAAGAGGTGTATATGCACACTTACAGCCAAAGGAGTCAAATAAATGTCAGAGCAAATTAAACATAGCAGGTTTATTGGACAGGGAGGAGGTGAAGAAAATTATATGAATGAGCATTAGCTGATTCAAAAAAAACCCCAATCCTAACAATGATCAAAAGGGCAAGAAACAAAAATAGCAATACAGGAGGGGGAAATAAATTGCTGCTGCATGCTAGGTCAGCACAGGCATCCAATCAAGCAGCAGGAACCATGCTGGGGTTCACTGATAAAAAGCATAAAATTACTCAGAAAAAATCATAGTATCAGGAACACAATCTACTTTGCAGCAGCAGAAAGATGGAAATATGGAAGTGAAAGGAATTAATCTGGAGGATTGGGAGGGCAGAAAGGGCAATAGCAGCTCACTCACAGGGACTCTGCAGCAAAGGAGGACTTAGAATAAACACCAAGATTCACAGATTAAACGTCTGGAACAGACTGGGACAACAGCTTGTACCAGCAGGAGCAGGGATGCTGAGAGTAGTAGGCAGAATAACACTGAACAGAGAAAACAAAGTTGAATGATATAACCACAGATGGAAGAATAATTTTCTTTCCTCATCACCAAGAACAAAGGAAAAAATTAAGAAGCATTATTATAATTCGCAAATCCCAGAAGGCAGACCCATTGTAAGTTACAGACTGAACTTATACTTGGTCCACAAAAAACTGTGACAGCCTTAACAGCAACACAGCACATGATTTAACTAAATGGGATCCAGGTGCTGAAAAGTGGTTTAAACATACAGACACAATTCTTCAAAGACTCAAACAACCTGGGGAGTGTGTGTGAAAAGGGAACACATGAAATTGTGCTCAAATCCCATAACAACTCAGATTCATACCATAAAGTATCTTCAAGTAAAATATTTTACCTTTACCTATTTACCTTCTCTCTTAATTTGCTGAGGAAGACACAGAGGCAAGGAACTCATTTTTGATGCAGATGCATCTGACACCTTGAAAAACCCATCTTACAATTCGGACTTCGAGCCCTGACAGAATGTAAACACAATGACAGCATAGATTTCATTAATGTGAAGGAGATAATGCTCTTCCTTCATAATGACCTTCCAGCAATGAGAGCTGAAAGAACCAGCAAAGTCAAACGTGTTTGCAGACAGTATGAGAACAGGTGTCTCTCCCCAGTGGTCGCTGCTGCCTCAAAGGAGAGCAAGATTTTAGCTCACGTGTCACTGCTAACACAAGATTGCCTCTGCCTGGCACCTGGACAGGTGAGTGCAGCTTCCTGCATGTCTGACAGCTGGGGAGACAGGTTCTGCTGCTCTGGATGCCTAACAACTGAGGGCATTGATGGGCATTCATGTAAGATCAGCATAAGCAAGGCTGCCCAAGCTCCCTTCTTCGGGGGGTGGGATGAGAACTCAAGACTGTTCTTCACTTTTCATCATCTCCACTCTCAGAAGTATCAAAAGGTGCTGAGAGATTTCACATACTCCAAATTGCAAAGCAGCTTTAATTTATCTGCATCAAGCAAGAATCTCATGCAGTGCCACCTATACTTAAGGTGCCAAGCCAAAGCTTGGGCATAGAATCTCTGGTGAAAAAATTGAGTACATCTTGCTTATTTCTGAGTTTAATTTCTCCCAGTCCCTTGCTATCTCTTTTCCTTATTCTGCTTTACCAGAATTTTTTTCTTTGCCTCAACTGTTCTTCTTTGCTAGCTGCTGCTTTCCCTTAGTGCAGGTACAGTACACCCATGGTGTTTCCTCTGCAATTAAACTGTAAACTGTGGTACTGCACAGCCTGGCTAGCTTGGTGTTTACTAAACAAAAAAGCAAGCTGCTCAACAAAATTTTTTTTAATCATTCACATCTTTCTGAGCAGCAGTGAAATCCTGGCACATCCTCTCCTGTGGACCTGCTACCCACTGCAGGTTCAAGTGCTGCTGGCACTCGTTAAGAAAGAAGAATTTCATTGCTCTTTGGCAACAAATGAAAGTCATATTCCTGGTGAAAGTGATTCCCTGATCCAGCTGGTAGACTGCCCAGTCCTCCAGTTTCACATCAGAAGCAGCTCAGAGGGTTAGCCACGCTATTGGAATGATGAGGAACAGAGCATTGGGAAGTTTAACTTCATTTACTTCCCTCATCACGTGACAGACAGACCCATCTGCTGGGCTTCTGCTGACCCAAACACTGAATTCCCCAGTGGCTGTTACCACAAATAACTTTTATTATTTTTCACTGTTTTGGGTTATTTTGCCATGTCCCAAGTTCCCCTGTGTGCTAAATGCCTGATGTTTAAAGTCAGAGTTTTAAGGTAAGTCACTATTTTTTGGTGACACAGTTAAACATATGGGTGTTTTCATGGCAAGCAGTAGCCCTAAGGGAAGGAGGAACAGCAGGTAAAAGGGAAACTAAGTCCTTCAATGCTCATTACTTAACAAGGATTGGAATTAAAATCATTAGGATACTTTAAAACCTGCCTGTAAGGAACAGAGATAAATGTTGTGGAGTCACTTATGCCCTCTATCCTGAACATTCAGTTCAGTAAAACAGCAGAATCCAGAATTCTGGAGCTGCTGAAGCCTAAGTGGATATTAGATAGTGAACACTCTTGATTGTTTTAATTATTGTTCTATTTATTTTGAATTACTGTGTTATTTAGCCTAACTGTACTAATTTGTAGGCTGCTGTGATTTCAAGTAATTTTTCTTACTTTACAGCTGTGAAGAATGAGTGAAAAATGTCAGTTCTAGCCACCAGTGACCTCAGTTTTGTAAAAACAAGGATAAAAAATCAGTGCATTCCTAGGATTCCTGCCTTGGACTATCCCTATATTACATTGTACTGGATGAAACTCAGCACAGTAATTCTTAGTAGTAGTTCTCCACCATGATTCTCTTCTAAACCAAAACTTGCCACCACATTCCAATGTTCAGAATCTCACACTTTTCCCAACTCTTCCCTTTCATTTGCCTTTTTCCTTCTGATAGTTGTGTGACACTGTCAGCTTCTGTTCAGGTTCTGATCCACAATACCTCCCAGATTTTTAGTGAACTCTTAACTGCACAGTTGTTCTTCAGGTTAAAATCAAGGGAGCATCCTCCATTTTGTCATCATAGTAACTGATAAAAGCATTGAATTGTATTTCTGACAGGATGGATCCCTTAAGCATCCTACTTTGTATTTCAGGATGGATTCCTTTAGCATCCTACTTTGTTTACTCATCCAGTCTTTTTGTCCCATGACTACTGAAAGTCTTTTTTACTGGTTACAATCAAATGTATTAATCTAGTTTGCTTGTGGAAATATAGTGCATACCAACAAGAAAGCTTTACTAAAGATATTCAACATCTGTTTTTCTGTGCAAAGGCCAGTTACTTTGCCACTGGAAGAAGTTAGATTGGTTTGACATGACTGTTTTCAACAAATACAAATTGACTGTTACAAGCCAGAAGTTTCCCACACATGTCACACAGGCTAATAAGATGCCAGTGAAAAAATGACATCAAGACCTTTAGCTTTTATCTAACAGGCAATTAAAGACATTTCCTTGGTGTTATAGAGGTAGCACCTTACTCATGTTGCATTTTAAATAGTTTTTCAGATGGCCCCAAACAACCACATGAAAGAAATAAGTCTGTAGGAAGACAGAGATTAATAGAACTAAGCTGAAGGATCTTTAGAATTTTAAATAGTACCCATAAACAACAGTGATCTTTACAAAAATGTCCAGATTTTAGGGGATGCAACTCTTTCTTGAGCAGAGGAAAAATATATATGTTCTTCTCAAACAGAAAAAGCTATTTGAAATCTGAATGCTACCACTTCACCACAGTGGACCCTAGCTTTTATCCTGACAGCATCACCTCTGCTACTCAAAGGCACTAAACTAACCCAATTTTTAAACCAACAACAGGTTCCATTGACATCAGCGATCTCATGGAGATTTGTAATTTGTTTTTATAATGGGCTTGATTGTCCTCTGGATTGCTTAGTATTGATTTTTATATTAACTGTATCAGAAAGTTTTACTGAAGCCATTGTTGGCTGACATTAATATTAAAGAGTGAAAGACATTTATGTTTTCTTTTCTGAGATAGTCAGTTCTTTGTTTTTCACAAAATTCCAGAGTAATACTGAGCTAATACTATGTGCTCTCCTAAAGCACACCTATATCAATCAATAAAGCAATTAAAGACTTAATTCTTCTGGTGTAACTGAAATACTTGAATTTTCAAGAAAATTTACAGGTCCTGGATTTCCATTTCTAGAACGAAATATTTTTTTGAGGTTTTTTGGGTTTTTTTTCCAATCATACCAGCAAAAAGTCCTGCTAAAAAATCCCTCTTGATTTGAAGATCAACAGTGGCCTTGGTAGAGATTAAAAAGTGGGAATCAAAACAAAAATTAAGCACTTTCTTGAGTGCAAAGCATTCCTGATGATTCCTCTGGAAGCACATCTGAGCATTGCAGAGGAGCCTGCTATCAGAGATGTGCATAAGCATCTTTATCTCCAGATGCAACCATGGAGGAAAATCTGAATACTTTTCTGTGTGAGAATACTAAACCAGTCCAGGTGACAACTAAAAACCCAGACAGCTTTGATTGTAAGGCTCATGCTGTTGAGATAAGAGAATTGGCTCTCACTCCACCTTGCAGCTTACACACCAGTAGTGAAATGGCTTTCAAAGCTGTTTAATTCTAGTCCCTACTGCTCTCTCCATTGGCTTTACTGCTGCAACCAACACATGTGGCATTTTGCCTGTTCTCCATGACATTTCTCTCTTTTTTGGCTTTTAAATCACCACATGCTTTCTCATATTTTTTTTCCAGGTCTGGAAATTACTTTGCTTGAATACAAGATTCATCAGCATGGGTAGTGGGAGAGAAGGG
This sequence comes from Agelaius tricolor, assembly GCF_023055355.1. Classification (NCBI taxonomy): domain Eukaryota; kingdom Metazoa; phylum Chordata; class Aves; order Passeriformes; family Icteridae; genus Agelaius; species Agelaius tricolor. The sequence goes on from NW_027269266.1 coordinate 35,185,836, forward strand.
GATATATTAATGTCTTTGCAACTAAATATAAGGGAAGATTGCCTCTCTTTCCACATCTCATCTCTCAGTCAATACAGGAAGATAAGCATCCCAGGAAAACAATTCAGAGCACCTCCTTCTCTGCAGGGATTATGTAGGTGTGTAAATTAAAAGCCAAGGCTCAGTCAGATACATCAAATCTCACAGTACAAACAACTCCCTTTCCTCTTCAGAGACAAAAGAGCATTTAGACCAGAATGAACAATAGGAAGGCTTACAGCCATTTTAGGAGAAGGCTGTCACACCTGTGGTGTAGATCTGTGTATGGGTACAGGTTTGTTATACCCATGCTGTGCTCCTGAACACAGCATCTGACTCTGCCTTCCTTGCACTGAAAAGCAAAATTGTGTAAAAGCCATGTCATCTATTTAGACAGCTCTGTATTATTAAACTAGAATATGTATTCCTCTGCAAGATCACATTATAAATCCAGCTGCTCAAGAACTGAGATTAATTCACCTAAATTCACTAGGCTGGTTTAGGAAACACACTCATGGGATGTTATAGGGTTGAGGGGGAGCAATCTACTTTCAGGCTGTTAATACATAAGGGACATCCAACCCATCTTTTTAAGTTCCCCTCTATGAGCATATTTTTTCCACTCCTCAGCCAGGTGAAAAATCAGTTGCACCTGGTGGGTTAATACAATGCTTATTCTTCAAAGTATTGTGTGGCCTATGGAGCCACACAATACTCATTCTGTAGGAAGAACTGGAAAACAACCAGCCCAAAAGTTATGCCAGCTTTTACCACTTCACCAGCCAATCAGGTATGACTTTGGGGTCACCAACCACCAGGGACCACCAAAGAGACCCCCAGGACAGAAGAACACATGCACAGAGAGCAGGGAACATATGTTAATGTGTTCAGAAAAACCTAAGAATATGCATGTAAAATATCCAAACAGGACCTTTTTCTGTACTTAGCAGGCATGATATTTCAGAGGAGATATTCCCTTGTGCATCCAGCCAAATAAAGAACATTGGAAAAGGGAGTGTATCCAGGCTGGGGGAAGGTCAGACAGGAAACCTAAGCCCAGCTCTTCAAGCAATCAAACCTATGACCTTTAATGAAGATGAAAAATCACCCTGAAGGGGTCCAGAGGAATCTTCCTCAGCTGACCCTCTGGTTACATTACTGCTGGAGAATGAAAAGGGTTTTTGTTTTTTTTTTTTTTTTTTTTTTTTTTATTTGTACAGAAACAACTTATTCAGTATTGAGCACCTGCAGAGGAGAACTTAACTCAGAATATATTAAAACCCACTAAGAATCAATAGGGATGGTGGACAGCCAACAGGTTAGAGTTCCACCTGCTGTAATGAGGAAAATAAGGGAAAAAGAACACAACAAAACCCATTGGGGCACTGAGTCCATGATGTCTAGGCTCCAAAATTCTGTACTTTGTGTGTGAATGACTGAAATAGCAAAATCAATAACAGTGAAATGTCCAATTTGTTTTAAAAGAAGATCCTATAAATCAGAAAAGGTCACCTCCTGCAACAGTAAACAGGGAAATTCACCTGGAGATTACTGGCAAATAGGTTTCTCTGAATTACCTAGACAAAAAGGGTACAGGTATCTTCTGGTATTGGTAGGTAAATTTTCTGGATAGGCAGAGGCCTTTCCCTGTCATACAAATAAAACTAGGGAGGTAGTAAAAATTGGGCTTAAATTATATCAACCTGGGGATTTTGTATAGGTAAAGAATAGGTAATGGAACCTTGAACCCTTGAAGGAAAAATGGAAAGGACCTTTCCAAGTCCTCCTGATAACCAATACTGCACTCAAAGTAGAAGGAACTGAACCCTGGGTTCGTCACACACAGCTAAAACACAGCAAAAACAAGACTGACACTGTAGAGAGGGTTTTTTCTTCTTTTAGTTCTTGTGGGGCATTTGCATTGCTGTGCAATGCACTGTTCAATGTGTTTGCATTCTGTTTAGAGACATAAATCCTATTTACTGCTTCAGGTATAGAATATATTTTTCTTGCTATCCCTAGCTCATGTTCCCCCCAGGGAAGGCACCATCAGGTAAAGAAACTTTCAGTAACACTGCAAGAATTCCAACAGATAGGCAGTGGCATTGACTCACACTGCTTACAAAGCAGAGACCAAATGTGAGTGATATACTTGGAAGGAACAAAAGTAAAGAGAAACCTGCATTGGATGTTGCTATTCTGCAGAATACCAAAGTTTCAGCAAGTGTACCTTTTCTAGGGGCTTGAATGTACTTATGAGTGACATAAAATTTCAGTTTCTGCAGGGGTCCAAAGCAATTATCCACTTTCGTTCTTCTCTCTCTGACTTTCCTCCATGTCAGGAGAATGGACAAATCCTCCTTTACTTCCATTACTATGCATGGAAAATATAAAATTTCTTTATCAGACAATATTGCAGCAGATAATAAAAGAAAAATGAAACACAAGGGTATTCTCAATCTGCTAGTAGTGTATGGCAAATCATTTTGAACTACAGGTGCAGCAAGACAAGCCTGGAGGCTGACAATAAATTAATGTAAACCTAGAAACTTAAATTTCTATTTTAATAAAGGAGAATGCCAAAGGAAATCCCTTTCTGAGATGGGCTATTGGAAACAGGAATGTATGAGAATGAGCAAAGAGGGAAAGCCAGTGAAAAAGGATGCATCAAGAAAGGATGGAGCCAAATGTTTAAGACTCCACTCTTTCGCTTAAATCAGGTGTGAACTTCCTGCTTTTAAATCCTATTCACAAGAGTGTTGCTTTTCCGAAAAATAATAGCCCAGTTTGGGAAGTTTTTCTATCCTTTTCCATCTCCCCACTCCTCACTGGTAAAAGCTACCACCTTTCCCTCACTCAAGGTTTCTTTGCTTTCACCAAAGCAATAACGGTGACCTTAATCTGCAGTTTTTACACTGTTACATAAAAAGGCAACCATGGCATAGCTCCACAAACTGTTCAGGTGCGTAAAAACCTTCCACAGATAGCAACAAGCCAGGATGCCAAATGCAGAAGTTGATTGACATATTTAATAAAATTTTGCAATTTTCATTCATTCTAACTGTTATTGTTCCGTTTTAATAGCTGTGGTAGAAAAATGTGCATGAAAATGACTATAAGGATACCAGAGAACTGCCTTTGCTGCTCTGCACTCTTGCATGCATTGAATTACAACATTAAAGTTGAAGCTGTTGTCCTTCTTAGTCACATTTGGAAATGTATTCTCAGAAATCTTTCCATCTTAAAATACCATCTGCAAGACTTTGAACACAACTGCACATTACAAAGAGTTTTATACACTGTAGCTGTTACATACACCTGGGCTTTATCTGTGCTTTTAAAAAAATGAAACAAAACAAAATCAAAATCCCTTGAAGTATCAAACATTAAATTTCAATCTTAGCTAATGAAAAATTGCAGGATCTAAGTTTTCAGACAAATGTACTTCAAAATACACCTGTACATATGTGCAGCATGCAGGAACCAACAAGCCACCACAGGATTCAAGCCAATGAATTTATTTTTTCAAAGTATTTATACAAATGGGTGAATACACAACAGTAAGCTTAAAGAAACATACTTGTGGTTAGCATCAAAGTCTGAAGGTAGTGATACACTGTAAATTTAAAATTCCAGCACAAACAGCAAAGGCTTCTCACACAAATAAAGAAAAAATTTAAGCAGGAATGTTTTGTTTTGAATGCTAAGTTGGAGAGATATCAACATGGTATTACTGCTCACTGTCCACTCCCCAAATAAAACAGAAACAATTTTGTCAGTGGAGATTATATTGCCTCTCTTCCCTTCACAGCATGAAAATAATACTTTTAAATAGTTTCTAAATTTGAGTCAGTTCAGTTTACATATGCCCCCCTGCACCCCTCCTGTTATTCTTGTATATCTTCAGAGAATTGGTGGGAAAGACAACACTTAGACCTTTTCTACAACCAAACCCAGAACTTCAGGTGTGAGCAGAAACAGCCTGAAAGAGCATTAAGGCTCAAAACCTTTTAGAAGCATCAGTAATTTTTCAGTATTTCCCACATGCCCCTCGCTTGCAGACTTTATCGGAAAGGTACACCTATCCCCGAGAGCACAAATACACCAGACACACCTTTCTCGTAAGTGAGAGCAACTCCAAATGTGGGAACAGGGCTAAAGCAAAAGGTTCTAGGTGATGCAGCCTGGGGGATTTGGTACACCAAACACACCTGCTGAGCAGAAATGTCTATTGCTTCCCTCCCTATTTAGCAGGCACACTGCCAATTTGTCCCACATCTCCTTCCTTTCCCCCACTCTGCGCCCACCTTCCCCTTCATTACCACCTTCCTGTGGCATCCACAGCAGCCATTACCCTACAGTGTGCTTAAAGCAGCAACACTATCCCTCAGGTAGACCTCAGGGGCCAATGTTAGTCACAAATACAAACAGGAGAAATACTCATGAAGTACACCTTAATGAGCAATATCCACTTTAGCCTCTCAGACATTAATTGCTTCATTCTTCTCAAAGCTTTAGGAACAGAAGTTCCCACAGGATGGAGAGTTGGCACAAGGTGTTTTCTCCACTGTAAGTCTTGTTTCTATTTTGTCCTTAGTGCAGTACAGCTGATGGATAATAGCTTGCTCCCAGGTCAAAGCTGAGATATTAAAACGACTATCAAGAGCCATTTACGGTGCTTCTGCGTCTTTACCGTCCTTCCTTGCTTCATTTCATAAGAGAAAAACACACAAGTGTTCCAGGGGGACACTCTCTGGCAGGAAGTGGGGAGCAGTAAGACTGTTCTCTCTTTCCTGCTCACAAAGGCAAAGGCAGCTGTTGGAATTAAGCTGGAAAATCAAAGCAAATGTGTCCATACAGTACTGAGTAACTTCTAGGAGCTCACATAGGATGAGAGGCCAGTGCCTTTCTGTATGGCCTGATCTGCTCACAGCAGGTCAGCAGCAAGCAATGAATTTCAATAAATATTTGCATTGCCATCAAGCTAAACATAAGAGTTTGAATAGATGCATAACACCCCTCCAAAGGTAATATTCATGCACAGGGCAAGGTTTTGTGAGTTGGGTTGTTTGGTAGGATGTTTTCCTATTCCTTATCTCAACCATATTCCATCCTGCTCAAAATGGGGAGGGGGGAAATTCCTCATTTGGTTTTGGAATCAGTATTTGAACAGAAGGTACAGGACTGCTGGGGGACAATATGTGAGAGAAATTGTCAGAAATTATCTGAGAATGTATCTGATGGTTAGTTATGGGGGCATTGTTAAACCATCCCACTGCTCAGGGGTAATAATCTTTCTGTTATGCCTGTGACTCTCCATAAACCCTACTTCCATAAGATGCACTTGGTCTCACACTGGAGCCCTGACATCTCAAAGTTACAGTAGCAAGTTTATTCACAAAGAGACTCTAAGAGCAGAGTTAATCTCATCTCTACGTTGCCAACCAAATTAGTTAATATCACTGGGGTGGTTTCATTTTTAAGAAAATCCATAAGGGAACAACCCACTTTGTCATGGAGGAATGTATGCAATTACATATTAACAGCGACAAGAACCCCTTCTTCCTTCCAACACTAGAATAGAATCAGGAGCTGGAAAAATTAATTTCAAATTTTGTGGAGGAAACAGACTCCTATTTATCAAGATAAATAAAGGAGTCCTGAAAAGACAATGAAGCCTCTGTTCTTTCAGTTAGGGAAAAAAACCCCAGTATATAACACCTCTTTTGAATTACATGCTTCCTTCTGAACAATTTGCATATTTTTCTATTGAATTTCAAAAGAGTTAAGAGCAAAATTAATGTGATTCACTTTGAATGCCAGGAAGACAATTACGGCCCATCAAACCTGCACAAAAGAAGGACAGAATTGATGTGCACAGTAATGCAAGACTTTTTTTTTTCCTTCTTTTAAGGCTTTCTTTAGATTCAGCTAAGCACAAATCTAGAGGTTAAGTCTTTTTTATTCATGCTCTAACCCAGCTGTCCAGCTGTCCTGGTGTTATCTTACAATGTGTTTACTAGCCTGACTTTCAGAGACCTTACATTAAAGAGCAGCAATCTCTTCTTTAGTCCATCCAGACTGAAACTATTTTCTTTACTTGACATTCCTTTAAAAAACATTAGTCTAAATATCCTTCCTTCTGTGGATTTTTAGGATTGCAATACTTTGAGTAGCATCATATAAGCTTGCTCAAGACAGCATGCAACTGGTTCAGGAAAGGGAGTCACAGAGGTTTGACAGCATGTTGTGAAGGTGTCTCAGTACAGAAGAGGGAACACCTGATAATCTCACTTTAGACACCCATTCTGCCCACTCACAGGATCCTTTGCATCACTGTCTGTGTGTGGTTTACAGCACATACGCACTAATAATATGCACCCTGCATATAAATATTTGTTCTCACGTGTAACAGTCACTAACCCACCCCAGAGGTAATAAAGACATTTTCCACACCTCTTTTTAACAGAGCCACCCAATCTAGTGCATACTGTACGGCAAGGGAGCTGTTCACTCTGAGATTTCAGAAGCGTGGGCAAAGGAGAAACACCAGGTTTCTTGTTCCAGTAGCCAAAGTTTTAGGATGAAGTAACTGTTTCCATTACTGAAAAGTTCATATAGACAGCATTAATAGACAGATTCCTACTATCTCAATGCTTTAAGTTCAACATGTGAATCACTGGTTTTGACCTTACCAATAACGTTGTTAGTGATTTGATAGATACTTCCCTAGCTACTCGTTGAACACACAAAGTATGACTCAAATGTCTCATTGAGGAAAAGGTGATATTCTGCTTGACAAAAGAAAACTTTCACACAAAACTGAAAGAGTTCAATGTCAGCCAGCCCTCCTTTAATTTAAAACATGGATTTCTTCTTAAATACTCAATCAAGTTTCCACTCTCAGACAGAGAAATTCATCAATTCAGCATATGAAAATTCTGCTGTTGTAATCTCTACACTTCTTGTTCCAACAGGATCCAGTTAGTTTTACTAGAACGTTGCTCTGACTGACCAATATCCCACATGACAGCTGACAGCCTTCATACAGAGGAAGCTCAATTATTCCCATAGGGGAGGATCAAAGTTGGCATAATATTTGTCTCCCATTTACAAAGCATCTGACATTTTACTTATCCTAGTGCCAATAAAGGTATAAAGCAAGTTAAAAACTTGCAAAAAAATCCCTCCTTAGTTACTGGTCTGAAGTTCTCCACTGTTTTTCCTTGTTCCAGTGTTGAAAAGGGAGACGTGATACAATACGTGTAGATCATGCCCAGGTCATTAAAGTGCAGCAAAGATTAAACCAAATTCTCTTCTTTGTCATTCAAGAGCATTAGTTAGATTTCTTTCCCTTTAACAAACTAGTGCCATTGAATTTGTAATTTTTCCAGGAGCTCCATAAGCAAATTTCACTGCTGGAAGATTTGTCTATGTTGATCTTTAAACCAGTAGCAGAGAGCAGAATGTCTTGTCTATAAGCAGTGTATTCCTCCATTCACTTACAGTTCCAAAAAGAATTTGGATTTTTCTTTGGTTATTTTTGTTAGCCTAAATGAAAAGTGAATCCACTTTTACTTACAGCATTTTTAAATGAGACAACTAGAAAACCTGAAGGAAATTTGGAAACAAAAATTGATTAAATGTGTCTTTCCATTAAATGTAATCTTTCCATTACTTACTACTAGTAAAAAATCTAAATTAGGTCCCCAAAGTTCATGTTTTATTTAGACTAAGCTTTTGAAAATTAATTTACTGCTCTCAGAAGAAATTCCTGTCCTGATTTGGCTATAAGATATTCTGTGGTGTATCTCCTTCTACAACATGTTTTTAATTGGTTCCTTTTTATGCAGTTCATAGTACTTAGAGACCTGTATTCACTATGTCCCTCATGGCCACAGGCATCTTATTTCTGTGGCTATTCAAAGAGCCATAGAAAGTTAAAACTTCAGACAAAAGTACATGATTTCAGTGAAGATCCTCTGTAATGTGCTTGCTGAAGGCAAAAAAGTTTGGCAGTAGTCTGATGCTTCCTAAGTTACAAACAAAGGAGATATTACATAAATCAGAGAATGTAGAAATCACTTTAATCAAATTTCCCTGGAAAAATTCTAGGGTCAGACTGCAAGCTGTAGTTTAAATAGCTAAGCAGTTTGAAGAGAGCATTCTGTATGTAGTTATTAAAAGAAAAAGGGCAAATGGTCCTAAGTCACAAAAGGATTTGGTGATTTTCACAGCCCTTCTAGGTTTTACCCCATTAAATAGGAAAGATTTCAGCCATCACAGCAAGATAAGATATTCATCATTGCAATAACAAGTAAATTTTTGTCATGTATTACATCAAAAAGTAATAGAGGATGGAAACTCTTCAAAATGGGAGAAAAACAAATCTTCCTTTGCTCTCAATAGGTGTTTAGCTGTGTTAGACAGACAGTTAAGGACCACTGCTACACACTACAATAGCCATTGTCCCAATTTTCCAAGCTGCTAAAGACTCGCTATTATCCTGATTTCTGATTGCTGCAGCATTAAATATCTGATTAAAGAAAAGCTTTCCAAAGCACTAACAATTGCTTTGTTAAAATGCTGGATAGCTTCACAATCCTAGCAATGAAAAATTCTATTCTTAATTCTTTATCTTCTGAAGCATTCAAAGAAATACATTAAAAATAAAATAAACTCTGAAGATTGAAAGGGTTTGAGGGGGGTGATTTTTATATTTTGAGAGTATGAAAATAATATTTTATGCTTCTTAGGGAAAAAAATGCAGAAGAAACTTTTTAAAAACAAGGCTGAAATATTAATAATAAGGATACAATGTCTACCTTAGAAGCAGCTTAAAAATATAAATCCTGTTGAGCCATTTGCATTAGTATTATTTGAACGCTTTAGCAATAAAACTGCAAATACTTGAAAGACATTGTATTATTTCAGAAAACATAAATATTTTAACTTCCTCCCAAAAATATACAGAACTAGATTTTTTTAGTGGCAAAAGCCTCATAAAGTACAGATCAGAACAGATTATTTACTCTATGTTGAAGTCTGATATGTACATTGAAATATAAGATTTGCCCCAAAAAGAATTTGATATATCCATCATAACAATTCACAAAATAAGAGACTAAAGGTTTATATTCTTGAGAAATACAAAATTACTTTTCTGAATACCAAATTCTGACAGCAGGTTTTTATTTCAGGAAAGGAAAAAAGAAACAAAAAATACACACTCACACAGAATCTGTCATGTCATAAGTCAAAAAACAACAAACTTTTCAAAGAGTAGTTTAATAATTCGCACAAACAGGAAGAAAAAAATAAAGTTGTATGTTTCAGATGGAAGAGCCCATAAAATAAAAAGCAAGACCTTTATCTAGTTCCATCTGTACCACTCCCACCCAGCACATATAGAGCTGAACAGACCACACAGAATATTGTGACATCCCAAAACTGCACACATTTAGGAAATTGTACATCACTGTCTCAGGGCTTTGGAAGAATACTTAGCTAATACCTCCTTAAATACTGAAGTACACAGACATGTGACTCTAAAACGAAACCATTTGCCTGGATGCCATTTAATCCCCTTCTATCCAAGTAAGATCAGAAGAATTTGAGCCATATTCAGGCTCAAGAATGGCTCTAATAAGAAAGAAAAGCAAAGCAGCCTTACTCTGGAGATCAAAGGTCTGGTGTGTCAGCAGCAGACCCAGGCATGCTGCGTGATAACACTGGAGTGATAACACTTTCCTGCCTGTGCCTATCCCATCCATCTCATTTTCCCTCGCTCACTGCAAAGCCTACAAGAGTCACAAAAAGGGAGATCTAGTACTGACTGGCTGGTGTAACACCCACAGGCCACCATCAGTGTCTCTACTATTTCCTCCAGAGGAACCTTTACAATTCTCTGCTGGAACCCAGCTCCTACTCTAGGAGCATCCCATCTCTTCTGACAGCAGCCATCTCATAAAAGCAACATATGTGTGGGAAAGTTGGGATCTTAACTCTATTCAGAATGCAATACTTTTTACCTGGTCTCTCTAAAATAACCTCAAAACCATAAAATCAAACAAATACCAACAAACTTTATCTGTTTTTTGTCACTGTCCACATCAGGGTTTGAAGGCCACAGTAGGTGCAGTTTCTAAAGGTACCAGGAAAGAGAATAGGGTGACTGAAGCACACTTTTAAATAACCAAAATTAACTCCCAAACTAATAAACCATTTAAGACATTCTTTTACCTTGCTATCACTACATGCTATTTAATATGATCCAAACAGAAAATCTACTGAAATTCACAACTAGAAATTTTTCTAACTCACAGTTAGGAAAAATCCCATTTGATTTTGCCAGTCAAAATGACCATGTTTTCTGTCTGTCTGATTGTATGATAGAAAGTCATAAATTAAAGAGAGATGTGAAACACATTAGCCTGGATCAGCAAATTCATAGTGGTTTGATTGTACACATCTTACATCAATAGTTTTTTAGGAGGCTAATTTGACTCATCTATACGCATACATCCACATTTCCTTGTGAATTGGCCAAAAGAAAAAAGAATCCTCACTGACCTGAGCACCTGAGATTTCATCATCCAACACCTAAAGCAGATTTCCCATATGAAACTAGCAATTTACTGGAAGAGAAAAAGCTGTTTAAGAGCAAAGGAGCAGATAGCTGCTCATGTCTCATACCACATCCTACAGCTCAGATTCCCAGGGAGTTTATCATGCTTTACATGAGACAGATAAATATTTTAGTGTAATCAATGTGTCTTATTCAGATGAAGATGGAAGTGTGAGATAGACATGCAGTCGTCTGTGCTTTTCTAATGCCAGCATCAAAAGTTGACAAATACCTATTACATTCTCTTCAAGGGAAAGGAATAAAAAAGTACCCGAAATTAAATTTAAAAAAATGTTAAGAAAAAAAAAAGGGATGGCAATAAAATGAGTTTTCCATATTGTGATAAAACACTCTGAAGCTGTAATCTGATTTTTTTCACCTATGAGCTGAACTGCTTTGATATGTATAAATTATAGTGCTTGTATGAGAACATGTGGACAGTATCAGGCCTGGAAGCTTGAATTAATTTTGATTTCCTCTTTATGGAAGTTTAAAAGTCAAGTTTGCTACAAAAACAAAATAGTTAAACAATCCAGCACCCATGGAAGCCAGAGAAGGCAAGGAACTTTATAGAAGTAAAATACCCTAGGTAAATCAGAAGATATTTTCTAGTCACTAAGCATTTCAGTTTTTTATAGGAGCTTAGATTTACTGTTCATGTCTATCTTTTATATTGGTTATTCAAGTAACTTTGCTCAAGAAAAGTTATTAGTTCAGCAAATAAAAAAGGAGATAACTTCAACATTATTTCATTTCAACCTCTTTATTTTTAATGTCATTTTCTGAGCTGCACATGTATCTCTTTCCCTCACTTCTGCTCCATTGGCCTGAAAGGAAGAACAAAGGATAGGACAAACAACAGCCAAAAACACACAGTAGAAAACATTTGTTAGCAGCAGGACACAAGGCTCCTACCCACCACTCTGTCTCACTTGTTCCCTATCCTGCCAATCCAGCATTTCCTCTAAATTCCCCAGTCAGAAAGAGGTCAGTTTATGAGAGAGATGCATTGCTCATACAAATGATACACAAGGAAAATTAACATGGGCAAGAAATTATTCATTCCAAGAGTCTCAGTTCATCGAGGCTATTGCCCAAGACCAACACTTAAATCTCCTGCCACATGGATACCAAAAAACCCCTTTGGTAATACAATTTAACATTTAGGATAACTGAGGGTTGGAAGAAGATAAAAATGCAAGCTTTTCCTTTTGTGACTTCAAATGCTCTGCTTGACATCTGACATGACATTGTGGATGGGAGAACAACATAAGCACTATATAAACACTATAGCAGTACTGATGCTTAACAATTTTTACAGTTTTGACTTGACAATTCAAATACAACCAATGGTACTCAAATAATATAATTTAGTATTGCTATAAGTTATATCAAATTATGGTCTTTGTGAAGGATTCTGCAGTAGTATTTCCCTGCTATTTGGACAGTGGTAAAAAGTACCTGATGATTAAATTGACCTGTTTTCCCCTTCATACCTTTTTCTGTGTTACTTCTGATCATGTCAGACAAGCTTTGTGCCTGCTTACTTAGTAATGATCCCTTTACCTGCACTCTCTGACTATCTGATAAATTTAACCTAAAGCTTGCTCCACCTACTTCTTTCCTTTGTTTCATCTTCATCAGCTTCTCAAAAACTCCTTTACATTTGTTTCCTATTTCCAGACAGTTTCGGTTTAATTCTTGCTCTTAGAAATTTTCTTTTCCTGTTCAGGTTTCCATTAACTACTTGGTTGACCCACATGACAACGAGATGCAAATTCCCTTCAAAACATGCTTCCACAATACCTGCACAAACTCAACTGTGTAAAACCAAGGAATCCTGGGAACCTGTGCATCCCTTATGACAATTGAACTGTAGCCTTTATCCTCATATAATGACCTCCCTCTGAAAGCAGAAGACTGAAGAGTGTCAATTCCAGAAAAATTAATTGAATTGCTTATGTTCAGAAGCAGTCTGAAGCTGAAAGGGAACTGGGGAAACACCAGAATGAAAGGAATCCTGAATTTCAGTGTCTGGCAAAACCACATTGTTCTCTTTTCTCCCTACAGCCCCCACACATTATTCTGTGAAACAGATGGACACCTGTTCATTGCAATATTTTGTTCTCTTGTTGTTTGGTTAATGTGAAGCCCTAGATTTCCTTTACTTCATATATTCAAGAGATTCAGTCCCAGGCCAGACTTACCGTTCCATTTCTACCAGATTTCTAGTTTACATTACATATTTATATCTACAGCATTCATAGAATATAAATATTATATTATCCAACTTTAAAGTACCCATCTCTACTGTCCTCTCAAATTCTACATGTTTGTAGTTTATAGAAAAGGAGCCAAGGAGACCAAGCCTTCCTTGCATTTGTGGAAAGTCAGTTTGAGTGGTTTGTTCTGGGCTCCACTGCCAGCACCCCAAGTCACCTAGACTCTTAACAGTCCCAAACTCTTGACTTAAAGCTCTTCAGCTACATTTTCTCCCTTTCAAACTGTATCTCAAAGGACTTGGGCACCAATAGGCTTGAAACTGAACTTTATTCAGCCACTTTCAATTATTTCTCTGGCTTAATGCTCCTACTTACTAATCTTTCCTGATTGTCTGAAAATGCTTGTGCAGGAACAACTTTCCTCAATGGAAATGTAAACATTCCAAATGAACTTGCTACAAAGAACCAGCCTTTTGATTCCTTCAGCTGCTGATGAATATCCTGAACATAAATTTTAAGAACATATTGAGTTCCAATATGTCGGAACCCCTACTTTGCTACATTCGTAGGGTAAAGACCAGTTTCATTAATAATTTGAACAAAGGCTGCTGTTTGGATCAAGAACTTCCCACACAGTGTGTCAGTTCATGCACTACAGACACTGAAACTTCATCTTTGAAGGGAAGGATGTGAAAAGCAGGAAATGAAATCTGGATCCAGGTGTTATCAGATGCCTTCACAGGTAAGTCTCATACTTCATTGGCAATTGCAGCTGTAAAACAACTCCAGTGCCATCTTCTAGATGTACTACTGCTGCTGAAACCCGCTCACTGCAAAACTGACTGCAGTGCAGAGCACTAATCTACAATGCTCTGTACTAGTTTATCACAATAGGCATAGTAAAAAATGTTAAGACTAATTCGTGCAACTGCAGTAATTAAAAGCAAATACAGAAAAAAGACAGACATAAGCACTAACCTGGCTGAAAGAGAGAAAAGGAAAACTAGGAATTATATTTTGTAACCAAACCAATATGCAAAGATGTAGTCCACATAAGAGGAAAGAATTGTGAAAGAAAAATGCTTTGTGGCTTCTTTTAAATGCAAAAGTTTTGTTTTTCATTGAAGCCAAACCCAATTGTTTTCATAGTACAATGTTTCAGAAATAATCCAGTTCCTAGCAGGTGACAGCCATCAGGTTAGGGACTGAAGAAGTTTGGCAAACCAGCAGAAATATTCAGACCATACACTACTCCTAGACCTCAATTTGATCACTCTTAGTCATTTTGTCAATGCACCAAAATATTCTGAGACTTAGTCTTTTGTAGCAACATTTCAGGATGGGATACCTCCAAGTTATTTTAGAGACAGGACATAGTGACTCTGTTTCTTTCTTTTATTAGGGCCTTTGAAGAAAGAGAAGAGACACTTATCAAATTTAGTTTTTTTTAAGCCTTGTAATACCTTCAAAAGCAAGAATACACCTGGTAAACTGGAGACACCACAATTCCCCTAACACCTTTTTTCTTGTTTAGATGCTTGCTTCACAGCACTATTATCATTACACACAAACTTCAAATTTAAAGTTCGCTTCAGTCACCAATATAAATGCTCTAAGATGTTCCTCCTCCAAAGCCATGGGCACTAGCCAAGAAAATAGAAGGGCATTGGGTCAAATGCATTCTCCATTGGCACCCTGAAATGCTAGAATTGTAAAATGATTGTGTAAAACTCACAAGGTTTCATCTGTTATACTGCACCTTTAAAAAAGGATTAACAAGTACTAACAAAGAAAGCTTGAACATGACATTTCTTCATACTTTCCCCTGTTTGCAGGTAGCCAAAGGAATTTTATTTCTAATGGTGTTATTATACCAACTTTCTCAAAAAATAAATTCACTTTTAAAAAGTCACAAAACCTCTGCAGAGCACAGAAGACTGCTATATATATATCTGCCACTGTGCACATTGCTAACTCAAAGATTTCTTTTTCTATTCAGTGCATTGTGCTCCTGACACATACTTGCTATAAATAGACTTTACTCTGATAGTCTCCCTTTATAGTTATTTTGATATCACCACTGAATGTGCAGTTCCCAGAGCCTTCATTTGGTATTTCCTATTTTTTTATTTTCTTTTTTTTTTTTAATCTTACGTGCCAAGCAGCTTTGCCGCATAGGAGTCTATCCATGTATAACATGATGTGTGAAGAGCTTTATAACACACAGTTTTAATCATTATTAAACCAGGGGAGATGAGAGAATATGCAAAACTGAGATAACAGTAAACTTGCTTAGGTGACTCTGACCACATAAAGGGATGTTGGCTTATGCTTGAGAGATTTTGTGCCACTACAGAAGACTGAAACTGTATTACAAGCTTGTCCTGGTTGCAGAGAGGGGGCAGAGAATGTGGCTCTTACTCCATTGCTGTTTTGCTTGCAGTAAATTATCTCAACCCGTAGTCTCTACCTTTGTCCTGCTATTACCAGAAGGAGCAGGGTAAAGAGACACAGCTTATTTGAAATTTAATTTCTGGCCTGTGTTAAACTACCACAAATCTGTTCATTTTCAGAGAGTAGAGCATTCTCTTTTCTCCAGTGGTGGATTTTTGGAAGTAATATGTAACTAGGAAGTATTAATATCTGATTCTGTGTGATTCTACAGTAGGATTATATTTCAGTAAATCTTAGACCTTATTAAAGAGTAGTAGTTTTCTGAAATTCAAACTAGTATCATAAAAAAGATCCAATTGTGGTTGCAAGTGTTTTTGACAGCTCGAAAAAATGAGAAAAGTTTATTAGTTTGAAAAAATAGTACAAACTTTACAAAAGCTTAAAAATTATAATATCACCAACTTGATCAATCACAATGTCATGGTGATGTCAGTACAAAAAGTCATGTTCAACTGTGATAAAACATTATACAATCATTAGTACTTAGCAAAGAACTGTTTAGATTGTAAATTAGGATGCGTAGGAATAGACATCCTGCTTTAGAAAACAGTTTATCCATTAAAAATGACAAATGGCTGATCCAGAGTTTTTGCAAGAATAATTGTCAAGTCCAGTTCAGGAATAATTTGGTTGAATAGAAATGCAGTGCTGTGAAGATGCCTTCTGATATCCTTTCATGCAACATTTACAAAATTCACAGAATTAAGCTGAGAAATTGACTAACCTCTCTCTAGCTCAGCACATGTTCCTGCCATGAAACACATGCTATTCCTGTGTTGAACTCCCTCTAGTTCATTTTTAATCAAATATTTGGCAAATTCAGGGAGAGAACACAGGGTTTTAGTCCCCATTTATCTGAGTAAACTGGCATTTTGGTCTGGGTTCTGACTTTGACAACAAAAATCTGTGAACCAAGCTGATCTGCTCTTAATCTTGAGTGTCCTCCAACACTGGCTAAAAGGGAGGGTACAACACCACTACTGCCACTGCAGTATGAGTGTATTCATTGCTTTTTGTTTAAAACTCACAGAACTAATTTTGTTTCATGAGAAAATTGAGCAATTTGACTTTTCAAGAGGGAGGAATTCCTCAACCTATTACATATGCACACAGCTGCTGAGTGCAGTCCCGAGGACAACCATGACTCAGAGACTTTATTCTATTAAAGGGTAGCTGAGCAATTCAGCTGAGAACAATCTGAATTTTGCAAGAGTTTTTATGAGTTGTTACTTTTGAGGAAATAAGGTAAGCTCTAAGAATCAATATCCTGCTACCCTTCTTCCAGATGTAATCCAGACAATATTTATGTGATGAAAAAGCTTACAAGTTTACTGGCACATGTAGCATCTAGCACAACAATAAGTTATCAATAATCATACAGTAGATGTTTCTAGTATTCTGGTACTGTAGTCCATCCACAATGTCAAAGGACTTTTACTTGTTTTAGTGTCATATTTTAATCCTCTCTTCCTCAAAAAGGTATGAATTTGCTTCCATTGAAAACTAGGTTTTTTATGGAGTTACTTAAACCTGAACATTTGTTTAAAAAGACTTAAGTAGCCCCTTTTTGTTGTGCAGTGCCAGAGCCTCATTAGCTAAACATTTGCTCAGGAAGGCTGCAGATAATGAGGTAAGACAAGACAGTCTCAAAAAAGAATAGCAGGTGGCTTAGCTGGAGAAGGAGAACCAAAGGTGTCCCTGGGACCTCCTCAAATAAGCGGATGTTAAAGGCAATGTTAAAAGGACTTGCACAACAAGGGCTTTTAAAGGTTAGGTAGACAGGAGGGAAGGTGGCCTTGCTAAACATTAGGATTTGTGATGCTCTGGAATGAAAACTTAACTTCTTATTGGCAATCAAATTTCAGGAGATGTCAGAAAATGCATCTTTCAGAAGCAGAGTCCCAGAAAAGGACAAGGGAAAAAGAAACTGTCTAAACCCATTCAAAATAATTTTTTAGACAAGCCATACAGCCTGCAAGCCTTAGATCAGAGTGGTTTTCTCAAACATGTACATATTGATTCTTTACCATAAGAATATTTGACTCATCTAAGTCGAGAAACTGAGCAGGATACAGAACATGTCTGTCTGTCTCCAAAGCAACAGGCTGTCAGGCATAAAGTCCCTTGTTCCATGAAATCCTGTAAGCACATTTTCTGAAGATTATATCCTGTTTTATCTAGATTTTAAGCTGTGAAGCTCATGGTCATACAAGAGAGATCATTACAAATTTTCAGAAAGATAAATGAAGCATACAGGAAGGAGAGATTTCCCAAACATCACAGAATTGGTGCATGGCAAGAAACCAAACTTTTCTGCATTGCAGCCAAGTGCCCTACTTTGAGACCATACTGCTTGACAAGAACAGGATCTGCTTTGTTTAAACAGTTCCAGCCTTTCATTAGGTCACTTACACCCCTCACAAGGCTCCCGCAGCTTTACAGGTTAGAATAAAAGCTGTGAATGTAAATCAAAATTTTCCTGAGTATATTATTGCTATGTGGGGAACCATTATTTGTTTCAAAGGTTAAACACAGAGGAGTTTTGCCATGGATTCACAGTCTCAGAAGACCACTTCCTCTACAGTGCACTTCTTGGTACAGAATGACTGCTCCAGGGTTATGTGCAGTCCCTTCACAGCTGCTGTAAGGTTTTCCTTGCCTATAAAATCCTTCCAGAAAAGAACTCACTTATTAACATGTGTATTCAGAAAACAAATGCAAAATGGAACCTAAGAATTCTGTAAAGTGTCACAAGGACCACAGATGTACTTTTCTCTCCATTATGCTGTCTAAGCTCACGCCTTTAACTCTTGAGTATCCTTGCCTCAAACAGCCTCAAGTAAATATATGGAAAACATGCCAAATCCATTCTTGGTATTGTTCCGCAGTCCATTGGAAGCTCCCTCTCGCCTTTAGTGCAATGTAGTGCTTAACCACATTCATCTTGATAAAATTCCAATTAAATTCTAATGAATGCTGTCAGAAAGTGTATTTGGTTGTGGGTGCTGTTTCTTTTGTTCTTTTTTTTAATAAAAGCACTCTAAATATTCATTAGCACTCACACTGCCACTCCATTCTTACAGAAAGAGGGAAAAAATTGCTTGGATATTTCCTGTAGGCAATTATCCACAAGGCTGAAATATCATTTAACATAAATTGAATTTGTACAGCTAACGATGCTGTTTTGAACAAGACATACTATGAAAAACAGCAAGCACATAGCAGTGGATTTGACTGGTATGCAGTTAAATCCAATTAAGTTATTGATGGCCAGTATCAATAAAATTACTGATGCTTATTCTGGGAGTTAGAGTCAGTGAAACCTTCCCCATGAGAGACAGCACCACTGATTTGCTTTGTCATTCCAATGTCTTGTATTCCTATTAGGAATCTCAACAATTTAGTCCTACAGCTTATTAGGAGATGTAAAAATCACAGGTAAAACAAGGATTGGAAAGCTGAAATGATGATTCATCTACTCCTTTATTTTTCAGACTGTGGAAACAGCTGGGGGTGGGGGAGGTGGAATTAAAAACAAAACCAAGGAAAAAAACAAACAAAACAAACAAACCTAACACAAAACCAAACAAATCAACATTAGCTCTCTGAAGCACACCAGAAAGCAAGACCTTTAATTGTAGGGAATCATCATTCTCAAAAGGAGGGGCAGGGGAGGGAAATCCTACTGCACATTTGCAAAGATCAGCTCCCTTTGTTGCAGAAAGCCTTTGGCTACAAATAGGCTCCCCAGGACCCTGATCTTAGGAGGCAAAGTCCTTTCAGGGCTCAACTCCTACTGAGACAGCTGAGGCAGCTTATGTTGCAGTGCCTGAAAAGAGATTGAAATGCGGTTTGCACTGAGATGGATTCAGATCACCAGCAACAGGATGCAGGAACAGTCCTGTACAGTTTGTGCCCACCATTTTCTTGAGTTTCACACATTGTCATTGCAGAGAAACTTTTTAACTTGAAAAATTTTCTGAACAGAGTTAAAATCTTTCAAATGGCAAGTAGGATGTTCTTTACATTGTCCACACACAGCATGAGCTGGGAGACGGCCAAAAAACAAACCAACAACAACAAACACTCCCACACTCCCAAAGCCTCACAGAAAAACAAAACATGAAGTAGGGCAAACTCAGCCCACCTGAGGGGTACAGGATGTCAGAACAGACAGCCAGATTTTTTTCCATTTTCCTCTGCATAAAATCAATCTGCTACTTCGAGTCGATTCCCTACCAAGCCAGTTGACAGGTTATAAAGATGCTCTCATGTCCCTCCAAGCCTTGTAGCATAATATCATGGATGCTGCATGTTTTCTGCCTGGCATGGATCTCAACAGAGGTTCAGTGATCTGAACCACAGCACAATGCAAGAGAAGCAGCATACTTTAGTAGAATTGAGTATCTCCAGTGGTGATTTCTTAACATCTATAGGGAAGAGTAGCCTGAGAACCTTAACCCCACACTGCTACCTTCAAATTACAAAGAGCAAAAGGCAGACAAAAATCATCCTGGCTATAATTATCATAAGAGCAATTACAAAAAGTTAATGATTCTTTCAATACCTAACTACCATTTGTTTAACACAGAATGTGTCACCTCAGGGAAGGTAGCAGCAGCATCTAATATGGTAGAAAATAGCCACAGTCCCAATGGAAAGAAAAATTGGAAAAGTCTATTATACCGCTAAATTTTTAGCTATACATCCACATCCCAGTTCAATGAGTTATTAAAATCAGCCAGGGCATTCTAAGCCACTGGAAAATCCTGGTTTAAGCTAGGAACATATGTAATTCCAATGCAGAAGGAATTAAGTCAGAGCATATGGAGTTTCAACAACCCTTTCATTTACAAGTTCCAGAGCCTTTACCCCTATGAGGACATTGCTGAGTTAATATTGTGCAAAAGTGATGGATTTAAAGGTTACCTCTCTTTTTACAGACATGTGAAGCACACACATAATGTCACACAAAATCCTGAGCAAATGGATGTTTAAAGCCATTCTAATGAAAGAAAATAAGAATAAATGTCAGCCAACAGAAAATATCTATTTTGCCTTTTAGGTGCACTTGATGCTCAGCTTCATCGTCTGCACAAATTCTAAACAAGCCATCAAAAGACAAGGATTATTTTCTTTAATCACCAGCTCTTGCCTGTTGGCAGCAGTTCCAGTCCACAGGATTTCAGAGAATTTCTTTTATGCAGACATGGATTTACTGAGGAATATAGATCTGGCCCTTTCCCTCACCCCTACTCATTGGTCCTGCTCGATGCTGTGCACGAACGCTTCCGTGCCGCAGTCAAACCACAGCTGTCCCCTCACCCGCCTCATTTCATCAAAAATCTAAAGCTATCCACTTTTCCCAGAATAACTAACACTCCCAGTGTGGGATAACAGGGGGTAACAGAGCCTTACCTTCATATACTTAGCAGTTAAATCCATCCTGGACACTACAAGTGATAACCATGTGATAACCAAGTGATTGCCATGGAGCTCTCACATTTATCCTTCCAACAAGTTTGACCTCTGCTATTTGTGTAAAACCTAAGCTGCAAGAACTCCTGCAGGTATTTAATCTGCCTCAGTGTCATTTAGATATGAATCACTTACTCAAAATCTCCCAGTCTTTATGCCACTTTTTGATTTTTTTATTAAAAAAAAAGCTAGAATAAAATCACAAAAGGAAACAAAACATTCATACTAAATGTTGAGGGTTTTCAGAGACTGCTTTTGGAAATGCAGTTGAATGCAGCTGATATTCTGGGGATTTTTCTCAATTAAACATCTAATACTTAGCTGTCTAGAGGAAGACATATGGTCCTGTTCACCAGTTTTTATGAAAGATTCTATTCAGATTAGTACCACATTTCTCAAGTAAAACATCATCTATGTTTACAGTTAAGTTCAGGAAAAAGGAGAACAGAAGCTTAAAGTTGGGCACTTTCTACAAGGAACAGTAGAAGAAAAATATAATCAATCAATCTTGTTACAGTAGTTGATAAAGGCAGACGTTTGCCTTTAAATGAGGGTTTGCTGTTTGGTTTGGGGTTTTTTGTTTTGTTTTAGAGATCAATTTTGGAAAAGTGACATAAGTCAATTTTTTAGGAAGTTTCATATTAGGGCAGCCCTGTCTTCTGCTGCACCCCGCCTGCCTCAGAGAGCCACTGCTCACAAAGTAGCAGCTCCCATTTGTCCCTGGTTGTGACTGCCAGCTGTCATTCTGTCACAGCAGTAGCTGGCACTGGGATGGGTTGTGTTCTCTCTTACTGCAGGAATAGGCCAGAAGGGGTGTGGAAACATCAGACAATGACTGATGCTGCAGCAGCTCTTGCTACCATCTGAAGGCCACAGTTCCTTTAGAGGTGACAGACCCAGGTAACAGAGCACAGACTTTCTCAAGGCAATGAAGGGCCCTGGGATCATTTTCTTCAACCACGACTTCTCCAGGCTGTAGTAACCTTTACAAGTGTTCAAGTGGTTTCACATTGCTCTGAAGACTGGTGTCTGCAATTTATTGTTATGAACCATATCATGTGCAAATACTTCTGGAGATGCTAATAATAACAGTAATCATAAATAACCAAAGATGCATCAAACCAACCACAATTAATACCAGAATTTTCCACATCAGCTTTACTGGAGAAAAATTATTTTCTGTAAAATCCAGTTTTTAACTTTAAAGTTTGCCATCTTCTTAAAGCTATAACAAAGCAAGGATTTTCAAGCTAGGTTAAATCATGCCTTGTGATGTTCACTTTTTTTTTGCAAGCTGTCTATATTTTAAGCTGACTCTTGTGGCTCACTTTTGTAGCATGGCTCCACATCTCAGAAATATATAATTAAATTTCCCTGATCCCTATGAAAGCTTAAAACATCAATGCTTAGTTGAAGATGTTTATGGACATTATATCATGAATAAATTCAGATCTGTAACACAATCTCATTCACCCTTTCTCCACAATTTTTGAAAAGCTCCGGCATATCTGATCCATTTAAGAGCCACACAAAAATTTATTTCTATTGTTTTCAGAAATAATTCCTAGCTCCCTCAAAGCACTCTCAAAAAGAAGAGATTTATGTAGTCATTTCCTACATTCACTGCATTCACTTAAAAAAAAAAAAGTACCCTAGTCCAAATTCTTCCACATTCAGAGAAAAGAGGCATACTATAATTTAGTTTTTCTTACTCCAAGGACCTTTCCAGGCAGCACTTACCGCAGTGACATTCTGAATTTTTTTCCCCAAGGGCCATTTCTACAGGTCTTGTTTTGACCATACATTTTGTTTTCTGTAGCTTCTCTGTGCTATTAGATATATATATATATATATATATATATATATATGTCTCCTTACAGGTCTCTTCTTTCTGGCCAGGGTTTCAGTGCCCTATGTCTGACAATATATTTAGAACAAAGTAACTCAAATTGCTAAAAAAGGCTTTAACCTCTTCATGAACAGTCATGACATCACCTTTGGGGTTGGTTTACTCAGTCCACAAAGATCTGAGGAAGCTGCTCCTACTTGAAGCAGCTACTGTAGAATCTGAAGAGATTTGTTTCAGGCAGTCCCATTTAGGGTACTACCAACCTTTTCCACATGGCTTTTGATGGATTATCATGATTTGGCAGTCTAAAACTAGTAACCACTCAAAACCCAATTTTGAGATGAAACTGAGAATCTGAAGCAAAATTTAAACATTAAAAAATCCCCAAACCAACAAACCACAGAATGGAAAGACTGACAGGTAACTTATAACAGAGATGTTTTCCCTTAAAGAACGAGTCAATAGTTTCAGTAAGCACACAGCTTTTCTTTCTCCAAAGTTATTTTTGTTCATTTCCTGAAATGGAAAAATTGCTGTACTATGGCTTCAATATATCTGAAAGCTTTTGTACCTCCTTGCACAAATGTAACTATATAAATTAGATCTCCAATTTGTCAGCACCATACATTATTTTTTGTTGTTGTTTAGCAAAAATCACAAGAAAACTGTTGTTTTATGTTTGGTTTTTTTTTTTTTCTGAAAAGCATCAGTTAAGCTTTGGGCAGCAGAGGTGTTTGGTTTTGAATCTTTCTAAAAACAATAGAAATTGTCATGAAAACAGTGTTATGTTTTCAAAAAGGGACAAAACACCTGGTGCAGCTGAAGGCGCTGAAAAACAAAAAACTCATGTTTCCATGGCTTCTGCAGGAAGATAGTGTGTGACCATCTCCCAAAGACTGAGAAGCTCCAGAGACTGATGGTCCCAATGAATCTAGAATGACTGGAGAAATCAGGCCACAAGGCTCAGCCCAACCTGTACAAGGCCACCAGCACGCACCAGCATCAGCAAGGAGCTGCGCAAAGCAGATAAAGCCACAGGGATATTTGTGTGCCTGCTAGAAACAAGATCTCTGGAATCTGTCAGCCTCTGGGCATCCAGCTTGGGTTAGCCCACAAAGGGTACTAGAGAGAAGGTGTGAGTGAGTTTAGAGTTACCTACTAATTACTGTCTAATGAACATAGGCATTCTTAATATTGCTGGTGTTCTGTGACTTGCATGCCCATACAAATGGGAAAATTAAAATCACATTGCATGCAGTAATAACACGTTGATGTCTTTATAAGGAGAAACTTTTATCAAATACTTGCCACTAGTGCTTTTATAAATGTGTTTATAGGTGTACCTGGACACTTCTATTTCAGTGTAGCACATTTATGTATTTAGTCTCCAATAATAGTCTCTTAAGTAATTATTATTGCTAAGACACTGCATCCCAAAACCTCACTGCTTTCAAGTCCATTTCACTGTCCATTTCAGAAGCACACAGGGCCAGATTTTGACATTTTCTCCCTGCCCCCTTTAAGCCAGTAATGACTTCATGCTTCCACAACAAAATACCCATTAAAACTAAAGGAACAAGTCCTACTTGAAAACTCTAATATGAAAAATATCCACATTACTGGATGCTTCCACATCTTATTTTTCTATACATTGACATAATTCTGTTTTATATCTGCTGTCAGCACATATGTTGCTTCAATAAATTCACATTGCATACAAGCTCCATTTCACACATGAATGTAAGCAAAGGCTGTCTCACTTAGCACCTCCATTCCAACTCAACAGAAAATACAACAGGCAACCTGCTTTCCATAGCACCATGCTGATTGGCATTAGCTGTGCTAACATTACTGTCTGATTGCCTCCTATATCAGTCTCAATCATCTTGTCTAGTGGCGGTGTCCAGGCAACCATCCCAGTTACCGAGGTTATTTTGTCTATTTTGTTTAAGTGCTGATGAGATCTTCCCATTCCCTGGAAATTCTCCAGACTTGCAAGACTTTTATATAAAAGAAAATCGCAACCAATATTAATTTTTGCAGCAGTTCTTAGTAAAACTTCTCTGTGAACATTCAGAAAAGTTTTAATAATAGTGAATGAAAAGTCCTCACAGCCCTGTGAATATCTCAGTTTGACATACGTTAATACGCATCTACCCTTACTCCTGAATAGTAGAAAGATGAATATTACAGATGCACCAAGCTGGTAAATATGGTTGTGGTAGTTTGTTGTGTTGCTCTCTGCAGCTCTTCATTCTGTATTTTGCTCCTTGCAGTTGCAGCCCTTGTAGCAGGAGTTAAAAAAACTCAAAAAACCAGAAGCAGCACGCAGAGCCCAGCTGTCACAGTCCACAGTATATTGTCTTAGACAGTTCACATCCATTTACACTGAGTGCAACACTGGAGTCACTACTACACAAGTTTCTCCTCTTACACTGGAGAGGGCATGGGAATTGCTGGAGGAACACAAGTGCTACAGATGCTTACTGTGAAACATTTGCAAGAGGTCTAATAGAGAAATGGTGCTTGGAAACCACTAGCTGCTACATGTGGCCAAAGAGCTTTTTGGTCCCCTTTTGCTCCCTGAAAGTTGTTCTATAAGTTGTCTCCTGTTTAGATTTGGATATTTTAATTTGGGTTTGCCTTATTGCAAATGTTTTCAATGAAACACTTTTTTTTTTCTATTATAAAATTTAAAGTCTGTGTTTTGACTTTAATGGAGCATCAAAGTATTAATAAAAAAAAGAGTCTGAGAATTTTACAAATTTTGTCTATATCCCATATTGGCCAGAGGAAATAAACAGGCAAGTTAAAATGCCAAACTCTTAAAGGAACTTAAATAATTTCATTAATACTACAGGTGAATCATGTGTTCAAGAACCCAAACATCCTCTGCCTTGAAAAAGAGCATCGCTAAGCAAATGCAAATTGCTTGCACATGCTTTAATCACAGGTGCTTTTTTTCCTTTTGTACAAAATTTGTGACAGGCTGCTGAAAACCCTGGCAAAAATTACATTTGTTTCTGTTTGTACAAGTTATTTCTCAGTGACAGATAACATTAGAAGAAAGAAAGAGAAAAAGTTAATATAAACTAGAGACAGACAATCCCAGTTTCACTAATACTTTGTGATTTCTAGCATCTTTATTCTCTTGGATAAGCAGTTAGTCTTCCAGCTAGATTTGCTGATCTTAAAGGTCTTTTCCAACTGTAATGGTCTGACACTGGCTGGATGCCAGATCCACCAAAGCCTCTCTATCACTCTTCTCCATGGCAGAATAGAAGAGAAAATAAAACAAAAGATTCATTACTTAAGGACCAAAAAAGATCACCCACCAAATGCCACCACAGGCAAAACAGACTTGAATTTGGAATATTAACTGAATTTAGTACTGACAACATCAGAGCAGGATAACGAGAAGTAAAATAAACCCTTAAAACCACATTCTCCCCCACCCCCTGCTCCTTCCCAGTTCTACCTCCTCCCCTCCAGCATAGTAGGGAGATGGGGAATGGGGGTTATGGTCAATCCATTCTATGTTGTTTTTCCCACTGCTCAGGGAATGGAGTCTTTCCCCTGCTTCAGCATGGAGTCCCTCCCAGGGGAGACAGTTCTCCATGAACTGCTCCAATGTGAGTTCATCTCATCAGCAACAGCTCCCCACAAGCTGCTCCAACATGGATCCCTTTTCCATGGGGTGCAGACCTTTCTTTGGGCACAGGCTGCTTCAGCATGGGGCCCCCATAGGGTCACCAGTCCCTCCAGAAAACCTGCTCAACTGTGGGCTCGTCTCTCCCCAGGTCTGCAGATCCCTGCCAGGACCCTAGTCCAGCACGGGCTTCCTTCCCATGGAATCACAGCCTCCTCTCAGGCATCCACCTGCTCTAGTATGGGCTCCTCATGGACTCCAGGTGGATCTCTGCACTCCCATTGACCACCATGAATTGCAGGGGCACGGCTGCACCACAGCCTGCAGAGGGATCTCAGCTCCAGTGCCTGAAGCATCCTCTGCACCTTGTCCTCCACTGACCTTAGTCTGCAGAGTTGTTCCATGAAGGAAGCCTCTGGCAGCTTTCCACAGAAGCTATCCCTGTAGCCCTTCCAGCTACAAAGCTTGGCCATGCACGCCCAACACACCAACCATTTCCACCTCTGAAATATCAGGTAGATTTTCTTTTCTGAGAAGGAATTTTAAAACATTGACCTTTAGTTTTAGGACTGTTTCAATACTTGTATTCTCAGTATTCCCCTCTTACTACAGAAAGATGAATAGTTCAGCAAGCTGGACTCTGACCAGAAGATCCCAGAATGAAATCCCCAAGTTATCACCCATTCTTCAGTGAGACCCCTTAGAAGTCACTAAGGGAATAAAGGTCTAGAGAGATGTAGGCAACCAATACCTGCACCTCTGACTCCAGGCTATAAGAAAGGTTAAATACCTCAAGAAATGTTAAAAGTTCAGTAAATATCAGTTCAGAAATATCCAAAACATATCTAGTGAAAAAAGAAAAAAAAAAAGGAGCACAGCTCACAATCCTATTTAAGCAGTGAATTAATTAACACTGCTTCCCATCCCCATACAGTCTCTGTTTTAGAAGAGCAGTGCCTTTTGTTCTTTTCATTGAGTAAACTTCAGTTAGTTTTCTCAGAGTTAATTTTCTAAGGGACTTAAGTATATGAAAGTAGTAGGGAAACCTTAAGTAGTCACAGTGTTCTCTTCACATTATCATTCATGCAGGAAATATTTTTGAAACATAAGGGTCAGCCCCTAAGCATTGAATTGGGTACAAAGACAGTCAGGAGGTTGAGGAGCCATTGTGCATAAGTAACCTCAGCAGAACCTGCAAGGAGGATACAGAGATGATTCCTGGATGGGCAAGGTGCAGCAGATTGCTTTGCAAGAAGCAATGGCTGCCTGCCTTTCCTGTGCACCTACCTGCAATGAAACGGGAATAAGCACTTGCATTCTGTTCTCTTCTGCCTCACAGGGCACAAGGGAAGAATTGTCAAATCACATGTTTTATCACAGCAGTGTGACATCACTTTGCCTCTGAAGCATCAAAAAACCCATAGTAATAGCAAAACCTTGAGAACAGAACTAAACAAAACAAAATTATATAAAAGGGCTCCTAATCTTTTTCTTCTGAGAGAGAATAACTATATACAAAACTTATAGCTACAATAGTTCATTTTAGGAAGCTTGTTGCAAGAACAGGTGCAGCATTTCAGACAGAGTATTTAGAATCAATTTCATCCTTTCCACCCCCTTTCTTTAGGGGAAGGAGGCACAAAAAATAACGCCTCTGTACTTTTCTTATCTAGAGAAGGCCAATATTCATACTTTTTTTTCCTTTAGATAGAAAGAGGGGAAAATATTACATAAATGTGGATTTAAAACCTAAGGCCATTAGTGACATTAACTAAAACATTTACCCTTGGTGAGAAATATCTGGTGTAACAGGAAAAAATTAAAATAAATAAGGAATATTTTGGGAGCATGTCAGCTGGATTTCTGCAACCTCATCTACAGGATGCTCTGCAATCACTTTATCCATGTGTTTACTGATTTCTCATCATTACCAGCTAAAAAAGTCTGAGCACCTTCTGTTCATTTTGCATTTATTCATAACAGATTCACTGCTTTCCTGATATGAATAAGCAGTTTATAAAAAGCCAGGGCAGCCATTCAGTTAAAGAATTATAGTCCCTTCTCTTAAACTGAATAACCAGTGCTCAAATCTCCTAAACATATGGGGACCAGACACTGAGCTCAGAGGCAGTAAATAATGAGTTGTTGGGCATCCTCTATCTCCCAGGATCACACTGAAAATCATAAAGTGTCCTCATTCTGTGCAGCTGAACTCCTCATCTAGGACACCACTGAGGACAGCAGCACTGTCTGGTTCTGCACCAATCAAGACATACTCAGCCTTTGCACCACTTTTATCATGCATTTGGTCTTAGCTAGACTTAAGGATTAGCCTTGCTCTCATATTTTTGACAACTTCCTTAAATTATTTAGCTTCGTATAGTTTATAACCAGTTTATAACCAGCATTGCTGGAGGCAGAACCAAGTTCTTGACCTGGACAGCACTGAAGTGGAGAAGATTTATAACTCAGCAGTTTTGAAGGCCCTCTGAAATCCAGATGGCAGCGTTTTGTAGTGCCACTTATGGTGCGAGGTTGCAGAGAATAGGCAGCTGAGAGTATCAGAAACATTGACAGTAAACAAACAAAACTGCTTAGGAGAAAGAACAGAAATAAATTTTGATGAAGTCTGTTTTGACATTTGTTAAGGCAACTTCTTGGGTCCCAGTGAGAAAGCAGAAACAAGGAAATATATATCCTTGAACCTGAAGTTCCAGGCCTATGTCCCAGTTTCAAGGGTTGTTTGCATAACTTTAAAACCCTTCCAACTCAGAATATTCTGTGATCCTGTGTGTGAATTTGATGCATTTCATAGCATATTTTATAACATCATTAATTAGTCGTAGGAAAATAGCTCTACAATACAGTATTCATATAGCATATTGCAGTAATCCTTTCAAGTTTTTCTTTACAGCTATAAGAATTTGAAATGCCTTTATTTAAATGAAAAAAAAACGTCAGATGTAAAACTTCTATTTACCTCTAGAACTGCAGCTTGAACAAAAGTAAATAAACCACATAGATACACAAGAATTAACAAAAAGACCATCACATACCTCTTTTCATTCCATGTGACATGAAAGCATTGCAGCATTAGCTGGAATCCCACCACAAAAAGACAAAATCATCAGACCAAGGGAAAGCAGAAGCCTAGTTCTGCCATACCACAAAGAGGGGGAATTCTCTACCTTTTCCCCCTCTATGAACAAGACTAGGAGATAAAAGCAACATCAGCTGAATAAGATCCCAACCACCTAATTGAGGAGAAACAAGGGGTTGTGGGGAGAGAAAACCTTTTTCTTGTTTTCATCTTCTCACCTGAATGTTATTTATATTTAATACTGTGACTCTCCCATGTGAAAGACATTACCATATTCTCTTTCTGGCTGAGGGCAGGCTGTTTAAACTAAAACCCCATCCCAGAGCAATTAAAGCACACATACCTGGCACAAAGAATAAAACAGATTGCAGGGGAATATGAGGGAACTGAGTCTCAGTGAAGACTCAGTAGGATTACAGTAAAACAGCAGAAGTGCACCATAATTTCTATTAACCAGGCTGAAAATTACTGATTTCTCTTTGTTGTTAATTTTTGTTCTAAAATTCCATATTTATGAAATCTGAGTAACTAGAACATGAACCCACAATACCTTTGTATATTTGAAGTACTAAAAGTTCTCTATTTACTTTAAAGATTTTTTCACCTCTTAGGCACACATCAAGCCTAGCCATATAGGTCAATAAACCTATTTTTCTTCAGTCTTTAAAGCAATGATGTAAGTACAGAAAATATAGCTTTGTTTCTCATTTAAAATTACAAAGGTATACAAGGATCACATTTGTCTTTAAGGATACAGAAATCATACTAACACAGACTTACTGACCATTTCAACTTATCTAGGGATTTAGTGGATGAGTAATTCAAGTGCAAAACCATGCTGTATTTGAATTAAAGCATGTTGTTCTGATGAGCAGTGAAAGTAAATAAGGTGCATAAATAAAAAAGGGGTGGCCGGACACAGCATGAAATATTGCACCTAGAGCATAAGTTTAGTCACCATGGATTTCTAAAATAAAATTAGAAAAAGTTGACAGGAAAATAACAAATAAAAAAGCATTGTAGAAGCCACATGTAAAACACAATGAGTATTAAAGAAATTAAAATAGAACTTTCTTCTTATTAGCCTCAACATTTACAGTATTTACACCTGTGAATTAATATTAATCTTAGTCCACTGCATCTGCTGATGCTGCTTCATGTGCCTGGGTAGTTAAAACCTAAATGAGAGATATCAATAGCAAATGTTGCTTTAAAGCATTTCAATGGAGAAGAAACAAACAACCAAAGAAATCCAGCAGTTTTCCCTGAGTTTCTTAGGTTTCTTTATGTTTTTGGCATTTTTTTTTCTTTGGGGAAACTAACCACAAATTATTTTGAAACATAATAATTTTCTCCCTCATTTTCTTGAGCACAGATGCCTGACTTATTCACTTTCTGTTTGTCAAAACACATACAAAATATACATTTAAGTATTAGACAAAGCAGACCCATTTTTCACAGAGGAAGATCAGTGAGGGTCTCACACGTCCTACAGTTCACACTCAAGACAGAGAGGCTTTGGTCACTCCAGCAACCTCTACAAAAGCATGAGCTCAACTACTTAATTACTCCATTATATGTAACCAGTTTAAGCCCAAAATTTTGACATGTTTTATTCATCTTCATGTTTTGTCCAAAAGCCACAGTAAGTAGGGGAGAGAGGCTTTAGAATGTTTTCTGAGGACCACATAAAGGACTCTGATGCAAGACAGGCTCAAGGAAGGAAAAAGAAAAGTCCTTAGTAAGTTGGTAAATTTGTGCTCTCAGGAGAGAAAGCAAAGTGAAAGTACAAGAGTAGTTTGAGAGGGAAGACTTGTAAAGACAAGTCTTCATCCTGAGACCATAGCTTTGGGATAGATGTCAGAAATCAAGAGTTTACAGAAAAGGGGAAGAACTAAAATTTAGCATCAGTTTGGGAGTCTAAGATTACAGTTAAAGATGACAGCCTTGGCAGCAAATAATTACCAGCAAAAATTAGTGAAAGGCATCATTTTACTGGTTCCAAGAGAATAGTTCCATTTAACTCAATCAGTTATACTTAGGAAGGCATCTGAATTTTCAACAACCCTAAGAAAACAGTGGGCAGGTCCATAACCCTTAATTAAATACCTTCACTTCCAGGTACAAGCCCACTCATGGAACAAAGGATGGGACGTGGCTGGAGTGACACCAGGGGACACTGGTGTGACCATGAACCATTTGCCCACAGACTAATGCACAGTGTCAGCCTGTCAGCAGCCTGTGTGTCACTGGCATCACTTTCTGCAGCACTGCCGGCGGCAAGAGCTCCTGCTAACACGGACACTTCTCTGCAAGGGCCACAATGTTTTGCTGGCAATCTTTTGCTTTGCTGGATGGCACTGGAGAGGATATGCTTTTGCAAGCAAAGCATGATTCCCATTCAACCCTAAGGGTAGATTCAAACTTAGTCCAAATACACTTACAGCTGTGTTTGCTCTTTCAGCAGAAATTTTAGAATTTTCACCAACTTTTAAGGAAAAAAAATTAAAATATCAGGCAACCTGACAACATCAGGACTAGGACTCGATTTTTTCCCTACATTAATCAAGAAATTATTAACATCATTTGTTAATATACAAGTAGAGATGTTGGTTCAATTCCTCTGTCATTAAACGAAACTGTCATAATTTTATTATTGCTTTGTATTCACTTCTTTAAAAGCAGAATTTAAATTCAGGATCCCTTTAACAAATTTAGAGTATGAATCACTGGAAGATTATGGATGAAGTAATATCAAGACATATTGCTTTGCTTGTAACATCTCCTGCCTATGAGTGACAGCATATCTTGTTGCTCTGTGAGGAATTTTAATGGCTTGTAGTTTTATAAAACACTGGTAACCTATAATTTCAAATACCAGACTTCTTAAGAGTAATTCAAGTAGTCCCAGAAAAAAAAAATTAAAAGCAGGTTAAATCTCCAGTACTTAAAAAACACTTTTGTAAAAGAACTCCTGTTAAACTCAGATGGGTTTTCTTTCTCCATCTATCTGTAACCTTATAGAAAGATATCTTTTGGCTGAGAGTCTGGGTGTTTGTTGGAAAAAGGAGTGTGAGATGAGGATTTAAGAGAAAAGAAATTGTATACTCTCAAGATTTGTTAAATACAGGAACAATTTCATTGATTTTCAGCTCAATTTGTTTTGGTTTCATTTTGCTTTCTACAGAGAAAGACTGATATGTTTTAATATAGTTCAATTTCAAGAGCTGAAGATGTGACAGTTCCTGGGGCCAGGTGCTTAGAGTGAACCTATTACTTTTCAAATTGGAGTATATTTTACCACAAAGTAAGCTTAGCATTGAGAAAATATGAGAATCAAAAAAAAAAACCACATTACCAATGTGTGTTCAAGCAACACAGTGAATGATTCACTACTGAAAACACCATGTTTAGTATTACACAGCCAAATGCTTAGTTCAAAATATGTTTGTTACCAGTCACATCACTAATAAAATAGAAATAGCATTTTTAAAGTACTTTTTCCATTATTTTACTCCAAGAGTATTTTAAATTATCAATGCTTAAAAAAATAATAACAACAAAACCAAAAAAAACCCACATTTTTTGTCTTTTGATTAATCAAACCCTGTATATTAAGACTGAAGACATAAGTATTTCCCTAATACATGCACTTACTAATGAATCTTTTTCCATGTTTATTAGGTTATGGTAAATTGTTATTGCAATACTACCATAAAACCTGCAGTTGCTTTTGAAGATTCTTTTCTGGAGTTTTCCTTTTTCCCATTCTAATTGTCACTCACTGTGGCTGCTATATACATCAAATAAAAATCTTACCATTAAAGGAAAAATAACTTTTCACATAACTTATATTTCATAGATATTAAAGTATATATTTATAGATTTTTATATCATTTGCATTGTTGCTTGCATCAATGACAAAATGTGATGTTTCTGGAGGATCTCTGAGTTATGAACAAAGTCTGCTGCAGAGAGTAGCTATGCTAACCCTAACAGACAAAAATATTCTGGACATTTGTGTGTTGGTTTAATACTTACTGAACTTTACAAAATATAAACCTGTTATGTTGAAATCCTGTCATATGTATACTACAAAAACCACCGTGATTACTTACACAGATGTATACCAGGGAAGAAAGCAAGATAAGGTATTTATTTACACATCACAATTCTTCAGTATTATTGAAGCACATTTCTCCCAGGGAAGGTTACACAGACCAGAGTGAACATGCAATATTAAATATCCCCAAATTACTGTCCCGTCCCCCTCCCCACCCCTTAGAATTCAATGCGGAGGAAGAGGCGACATTTACTCCGGCCTTCAACAGAGAGGGAAACCCAGTGTGACGGGGCTGGCTTTGGAGAACACGGCGTAGGCGATTCCTGCCGCCGGGCAGCACCCGCACATCCCCGCGGCTCCGGCGCTCCCCGGCCGCGGCTCTGGAAATCCTGGAGCGCCGCCTGCCGCTGGCACGGCCGCTGCCGCACGGCAAAGCTGAAACTGCTGAACAGCGGCTCGCAAGGACAAGGATTTCCTCCCGCTCCTTTCGCTGCCATCGAGAAATAAGTCAATAGATTTAAATCGCATCAGTCACTAAGAGCAGATGCTGGGGCAGCATCGTGCTACAAGAGAAGATTTTGGGTTTTGTTTTTTTTTTTAATAATGTCATAGGTCAAACTCACAAATAATTTTAAGGAAAAATACTCTCTTCCACATGATGGAAACATTACCATAATGTACATGGAAATGGAAGGCACAAATGCAGCCCGTGGACTGAGGAAGGTAAATCAAGTGCTGAGCCCAGAAACATCATAGAAACATAGTTTGGCTTGGAAGAGACCTTAAAGAGCATCCATCCAGTCCCAACCCTCCTGCCATGGGCAGGGATGTCATCCACTAGACCAGGTTGTTCAAAATCTCATCCAGCCTGGTCTCAAATCAATCTTCCAGTGATGGGGAATCCATAGCTTTGCTAGGCAATCTGTTCCAGTGCCTCAACACCCTCACAGTAATGAATTTCCTCCCAATACCTGATCCAAACCTACCCTCTTTCAGTTTGTAGCCACCACTCCTTGTCCTTTTATTCCATGCACTTGTAAAAAGTCCCTCTCCAGCTCTTATAGACCCCCATTAAGTACTGGGAGGCTGCTTTAAGGTACTCCTGGAGCCCTCTCTTCCTCACACTGAACAGCCCCAAACATTCTCCAAGCTCATGTGCTTAATTTAAAGAGATTCTAAATCTCCTCTTAGTCTTTGAATAGCGAGAAAAATATTTGAGAAACTCAACTGCCACAAAACTCATATCTTTCCTTCTGTTTAATGTGAAGGAACCTTTAGGAAAGTTGGTGCTTCAATAGATTGCCTGCAGTTAAGGAGAAAGACAGAGGGATGTGGTGCTTAATATCAACAATAACCCTATCTCACAAATACATACCTCAATTACCATAATATTTATGTTTAAAATGAAATAGATTATTAAATGCTGGGTAAAACCACTTTGTATGATTCACCATGCCAGAATATCATTACTAACCTGGAATCCTGGAATTAAATATGTGAATGACATCTAGAAATTCAAACAAACGGGTTGCTTGTCAGAAATGCAGTGGTTGCAGCTCAC
Source organism: Agelaius tricolor (assembly GCF_023055355.1). Taxonomy (NCBI): domain Eukaryota; kingdom Metazoa; phylum Chordata; class Aves; order Passeriformes; family Icteridae; genus Agelaius; species Agelaius tricolor. The sequence continues at coordinate 35,220,857 of NW_027269266.1, forward strand.
AATTCTGACAGGAAAATGGATTTGAAGTAATACAACATATCCTCCCACTTGTATGAAACACTACAAAATATTTAGGCAAGTATATTTTCTACATCACCCCAACAGCAGTCACTCAATAAAGTGATAATTATCAATATTCCTACAGTTTCCAAGGAAATTAAAGAGAATAATAAAGTACCGTACTTCTATTGCATGACTAACAACTTAGGGAAGAATGGTGATTTATTATTATATTTATAGAGTCATTCAAAATAAAGAATCAGGAACACACTGTACTGGCACACTTCTGTCATACAATCCAATACACAACATTCCTCTCAATGTTTCAAAACATCTTTTAATACTGCAGAACAACTATCACTCTACAGACAGCTACAGTATGTTTTTCTCTCAAACTCCTTGCTATATTTCAAGAAAGGCTCAATGTCCTTTCAGGAATTTCCCTTTAGGGAATTACAGCTTTCTTCCATGTAGGCTCTTTGGCAGAAATGGATGGAGTTGACCAAAAAGTATTTTCATACTTCTGTTCTTCTTACCAAAAAAAAAAAAAAAAAAAAAAAAAAAACAAAAAAAAAAAAAAAAAAAAAAACAAGCAAACTCCTTTTGATGCACATCTTTCTTGAAAAGAAAAATGGGCCTTTTCATACGTTACTCATTTCCAATTTCCCAATATTCTCCTATTTTTTTTTCTTATTGTGTTTTTTTCCACTTGTTCAGTGGAACAAAATGAAAAAGGAGACACACTTTTCCCTACATTCCTTTTTGATTGGTTGGTTTGGTTTTGCATTTAAGAAGGAAATAACCCACAAAAATGTGTAACAGCATACAATACATTAATTTCTTTTCCTTTCATTCCAAACAGAGTCAGTTTTCCCTACCAATTCTGTTAACTGTTAACTGGAGGGAGAATTGGACATGACACTTGACATCTTTCAAGCCCCAGGGCCAGAAAATCTTCAATTCATGCAAAGCTCTTTCCAGGATAGCAATCTGCTTCTCTAATTCTCTAGTGAAACAGCAGTGGAAAGGGAAGCACTCATCACTCATCTGAACCATGCCTAGTTTTACAAACAAATGTTTGTTATGCAGAATCTTACTGAGTAATCGCTCAGTTCTTTTTGTTCTCAAATAATAAGACCAGTAATCATGACACTGGAACATTGTTAGCACATCTCTGACCACCTGCAAACACTATTACGCTGTGTGCTCCAGCGATGTCAATCTCACAAGCCCGAAGTAAATTGTCTGAACAGAAAAACTGACAAACACAATAAATGGTGGGAAATGAAGCAATAAAATGAGTCAGTAAAAAAGTACCAGCACTTTCTGTGACAACATACTGAGGCTACTGATATTGTTTCCAGCAATACAAAATAACAAAACAACAACAAACCCAAGGCAAACAAACACAATTTTAAGAACAACAGCTATTGTTCAGAAGATAAATACTTGGCATGATATCTAAGCTTTTGGTCCCAATCTTATCTCTGCTACTGGCATTAGGTTTCACATCAAAGCAACTTAAGAAGTGAACGCTCTTAAGCAAGGATGTATTAATCATTGATGATGGTGGTTTAATAAGGGTTTACAGCGGTTTAACAAGGCTTGACTTAGCCACCTGTGTGATTAAATTAGAAAAGAAAACCAGGTCTGTGACAGACAATTATATGCCTGCATGTACACAGAGACAATTGCCTACTGTCTTCAGTAGACGGCTGCACAGATACAAATGAATCTAGCACTTATCAAAAGAATGGTAATGTGAGTCTTTGTTTCCCTACCTGTAGAATAAGCACAGGAGAAGACTTTAAAAAAAATAAAACCAAAACAAAACACCAAAAACCCCTCCAATCCTACATCCCTATTGTTCATGTTACTATTTTAACTGCAATTTAAGTACAGTTCAAATGAAGTAATTAATCACCAGTTTGTTTTTTCTCTCAGAAATTCTTTGTAATGCTTTCCCTTCTAAAGTTGGTGCAAATAAGGGCTTCAAAAGACATTCTTATTGAAACATCACTAGTCTGAAATCCATTTACATTTGGCTTTCAACTGGACTGTCCTTTAAGCGAAACGCTGTATGAGTGATATTTTGTTATTGATATAAATCCACTGGAATAAGACCAAGAAATAGAGATATAGCACTAGTATATATTCCCACTGCAACTGGACAACAACAGAGTAGCAAAGCCATTTAAGTTTAGGTTTCATCTTCCATCCTACACCTCCAAAGCATTTTATTAAAGAAATCATGTAGACTGTCCAGGTGTATAAAGGGAACCAAATTCTGTTCTCCAAGCAACATGCAACCTGGAATCAAGCCTACTTGACTCGGTACATAAGAGCAAAGCAGGTCATGGGGAACTATGTTTGCAGTAAGCATACACCAATATATTACATGGTTGCTGCCCTCAGCAATGACCTCTGACTCAGTGCAAAATCACTGCACTCCTATGAAACTGCTCCTGCTTCCATGTTTGAAATACAGTAGTTATTCCCAATACTGTTACTGGGGGAAATCAACTGACAGCACAGAGAAAGCTCCTGTCTGCCACTTTTAAAGCCATGCTCATGGTACCTCAGAAAATGTGCTGCAGAATCAGAAACCTCTCAGAAAAAGATAACCTATCAAAAGAAGACTTAAGAATCATTTCTATGCAGGTGAGCAAGCAGTCCCCAGTACAGACTTAGGAAGGATGTGACAAAGGTTTATAAACATCTGTATGACTGACAGCATTTGGAAATTGATTTGTTTGTTGTTTCTGATCATCTTACATCATATTAAGACCTTAGAAAGGAGGTTTAAAATAAGCAAAGGAGCTAGGTTTTCTGTTCAATGTATTGCTAAAACTATGGAAATCCATGACAAAAGATGTTGCAGAAGGTAGAGCATCCCAAAGTTTTAAGGTTGCACTAGGGAAGCTCATGAAGAGAAACATGTTTAAGATCATTGAATGTTAAGAATGCCTCTCAGAAAAGTTCTTCCTTCCTTTCAACCACTTCAAGCTCAAGTAGTTGGAGCACTGTGAGACTGCTTGGAACAAACATTGAAGCATTTGCCCTGGTGGGCTACTTCTCCATAAACATGTTTTTGACCACTGTCAGTTGGCACGCTGGGCTAGATAGAATCCCTGGGCTGCCCTGTGCAGATACTCATTATGTTCTCATTTTATATTCATTGCTCACAAGCAGAAAACTCTACATTTTGTCATGCAGAGGAACACACTTTTAGTAAAGCAGTCATTTGGGATTCTGTATGTCTGTCTTTGAAATCTGTTGAAAACTACTGAAAAAAAAAATCATCACCCTGTGATTAACTGGTACCATTTGAAAACCCTTCACTCTTATTTTAGTCCTTTGTACCACTCCAGATTCAAAGAAATACTTGACTATTTCGAGAATCTGCAGAAAATGTCAAGGCTTATAGGAAAACTATTTCTAGAAGAACATGTTTTTAAGCTCCTCTGTCTACTTTTGATCTGATTGTGTGGTAGAACCTTATCTAGTGAATATACACCACACACAGGATAATTTTTTTAGGACACAGAACATACGATCCTTATTACTAGAGGAAGAGAGCCTTCACAAAAGCCATGACTAAAACTTGTCAGTGGTACTCAGGACCTCCTTTCTTTTAGATTAAGTCTTAGTTTTGCCATTTTCATCTACGTCTAGGCCCTGGAATAAGAAGTCCACTTTGAAAACACACAGAATATGGCAGATTTACTCTTTAGTTTTATTACAGAGTTTAACACTTCATCTCTTAGGGTATAATCTCAGAACACAGCTGTGCATACCTACGTCCCCAGGAATATAAATTTCCACATTTGGAACTAAGAATGTGGACCCAGGATGCACAAGTTCTCTACATCCTCCAGGCCTCAAAGAAGCCACACACATTTGGCAGAAATCAGCAAGCACCTGTCTTAGGATATCAGAACCTACTGGCAACTGTTTTAACTACCTTTCTCCTTGCAGATTAGTCCTGATCAAAGATTTCAAAATCTTTCCTACAGGTTTGAATAATCTATGATGACATCTCCAAAATTAGTAGGGTATTAAAGAGTAGTAAAGATCCTATTGGAACTATTTAACCATGGTAGCATTTAGTGTTTCTCTGGCACACCTAAACCTGTACCTAGCTGACAGAAAAGCACTCTGGCCATCCAGCAAGGTGAAGCCACTCAGGCAAATGGTGGTCTGTGACAGACTGTCAAATGCAAATAACTACTGTCCAAAGAAATGCATCCTAATGGCAAACATCAACTAATTAAGCTGTGTAAGTCATTCCAAAAACATCATACCTGCTCCCATCTGTTGGCAATACAAAGACTTGAGCCATCTTTCTAGGCACTTTCCCCCAGCACCTTTTTTGCTTAGGCATCCATTTGAAGTACTCTTCTTAGTATAAAAGATTATTAGCATTCCATTTAGCACACAAATAATTATATACAGCCATTCACTTCAAGGAATGAGTTCAAGGACCAGGAAATTTACTTGATCAGATAAATCACTGAAAAACAATAGTTCTTGATATACAGAACAAAAACACTAAATCTTTTTAAGACAGATACAATAATATTATCTAGTAATAATATCAAGGACAGGCATACATGTATTTGTACATACATTTCTATGGAAGACAGTGGGCTGGATCTTCCAGCATGTCAAACAAAAGTCACTGCACAGATGATTTTTTATTTTCATTAGAGAACTGAAATAGTAACAGTAATAATAACAGAAAATCTAGTCCAACATCTGCTTTACTTAGCACAAGTCACTGCCAAATAAATCATACTAGCTGTGTACATTCACATTCTTATATATGCTAATATTCACATTCTAATGTGCCAGAAATACAGAATGAAAGTAATTTTACACATTCAAATCTTCAACCTTATCTTTTAGAGGTGTCTTTAGGTATTGAAAGTCAGTTTCCCTGTCATGGCTTTTGGGGACTAGCAAACACTGGTCTCTATCGCTGCATATAGGAAGAGCTCCTGCTCAGCTCCTGAAAACCAATACATCTGCTCCAAAATGAACTTTGAGCATTTGACAGAACCAATCAATTGCATTAAAAATGCATCATTATTAAATACATTATTATTTGGAATACTCATTACAGTGAAACAGAGATTAATGGAGAAATAACACACAAGTATCTGAATGTGCTGTCTTTTATCCAGTGTCTATTTTTATGAAAATTCTATTAAGAAAATTTGACACAAAATGTCTACAACTCATCAATTTTTGACAAAATATTTACCTTTGCTACAATTTGTTGTTTATTAGTTTTGTCCACCATATCAGTCAACATGCGATTTTTTAATATAACTGTTAACAGAATAAATTGCCTTAACCAGTAAATTTATACATTCACTCTTAGAACACATGGCTTTTGAGTTGTCATCACATCTCTTTCCAAAAACTTCACCTTGAATACAGCCCCTGGATCAGTGCAAGGTAGTGTGCTGTCCTTGTTACACCAGCTCTATACCTAGAATCACACTGAAATATAGACAAAAGCAAAGCTTATATTTTTTGTCTTTTGGAATATATTGAGGGACCCTCAAAAATTACAGAACAGAACTTGCAGCTTTAAAGCATAAAAACATGTCATTGAATTCACATATTGGGAAGTCAAACAGACATGAAACAGAAAATCCTGCACCAAAGCTCTGTGTACACAAACTGTTTCACAAAAGAAAGCAAAAGAATTGGGGAGCTCCTGAGAAGTCACTGTGTCATAGTGATTAAATCTTTCAGGGGCTTCCTAATCAGTATGGTGATGAAAAACAAGTACCTACAAGCAGAATTTACAAGTCTTTTCAGTAATTTATCATTTCAAGCTTCAGAGGAGTAATTTCAAACTCAAACCTGAAAGAAAATCTTTAGTCTGTGGTTACAAATATACTCACAAAAAATGAAACCATGATTTAGCAGTCTTCTTTACCCAGAACTTATTTAGTAGACTGACCAAGAACAAAATTAATTCAATTTCATTGACAAAGGAAAGGATTCTACTGAAAGAGGAGTGCAAGTGAGTACTTTATGGCAGAACAAAAAAAAAACTCACAGAATTTCAAGCTGCTGAACAAACAGAACAGATCTCATATATCTACACATACATATACATAAATACGTACACACAGATGCAGAAGTTTTTTTTTCATTTTCCCCTGACATGAGCTTGAGTATTTCATCTAAAATCTTCTATTGAAGAGGAAAAATATTTTGTTTTTTCTAAAGTAATTCTCTCCAGTGCTTTTCAAAGTTCGCTGCCACAAAGGTGTAAAGGATTCTTCCTTCCCACATAATATGAGCAGAGAATAAGCTTTAGAGAGTTTCACTGAAGGTGGTAAAATTCCAACATTGTAAATTCAATTCTAATCAGCTGTACATTTATCTTTCTTTCATGGTTCCACTTGGGACAGTCAGTCTGCTTCCTGCATTCTTCTGAGTGCATGCAGAGAGTTCCAGAAGGATGGGGAGGCAAGGCAGCAAGAATGCAGAACATTCATTCACAGCAGGAAAGAAGTTGCCTTCATCAAGCAGCATTTCCACCACCTGGTCCTTGGAGATACCAGAAAGCAAATGCTTTCTACTTGATGTAAGACAGCTACTGTTAATGCTACAAAAATACTGTACAAAAGGCTCTGGCTTGCAGATTTCAAGTAACAAGCTAGTTACATGTAAATGACCTGCTCCTAGAACATAGGCAAAAGAGGAATCTTAAACACAACAGAAGAAGGAACTAAAACATTAAGCTGGAATTACATGTGCATTTCTAGTATTTAACTAAAGAAAGTAAAGTTTTCTTTGTAAAACTCAGTAACGCTTTTGGCTAGCAACATTCTCCAAATCTTACTAAGGTATTTAAATCACTAATAGGTGACAAAATAGCATCCTTCTTTAAATTCTGTATATTAAGATTACATTGGGCAACAATCTTTCATTTGAAAGTCTAGAAGTAATATTTCTCACTGTTAAATAGTGAACAATTTATATCTGTTTTACATCAAAGTTCAGTACTGTAGTAGAAGAGTGAACATTCCCACTCACAGTTGCATGTTTTCATACTATTTTCTTTCCATTACTATTCTTATTGGACCTTTCATCTATTCATTGAGATTTGCATAATAATCTTTAAGGGTTTCTATTAATGACTCTCCCTCTTTCCAAGAAACCACACTGGTCACAAATGAACAACTGGCTCTCTGAAAGCCCTCACAAACTTTTCTGACTACTCAGCAATGTAATGCTTATTACATAAGCACCTCTCAATATCCATACTTTTTCCTCATTGTGAAAGCTGAATACTATTAAGTAATAGTCATAAGGCTGCATAAAGAATAGGAGCCCTCTACCACAAACTGGACATTCATTTCTGGCACTTCTTAACCTATAGGTTTTTATGGAGTCTATTTCATGACAACACTTTAGATCCCACACCTATTGCTATTTACCTTTCTTACTATTTGACAGTAAAGCACTTTCTCACATGAACATTCAAACATCTCAAACACTTTGCCACAACCAGATCTCTGTTGGCAAGAATTATGGAACATGAGAAGAAAGGGAAAATGCCATGATATGATAATAATCTTTGACAGGCCTTGAATATCTGAAACATTTATTTTTAGTACTTTCAAAAGTGTTTTTCCATTTATAAAAAAAAAAATAAATTTTATAAAATGAAAAAGGGGATATATTTGTAAATATTAGTACTACATTTACAAGCATGGATACCAGTTCCTACCAAATACAATGATTCATATATATGGTGAACCCACTACTCAGAAAGACAATACACATAAATATTTGTTGTTTATTTTTTTATTCAGCACCAAAATTATGACTAATGTTAAATAAAAACAGTGCCCAGAGACTAGAATCAGAGTCTAGAATTCTATGCCTGATTCGCATATCTTACTCAGTATATTCCACATACTTTCTTCACAATCACAAAGCTCTTTTATCTCATGTTTTGTACACACTTGCTTCCATATTTCTTCAAACCTTTCATCTGAAGCATTCATGCCCATATTGTGGAGAATTTGTTTAATCTACAAAAATAATACAAAATAATGCAATTAATGTAATTCTAGTCAGCATTTTGTTAAACTCTACAGTGTCTGGCTTTGACATATTTAGCAATCTCTATTTGCCAAAGAATATTTTCCCACTCTTAAGTTAAAACTACAGACCACATCCTGCCTCCTTAACGAAAGAAGTTCCTATTTAAGTAAATCTGAATCTTATTGCAATGAAAGCTGTACAAAATTGTCTGTCATTAATACAGTAATGTTGATGCACTACTTCAATGCTGGGACAAAAATCAAATACAGAAGACTAAGGGAAAAGTAAATGTTTTTCAAAAGCCCTAAGTAAAGTCCTGTTTATCCACTCTATTTTTGCTGTCTACAGTTACCAACACAAATCAGATTCTATTATTATCTGCATTTCACAGCAACAGTACTACACACAAGGTCATCAGCGGGTATAGATAAGTGGGTGAAGTGACTAAAATGAAATGGTTCGCATCAACTTTGAGCCTTGCTATAATTTTACACCAAAATAATTCAGCAGAAGGGATTTTTCCATGTTTTCTCACTTGGATGCTTCATGTTGCATGCTTCATTACACTGACCTGTTGACTCATTAGAGGAAGGTAACTTTAGAAGAATATTGATGCACTCTGTGCTTCTGTTAGTATCAGCAAACATTTGGCTTCTTCAATTGTATCATATATATGTGTGTACATGTGCTATATTTATGCTATGGAGGCTTTATGCATGCTTTGATAAAAACCTTTAACGCAGTCAAATCAGCCTTATTATATTGTCTTTTATATTTCTGTATAAATATAGGCCTGATCCCCAGTACAGCAAATCTTCAGCTTCATCTTAGCCAATAAATCTGAGTGTTTCTGCAAGCTGAAATTGCAGGAGGAAAAAGAGGACTGAATTTTGTTTCTTTAAGCATAAGTGTTGTTTCAGTTACATCAATCATACTACCCATGAGTAAAACAAACCAGATCTGATCCGTTGTCTTCAACAAGCTAGTGAAATATAGAAATTAAACTAAAAGCAATATTCCTTCACAGGGCACCACTGCAGGGAGAATTAAGGACTACATGTTCTCATAATTTGGCTTCACCATGTTAAGAGAGAGCTCTGTCCTGACTCATCAACTGCTGTAAAATCATCACTGACCAAACCACAGACTACTGTCTGCGGACAGGATAAAACTCACTCTCACCCATGATCAACATGCTGCATACAAATTACACACTATTTCTCAACTACATAACTTCTATCCTCTTCAACAGACTGGAGAGAATTTTAGTGAAGAAAACAGCAAGTCCAAGAACTATTTTGTTCTTTTGCAACAAGATGAGTCACCTCACAAAACTATTTCATAGTCAGAATTTGCATTCATTCCGACCACACTATACAAAAACAGCATTAAATTACTCTGAGCTTTCATCTAATAATAATATCATATAATCATAGTATTAACCATGAAATTTTTGGAAACATTAATTATACATATCAAAACAATAATCATAAAATTGCCAAATATCCTATTTCATGAACATAGGGTGTTTCGACAGACTCAGAGGTGGTTCTGCACTGAATTCTATATAGCTGGTATAGTCTACACTAGAGTATGACATCTCAGGACATGTTATAACTTCAAAGAACAGCTCTATCTAGTGCCTGACAGATGTAATTGGCTTCTCAATGAAGCATGAATTCCGTTTATTGTTAGCTATTTGCTGCATGCACTCATTTCCTGCTTTCAGAGCTAGATTATAAAGTGGTAAAAGCTCATGTACACAACATTCTAACAAGATGTTTGATGAGCATGACACCACACCTTCTACCCCCAGTCACCAACCAGCAACATTATTTTTTGTGAAATATATATTCAGTTTCTAGACCAACTTTCAAACATGACTGCTGAATATTTAATATAATGAGTAGAGGTCACTAATGTAATGAAGAAGAGGTTGCCACAGCCTCTTTTCTCATTTTAGATTGGAATTTCACATTTCATCACAATTGTCTAATAAACTGTATGTCATGTAATGAAGTTCTCTCTTAATATTTTTTCCCTATGAATTGTATACATATGTAAAAACAAAGTGGTAAACAATACTGAAGAAGAAACAGCGAAGTTATTTTAGTATTTATGTGAGAGAAATTCTGGTCTGTGAGAAAACAGAGTAGCAGGAGGCTGCAGATGTATCAGAGGAATCAGGTAAGTCCCTAGAGTCTCATGTCCCATCTTTGTCTTGAGAATTATGAGACAGCACAGCATTGCTGTGTGACTCCCAATGTCCTCCATCACTATACAGATCCTTTGTAGACCTGAGCCTACAACTGTGACTCAGCAGAGCACTTAAAAGGTACTGTCAAGTTGTTTGCTGAATTTGTCATTAGCAAAACCTGCCAAGTTTGTCTGAGGAGAGACACTTTTGGTAAAATTTTCCATTAAACACCCCTATGTGAAAGAAATTATTCATATACACCTTTAAAAATCTCCTTGTGGGGCTTTTTAAGACATTTCATGGAATACCTTAGATTGGAAACGATCTCTGGAGATCATTCATCCAATCACATAATCAAAGCGGGGCTAACTTTACTATTAAACCATGTTGCTTGAGACCTTGCTCAGAAATTCCAATAGCTTGGATCACAATAAAATTCATGTCTACCAGCTTCACAAACAACTTAAAATGTGAAGAGAACATATTTTTCAGATAGCTGAATGGATGTAAAGCAAGATGGTAATGTTGCACTATGAATTTTACAACCTGTTTACTTGATGACTTCCCACTCCCATATGGCTAGCAGAATCATTATCTTGGAAGAATATTCTGAAGAAATTCACTATACCTCTGCCTTTGGTCTCTTTTTTAAAAGATGTTTTTCATATACTCCCTTTTGACTGAAGACAGAAGGGTACAGAAGTGAAAAACTACTGCCCTGATCACCATAATTAGTCGTGTCACTGAGGCGGCAAACTTGAGGAGCAGGAATATCTGAACGAATACTTGGAACACCACACAATGGATAACCTGTGAAAATCAACCAACAGGTAGCATGGATAAACAGCACCAGGGAGGAGAAAACATTTTGTATGAAATAGGAAGAAATGTGATGCTTGACATAAGTTCAATAACAAGTTACGTAATTTTCTTCCTTGTATCTTTTTTCACATTTTTAGAAATCCTGGCTTCAGCTACATGATGAAGTGTGAAAACCGGGAACCTTGCAGTAACATACTAGTACTTACTCAGTATTCCCAGCTGAAATTATTTTAGGTGATTGTGTTATCATTATAGTGCAAAGGTTTCACATTGTTGTCTCCTTAGTGTAAGAGTTCCATGCCTCCTTGATGCTTCTTTCAGGCAGCTCCTCCAAGCACTGAATCTTTGTTCTTGCAGTAGCCAACTGACTCCAGTTCCCCTCAACCAACCAATCCACTCTTTTAGAACACTCTTCTTATTGGCTACAGCTGTGGCATGTTAAAGTCAGGCCTGCTCCTAATCGTCAATAATTAACCCAGCTGCAACTCTTTAGGGGGTATGATTACTTTCTATACTACCTTTATTTTCTTATATTCTATCCCCCTACATGATTGTAAGGAGATATGGTCCTCCCAAATTTACTAGCATAATTTCTCAAAGACATCTAGATTAATTTCAATGTTGAATAGGCCATCCCTTCCAACTTACAACTCCTAATCTTAAAAAAAACTTAGCTTAAATAAATTAATTCGCTATTTTACATTGGTAGAACCTGTAGCAACACTTTTTAACTTTGCTCCTGATTTTGTCTTAAACAACGCTCACAAGTGAGCAGCACAGTCCACTGTACTTACAGGATGCTGGGATACCACCAACTACAGCATTATACTGAGAAGATGATGTTTGATAATTTGTATATACACGGTCTGTTGATCTTGTAAGTGGTTTTGGCATCTTTTCTGAGCTTTCTGGTTCTTTTAACTCAAGATCTTTCTGTTCTGGCAGTGGCTCATCCTCTTTCTTTGTGTCTTTGGGAAGACAGGCATCTAATTTTTTCCCTACAAAAGGGAAAAAGTTATGTGACAGCCAAGATAGATTACCAATATATTATAGACTAAGAGGCAAAAAACTTTGTTTGAATAACTGTAAAGGAGGTAACAAAATTCATCTACATTTCTGATAATATTTCTAGGTGATGTTTTGCTTTCTGTTGATCTGTATTACTAAGGAAACTTCCCAGTGTCAATCTTAGCATGCAACACAGAGCTCCAGGATTCTGAAACACATCTGTACCTGAGATGCTGGTAGTTAAATTAGTCTCTAAATCCTACCCTTCTAACGGAGCACCTAGTTTCCAACAGCAATGTCCTTTCAACAGCTATCCTAAGAACTAGATCACCCCCATATTTTCCCAGTATTAAGGAATCTACCTTTTGTAATTATTTTTTCTTCAAACTCTTTAACACCCATTTTATCTTTCCAGTTCAGAAAGTTCGCAAAGTCCCGGTAATTAATCAGACCATCCTTATCCAAATCACAGCAGTCAAATAAGGATTCCAGGAGCTCATCATCCAGATTCACATTCAGCTGAGAAAAGATCTTTCGTAGCTTTTCCTTGTGTATCATTCCATCACCATTCTATTAAAAAGAAAACAAAACAGTTGTTATTTTCTATAATTCTCTAACTGCCATTATAAAGTAACTTCACCAAAAGAAACATATACACGTGTTTATACATGTATGTATATATATTTATACATATATATAAATAGCACCAGACACGCTATTTCAAGAGTAACATTGCTGAATACAAAAATAAACCCTAAGTATTTTAGAAATCTGAAAAATGTTAAAAATGTTGAAAATGTTAATTTTCAACTTAAATAAAACAGTGATTTGAGAGCAAAGGTGTGAGAGACAGGCTACTGTAACAAGATAGCAATCTAATCATAAATGTTGAGGAAAAGCCAAGATATCTTTAAAAGTAAGACATCAATCATTCTGTATACATTACAATAATGTTACATATGAAATTCCAATTACAATTTTTTTCCAGAGAGAAAAAAAGAAAATACCTGAAATTCTGAGGCTTGACAACTCAGTCAAAAAGTACAGCTTGGAAGAAAATATGAATATAACCCCTTCCAACAGTTTACTCTTTGCAAAGGAATGCCAGACTTTGAAGTTCAAAAATTGTTAAGATTACTCCTGCTTGTCCCTCTAACCTGGATATTCCTAATAATATTACTAAAAGCTCCAAATACTATTGTGTCTAATTCCATAGCATATCACAGTAGATGAGACATTCAATAACTATGAAGTTATCTTCACAGTTACAGTCTTCATCCATATTTACTTTGCTATGCTTGTGTTTCTTCTTGTCTGTATCTCTACAGCACGGGAGTGCTAATGTCACACATTCCTTTACATTTATACCTTTTCAGAGCACTAACCTTATCAAAATGTCTTAATGCTTCTAGTAACACATTAAAATTCCCATAGTTAGCTTTCTTCAGACTTTCTCGAACTGCAATCAAGATAACTCTTTCTCTGTCCTTCCCACGGAGGAACTCACATGGAACCCGGACATGAAGAAGATCATGAACGTCTATAAAAATGAACAATTCCTCAATTAGTTGTGCATATACAGTAATCAAACATTTACAAAAAAAAAAAAAGCTTGCATTCATTAGGAAAAGGAGAATTTCAGTTTCAAGATGCTAATTTTCAGCACTGCTGAACAGCTGATACAACTACTTCATTGCAAGATCAAATGGCTCATATAATTATTTTTCTACTCACACGCAGAACCTAATGTATGGAACGTAATAATGCAGCTTCACAAATCCATCCACTGCTTCCAAGAGCTTCTAAAAGCAGTAGTTTTTACTCAATGTCCAGATAATTGAATAAAAAAGAACATATATTATTGATCTACCACTTCCAGTCTGTCGCATTCCACATACTTCTGAGATAAAAGCATATACTTATATACTATCCAAAATTTAGTATTTTGGATAATTATATATCACAGGTTTCTAGAAAGACAATACAATATCCTTATGTTACTGTTCCCATTTTCCATGTATCCTAACTCTATCAGTATTTTTAAACACTTTAGCACACTGAGCTACAATCGTTATCCAAATTCCCAAGGTACAAATGCCACTTTCTGGAGTGCAAGAAGTTCATTCACAGTACAGTAACAAACATGAGTAGCTCGCCTAATCCCCCTCTAACAGCAGTGTACAAGCATTTTGTTCAGTTCCTTCTGCTCTTGCTTATAGCATGAACTTTATTATACTATGTAGTAAAACGTGTAAAAGATTATTCACTCTTTGAACAGACTTTCTCTGGCCCAGATTAACTGTACGACTTTGATCCACTTCATTTTTTTGCTTCCCAATTATTGACTGTATTCCCTAACTATTAAACACAACGCTAAAACATCATCAATCCCATTGACTATTTGAGTTGAATAGCTTTCAAAATTTTGTCATAATGAAAATAAAGAAGTTTTGCTGTACTCTGCTTTCTATCTCCTTGCAACCTTCAAAACTTATTATTCCTATTTATTACTTGTAATTTTTACTCTTTTTAGAGAAGTGCATGAGAAATCATTGAGAGGGAATATGCATGATTGATTTAAATAGCCATTTTAGTTTGTCACTTTGATGTCAATAAGGGTTTTCTGCCATTTCCCTTTTTGTTACATGTCATGGTTTGACACTGGTGCAATGCCAGTGCCCCCATGAAAATACATTCTCCCTGGTGTCTACTGTGAGATGTGACCCAGAATAGAGCAAAACAGGCTCCAGCTTAGGAATAAAAGGAAATACAACCTTTGTTAACTTACAATATATAAAAGAAACACACAGAACTCAGGATGAAAACCTCCCAAACATTCCTCCTCCCCCCACCAAATTCCCAATACATCACAGTAAGACAAAACCTTGGATTCTCAATTCAGTTACCACCCCTCAGATCACCAACTCTCAGTCCATCACCACCCTTCAGATAATCAATTCTCAGTTCATGAAGAAGAGAGGAATCCCTCTTGTGCCATAGGCATCCCCAGGAAACACAGTTGAAACTCGTGTGTTTCCATGTCACACGTGGCACCGCATGGAGCACATTTGCCATCCTGACATCTTCCTTCCATGCCCAGTGCTCTCACCACTGCACATGGACCAGAGCTGCTTCTAGGGTTTTCCTTTTAAGGGTGCTTTGCCCAGTTCCAAAAAGATCATGGTCTCTCACTTCTGGAACACCTGTCCCCCCCAGATTTCATCTCCTGGGGCCGAGAGGTCTCAACAACAGAGATCATCTCCTTCACTGAAGATCGAGGGCACCACCACCCTCCTCACCCGTTGTCTCTGTTCAGGCACTCCTTCACCTACCAACACTGAACTCTCTTGCTCCGAGCCATTGCCTCCCCATAAATGCAGTCTCTGTGCCACAGGAAAAATGGTTCTGTCCATGGCTTTACAAGAAAAGTCCAACCAAAGGCCACTCCATCATCTCCTACCACCTAGAATTCTTCTCAACTTCTCTCAGAAGGTCTCCATGATCCAAGAAAAGGGTTAAAATATCAGGCTCTGCCTGTCCAGAACGCCCACAGCTGCCCTGCCGGGCACCTTCTCGCCACAAACCCCCTTCTCCTTCCCAGCTGGCCGTGCTGTCCGCACACAATATCGAATTTCAAGGTGGCACAAGCACCAGCACAGGCTCGCTCTCTCTCTCTGCGGGGAGGGGACTGCCTGATGACTCTCCAATGCTCCTCCACCCTTCCATCCTGCAGGGGCCTTCACCTCCCCTCTCTGTCCAAGGCCCGGCCTACCTCACCCGGCCGCATGGCTTCCCTTCCTCGCCCAGCCCGCAGCCGGGCAGGGCAGCTCTCACCTCTTTCACCACCAGAACCCAAGAGAGCTTCTGCCTGCCAGTTCTCTGCTTTTAACCCCCTGCGTTCTCAGAGGCGTATCCATGTCCCCAGTGGCCACACCAGGTGCCAATATTCAAATCTGAACACCCATTGGTTTTATCACAGCATCCCAAAAAACTCACTTCCTCTTAAAACATGACAAAAGGCTTTAAAAAAGAAAGAAAAACCAGCATGATAATCCCAAACCTAAAGCTTCTATATTTTTGACATTTTCTTTTTTCCCACTAGCAACTTTAAATCCACTCAAATTTACATTTCAAAAATTTATTGTCAACAAATTTTTGTACCTTGCCTCTTAAAATTTTAGGAAAATTGTACATACAACCAACAGTTACTACTTCAGCAGAGTTTCATCAGCAAGGTAAGATTTTATTCTGCTCTT
This sequence comes from Agelaius tricolor, assembly GCF_023055355.1. NCBI lineage: Eukaryota > Metazoa > Chordata > Aves > Passeriformes > Icteridae > Agelaius > Agelaius tricolor. The sequence continues at coordinate 35,237,219 of NW_027269266.1, forward strand.
GAACTTACCATATTCATCTGGACGGATTGCCAATCCAAATGTATGGTCTGGGGGAACATTCATAGTATCTGCTATACTGTCAAAAAGAACATCTTTTTGTTAATTGCCAAACAGTTTATTAATACCCAAAATAAAATCTCAGCTACTGTTAAAAAAAAGTGATTAATAACAGGGATGATACTCATAGTTTACCTGAAATTTGTTTATCAGGACTTTGTTTCATAATTACCATTCCAGAAAAGCAACCCTTTACAAGCTGATTAGAACATTCACTGTTTGTAACATAACATAGCCAAATGTAAACATTAACTTTTTGAACATTTATCCTCATTATAAAGAAAAACACTCTATGCCATTTTTCCAAAGAAAATGATAGAAACATGCAAGAAAAGTCCTTGTAGTCAAAGAACGGGAATATTTAGACAAAATCTCCAACTGAAATGTCTGAAATAAACTACTTTTGGATAAAGTGGAAAAATTGAATCACATCTCTGCTTTTCCATGTGCAATTTTTTGTCTACCAAAACCAGCAACCAAGCCCATATCCATGTGGAAAACTTTTCTCAGTTCTATTTTCCAAAAGTTGAAGATTTCTCTTTTGACATTAAAGAACTCCTTCCTTTTTTTAATTTTAAAAAGATACAATGCTCATTTTATTTTTAATAATAAAATAATTAAAACTCTTATCTGAATCAAAAATCCCCATCAGAATTTAAAAGATTATCAGAGCTTTGTTCTAAAGCACAAAACAAAAAAACAAAAACCCACACAGAGAAATGGAAATAGCCCAATCTAAAAACCACTATGTATATTTTCTTTTATCATTTTCATATCACACATAGGACATGGATAGCATAAAATTCACTAAATAAGATTAAGTTTAGCCTGTATCTGTCTTGTAATATTAGTGTTGGATTTCAGCCTGCACTGCAACCCATCCCTGACTGATCACACTGCTTCATGCTGCTCATGCTGCCAGTCTGTCTCACAGTAAGCTGGGACACAGTGACAGGGAGAGAAGAAACTGACTTGTATTTGTGCTCACTGCTCACATGCATTTATGAGAACACTTCCCCAGATCAACCTAGGCCTGGGATCTTGAGTTTAAAATTATCTTTTGCTACCAAAGTCCATGTTAGTGAGCCTTCAGATATATTTTTGCAGAAATCTAGAGCATCTGCAAAGACAGCCTTTGGATACATTCAGGAGCCCTAGATCTGCAGCACACCTGGATCCTAACCACACTGTACCTTATGACTTCTCTGGTGCTTCTTAAGCACTGTTCTGTAAAATTACAAACTGTCCCAGATTGCTTCATAAATGTCAGTCATTCTAATGATTCAACAGAGATTGGTAAATGCTGCTCAGTAATAAAATTTAGTTCCATGTCCTTTTCCAAGGAAGTAATACAGTGAGATTACAGATGATGTAACAAAGAAGACCAAAAATAGTGTGAGAGTAAGCAAAACGGTCGAATCCCAAAACATTAGGTGATATGTGTCAGTCCTTTCAAAACTTACTAATTGCAAAATACTGGGGAAAAAAATGTCTTAAAGAGTGCTTGACCATTTAAACAGTAAGACCTAACTTCACTACATGGACACAGTACAGCCTCTACTAGAAACTTGTGTACTTATCAGCCTAATTAGGGCAGGTAGAAGGTCCTTTTCTGTTAAATGAGTGCTGCACTGGAAGCATCAAGCACACAGCTATATTTTGTATCCAAGACATAAAAAGATATTGGAGAAATGGCAAAAGTGAGTGAATTTTGTGCTTGATCAATTTGTAACAGAAGGTATATTTGCTTACTTACGGATCAAAAACTTTTCCAATCAGAGGCTGGTATTTTTCCTTAAAATCATCACTTCGTTTTGACACAAGGTGTGGTGCTCTCTTCCTACAAATTACAAAAATAACTCTTGCACATACTTTTTAAAATATTCAATATTTTTTCAATACTATTTTAAAATATTATTATATATTAAAAGAAAACAGCAAGTCCTTTCAACTTAGTGATTAAACTATCTTGCTACTTAAAATCAAAGGGCTTTACATAATGCATAAGACATGCCAAGAGTTGTTATATGGTAAAAGTTATCTGGATAAACTGTTCTGAAAATCACATCTTGCATTTTCTATTCAGTTCAATACAGCTAAGGATAGGGTTGTGAGATATACAATTTTCTTCAAATAGGAAGACCCACTCTTCCTGATAATTTTTTAAATAATTAATTAGTTAACTCATTGCAACTTACGAATCCAGGTCCAAGACCCAATTGAAGGTCTTGGCTGTATTTCGCCCATCTTCATAGTGAGGGGTTTCCATTCCATAAACAAAAGACTTGTCAAAGTGTGAGTTATACTTCCTATTGACTGATTCCCCTGCAGAAAAAGGAGGCATTTCAACCTGTGTAAAACACCTAAGGAAGAAAAAAAATGTACCCAGTATCTTCGTTCTTAAGACAAAACAATGAAGAAACAAAGGCAAATAACTAACAGATCTGTTCAGTTAAAGATAAATAATTTGCATTCTCCCTGTTTATTGAGTAGTTAGGAACAATCTCATTGTCAAAAGTGAAAAGGCAAAATAAAAAGCAAAAACTGCTTCAGTTGGATGTTCTTTTATGTCTGATTAAAGACAAGCCCAACAGAATAAATTAAACCATGTAGCCTAAGTGGTGAGGGTCAAACAAACATTGCTTTATAATATCTACACTTGAGCAGAAATGTGTACTATTTGATTTATTGTTTTCAAAAAATGCAAAAAATGTTTTTGACGTGTTGCATTTTCAGATGTACTCTTGCTTTGTCTTTTTGTCACAGAAAAAACAGTCATTCTTTTTCTTCAAAGTCTTTTCAATCACCTTTTAAAAAGAATGATAATTACAACTTTCAAAAATATTATTCACTGCATGTTTTCTAATAAGGGCTCCATATGGCTGTATGGCAGCATGGCATTTTTTACACTATTGGTGGGGCACATAGTTGACTTTTTTTCTGTCAGTCTGCTTCTGACTTGGCCTCTCCATGGTGGATGTATGTAACAAAAGAGACAGAAACAGACAATGGATAATTTCACTAAAACACCCAAGAAAGGCAGAGAAGAGAAGAAATGAAGTTACAGGTTTGGCCAATTTATACCAATACTATTTATAGAATAATTTCTCAGTGAGACAACAAAGTACTATAATTTCACATCAATGTAATAGTCTCCACATAAAATTTACATTTTCAGCCGAAGTGGAAGTCATGGAACTGGGAAAAATCAAAGTGGCTGCAAAAAAAAAAAAAAATGTAGTGCATTTTAGAGTTCTATTTGTCACTCTGCTCCTGTGCAGACCTGTGAAATAAAGGGTAACCACCCCTGAGCAGACCACATCACACAGGTACAGCCCCCAGGAGCTGAAGCAATGCAGGCACAGCCCACAGTCCCATTGGAGGATTCTGTAGGCTGAGGAACCTGCATTCCAGAGAGTCACCCAGCAGCCTGAAATTCTTTACAACCAGATCTTAATGCTAAGCTCCTCATCAGAAAGTCTGCCTGCTCTGAAATTCTGTTTGGATCCTGAAGAAAGACAAGAACTAGAGGAAAAAGTACTGGAATGGGTTGAGCTCACAGTGTGTGACTTCAAATCTGAGATTGCTTTCAGTGGCATAGACAATGCCAAACTCAATAAGCAACCAGGGCATCTGTGAGTTTCTAGTTTCCTGGAAATATTTTGCTTTTCAAACAGCACCAGGCTTCCAACTCCTTCATGAAGTACTTACACTGTTTTAAATGCCCATCCTGAAGTGATTGACAGTTCTAGAAACTGAGATCATGCTCTCTCACTTGCTGTTTTTTCACATAATTTTTAAAAGTAATATATTGTAATAAGTAATATTTAAAAGTAATATATATAATAATATATGTATTAATACAGTGGTTAAAATTAATAGTTTATATCTCAAAAAATAGCATACAGTAGGCACTGAACACACCTAGAGGAACTTTTTACGTGGTTTCTTATGAGCCTTTTACCTTACCTGCATAATAATCCTCATGTGAGAGAACATACAAATCATGTCCTTCTCTCGCTTCTTTATCCACTTCCTCAAAGGTTTTTGGTGGATTTACAAGCTCTCCAGCTGTTAAATCTGGAAACAAATTAAGAAAGTATGGTTGGGGGAGCTAAGGGGGGTGGATATCTTGTTTCATTCATTCTTAATTGTAAACAATACCTGTTAGAGAAGTTGCTAATACTGTGGAAGGATGATACTTCTTACTACATTGCTAGTCAGTCTGTATTCATCTAATGAATAGATGAATAAACATCTAATTCATTGTTCACCTAATGACATGGGACTAGGGAGAGAATCACAGAAACCCAGATGAACAGAACTTTTGCAATAAAGCTACATGGGCAATACAGATGTGATTTCCTCCAGTCTATGGAGGAAAGCTACACATGTCAAGGAAGTTTCTTCCATGAGACCTAATAGAGTTGTTGGGAAAAGGAAGGTAAGTTGACAGCTGCCCTGCAATTCTCGCAGGGAATCTATAAACACAGAAAGGAAGAGAGCCAAAAGTCCTGGTAGTTACCATATGTTCTCAGTTGCTTGTTTCTTCATCAAAACTGAAAAATTTTTACGCCTTTTAGTAGTTGTTATTTAATACCTCTTCTCTTAAAATGGAGTTGTTGGAATCTTAGAGCATGTGCTAGATAATAAATTGCAGATTATCTTGTATTTACAGGAAATATGTTTTAATCGCACATTTTCCTACCTTTGAAGAATTTAATTCCAAATGTAGTTTTAATTATATCCAAGCCCTCAGGTAACTTCAAAGATTGATCATGTGATTTACCCAAAGGTGCTTCACGATTACTGAAGTAAATTGCTTCTTTCATGTCTTGCATCTTTTCTTGAAATTCACTTTTAGCAACTGGACTTATCAATGAAGCTACCTGAAGACATCACAAACAACACCAGAGGCAGGAAAACCAACAAACTTTGATCATTCACACATCACTACGACTACCCACACAAACAAGAGTTTGCTCATAAACTTCTATGGTTACACTGACATAATTTTATCCATTGAGTCTCACAATAAGTATTTTATTTTTATGCTACTTTTTCCACTTTTTAATATATACATTTTCTGACTGCAGTCTTTCTTTTCTTAGCACATATTAGAAACTATAGTCAAATTAAAATGTGACCAAAACTAAAGTGATTTGATTTTTCAGGCTATCAAAGTAATGGAGATTCTAGAGATTTATTATTAGACTCTCATTAAATATTATATAAAAAAATACTGAAAAAATTAGTAGCAAATACAATTGATCCAAACCCATGCTTAGCAAACTGACTAGGCTTCCAACCCTTCCTAGAGATAAAATTTAATTAATAATGCAAAGTCTTCAACAGACAGTACAGGTTAATCCAATACAGATCAATCCATTCAACAAAAAACTTCTAAGGAAAGACACCAAAACCTGGTTGTCTTTCATTTTGGATATGCCTGATAAATGTCCTACTCAACATCCTGGAATACTAGGACTCACTTACTTCCTAAAAATACACTTTACTAACCCAACTGCTATTTTTAGAGACAGGAACACTAACTGTGTGGTAAAACTACCAATGATCTCATCAGTTGTTTGATTACAGATTACAAAAATAATTTCTAAAGAATACACACAAAATAGTCTGATATATCCAAACCATCACTTTTTGGCTAAAAAACTCACTTTCTAGCCAAAGGTAAGAAAGCATACGGAATGATTACACCAAACTGTAAACACATTTGCAAATAACAGCTCTTTTGCTAAGAACTAAACTGGGTTTATCTCTGTAACCCACAAAAAAAAAAAAAAAAAAAAAGCAAGCAGCAAAATTTGTGGGTAGAAGACTGTTCATTAATTTAAATTTTGAAATTAAATTAACAATTCAGTAGTCACTACAAAAAGTTACATCACTGATAACAGTCACTGAACTTCAAATATTTTCCAGGTTCAATAATGCTAAGTCCTATGATTTGACCTAAGAACTCAGATAATTCACAGCAGCTGTGAAATGCTGCAGTATAAATCACTCACCTTTATCCCTGACTATGAAGACATCAGTTGCTTTTATTAAGAACACTCTTAAGAGGTTCATTCTTAAACAAGAGTAAAGGAGTCACATTCTTACACTGCATTGGGAGGTTGACTTTATGCCATGTGTCAGGTGTGTTGCAACATCGGGATCATCTGCACTGCCGTAGAATATTATTTTAGCACCAGGAGCTGGATCTGTTGTCTTTCGAAACTTTCGTACAGCAGTGGGAGTAACAGGCTATTTGTAAGGCAAAGCAAAAACAAGTTTACACCACACATTCACAAAACATTAATTAAAAGAAAATGTACTGCAGATATTTATGTCATTCCAGATACAAGAACAAAATATGAGGATGCTTTAGGGCTGCAGTACACGCATATGATCCTGCAGATGCTGATACTGTGAGCATAAGGTCAACAAAACCCAGACTAAATTTTATCAAACTAGCATTGCTAAGTTTCAACACTTCCGATAATTTTTATTTCTTTTTTTAATTTGGGTAACAGCTACTTCACATATTCTTGATGAAAACTAGATGTTACAATTATAAATTTCAGAAACCTTTAACATGACTCACAATTCCACCATCAATGAAGCAATTTTGGAAATTATTTAAACTAGAGTGTTGGGGTTTCTTTAATTATTATTTAAATGGAGACCTGCTATTTACAGGATCCATTTGTGCCTCAGTAGCCTCTGACTCTTCAGAGCCATGGGGAAGGGCCAGCGAGATTCCCATTTCTTGCAGGCATCCTTCTAAAGAAGAACCTCCATCAGAAGTAATAATAATTTCCAGTAATTACTTCAATTGCATTACCAGAGGGGAAAACTGCCTAAAACAATTATATTTAGTCCCAACTAAGCAAGCACAGTGACTTTTGTAAAACATGTGGAATGAAAATGAACTGCCAGAAGTGTTTTCCAATCTTGCCGGCTAGTCTTAGAAATTCCACGTGATAAAAAACAACATTGAAATAAACGGTAGTTTCAAAAGTGAAGGGATGTAGGAAAAAAAACAAAACAGGAGCCTCTACAAAACCAACTCACCCTGGGTGTCTCTTTGAGACAACTCGCAACCGTGTTGCCCGCTGGACTCAACTTTCCAGCCTAAACAATGCAATCAAAAAATAAATAACGTATTATTTATTTATATTATATTTATAACGTATATTTATTTATATTATTTATTTATAACGTATAAATAGCTCGTATTAATACACACAACTAGTCAAACTGGGATCTGGCACTATGCACGGGACGTTGTCCAATTGTCCCTGTTTTGATGAGGGTGGGAAGGAGCCACCCTCATTTCTGGGAGAGAAGGGGCTCGCAGGGAGATGCTCCATCCCCACCCACACGCTGCCCTCCTCCAGCCCCTTCCCTCGGCGAGACTCCGCCCCAGAAAGGCACAGGAGCGGGGCACAGAAGCGGGGGCGCGGCTCCGGGGCATCGGTGGGACACCTTTGGCGAAGGCACTCACATCCGGCAGCTCTGGAGTCCCGTTGGGGAGCGTCTCTTTGGGGCATGGCGGTGACTGCTCCGCCATGGCCACCGCTTACTCTCCTCGCTCAGTAACGGCGGCGGCGGCGGCGCCGGCAGCGCTCGTGCGAGATCCGCCGTGCGGCCGCCGGTCACAGCGCTCCGCCATCCTCTCGTACCCAGCGCCCTCCATCCTGCCTCTCACAGCGCTCCGCCATCCTCTCGTACCCAGCGCCCTCCATCCTGCCTCTCACAGCGCTCCGCCATCCCACCGCCCTCCATCCTGCCCCTCACAGCGCTCCGCCATCCCCTCGCACCCATCGCCCTCCATCCTGCCCCTCACAGCGCTCCGCCATCCCCTCGCACCCACCGCCCTCCATCCTGCCCCTCACAGCGCTCCGCCATCCCCTCGCACCCACCGCCCTCCATCCTGCTCCTCACAGCCCTCCGCCATCCCCTCGCACCAGCGCCCACCTCTTCTCTGCTCACAACCCTCCCTCCACCGCCCTCAGCACCCGCCACCCCCCTTACATCTCACACCCCTCGCGAAAAGTCAGGAAATAAATTGCATCGGGCTGTTTTGTAAATGTCACGATCTAGAAAAATAATTAAGGCCTAGCCGCAGAGGTCGCACATTTCTTAGACCGACTGTTAAATCTTTGAAAACCTACCAGCTTTCAGATAGGCAGGTTGACTCTTGAGGTTGAAATGAGGTCTTACATGGTCAAAAGTTTGATCAAACTTTCAATCTTTATTACTGTAATAAAAAATACTGCCCCTTTCACAAGCATTGTCACATGCTATTAAAATATTGGGGCTGTTCCTCTAGAGAAAACTGCAGCTCACCCACACACAGCTTGGAGGTGGGTGAGAGAAGCCCGTCAGCACTACCCCATGTATCAGACACGTGAGTGCTCTCACTGTTTGTCTTAAATGAGTCAACACCTCATATATCTAACCCACTGTATTTGCCTTTTAGAAACAGATGTGGATTATTTCAGAAAAGCAGTGTGGGTAAGACTGAACAGGTCTCACCGCTGTTAAACAGACCCTCAGTTCTTACGAAGACTTATTCTCAGATGACATGTAGCAAACCATCCTATTCTTCCCAGCAAAATATGTCAATTAAATCACATCTTGCTCCATTCTCTATAGTCCTTCAATGGCAAAACCAATTTTAGATAAATATACAGACCTTACTTGTAATTAATCAAACATTACCAGGTGTCACCATTTCATTCTCTGCTCTAACATTTGTTTGGTAAGGACTTTAGATGAATGATGCTAAATTAAAACTAAATTCCTTTTCTACAAATGGAAGCTGAGAGGTTCAGGCAGCCACTGCTGTCTAATGATGTGCTCTGGCTGTCCAAGTCACCAACAGTACTTGTCAGTGGCATGATCCATGAACTTCCAGCACATACAAGCAAATGTATCTTGGTGTTGTCCAGGCAAGAGGCATCATGTATAGCATTAACTATGATTTAGCTGTGGCAATGCTGATACGTCTTTTCAAAAGACATTATGTGTTTTCTGATGTAGACGTGGCTGCACCACACCCCTGGTATAGAACATCCATGTCCACTTGGGAACTAAAGAAGCTCTTGTAAAGTCTTAGTGTGTTCAGTTCTTTTCATATTTCAATCATATTTGTTGTTGCTTGAAGTTTAGAGTTTTCCTGCAAAACAAAACAATATTTTTGGTAGTTTAATAAATAAAATGATTGGTTGTGTCTTGCCTTGTGATCCATTAATCTGTAAGGTTAAATTTCTATCTAGTAAAGTTGTCAGAAGGGAGAACTATTTATAGAGAGGAAGAGCAAAGTACAGTAATGTAAAAATTAGATGGTAATAATATGGCACAGGAAACTGGGGTTTTTTTATCCCAGGATAAAATTAAGGAAATGGAATTTTTGTCCTAATGTTTGTTGTATTTCTAGATGGCTCTCTACCTGTGCTTAAGGTGGTATCATTTTTATACCTTCTGTGCATTACTGATTTATTTTTCCCCAGTAGGTGGCCACACTTGCTAATTGAAACCATCCACTCAGCCCCGATGGAGTGGGTTGTGTCAAAGGCATAAAAATAGGACTTGGACATGTAAGAAGAGTGCCTATTGCAGAAACAAGTAGAGCAGAAGTCCTTTCGTTTTTTTGCCTCTCTGTGCTTCTTTCCTTTTTTTGCAAAAACGTGGGTCCCTATAAATCAATTTGAAACCTACTTTCCTATAATTCCTCTCATTCTGGAACCAGTGTTACATCCATTCTTTCTTATACTGAAAGTTATTTTGGCCACAGAAGGAGTATTTGTGGAGTGGGAAGGACCTGTAATTTTAAAGATGATGAATTAACAAAAACTAATTGAACTCAACTTTAGGGAAAAAAAGATTAAAACTTTCTTTACTTCAGCATGAATTTGTCATCTCCTATGTCAAAAGTAGAATCTCTAGAGAAAACTATTTGGAAAAAGTTGAAAATTTTCCATTCCACAGCAGCGCTTATTTTCCTCAACAGTACTTGACATTTCACATCCAATTCCCACAACCTAATGCCTTTTTCTGTCTCACTTAGGCTAAAAAGGAATGGAAACTGTCCAAAACCCTGCATTTTACTTTCTTTATGAAGCGCAAGCAGCCCATGTTCTGCAACACAGCTCTCACTCTGACTATGGTGCTGGCACAGACTGGAGTCAAAGCACTAAGTTTGTATATTCCTGAAGGTCTGTGGAGGCTAGAGAACTCTGTGTAAAACACTCAGAATGTTGTGAAATGTCTTAATTGTGTCACCATGCTGATGCACTTTGCTGTTACTGCCTGGTTGCTTTCATAGGTTTTTATTCAGTTCATTTATGGATAGGAAATTACTGTTTTCTATGCACTGCACACTTTCTGTATGTTATGGTACAACCAAGCCAATGTAGGTACAGAGAAAATGTACACAAGTAGAGATAGGAGACAGAAAAAAAGAATGTTATAGCAAAAAAAAAAAAAAAAAAAAAAAAAAAAAAAAAAAAAAAATTGGGAAGTTCAAACACGATAAAGAGATTCTGCACATTCTCTAAAGTCAAGTTCAACTTATTATTACACATCTAGCATTAGATTTAAACACAAAAAGGCTGAGCAGAACATAATATTAAAACTCTACAGAGACATGCTAAAATAGATGGAATGCCACCTGGTGAAACCATGACCCACTAACATAAATTTGTTAATATCACCCAGCAGTTTCACTTTTGGTATATGATCTATGAACCACGAAAAATAAAATATGAAAACAAGACCACTGGTAGGGGCTATCTGTGTGATTTCAGAGCTTTCCTTCAACATCTTTTTGTGCAGACTACAACAGAAGAAACTTGTCTTCACCACTAGGACTCACAGAGACCTGTCAAGCCTGAAATACAGAAAACCAGTAAATACAAGAACTTGGTCATTTGATTACTGCCACATTCTCTTGTGCCTCTATTTCACACATTCACAGCGAACCCTCGGTGTTTGCTGTCCCACTTTGTCAGCGTCGACCAGCTGTGAACAATTTGGGCATTTCACAAAGCGAGAGAGATGTGCTGCAACTCTGCCTTGCACTCAGAGAGTTAAGTTAGCCAGCAGGAACCTCCTGCATGTAAAACAGGCTTCCTAACACCAACTATACAATGTGAATAGAATTTCTGCACCAAAAATTCCATTTAGCCTTGAACTTCAGGTACATCTGATAATCTGAAAGATTATTTCCATTTTATGAAGTATTTATTTATATCAGAAGCATAGATAATGATCCTTACATATGGAATAGTATGGTTCTTTATTACATAAGATTAAGTGAAACATGAAATGTCATGTATGACGTGTTAAATTTCTAAATTGAATTTAGTTCAAGTAATTCTAAAGTGTGTAAATTCTAAAGATTTGGCGTAATATTTTTCCACAAAAGCTTTTCATCTGTGTACTGTGTCTTACTGAGGTGGAGTTAATTTTCTTCATAGCAGCCTGAATGGTGCTGTGTTATGGATTTGTGATTAAACTACTGTTGATAACACAGCAATACTTCAGCTACTGCTGAACAGTGCTTGCACAGGGTGAGGACTTTCTTTTTTTCCCCACTTTGTCATCAGCCCCACCTAGGGAGAAATGCTGCTGATGGTCCAGAAAGATGGGAGTGGAATACAGCCAGGACAGCGGACCCAAACTGTTCAAAGGGATATTCCATCTCACACAGCATTATGCTCAGCAATAGAAAATGGAGGTAGACAAAGGAGATGTCTTGCAAGTTGGCTGCTGCTTGGAGACTGGCTGACACCAGCCTGTTTATGGGAGGTAGCTAATGATTTCCTCTGTATTGCCTTTTCACTTCCACTTTCCTTCATCTATTACACTGTCTTTATCTTAACCCACAACTTCTCCTACTTTTGTTCTTTCTGTTGTGTTCTCTGTCTTGCTGCAGGGAGGTGAGTAAGTCATGAGTGAGTGAGTGAGCAGCAGCCAGGTTGACTGGTTATTGTCTGGTGCTCCAATGCATGCCTGTCAGGTGTGTAGTAAAACACATTTGGTTATCAGGAATCTGCTGTTTGCTCAGCAAATCCTGCAATCCAGTTGAACGTATTGAGACCAGTCAGAGGGTTATGGCAAATAAGCAGTGTACTAGGGCAGGATTACATGATTTAAAGGACAACTCTTACAATTGGAAAACTCACAGCTCAAAGAAGTTTGTATACTTTACTTACACAAACATGTTTCTCTGGAGCTAGTGTGGCATTCTACATCACTGGTGAATGCAAAGACTATTTTCCTTTTTTTGAAGTTACATATCGGCCTTTCACAAAGCACTTATGTAAGTGATTAACTTCAACTTAATAAAGAAGAAAGGGGAAATTGTTACTCTGAGAGCAAACTAGTACCAATGGAAAAGTGTATGGAAAAGAAGAACTGATGAAGATTAATAAACCAATATTTTTTCACTCCATTCACTTCATTATGTACAAATATTGATATACCATACTAAGGAAGGGGAAAGTAGCATAACAGTGACCACAGGCTTTATATAACTTGATATTTGCTTCGTTTAAATATATGTGGTTGAAATAAAAAATGTATTCTGAGAATGCAACTGAATCAACTTGATTATTTCCTGTGATGGAGTATCCAAACAATTTTCATTACATTGTACCAATTACTAAATACCATTATTGATACACTTACTAAATGTCTTACCAGTTTACTTGTTTCTTTCTTTCAAATGCCAACTCTTAGACCTTGTTAAAGATGCTATACTGAAGAAACACTTATCATGATTGTTCTGTTTCCGCTGCAACCCACTTACAGCCTGTGGCAAACTGGCCTTTATCCTGCTCTCTCGCAAGGTCATGCTTTGTGCTATGAAGCAAGCGAGACTTGTTCTGGCCTTTATCAGTGGCTGTTCAAAAAAGGCAAATTCCCGATGGCAACTCAGGTTTTCCCATGTAGTTCCTCCTTTCAACTCATTTGACTAATACCTTTGAAACTGGTTCTTTTAAAGGATTAAACCATGACTTGTCTGCGTGTGCAATGCCCAGCTCCCACCCCTGGCTCCTCAGAGGCCTCCTCAGGCTGCAATGCAGTCCCTAGAGGATTAGCAGAGAATCACGGAATAGTTTAGGGTGGGAGGGACCTTAAAGATCATCCACTCCCAACTCCCCTGCCTTGAGCAGGGACGCCTCCTACTACAGCAGGTTGCTCGGAGCCCCACCCAGCCTGGCCTTGAACACTGTCAGGGATGGGGCATCCGGAATTTCTCTGAGCAACCCATTCCAGTGCCTCACCATCCCCACCGTAAATGGAAGATGGAAGACGCGCGGGTCGCTCGCAGGGACTCTTTCCCCGGGCGCAGGGGAGAAGCGGGAGACAGGGAACACCCTATAGCCGAGAGTGGCTCGGCCGCGGTGGGAGCGGCCGGGAGGGAGGGGAGGGAGCAGGAACAAAAGAAGGAGGGGAAAAGGTGGGAAAGAAAGGGAGCCACGTGACGACTGGCGCGGGCGAACCGGAAGGGCACGGCGCGTGCGGGCGTGACGTGGCGGCGGCGGAAGTGCGTGTTGTGTGTGTGTGTGAGTGTGTTTTGGTCGGGACAGAGGCGGCGGCGGAAGTCGGCGGCGGGGCTGGGTGAGGCACGGCTGCGCCCCCGCCCCTCGCCCCCACCGAGGAGCCGCCTCCCCTCTTACCCCTCCTCCGCCCACCCTGCCCCGGCGAGCCCGCCAGCCCCGACCGACGGACGGACATCGCTGCGGCGCCGCCCCGGCTCCCCCACCCCGGCCAGGTGAGGAGGCGGTGGCGGCGCGGGGGGGTCCCGGCGGCGGCGGGACGCGCCTTGTCCGGGCTCCTGGCGGCGGCCGTTCCCCCGGCGCCGCGGGAGCGTCGTGCCGCGGTACGGGCGGCCGAGGTGGGCAGCCCGGCGTGCGGGGAGGGGACGCTGCTCTCTCCCTTCCCGGCTCAAAATGGCGCCCCCGGTTTTCCCACTTCCCCTTATTCCTGTGCCTGGAAGGGAGCCGCGGGGGAGGGGAGGTGGCGGCGGGGGTTGGAGGGGCTGGGCCCGGGAGAGCGGGGATCCTCCCCTGCGTGCGGGCGCTCCTGCAGAGCGGTATCGCTGCCTGGGGCCGGCCGGGAGGGCTGTGCCCCTCGAGGTGCTTGTGAGATATGGAAGGGGAGGCTGCGTGATGGGTCCCTCGCTTTCCCTTTCGCTTGCGTCTGGAAGAAGGACCGTGAACTAGGTGGGAAGTAAATTGCTCCCGACAATGCGTCGCCATCGAGGGGATCGCGACAGGCCTAGTATGCTGGATATCTTCTGCATCGCACGGAATTGGAACTAGACACAAAGCTGGGGTAGGGTGGAGGAACAAACCTAAGCTTTTTATGCTGTAGAGGAGAGCTGAATTGCGTAAGATCTATCAAAATGTTCCAAACAGGGCCATGAAAGGCTGTTCTCTCGGCATTTTTAGTATTTTTTTCCTACCTTACATCTCTTTCAGAGCTTGGAGGTGGCAATGAGAGGCTAAACAGCTGTTTAAGCAGCAGAAATTAATCAGTTTCTTTCATGTAACGTTCAGGCAAAGTAAAAATCATGGATTTTTTATTTTTTTCCAGTTTTGTAGTGTCTCTTCAGAGTTACAGTCATGCTTACCTACAGATTGCATGTAGGTATTGTTCTTCCATAATGGGAAATGTCAGGAAAAGGTAGATGGTGGCTAGAGACAATGGTATTGTAGTCGTCACTTACATTTCCTGTATGATAAACCAGTTTATCTGAAAGTAATTGGTACCATTCATCATTCAGATGAGCTTATGAGATGGCTATTACCTTTAATTGTAGGGCTATGATTTTTTTTGCAGCAACTGTGTTGATTCACTTGTTTAACTTATAGTCCCATTATGTTTCAGTATGGCTTACATATGATGATCATTTTGCTGGTTATCTCTGTCACTGTCTTGAACACTGCAGTAAGGTGCCACACTAATTCTGCTGAACTTGGAAGGAAACTTCAGTTAGTAGGAGTGGCTAATATATAAGCCTTTGTAGTTACTGCCTTTTAAAACGTTCCAAAAAGTCCAATATGAAGAAATTTAAAGTAGATAATAGTTGTAGCCTCAGCATTGTATGCTTTGTGTCCGTTAATGCAGCATACAAAAGTTTTAGTAAGAAACAGTGTTGTTTGCTGTGAGATATAAAAGTGGTGGAATGTTCCAGTTTTAAATTTATCGTGAATTTTTTTGTGTGGCCTTTCTATTTGATAATACACTTAATCACATTAATTGTAGGAACAGTGCTCACTGTCTTAATCTCTTCAGTAGGCTGGCTTTTGTCACCAGTGTTACTTTGATACTTCTGTATTAGCTGTATTGTAGTTGAAAATAGACCAGTGCTTATGCTTACATGTCTGAATTATGCCATTAAATTGAGAGTTTGTAGGTATTGGCTGGGGCCATTGGTATTTTGTACACAGACTCAAGCATAATAAGATTTGTGTTTGATCTGTTATACTTAGGACCCTTTCATAAATAAAACTCAAGACTGTCCAACAGCATACAAATTTCTCTTCTGGAGTGAGAATACCCAGCATCCAGTAAATTAGTTGGTGGGATTTCCAGGAGTACTTGGCTAATAATATACTCCAGGCTTTGTGTTCTGGCACTTCAGCATGGATCTGCTCTGTCATGGGGGGAATATTCAGGAGAAGAGTGAAAGTTCCTACTTAGCAGAGTGACCTATGTATTTGTACTGCCCAAGACTGCAAAGTAGAGTTTTTATGTTAAACTTGATAAAAGCAAGCAAATCTCCCTCATTTCCATCCATGTGAAGCCATCCATCACAAAATTTCTATAGTATTTTCTTTAGCAGATTTTTATATTAGTAGGTCACTTCTGTAACTCCCATATGTATTGGTTTAAGAGCTTCTTCCAAGTCAAGCAGTTGTGTACTTGCCTTCATGTAGCTGAATGAAAATGTCTTACCCAGCTTTTCTTTCTTTACATATTCCAAACATATTGATTACATTGCATACAAAATCAGAAGGGGAGAAGAAAAGGAGCCATATCAGTGGATTTTTTTCCTCGGGAAATTTTCACCAGAGCTGAGTTTGCAGTGTATGTGTAGGGTACTGAGTGTGCTATTCCTCCTGGGTTGTATTTTACTGATGAATTAAGAAATAGTAGAATTAATGTGACCTGAGACTTGGAGTGTGCATGGGGGACTGTAGCATTGAAATCTACTTCTGAACCTTTGTGAGGCACTGTGTGCTCAGCTCACAGATGTGAAAATACCAGGCCAAAACCATTCTGCAGTGGCTGTGTCAAACTGCAGTACTGCTTCTCTTCACATCAAGCAGGTACTTCTCTTGTTTCTTGTGTAAGTTTGCTGCCATGTTGTGAACTTCAGCTACAGAGTTTTGGCATCATCTGAAACTTCAAAAGATTATGATTTCCATATATGCTGATAGAAGGTGTTAGTGACTTTTTTAATATGTCACAATCATCTGGATGTGCTCTATCAGGTTTTCAGTCTTGCATTTTTTTATCCTGAGCTGTTGAAAAGTGGGTGGTATGACTAGTAGGATTCATTATTAATTTATTAGATGTATTGATGTGACTGTTGAATGAATGAGGTTTGCAGTATGTTTCTTAGATGGCCTTCCTGTCAGGTCCTGTGGTCTGCTATCAGCTTGAGAGCTGGTTATCTTTGTACATGATATCTGACTGTCTAGAATGATTTCAGGGGAGGGATGCTGTAAGAATGTAAACTTTGAGGGTCTCTGATAACTACGGCTTCTGTAGCTTTGGCATCAATAAAAATCAAACTAGATATTTTTCTTGACAACCTGTGTCAGCTTTGTAGTTTTGAAGTAGTTTTGCCAGGGGTAGTAATTACTGTTTCATGAGTGATAAAAATCTGAAATAACTACCAGCCATAAATGCTCAGGTGAAATTGATAAATATTATGAAAGTTAAATGTTCTTTTCTCATACCTCATTTTGCTCTCAGTATGGAAAACAGCAAGCGAAAAAATCAGTCGTAGGGAGTAACCTGTGCAGTGACTTGATTTCCTCACTGTGTGTTGTGTGTCATCTGGAAGTCACTTGCTCCCAGGAGTACCAAATCACACAGTCATTGGATGTTGTCCTTATGTTTTTATGAATGCTGCAGTCTGGAAAAACATGGGACATATTAAGATTAAAGGGTTTTAAATTATTTCATGGCTGTCCAAACACACTGGAATGCTACAGCAAACAGATGGGTTTTTTTCCATTTTAAAACAAAAATAACTTAATTGTCTTCATTATTTTTCCAAAGGAAAAGATAAACAAATGGCTAACAGTATTCTGAACCACCTATATTTTGGTTATGCCTTGCTGCATTCTCTATTGTAGTACAGTTAGGGAGAGATTAACTGTTGTCACTGATCCATTTTTATCCAAATCACTCCACAACTTCTGAAGCATATTTCCACATCATGGAGGGGGGGAAGAGTCTTGCCTGAGAGCCAACGCACTAGTAGTGCAAAATCGTTTTATGGTGTAAGGATGAAAGGTCTGATATTTTTAAAATAACTGGATCTATTCCCGTATTCTGAAATACTTCACCAAAATTAGTTTAATGAATAAGAGTTGTAGTATCGAATTAATGTGGTTGTTAATAGGAACGATGGTAGGATTTTCAGGGGCTTTTTTGCTTCATTCTTTCACTGTGGAATACTTTCACATGTTTCTAAGAATATACAGCTAAAAGGTAATGCTTGATAGATTATGTTGCATAACTGAAATGTTTAAAATATGTATTTTTTAGTGTGATGTAATAGTGAAATGGAACGCAAACTCAGGACAGAATGCAAAATCATTATATTCTACCTCAAAGAAAGGAAATTATTTTGAGAGAGATGAGAAAAGGAGGAACCATGAGCAAATAAAAGTGTGTCTAAGATGCTGAAAATAGTTTTTAAAACCTGTATTCTGTTTACAACTGGAAATAAACTACCTGTTTTTCAGCTGTTACATTTTTCTGTAAATAATGCTAAGATTTTTGTTCTCATTTATTCCTTGAATATTAGCTTGAAAGGGAGTATCTTACTGAAGGGTAGAGTTCTGCTAGACTGCTGGAATGCTTTCCAGGAAAGAAGGTTCTTCAGGACTTGGGTTGAGGGAAGGGGAGAGCTAGGAAGGAGAAGGAAGGCTTAGCATCTGAGCTAGGCCTGTAGCAAACTGGAATGCTCAAGTGCCTGATCTGTTTTTGAAACAGGAAGGTGGTTAAAGAATACTGCTTGGTTTAAAACGTAGTTGCTTTATCACAAGGAATAAAGAACAGGAAGTAATTTGAAAGTAATATGTTTGCTTACTTTTTTGCAACATATGAGTTAAAGCCATTTTTTTGCATTAGGAGCATGTACTCTAACCTAACTCGCATCCTAGATGTTAGAAAAGCTGTATCCCTGCAAAGTGTGCTTAATTCAAGTAAATGATCAGCTGGAGCAGGACAAAATAATGAGCTAATTTTAGAGGTCTTTTGTTTTGTATCTACTGTTAAGTGTGTAAAAGCATAAATATTAGGGTCAGAAGTGGTACCAGCAGAGTCTAAAGGCCTTCCTTTCAATATGAATAAGTACTGTGGGTGGGGTTATTTTAAGCAGCTGGAAAGAAGAGTAAGCAGACTAAGTGATACACTGTTCATACTTGTTCTTACCAAAATCTCTGTTGTTAATACTGATCTAGGACACGTATAACTATTGGAAATAGAAATTTATCATTTTATGGTAGTTGTCTGGTAGTTTGTGCAAAGTGGCCTGGAATTCTTACTGGTCAATTGGTTTTCATATGGAAGGCTTCACTTTTGCTTCTCAGTACAGTTGTTAATTAGAGAGGATATTAATGGTTTGCGTGTGAAGATCTGTACTTTTATGTAAGGAAATTGTGTTTGATAGGTGGGATAGAAGTGAATTGATGAGCTACACTTGCAAAGAAGCTGCTGTGGTGTTGGGTTTTCCCAAATTGCTCAGTTTTTTAGCATCCTTGAGCAGTGCTGACTTTGGAATATTGGTTAGCAATAGCATAATTATGAAAAGTTATTCTTGTCATTGTTATTCTACTGACAATTTGAAAGTCTAAACCTGTTGTCTTATACATCAGTCCTGATTTGTTAAGAAATAACAGGAGACTGAGGTCTTGGAAAAAGCAGCATAATTGGATTTTAATGTGCTAATTTGAAGCTTTGATGGGAAGACTAGGTGTTGAAGAAGATAACTGGTTCATGTATCATAATTCTGGCTATAGTTGACAACTTACAAATGATGGTACCTGTAGTCTGGACTGTTGAATTTGGTAAATACTAGGTGAAGTTATACATAATACATTGCATTAGTGAATGAGACTTGTCTTACTTGGTTTGTAAATCTAATGTACCCACTGTCTTTTCACAAAATAGGTTGTTACTGGCAGAAGAACCAGGATTCAGATCTCAGTGGAACTTGCTTTCAAAAGCTGTTGAAACAAAGGACTGCTTTCTAATTTGGACATGGCTAATCGAGGAGCGACAAGGCCCAACGGGCCAAATGCTGGAAATAAAATTTGCCAATTTAAACTAGTACTTTTAGGAGAGTCTGCAGTTGGCAAATCAAGTTTGGTGCTTCGTTTTGTAAAAGGACAGTTTCATGAATTTCAAGAAAGTACAATTGGAGGTGAGAAAATTACCCTGTTAATTTGTTTCATGTTATGTGTTTATATCATCCATGCCCTTGAAAGCCTTTAATGTAATGGCACTTCTAGAGTGGCTCATTGACAGCAAGGATCAAACCTGTGTCAGTAATTGAGAACTATAATTGTCTGAGTTAAACACAAACATCCTTTTCAAATGGAGGTAGTAAAGGTGTCTTGAACTGCATAGTTTTGAAACCTGGACTAAATGTTACATTTTGTTTGTAAGTGGGTGTGTGGCTCTTTTAATTGTGCTGCATGCTTAATGCATAAAATAACTGCTTAGTAAGAATTATGAGCTTGGTTTCTATGAAAAAAAACCTGAGCATTGCATCTTCCATAAAGCTTGTGTTTGTCACTTAGGCATTCTGACTTTGCTTTTGGAGAACTTGCTACATTTCTGGATATATTTCTGTGTTAGCAATCACAGAATTTATTGTGCTGTTTTTCCATTCTGTGACTTCAAACAGAACAGGTGCTGGCTACCAGAATTTTTAAAAAATCTGTTCAGCTTTAAACAGCTTTTATCACACTCTCTCCCTTGGCAGATTTCTTAAGTTATATTGTGTTTTGGAGTTATTTGTGCTTTGAGCTGTATTCCTCCTCGGATAGATGTAAATGTATCCTAAAACTACCTAACAGAATACAGACTTTACAAAGTTTGGATTTTGTGAATTGATAAATACTCTCCAGTAGCTGCTGTTGCAGCTTGCATGAGTCAGCCTGTTCCATTGTAATATTTATGTGAAGGCCTTTCAGTGGTCTGTATGTGTCTTCACACACCAACAGTTGTTGAAATGTAAAAACGCTGGAAAGCTTACAAAATAAATGGAAGCTGAATTTCATTGCATACTTCTTTTGCCCTATTTCTAGCTGTTACATGTGTTTATTTTTTCTATCTGTCAGCATAAATAGACAACCACATATTTTCTACTTTAGCAATCTTGCTAATGCATACTTTTGGCTTTGTGCATTTTATCGTGGCTTGAGGATAGGTGTTAGTATGAAAGTTTCTGCATGCTCTGATAAACAGCTGTGTGGTAATACAGAGAACATTCTCAAAGATGTGTTGTGAATTAACCTTCCAATATCACCAAGGTCTTTAGTTTAGAAAAACAGTTAAAATTAAGTAAAATTCGTTGTTCCATTTCAATGATCTCAAAATTCATTTAACCTCTGTTTAGTTTTTTTCTTGTTTTAGTGTTTGGAATAACCCAAACCCTGTTACACTGATCAAAATCTAAACAAAGGTTAAACAAGAGCCTAAGTTCAAGTTTATATATATAAAGTTTAGTGTAATCTGTATTAACTTGTGCCTCTTCTATATCAAATAGAAACAAGGAAATGCTATATAATACAGCTGAGAGCTGTTACATGCAGCAATGTTGGGATTCAGAAAAGTTTTCTATAGAGAAAGCTGTCTAACTCTGTGGCTTGTAGTTGCCTAAGGCATAATTTTTCTTTGTATACAGAAGGGCCTTTTAACAAAGAGAGGCTTATGTGCATTGTGAATCTGGATAAAAACATCTGAAAGGGAGTGCAGTGAAAGGCAGACATGTTGGATGGTGGTGGTGTGGTTTTGCCACTTCAGACTAGTGTAGCAAGGCCTGTTAGTTGCTTAAGACAAAAGTATGGCTGTTAAAGATGACAGACTTTCAGATAATTAACAGATGATTAATTGTCAATTCACTATGGCCTTGGGAAGGTCGAAGAAATTTATCTTTTTTGCAGAAATTAACTGTCATTTTCAAGTGGTTGAAATGTTACTTTTGACAAAACCAAGAGGATTGCAAAGAATAGACCTCTTGTTTAATTCTCTTTCCTAGTACATACCTTCATTTATGCAGAGTAGGTACATTTCTTGTTAAGAGAATAATGTCTGTGAGAACTTGAAAATCAGCTTGCTTAACATCTTGTCTCTGCCTTGGAGAAAGACAATATTGAGCTGGTTCTGGTGAGAAAGCCCCTTAGTTTAGTGCAGAGTGTATGGTGTTTTTCCACTCTGTTTCGGTTCTGGGCTGCTTAGGGAGCTGCCAAGTGGAGCCTGTTTTTCTAGTGTTCGGATATGTAGCATTTAGAGAGATTTATGTTGATTTAAGATTGGAACATCAAAGCTTTTACCTTCTCCAGCCTGCCTGCTCATCTGTGATGGATGCTAATACCCCTGAAGCAGGAGCACCTGACCACTTAAGGAGTCAGCTTCTGGTCACGGTTTAACCTCAGCCAGCAGCTAAGTACCATGCAGCTGCTGCTTACAGCTGAGACAGGGACACTTCTGTATGCTAGTTACAATGTCCTTTACAGAGCAAGATTGGCTTCATTTTGGTTTCTGTAATGAGTTGAGTTAAGGTTGGAGCAGTTTTGGAATGATTCATACACTATGATGTCTCAGAAGTATGTAGGACAGGATGAAATCCCAGGTATGCAAGTGTTACGGATCAGTGTCTCTTCAGCCATTTGATTTAAATTGGTCACAGACCATCTGTGTGCCTAGTGATCAGAGCTCCTGCTTCAGCTAAGTAGTGGGCTTTCCTTAGTTTAGTTTTTAATATGGTTTTCTATGCTGTGTGGGCACTCACCTCCATACTTCTGATTGTACCTTAATCTGAATGGAAAAATTTTACTAGTAGTAACTGTTTGAAAACTTGGAATGAGTTAGTATTTTCTCTAACTGGAAGACCATTATTTATGGTAATGCATTCAGCCATAGTAACAATGGCTGCAAGTTTTCCTGAAACTGCAGGCTGTTGAAATTGTGCTGAAATTAATTCTTGAGATCACTTGCAAAGTCAAAAATCTAGCTGCTTTGAGAATAGGAAGTTACAAGCAGTGCCTCTTTATTCCAGACCTGTTAGCTAAGGCAAAGTTGTTAGGAGCTGAAAATCAAAGTTTTAAGATGCAAATCAAGTAATACAAATATGTAGAATTGAAAATATCTGAACTTTTGGATTATAGCATGATGGGATGCTGTTATTGGTACTCTAGTATCCATCCTGCTTCAACAGACCATATCTAGAAGCTTTAAGAGAAGGCTTATGGTTACTCAGATTCACTATAATGAAAAAGGGAATTCTTTCCAATTTTTGCTCTCTTATGTCTAACTTGAGGGAAGTCCAGTTGTTTAAATAACTCCTCTTTGATGATCAGAGTCAGGCTGTCAGCATTTTGTTTGAATAGATAGGAAATAATGATTGCATCAAACCTGTTGTATGTTAATAGTAGGCTATAAATGTTTTGCATCTCTGTGAGCATAACTATATATGAATATAGAGGTACAAGCAAACTTCTGGTTTCAGCACCTCTGTCTTTTTTGTAGCTGCTTTTCTAACCCAGACTGTATGTCTGGATGATACAACGGTAAAATTTGAAATTTGGGATACAGCTGGGCAAGAGCGGTACCACAGTTTAGCACCCATGTACTACAGAGGAGCACAAGCAGCTATAGTGGTATACGACATTACAAACGAGGTAAGTGCTGGACTAGGGATGCTTAAGGGGGATTTGGGCGTTACCAGTCTTGCACTGATCTTTACGTATTTTTTTTCCTCACTGACTTGTGTAAATCAGTTCATCATTTTGTAGAATTATAGAATGGTTTGGATGGGAAGAAGCCTTTAAAGGTTGTCTAGTCCAACACTCCTGCCATGGGCAGGGATGCCTTCTGCTGGACCAGATGGCTCATTTCATACTGCACTGTGTAATGTCAATTAATTTGTGTCTAAACTTTTCTGGCTAAAAGACTATTTCTAGAGTTGGGGTTTTGTTTGTTATTTTTTTGGTTTTGGGGTTTTTTTTTGTTGTTGTGTTTTGGTTTGGTTGGTTGTTTGTTTTGGGGTGGTTTTTTATTAAAAAGAGGGAAAAGAAGAGGAGAAATCCTCTTGTAAAAATGTTTCTAACCCACCATTAAATCAGTTCATGGAGTTTGAGCTTTTACTCTCATCACATTGCTGGTGGCACCTTTATTTCTGATAGTGCAGCCATTATTTTAATATTGTATTTTTGCAAATTTTGATTAAGGATTGGAAAGGTAGCACAAGCTATTGAGACTAAAACTGAAGGTTATTAGATTTCTTTTTATTTCAACTTGGATGAGTTAAGCTTCAGTAGTTTCTGATAAAATTAGACTTCAAACCCAAATCTCTCAAAAAAACCACAGAAATCATGTACCATAATGAACAGTCCTCAGTAATTAAAAAGTAATTTTGAGGCCTTCTCAATGTAGCTGTTCATACACTTGAATCTTCCAGAGAAACTGAAATTCCTGTTTTCTCTCTCAACCACTTCTTTCCTTACTCTGTCTACACAAAGATCTTCCTACCTATTTACTTCAGCATTATCCCAGCTAAGCACAGTTGAGAACTAAGGTAGGAATGTTTAATTTTAAAAGCTCAGTTGGCAATTTGGAGTGTGCCTTTGGACTAAGGTAGCAGCCTTACACTGGCATTTTGTGCCTGAAGTGTAGATAACAGAGATGGGGATAATAGGTGAGTACAAAAGGATGATAAAACTCAGTTGCATCATTTATAATCATTAACAGGAGTCCTTTGCCAGAGCGAAAAATTGGGTCAAAGAACTTCAGCGACAAGCAAGTCCTAACATTGTAATAGCTTTAGCAGGAAACAAAGCTGATCTAGCTAACAAAAGAGCTGTGGATTTCCAGGTATGTACATAATTTTTGTTCATAAGAATTGCATTTTGTTTGAATAGATAGTAAATAAACCTACAGGGAGCTTATATGCATAGCCTATCTAGTTATTATGGAGGTCATGCTGTTAAATATAAATGTCAACTGAGACTAATTAAATTATACATGCTACTGAAAAACCTATTTCTGTACAAGTAATGTGGAGGAATAGGCTTTTTGGAATAATTAATTTGACTTTGAGGAATAATTAATTTATTTGCGTATCTTTAAGGCTAATTGAGTATCTGTTCTTTGATGTGACCTCTTTCTGTCTTCTACCCAAAATTACCAGTAACTAGAGTTTCAGTGTATGAGATAGCAGTAACTCAGTGCAAACTGTTCTGTCTGGCTTGTCAGCCAGAGAATTTTGATTATCATATGATACAAAGCTGATTGATGTGCCTAACTTGCTTAGGTACTGTTGAAGCAGTGTTGAAATTTTAATTGAGCTTTTCATGGTATTTCTTTTGGTTTAGTGATTACAGCTGTGCTCTCACTGGTGTGTATTTTATCTTCTAGAAAGTTTAATCAAGTCATCAGAAGCCTTTAAACTGAATTAAACTACCTGCAGGTAGTTTTGGTCCATTCATGATTGGCTGAATTTGAATTAAGATAGTATTTATTAGTCAATAATTTATGGTGTTCAATCTGTGTTTGGGATTCAGCTGCATACAGTAATGATGGTTTTCAATCTCTGTTTGAGATACAGCTGCATACAGTAATGAATCCTTTTGTAACTATAGAGAGTTGAATTGAAAGGTTAGCAGTGGTTTAGGTATTTTTCTGCCAGTTTTTTAATTTTATACTTCTGTGACAGTTGACAGGCGGCTTTGGTGTTTTATGAAAAATGGTGGTATTTAACAAAAATTTCATACATGACTGCAGTCAATAATGTAATCACATTTAGCTAACAAAGTAAACCTACCTGTGCTATTTTTTGAACAATTACAATCTTAATGCTTTTCAAATGTAGGGGAGGTTTGCTACTGTGGATTTGTGGGCTCCTTGTGGGCTTGGCAGGCCTTTCTCATTGCAAATCAAATATTAGATTTCTAAGTATTTGTTAATGTGTTGTTTCAGATAGAATTACATAGATCTTATCAGGTGTCACTTAATTATAGAGAGTCATCAATTATTCTTATGATCATCAAAGGTGTTCTGTAATTCAGCTTTTTCATGGATTTCTTATTGAATGCAAAGGCAGTTACATAATCATAAGAAGCTGCAGATTCTCAGCTGAATTGACTAATAAGAAGTGGCAGAAATAGTATGGTTCTTAAGAGCAGTGTATCAGATTAAAATTCATACTGAAAAGGGAGGTAACATGGCAAATTACTGATTACTGCTTATTTGCAGTAATTGTGAATTTATATCAGGATAATAAAACTGTTCTGATCCATCTGCCTCAGTGGTTGAAAGATTCAAGATCGTTCACAGACTGCCTTTTTCCAGGGTAATAATGGACTCACTGACATTTGATGGCACTTTTGAAGCTTATTTGTTCTTACTATCAGAGCTAATGTTCTGCATTGGGGTTATCTCTTTCATAAATATTTTCATTTATTATTTAGTTTTGTCTGAGATTTTTCCACCTGGATATTTTTAAGATTAGTAAGGATCTTTAAGATTCCACTTATAATTGTTTAACTGATTGGTGAAATTGTAACTTCTCCATAGCTGGTGTATAAATTTGTCAGATGAGTGTTTCCACAAACTGTCTTTCTTTCAAAATGCTGTAGAGATTGTTTTTTTGTAGCAATTTAAAGTACAGTCTGTAATGATTGTATGAATTTACTTCATAAGAAAAAAAAAAGAAATGTATTCTTATTTTAACTTTCAGGAAGCACAGGCTTATGCAGATGACAACAGCCTATTGTTCATGGAGACATCTGCCAAAACATCTATGAACGTAAATGAAATATTCATGGCAATTGGTGAGTTTGTGAACAAAATGAGAACTTTAAAGGGAATGGTTTTCATGAGATTCAGACCATGGCAATCTTCCTAACCTAAGATCTCTGTTTTTCATGTAAATTATTTTTGGTATTGAAGTGTTCTTACTCCCTTCTCCCTTTCATTTGTTTAATTTTATTTAAGCATCTATCTGAAGTCCAAAAGCTGTGCCAAAGATGGAAATGTGTGCTTAAATTCAGTGTCCAAGTTATAAGTAAAGGATGTGGCATGTGAAAAGTAGATCTACTCATATATTTTTAACTTAACATAATCTTAGGGATTTCTGTAAAGATGCTAGCATGTAGTAGTAAGTATAAACCAAGAACTTTTGAGTTCCATTGATACCCAAAATTGTATTTAATTGTTAATAGACTTCTGAAAGTGGAAGAAAAAAATTCATTTTTAGGCTGGCCACTAATCTATTTAGTAGTTATCTTAATTATAGTAGGTGCTTTCCTAATGGGTAGTAGTAATGTATAGCATCAAATAACCTCACTCAATCTGTTTTGTTTGTTGCACCTCTCTAACCTGCTTTTTGTGAAAAAACATCATTGATGTTAAAATTAAATGTTTTTAAAGAAGTCTTAATCTTCTGCTTTCCAAACCAGGAGAGCAGGAGGTAGTTTTTGGTTTCTTTCAAACTTCCAGCAGATGCAAATTAAATTATCAGCAACACTTTATAAGAAGTACTTGCTTCATATTAACTGTAAATAATTGAAAAAGGGGGATAGACACAGACACTTAACTGTCTGACAGGAAAGTATATTTTTCTCATAAATGTTCAAGATAGTCCTGCATTTAATGATACAGAAATGCTCAACTGTACTATTCTGGTGAAATTTCAAGATTATGTTTAATGGTGCAGGTTGCTTCCTGTTCAAAAAAATCCCCAAAATCTGATTTTTAAAAAAATTTGTTATATCAACAGTAATTCTTGCCTCCCTATTTTAATGAAGCCTATAAAGTAAATTTGAGGGAAAAAATGCCCAGTTAGTAACTGTGTATTTTGTCTGCAATGTTTTTTGGCCATCTGAGAATTTTGCATCAGTGGGGTGAAATTCAGCTTTGTTAGTGCATCAGAACAAGATATGTGCAGCAGTAGACTCTGAATGGAAATTCTGATGAGGTTATAAGTATTGCATGTAATTTGGAATGGCCTGCAAAATATGGATGCAATCCTCAGGACCATGTATAAATATGATCTTAAAGCTGAGAGAAAATGAAAAATGAGAATGTTGAAAGAATTGTTGGATGCAAGCTGCAGCTGCTTCTAAATTGACTGCTGCAGCACTCATTCAGAACTCCCAGTTAAAAATTCCCAATGCTAATTCAGTTCTAGATACAGTTCTAGAATCCAAAACATTGCTCTGAAGACATTTTTCTATTGGTGCATTGACCCTTTGTAGTGGCTCAGCAGCTTAGTACTGTGTGGATTCTTGGATTTTACCACAGAACTGTAGAACAGCCCAGCTTGGAGGGGATATCAGAGGATCCCTGTGGCCCACCCACTTGCCCAGCACCCTGAGGTTATCTGGTACCACAGCATGTTGATGTCTGCTCTGCTGTTTCTTGGCTGGGTTTCATTCATTTTAGAAAAAGCTCTTCTAAAAACTGACCGAAGTAATTACTTTGGAGTGAAACCATTCATCCAAACTATAGAGCAAGGGTGGTTGTTGGGCCCTGGTAAGATAGGCCCATGGAAGTCCTTTTGTGTAGAACTTAGCAATTTTCTGATGGAGAGAAATCCAGGAGAAGCTACTGCTCAGAAGGGTGACAGCTTTCACTCTTATTTTTTGTGTTAAGACTGAGGAGGAACCTTGGAGCTACAAGGGCAACAAAGAAATTACCAGTCAATTGACTGATAAGAACTGAAGAGAAGAGACAGCTTTAAAAAAACAGGAGTGGCTTGATCTGGTGTTGAGGGCATTTTATATGTTGTCTGCAAACACTTATACTGGTTGCATATCTGGGAACTATTTGACCCATTTCTGTCTGTGTTTTCTGCCTTTTCAATGTTTCTGTATCTTTTTGCACTAACATCCTGATCTTAAAGCCTGTTCTGTGTGGGTGGATTCCCACAAGAGCTGTCATTTACTGGCATAGCACACCTGTGCAGATACATTTTACTGCTCAGGTTACCAATGCCATTTTACTCCTGGAAATCATAAAGTAGCTAATCATTAAGAAGTGTCTTCACTTCTTTTATTACCAGTGCACCGAATCAAATCAGATTATATAATGAGTACACTGATATGCCTATTATGTGTTGTTCTGTTTACTCAGGTGATTTAATCTTAGTAAAATCTCAGGTTTAACTCTTACTTCCTGTTCACCTTACAGCAAAAAAATTGCCCAAGAATGAACCACAGAATGCAGGAGCCAGCTCTGCCAGAGGAAGAGGAGTAGACCTTACCGAACCCACACAACCACCCAAGAGTCAATGTTGTAGTAACTAAAAGATCAATTGCTTTAAACTGTTCTGAATATTCTTCTGCTTCCTAACTGTTAATAACCATGGAATTGGAGTGCTTAACCTGGTCCAGTACAGCTTCCAAACAGCGAAGAGACTTACAATAATAGTCAAGTTCATGATACAGAGTTTTCTTTTCACCTAAAATTTTAACATGCATGTATCCACCACTGGCTGTAATGTTTCAGCAGTAGAGGAGAGATGGAGGCGGAATAAACTTCCTTCAGTTGAAAGGTTTTAAAAATCAGTTGTTATTATTAGAGGTGTAGAAGAACTACTTTCTGTGGACCTAATTGGCCAGTTCCTGTAGCCTCAATACTGATCACTGTTATAATAAATAGAATTGGGTCTTTTCATAATTCTCAATTGTGCTTTAAAACCTCCTTAGAAACAGGGTCTAAAAATTACTTAAACTTATTTGCAGTATTGATGCAACCAGTTGTTTCTGCAGGTATCCACTGTTTAGTTACACATTCCATAGGTTAATAATTTTATTACAGATAATACTTGCATTAACAATTTTAAGAATTCTATGCTTGCCAGAAAGTGGAGTTTTAGTTGGTACACTGTATGTAAATTATATCAACCCAGTTAGTTATCTTAATGAATTAGTGATGAATCAAGTCTAACTTCATTTCTAATCTATTCAGAGGGTACAGACCAGTAAATTCAACTCTGCAACTTAGGATATGGGGTTTTTTGTCCTCTACAAACTGTAAGAGCTCTTCAAGTAAAACCACAACAAACTCGGTGTCTGTGACTTCTTTCTTGTTTCTGATCATTGCTGGCCATTACAGTTTGTTTTTCCCCTAAGGAAAAAAAATAGTGCACTAACGATTATGTACATCCAACTTGATTTTAAATTTGGATATTAATGTACTGTAAATAGGTACTCTGCATTGTAGTCTACATTTGTTTAATACTTTCTGTAATATTTAAGAGTTGCTTAAAGGTATACAGAATGTACAGTTACTTAAAGCTAACTTTTTTCCTCTCTAATCAAAGGGGGTTCTGAGTTCTTCCTTTATGGCTAGAACAGTAATAAATGATGCTCCTGTATCTGTAACATAAGTACTGCTGTCTGTCAGTAATGAACTTTGCAACTTTGTTTTCCAAAGTACATTTTATTTTGATCAGTCCAGTATATTGCACTAATTCTTTTAGTTATTTTCATTATATGAAATCTACAAAGTGTGTCAGAAGAGATGAATTAGTCTATTTAAATGTTGAACTGATAGAAACTTACTTGTGCAGATTTTAAATTTGCAGTAATCTGGGTTTAGCAAGAAAAATGACAGTTCACCAGTGTTTAGTTTTATATTGAGGTGCTCAGGTTTGAATAAAGTGGTTTAAAAAAATTTTGATTACTGGTTCTTATTGGGAATTTCAGGAGGTTTTACTGCATTTGTACAGTTCCAGACAAGATGTCTGATTCACTGTATGGGTCGGCATTTAAGATGCTTTCAATAAATTCATGGCACAGCTAAATATAAGCTTGTCCTATATATATATTGTGGCACTCCAGTTATCCTGTATAAATCTTTAAATGTTGAGGTAATTGGGTATCTTATCACATCCATTTAGAAGTATGATCAAAATAGTAATATTGTCTCTTGAACCTGCAGCTAATGCAGTCTTTGCCAGTTGTTCACAAGGTGACTTGTTGCATTGCAGTGTCTCTGAGCTGACTGTGTCTCCTCTGCAGCTTGTGATTTGCAATTGATTGGGTACATTTTTGTGTCTTTTTCAAACTGTGGTGGTGGTTTAGAACCCAGTGGTGATACAGTCTTTAGCAGTTCTTGACCAACATCACCTGCAGTTTGTCACAAAATGAATTGGAGTCCATTTTTTTCTGCCAGCTGTGTATTTGAGTCAGAATTAGATGGCATGGTTTTGTCTGTTTTGAGGGCATTTTCATTGCTTTAGACCTTGATGCCAGCACATTATTTCGCAGCTGCTTATAGCTGTGACTTGGACCTGTTGCACAGAAAGTGTTGGTTTCTTCTTGCTCTGAAGTCTCACTGTGGATGAAAACTTGGATAAAAATTTCTGTTGTCAAACTGAGTTCTTCAGAGTCACCTTGTGTGTTAGAATTGGAGCAGTGTATCTCTGTTCTTTGAATTTACTTCATTGGTACTAAAAAGAGACAGTTCTGGATTAGGTTGATTTTTGTGGTCATGGGTTTTCTTATTAAGAATTCCATTTTTACTATGCCTGTAATTCTTCCCAGAACATTTTCACTGATTTTGTTTCAGGTTGCCTTTTGAGTCACTCTGAAAAATACTTTGATTGGAATAAAATAGCTGTATTCTATCTTGCAGATGATTAATAATGCTTGAGTCAGTAAAGTTGTCTCCAGTAAGGGATACTAGACACTGACATACGAGGTCCTGTTTTGTTGAACAACATTCATGCATTCTCAAATAATGAGTGAATGTTAAGAGTTGGTGCAAGTACTTCAGGTAATCCATAACCCCTCGAAGCCCGTTAGAAGTCAAAATAAGAAACTGGCAAGTAACATTTATAGGGACAGATGCAGTATGAAGTACAGATATAACAGATGTTCTTTTTACTGGAGCTCTGTGATGTCCAAGAGCCCTTGTAGTTCTCAGGTATCCCTCTACAAATCTGGTTTATTAGTGCTGATGTTTCCACCATTCTGAAGTGTTTTCTCTCACATTAGAAGTGCTGTGCTCTTAGGAGACATGACTCTGTTTTTATGTAAGACTGCACGTACATCATCTGAAGTTTAAATAGTATTTATAGCATACTGTTTTTTTTAAAAGATACTGCTGTTACAGTATCAGCGTTTTGTTAAGGACTGGGAAAAAACCTAAGATCACAGTTAATAATCTACTTCACAGGCAACAATATGTCCATCATTGAATCTGTTTCTGGTTTTACAGCAAAGTTTTCTGTGGTTTTTCCCCTTCTATTCTTAGAAGACTGTTCTGGAATCTTAAATCACTTGACTGCAAAAAAACTCTTGAGAGGAGTCTTAGGTGACATTTCATTCAGCTTAAAGTGCAGTCTAATATGAAAAATATGCACTCTTGTCAAGGTGCAACTTCTCTATTTTTCTCAAATACTTCTCCTATGAGAACATGTGCTTTCAAGTGTCTGAATGAACTCAGCAAGAAGTTTCAGCTCAAACTGTTTCTGGCAGCCTACAAATTCTAGTACTTGAAAATAATTTGGACATGATGTAGGATTTACTGTTTACTTACAGGATGCCTTAAATCCCTTGGTTGAGGCACCCAAGGGAGCAAGAATTCTTAGTCATTATGGGAAGTTGAGGACTAATTTCTTGGCTTTAGTAGGAAGAGGTATTTTCCCTGTCCCTCAACATTTCTGAAATCTGAGAATTAAAAGTGTTAGTAATTGCAGCACTGCGGGAGGCTGGTCATGTCAGATTTGAGTGCAGAACATTAAGGAAAGAGCTCTGAACCAAAGTGCTGTGTTGTTTGAGATCCTCTGTGCCTGCCCTGGGAGACCATTTCTTGTGTTAGGGGAGGTGTTCAGTCCCCTCCGATGTGTTGTCATAAGGGTAAAAGCAATGCCAGGCAGAAGGAACTTCCTTGGGATGTGGTGACTTTCTAGGCATGGAGCTGGCTGCAGTGTGTTCATTTATATTGTATTTTTAATAACATCTGGCTAGACTGGGGCACAGATCTCTGAAAAGGGTGTATGAGTAGGCATTGTGTACACAGTAATTGTGTTTCTTGGGCAGTATTGGCATCATCGAGTGTAGGAGACAGCTGAGTCTAGTCTGTGAAGGCAGATTTCTTCTGCCTTAAATCAGAAAGTGATTCAAAATACCAAACTGAAGGATGCACCTTTTTAATTAATTATAAATTTTAGATGCCTTAAATTGTGCTCTGTATGTTTCCTTGTGCTTGTTTCCCCTTCCTTCCTCTGATTTCCATCCTCCATTTTCTAGAAGAATGTGTAAAATATCCTTTAAACCCTTGGAGCAAGACCACCAACTGTATGCCTGCCCAAGGCCATAATATAACCCATGTGGAACAATCTGACTGCAAGAGAGAGTAAAATCTTTAATCTTAAAGTCTCTTTTGAATGCAAGTCTCTCTTGTCTGCAAACCAGAGACAGGGCAAAAGAGTCAACAAAACTTAGCTGACCTATCAATATGGGACTAAATGAAGAAGATGGCCCATGTCACCAGCTCCTGCTCCTTGTATCTGACCATCCTCTTTAGTTGCTTACCTGGAGCTGAAGAAACATGTCTGTACTTATGTAAGAATGCACTCCTTGGGGAAAAATGGAAGTTGATGTTGCGTGAATGCTTTCCTTTGATGTGGTACATTTGGTGGAAAATTAATTGTATTAGATTAAATAAATGTGTATTTAGCAGTGGTTCAGAAATGTGGACTTTAATCATAAAAGATTTAAAGTACCTCTGATGAACTTCAAACCTTAACTTGTTAGCAGAGCTTGAATTTATGTTATCCTTAATTGCAACCAGCATGAAACCCTCTCTGTAAGGAATGGGTGAGGCAGGTAACAAGACCCAGAAGCAATTTGGTAAAGAATTCACCCAGCCTCAGTTCTTGCCTTCATCAATCTCTTTGAAATAAAATATGTTTCCAATAAGGTGGAAACAAATGCCTCTGAAAACACTGCAGCCTTTTTGTGAGTTAATGCTGTATTCCAGTAAAGGTGTGACTGCATTTCCTGAAAGAACAGGTGGGCTAGTGCTGAACTACCTGTTTTGATACCTGTACCAGTCAAGGTCACATAGCTGCAGAAAGCTTATTTGAGGTAAAGTACAGCTGTAGTAGCAGCAAGCATTGAAGAATGGAGATTATGGGATACACCACAGTTACCTAGAGCAGTGTCAGTGCATGATAAAGTTGGTTTACAGTGTTTCTCAGGCTGGCAGATGAGGGCAAGTTGTTCTTAAGGAAAAGTATTTTTTCAATCTGGAATTGTTTTTTTTCAAATGTAGAACATGATTTTTTTTTATTTTTTTTTTTTTTTTTTTTTTTTTTCTTGTCTTGACCACAATGAAGTCTCTCAAATGGTTCTCCCTTTTTCTACTGATATTTGACCCTCTTCATTAATTTTAGTCAAATTTCATATGGGGAAATATGAAGAAGTCTTACAAGTTGTGTGAATGCACACATCACAGAAGAAAGAGTGCCTCTGATGTCAGCTGCAGTGTCAGCCCACTCCTTACTAATGCCAAGGAGAGTGATAGAGAATTGATGTAGTGCTGGGCATGTGCTTCAGGCAGAGGCTGGAAGAGAATGTAGCTGCAGACACAAATCCATTTGGAACTCTTCACCCCCCTGCTTTTTTTTATACACGCTCTGCTTTTTTTTTTCCCCACTCTACTTGTGTGCTCCTTTGTGGGAAAGCAAGTATCTTGCTTGTAATCTCACAGCTGTTTTACCTACAGGAGGGTGCTTAACTGGTAAGAAAAATCACCAGGTGGGAAGATACAATGACTGGAGTTGTGAGTCTGCAAGAGCTTTTCTAGTGTCCGTTGTAGCAGGGGTGGGTGAAGAAGCATTAGGAATGTATCATAGTTTCTGATTGTAATAAATAACTGATTCTGCACTAAAGAAAAGCAAGGTTCTACTTCATAAGGAAACAGGTCTGAATAGTTCTTTCATAAGAGTAAAATACAACAGATTCCTATTTCAGAAAGTAATAATTCAGATTATTTCCTCAAATTATGTTTTCAATTTGCTGGTAGCAGAATGTGGTGACACTTAGTCCAATGAAACAAATTAATTAAAAGAATATCTTAAGCATGTTTCATTGATAGAAGGACTTGGAATCATCAAAAATCAGAAGCCTGTCCTAAAGTGATGACACTTTAAACCTCTTGATTTAAAAAGAAAAAAACATACTATTCTTACAGAGGTGACTTGTGTATTATGGAATATTTCCTAAATCTGTCTTTTACCTTAGTAAATTGAGTTAAATGCTTTAAATCAAATATTGTGCTCAGGCTACTTATCTAAGAAGCTGAATACTATTGTCTGATAGCAGTATCAGTTGTGAGGGAATTGATCATGTCTCCTTCATATTGTCAAGCTAAAGGAATTGCTGCCTTTTATCTCCAGATACCAACTGCCAACAAATGTCTAGATTAATTTAGGCTTGCTTTTTTCTTTTTTTTCTTTTTTTTTTTTTCTTAATTGGATGAAGGGAAAAAAATCCTGGTGTGGAATATACTTACCTATAATAGCAACGTGCAGTAGCCCAGCAACACCTTTGGCTGTCCTCGCTAATGGGCTGTGTGTGTTGTTTTCAGGATGTTTTCTTTCTTCTTCCCCAGTGCCATCCATCTCTTCTCTAGGAATTATTTTCCCACTGAACAGCCACTCCAGTGACCTTTGGAAACCTCATTCCTTCCCAGCTGTAAAAATCTGCATTCTCCAAAAGGACTTAGCATACGCTTTCATAATAGACTGGTCTTGTTGGTCTCCTCGTTGCCTGGTTCTTCTCTTTTTCCCTGTAATCTGCTTGATTAGTCTGGCAAAATTTCTAGAATTTGCTCTTTGTCATTTTTATTTTTGTGGGAGGAATCCATGTGAGAAAGCTGTTTAAGAAATAGAAGTGGAAGCTTTGCTACAATTGTTTCTGTAGCTGTCACACTGTGACAGCCATCAAGAATCTGCAGAAAGCATGTATCTGACCTACTTTCATGGTTGTCCAGCACAATAAACCTGTCTTCCATGTCTCTCTGCCATGTGGAATTTTTATCTTAGCAAATCAGTAATGCTTTTATTAAAGAATTATTTACTTTCTTAGAAGTACCGGGATTGTTGATATTGGCAAGATCACAAAATGGTGTGGGAGTGGGATTATCCACAAGGAATTCAAGTGAGTAATGAACCTTCTGCCTATGTGTCTCAGAGAATTTAGCAGTGTAGAATTTCGGCCCTGCAAGGACCTGACTCTAGTCAGCACCAGCTTCTCTACCTGTCCTCCAGCCAGAGCTTGTGGCTTCCCCCTGCCCCCTGTACCTCCAGTTCCTCCTCTGCAGCTCCTTGCTCCAGTGTCCCCCATCAGCTCGGTCTCTCTCGCCTCACTCTGCTCCCCGCAGTGCTGTTCCAGGCCTGGCACCTGGTGCTGCCAAGCCAAGGATCAGAGCTGTAGAGCCTCTGAGCAAGGTGTTTCCTGACAGAGCCCTGGTGGCACAGAGGGACCTGTCTGAATTTACTGCCTGCACATTGGCATGTCTCTACCTGGCATGGGCAAACTGATGCTGCTTTCTAAATATTGTAACTTGCTCTGGTTTGGGCAAACTGACAAGAATGAAAAGAAGCACTGCTGATGCCATTTCAGCCAAATTGCCAAGTGGTAGTTTAAAACCTGACCGTCTTGGAGCTTCTCTAGAAAAAGAAAAAACCTTTTAGCTTAATACATTCAAAATAACATATTTTCCAAACCCTATTCTCAGGAACAGCTAAGCCATTTTACCTAGAATTTTTTCCCAAGTGATTTCTGCTTCAGGGTTGGAAAATTTCAGTATGAACTGCTGCTTGCATAACATCCTCTCCCCCTAAACCAGCACGTGACATACATGCACAGACACCATAACACAAAATCCTGACACCATGTGAGCAGCTAAGCTTGCCAGCCTATACTTCATGCATCTACTAAGTATGAAAACACAGTGTTTATATTCAAGTTGATTATGTGTTTTTTTTAGTATCTAGCATTTATGGATGAGAAAAATCAGACAAAAATGCATGTGCTGTTGTATTCTCTGTTACGAGATTTCTGTCTTAGTTAACCTTTGTTAACTGCTGATAATTCATCACCAGGGCAAAGGAAGATAGTTTAGCAGCAGTGTATTTTTTTTTTTTTGGTCTCACTACTTGTCTCCATCACCTCTGTATTATAAGGATTTCTGCAGTTTGTGTTTCAATGTGTGCCTCTTTTCTGTCATGGCAGTTAGATAAAATGTCGTTAAAGTCAAAGCCCTAACCTCCTTTAGCTGAAATTAATCCTAATACATCTTAATGAATTAATGAATCAAGAGCCTCTGATCAGCTGAGGTAGATCAATTGCAACATATCTTCTGATATTATGCAGAGCCACTTAAAAACCCTTTATGACAGTTTAGATAGCTTATCCTTCCAGAGGTGGCTTGCAGCTGGCTACAACTCTGAATCTGCTGTAGGATCAGTTTATAGGAAAGTCTGTCTCTCTACAAGAGGTGAACATCAGACTCCTCTGAAAATGCTGCACCTCTCCAGCAGGGAAAGGTGAGGAGGTGCATGGGTAAAGCTGCTTGTGCAGATCCCTTTTTCCTTTATTCTGCATAATTTGAATTTGAGACAGAGATGTCACAAGACTTTTCAATGCTTTCATTACAACGATGCATTCAAGCCTGAGAGAAATTAGGACTAATGTATACAAAACACCTGGTAAGCTATTTTTTGTCAGTCTTTTAAATAGTAGCCCATTTTATGTTTAGTGTATATAAAAGCCCCTTGGACTAGAGACAGGAAATGGGTAACTTCCAGCAAAATGTTAGTTTGATCTCAGCAAACTGAATTTCTTAACACACATTTTACATGGGTTTGTATCTCCATAAGTGGCTGTAAGTGCTAAGAAATTACATTTTCAAAGCACCAAAACAGTCCCAGTTAATTACAATGTGTAAATAACCAGGATAATATACATAATAATTCATGTAGCAGGATAGGCTGTAACTCTTTAGTTGCAATAACTTTGCTTATAATTATTAAAAGGGCAGCCCTGATGTTAATTTTTTATGCTATGCATAAATTGCTTATGTTAGTAGCTAAAAACCTTGTAAAGATATAAAATAAGAAACATTTGCTTTGCTGATCTCTAATGAAGTAAAAAGATTAGTCTATATGTCCTTCTCTCCTTGTATGTCTCTCATCAGGAACAAATACAGACTGGGAGGTTTTTTGCTGTCAGGTTAAAGGATAACAGTGAGATACTGACAGCACAATACACCAAGCTAAAGCACTGCCAGCCTCACAGTGAAAGATAAAATTCAGCTTTCTAGCTCACTGCAGTTTCCCTGTGCCTATTTAGGGAGCCAAAACCCAACACAGTTTAATGTTCTGAGATGAAAATAGA
Source organism: Agelaius tricolor (assembly GCF_023055355.1). Classification (NCBI taxonomy): domain Eukaryota; kingdom Metazoa; phylum Chordata; class Aves; order Passeriformes; family Icteridae; genus Agelaius; species Agelaius tricolor. The sequence goes on from NW_027269266.1 coordinate 35,275,183, forward strand.
AGCAGATAAAAAGAAATTAGATGTAGAAGAATGGGGAGTGAACCACAGTTTGAGATTCTATGTGTTTTCAAGGGCAAAAAAATTGTATTTACTGTGTGTCATAACAAAGAGCCTCCTGGTCAGAGCTTAGTCTGCCATACACTGGCCTGTCTAAAAGGGGCAGAATGAGGCAGAGCATGAGGCTTATATGGCAGATGATACCATTGTCTCAGTAAATCTCATATTTCTGGAAAACCTTTCTAGCTATGACACTTGGAGCTGCTTGCTGTTAATAAGGTAAGGCAAGATTATTTTCTGTTTCTGCAGTTTGGCACTACAATTATCATTTTTTTAATTACCAAAGATGGAAGATGTTCCTGAGCTTTGAGGATGGAGGATCAGAGTTGTATCTGAACAGACAAGTCCCATATGCAGTTATCTCCCTTTGACACATGTTGTTCCTATCTCCACCCAGAGAGAGCTTCTTCCTCACTTCCCTTTGACACAGTCAGAACTTAGCTTGCACAATCTCCAGGCCTGAACTCCTTCCTCTCTTAGGTTTGGGGGTTTTATTATTTGCTACATACTTGTGGTCTTAGAAAATGGTGACTGTTATTGATGCTGAAACCAGTGCTGGAAAGATGCCTGCCTGCCTGCCTGCCTGCCTGTGGGTGATGGGACAAGGCAGAGAAGGACTGTGGGATGTAAAATGGAGGTCATGGTCTCCCTGAGTTTCTCATCAAAATATTATCATCTAGTACATATAAACAAATTCTTGCTGAATGAGCACCAGCTTCCTTGCCTGTCTTTTCCTGCTTTCCTGATGTACTTATTTACTTATTGCTCATGTCTCAGGTTGTGCTTCCCTCTCAGTCCTCTCCTTCCCATGTGCCTGTGACACCAGGACATGGCTTCATTGCCTCCACACCTTCAGCCCAGTTCTTGCAGAGCACCTCCCTTGGAAAACTGTGAATGCATCACACCCACATACAGCAACCATGACAGAGACTCTCATCATGGCCAGGACTACCTCTGAGCTGCAGGGTGCCTGATGCCACCAGCATGTGTCAAGGAGCCACCCAGGGTGGGCGGTGAGGCATCAGCACTGGTCTGGTGCAGTGTGGCTGTGCAGCTCATGCCCTGCTGCACAGCTGGAGCCACCCTCTGCTGGGGGATGCTGCCTTAGCAGGTCCCAGGTTCACGTGGTCATCTTTGGCCAAAGCAGCAAAGAGCAAATATTTTACATGAAAACCCTTACAAAGCCTTCCTTAAACTCATATAAGGCCTCTGAAAAAGTCTTCACATGAAAAAACAAACTAATTTGCTAACCCAGGAGCCATGCCCTATACCTTCCAGTATTTTTTTATCAGAACTGATCCCCTCATTCTCTAAAACCATCCACAGAAGGAATGGTGCAGAAGGAGCAAGACATCTTCTCCCAAGTGAGTCAACTTAGGCGTGCATGTATAGCCTACTTACTGCATCCCCAGAAGCAGTGATGCAGCTTCAAGAAAGTCTTGTTATGATAGGTGTGGGAAGAGATAAGGACAAACTTGTGAGTCACAGGAGAATGCCAGGGGCAGAGCCTGCATTCAGGACTTGGAATCCTGTACTCGCACCTGTAAACCTGATAATAGGTAAGAAAGAAGGAAGCGATCGATAATTAAAATAATTATGGAATAAATTAAGATAATTAGTCTCCTTATTTGTCTCCTAAAGTGTTGTCCAAAACTGGAATCCCGGGATTCCAGGCCCTCTGGTTTTGTGCCACCCTCTAAAATAAGAGTCCCCATCATTAGGTCTTCTTGGGCAAGAGTTATAATTTGTGACACTGTCCACTTGTGCAGAGCTGCAGCTCCTCAACTGGGAGGAAGCATCAAAATGGGAAATGGGAGTAGTGAAACAATGACAGACCAGCTCTTTCTACACTCCAGATATTTTGCAGCTCTTCCTCATAGATGGGTCAGTCTCAGTGGGGCAGAAGTAGCAGTTTGCTATCTCCCAAGGGCCTGTGTGGGGCAGAGAAGCCGTGAAACAATGAGTGAGGATGGTGAGCCTGCCAGCCTTGGCACAGGAGGTGAGGGATGTGAGGGTTTGGTGACCCACAAAGAAAGCTGTGGCAGAAGGTAGAAGATGGGTGGTGATAATGTAACTGTGCCTTCTGCACTCCTGCTGACATCCTGCCTCCCTCACCCCACAGATCCCCAGCTGGGGTTGGTGCTGTACTCCTGGGGTTGCTCTGCATTTTTCACTATTACAGTCAATCCAAATGGAAGTTTTTAGCTGTTTAGTTTCTGCTGCTTGGCTGAGGGGTTGGCAGTGGTGCCTATGGGTGTGTCTCTAGTTCCTGGAAAATCTAGGATTTCCAGGTGGTCCCTCATACAACAGATATGTAGAAGGCTCATGACTGGGTTTGCACAACCAGATGTGCTTAGGCCACTGAAACTTCATCTTACAACACTGACATAGATATTATTTCTGTATCAAGCGTGCTGGCTGGCACCTGGAGAAAGGAGAAAGGAGGCCCTTTCTCTCCCATCCCTGCCAGCAGTGCCTGTGCCAGTCTCCCAGGGGTATTTCAGGCTTCCACCAAATAACCTGCCCTACATGGCACAAGCAGTCAAAATGCACCAAGTGGAGTCCCAGAGGTTTGCAGGGATCTCTGCCACGAATTAAGGAATAGAGAGAACATAAAAATGCATTAGAGAAAGGAATAAACAAAAGAATTGTGGGGAGTCAAAGAGAAGGTAAGGGAAAAATAGGTATTACATCCCATGTTTGCAAGAAGAGATCCAGAGCTCTCATTACCATAAAATAATACAGTGTAAGCCTATGCAGTGACTGCTGATGGCTAAATAACTTCAACAAACATCTTCTGGACCTCACACACACAAATTATGCAAAGGCAGGAGTGACTCCAGCCTTTAGTTTTCTGACTTGGTTTGGATTAAATCAAAAGTCTGACTGCAGTCAGGAAGAGCATCCTCTGGGTAAGAAGCATATAAAAACTGCTAAATGGTCCATCACTAACAAGAAATTTGTGCGACTGGAGCAGCCATGGGTGTTGCAAATGACATTTTATCCATTTATTTTTCTGCATTTTTTCCTTTAGAAACTGGGTAATTGGGGTGTGAGGTTTCCTATCAGAGCAAAAACCTGATGGGAAGGTCTGTGCTGTTAGAGTCACATGTAAGCACCATGGGAAGCTGACGAGGTGCTAGAGGCAGCCTAATGAGCAAAACTTTAGTATTGTTAATACTTCCAGTGATTCACAAATTATTGATAGCACTCCTGAATGCCTGGTGGCCAGGAGGGAGGCCACCTCACCCACAAGGAATGCACTAATGAAAGGACACAATAGGATTTCATACTCAGACAAGTTCCCTGGAAGAGCAAGAGCTATGCTTTTCCTATTGGAATTGAATGGCAAGAGTAAAAACAGGTGGGAGCACTGGAAGAAAATCTCTCTTGAACAAAAGGAGGGAGACAAGGCTAGGTTGGGCATGCTGGATCTGACTGGGCTGTGAGACAGGGAGGAGGGTTAGGGGTAGACTCCCAGAGCTCAGCTGTGGGCTGGGTGGTCCCTGTCAGAGCAGTAGCATTCAGCATTAGGCTGCTATTAACTGAGTCATTCTTTAATTTATGGGAGCAAGATAGGCCCCAAAAGCCCTAAATGACAACTTGGTAATAACCAGGAGTCTGGCACGCCCTGAACTGTATTTTGATTTCCTCTTTTGTGACTCGAGAACGCAGCTGCCTCCTTTGCCTCCTTGGAATAATACTAACACACAGGCTCTTGCATTTAAGCCTGTCAGGTGTTCATGGTGAATTCATGCAGGAGCAACAAATGTGAAATGCATGTCTGATCTGCTGGGAGCATGGGCTCTGAGCAGGGATCCCCCTCAGGGCTATCAGCAGCCTGAGCGAGACCTGAAACCCACATGAGCTGGCACCTGTGTCTCACCTGGCTCCTGGCTTCCCTAATTTGATGCAGATGAGTAGCATTCCTGAAGTCACCTGGCTACTCACCTGAGCTTGTGAGCTGAGCAGCACAGGCAGGATCATCTGCTCCCACCTGTGCTTCCTCAACTCGGGTTTCAGAGTCAGCTCAACTTGTGCAAACCCACTGACATGCCCCAAAGGACAGAAACTGAAAAATGTGGAGAGGGTTTTTCAGACAATACTGTGAGTTTGAATCTAATTTAATATATTCATGTTTAATGACAAAAACCAAGCAACAGAGGGGTTGCATGGTGCTCAGGTTTATGCACGCATTATAATTAGAAAATTAGTATGTGCTGCACTTCTGAATTCAGCCAAGAGAAGAAAACAGCCTGGATATATGCAACAATGACATGTGTCCACTCGTATGTCAAAGCATAAGGGGTTTGTTTTTTGTCTTTTCGCTCCTTAGTCTTGTTAAAATTTTAAATGTAATATTTTTCTTTTCACTGGAGCAGTTTAAGACAAAGTAAAGCTCTTTTTCTTTTTGTTTTTAACAACATATTTGCATAAAGTTAGAATGTGAGCAATGATCAGGCTTCATGTTAAAAAAAAGAAAGAGGAAAACTTACCTATTCACAGTTAGAGTGATTTCTTTCAAAGCAGCTTCTAGCAGGCAGCAGGTCTGCAAGTGTAGTGAAATTAGTGTTTATAAATGTTACTATAGTAACCGTATCTGTAGCCACAAGCTGGTAGACTTACATTTCTGGTTATCTGGCGAGCATCAAGGTATAATGGAAAAAAAGAGACATGACATGGTATGGCAGCCATGCTCTTGAGGATTCAAGAAGGAACTGCAGTAAAATTATTTGCTTCCTGACAACTTTCATCTTTGATTTTACTTTCATGGAAGCAATAAGTTTTCAGGCTTTTAAGGTTCCTAAAGAATAAGGTTGTTCACCTAGGCTGTGATCCTGTGAGCATTCACCTGTGCAGCTTCAGACATAAATGCCCACTGAGTGGCCTTGATGCACATCGGTGGAGTTATTCATCTGTGTGAAAGCAGTAAATGTATTTTCAATACCAAAACTGTAATTCATTACATGCAAGTGTGCAAACTTAATGCTGGGTTAAATATCATTATCTACCTGGTTAAAGGAGAACCTGGTGTTTGGGGTAAAAAAAACAAAACAAAAAAGGAAAAACATACAGGGGCGTGTAAAGGTACATAACTCCCAGGATAACTAGGAGTCGATGTTCAGGCGGGGATATTATGTGGTCCATTGCAGCCAGCGTGTTGTTCCAGATGTGCTCTTTGCTCGTAACATTTGCTCTGCCGAGGAGGAGTCGTGGGAAAGCTGAAAGCGAAACTAAGCAAGAACAGTTTCATTTTCAAGTCCGAAAGAAGAAACCTAACCGGCATAAAGAAAATGCAAGCAAAGAGCTTCTTAGGGGTTGCTAATATACAGCGGCTATTTGTTATTTTAAAACGTGATTCGGACACTTACACCAAAAATTTAAAAATAAAAGACGAAGATAATTCTCTCCTAAATTCCAGACAAACTGGATTTTCTTATCACGTTTCATTTCCTATTAATCTTGAGGCTGCTACAGCCAAGGGCAGCGGCTCCTCCACCTTAACCAGTCCGTCTTAAAGCGGCGGGGATGGCAGCAGCCATCTTACGGGTCGCTGTCACAGCTGCAGGAAGCCCGAAGCCAGCCCGGCCCCGACGCGCACCCCCCGGGGTACCCCGGCTGCGGACGGCCCGCGGCAGAGGCCGGGGCGCAGGTCTGACCCCCACGCCACCGACACGCTGCCGATTTGAAAACCTCAGCGAAATGAAAATATAAATAAGTAAATAGAGAAAAACAACAGATCTCCCTGTTTCATTAAATGCTTCATTTTATTCCATTCTGGTTTCCTGTAATTTCGTGAATATGCCGACTCGCTGTATAACACCATGCTTGAAAATATCCCCAGGAGCTGCGAAGGGAAGAAGGACGCCGCAGGGTTTTGGCACCCATCCTTCCCCCCAAATATTACTTCGCACAAACCTAGAGTTATTTTTGCTTTCCCCGTGCAAGGTGCCAACGCCCTGTGCCTGCAAAGCCCTCTCTCTTTGCTGGGACTTCCCTCCAAACTCACACTGCTTTTTTGATAGTTTAGCTTCACACATCAAAGAACCGTAAATCCTACGCAAACGCCCAGCCTCAATGTCAACCCTTTAAACCGTGGTGCCGTAGTACGGAATTGCCATTTGTGGTTTCTCACGGCTCAACCACGGTTTTACATACGTGCAGCGGGGCAGAACCGCTTCGCAGCCGGTGCACTTGCTGCTGTGCATGGAGTGCGCTCTCTGGAGCAGGGCCATTTCCTTAATTTAACTTTCAATTAAAGGGTGATCCCTTTAAGGTATGAACTGACCTGCTCTCAACACTTGTTTCTGGACATAACAAAAAACCAAGCCCCAGAACCACGACACGAGAAACTGAGCAGAGAGTTTTTAAATTAGCCGGTATTTCAAACTGACCCGTACTTTTACATTCAATTAGAAATGATCTGGGGAAGAAGACGGAACCCTTCAAGGGTGGCCGCAGAGTACACAGTGTGGGAAGGCAATGGTTAAGCCAAACAAAGTAGCGGCGCTCCGAGGGGCCACGGCGGCTGCGGCAGCACCGCGGGCTCGCCGGGGTTCGGGACCGTGCGACACTGCCAGCGATGCCGCCTCTTTTTAGGGCAACTTTCCGCGCAGCCTCCCGGAGGGCCGGGATGGCTCCGTAGCGGCTCCGCACGCCGCGGGTGCCGCCGCCCTTCCCGCGGGGGCGCCGCCCGCCCCGCGCAGCCCCCGCGCAGGGAGGGGGGGCGGGAGGGAGGGAGGCGGGCGCGCCCTTGCGGTGCGCAGCGGCGGGAGGCGGGTGCCGGCCCCCCACCCCCGCCGGCGGGGCAGGAGCCGCCCGCGGAGCGGCGGGTCCCTCCTCCCGCCCCCCCGGGAGCAGCCGCCGGCGGCGGAGCGGCGAAGGGGAGGGTCCAAGGCCGGGCGCACCGCGCCGCGCCGGCGGGCCGGACGGACGGGCGGCCGCCGCCGCGCCGCGGGCATGGCGGAGCCTGGCGGCGGCGGGGCCGGGGCGGCGGGCGGCGGCGGGCCGCAGCAGGGCTCCCCGGCCGCCGCGGGGGTGGCCGCCGGGGGGCCGGTCCGCAGCGCCGCCGAGAACCCCGGCGGGGCTGGTTCGGCGCGCACCGCGGGGAAGAAGGCGCAGCTGCGCGCCGCGCCGCGGGCCAAGAAGCTGGAGAAGCTGGGCGTCTACTCCGCCTGCAAGGTACCCGGCCGGGCGGCCGCGGGAGCCCCCCCGCCCACGGAGGGTGGGGATTGACGGGAGGGGAGGGGAGGGAGGAAGGGAGGGAGGCGGTGAGGAAGGGCCGTGCCCTGCCGGGCGCGGGGGCGGCCCGGCTGCCGCCCGGCGCTGCCCGAGGAAGTGGTGGCTACGGCGGTGCCGGTGGATCCTGCTCCCCCCGGAGCTTTTCGGCCGCTGGCCGCAAAAATTAAACCCGCGCGCACCGAATACGGGACCGCGCGGGTAGCGCCGGCGCCCGCCCGCCCGTCCCGCCGCCCGTCCGTCCCGCCGCCCGTCCCGCTGCTCCGGCAGTCCCTCCGCGGAGGCGGCGGCGGGCGGGGCGGCTCCCGGTGCTGGCGGTGAGCGCTGGGTGAGCAGCGCTGCTGCCGCGCTCTCCGCGTAAACATCCCGGGCGGGGAGCGCGGCACCTCTCTGCTCCGCCCGCAGCTCCCGGCCCCGGGCGGGGGCTGCTCCAGCCCGCCCTGGCCGCGGTCTCGCAGCGCGGAGCTGTTGACACCGCTGAAGCCGCTGCTCCGGGCTGGAGCTGCCACTGTCGCCAGCAGCTCTGGCAGAGGGGCGAAGGGGCGCGGCCTCCGCGCTTGGGAAAGTTGTGTCCCCTGCGGTCACGTAGCGCCGGGCCGGTGTCCGGTGTGTGGTGCCCGAGCGGATGGCGGGGTCCCCTGTGCACCTGTACCCTGGCCCAGCAGGGCTCTCTGCTCCGTGTCTGCCTGCACTCGCATTCAGGAGTGCTGCTCCTGGTTTCCCATCACAAGCACTTTCTGTCCACCTGCGATTTTCTTCTTGGTGGGAGAAGCAGGACTCGCCTGTTTATTATAGAGGGAGGGAGCTCGGTCAGAGCTGTCGCTCTCGTCTCTAGAGCTCAGACCGCGGTCATTGTCGCCTGTGCTCAGAGCATGGGCCGCTGGCTGCGCTGCTGCTGTCAAGGCAATTTGTGGATGCACAGCGGGTCTGACATATTTAGATTGGCAGTGCTGATGTCAGATCCCCTAGTAATGCTTTCAGCTTTGAGAGTAGCTGTTTGTGAAAAAAGTGCATCTTATTTTCTCTGTTCTCCTACTTCGGCAGATGTTAAGTGAAAGGCCAAGCTGACAGACGAGACGAGGCATCGTTGCACCGCGGCTCTGTAGTCCTGGCTGGCGGTGCGAGGAGATTTAGCTGTAGGTTGAGGGCATGGCGCAATGCTGCCATGGAAGGGCAAATTACGGAAGCCACACATTGCAATGTCTTAGCTCTTCCCACATGTGCAGGCACCTACCTACACTTCAGCTTTGGAGCATGCATGGGACAGTGTGAGATTACACCAGTGCCAATAAGGTTAAAGAGCAGCTGCTGTACTTGAACTTGGCAGCACTAACTGTGGGCAGAATGATTTGAAGCTTTCCCAGTGTTAATTCCCCTTTGCACCCCCATATTTTAATGTTACCAAGACTTGCTAATAAATGAAGCTGGTTGTGAAGTGGGTAAATTTTTTGTGGGCTGTTAGGGAAGTGTGTGTGTGTGTTTGAATTGCTTTTTTCTTCCTTGGTTGGTGCTTTTTTTTCCCCTCTGATGCCCCTCCAGATGATGTTTTTGAGGGTGAAAGCCTTCTCCTGTAGTGCTCTGCCCCGCAGATGTTGCTGTGCTATAGAGAAGCCTTGTCTCCTCTGAAACCCTTTGCTTTTTTGGGGGCTCAGCAGCCTCTCTCTTGCAGGTGCTTTGTGGTAAGCGAGGTGAGCACCATTTGGGAGGGAAGGAGGGTACACTGTGGCCTGCTGTCAGCTCCTCTTTCCCTCTTGCAGGAGGTGATGAGGTACAGAGCAGGAACAGCTCCTGTTGTCAGTGCTCTGCTGGGTGTCCTTGCTGGCCCTCGTCTGTGACAAGTCTTGGATGTGTGTCTTGGTACTGATAAATGGAGCAGGACCCATGGTCAGGGGGTTTTCATCCTGCCAGGACGTAGGCACAGTTCCAGCACTAAACACTGCACTGTGTTCAGATTAAAATTGCTGTTTGACTTCTCTACAGCAGTTCAGTGGCAGGCAGCTTGCTTTCAGATCTCATAACAAAAACAAGTAAGCAGGCTGGAAGCTCCTTGCAAGCTTCTCCTGTGGGATAAGGTGGGAAGGATAGTGCAGGGTGGAAGAATGTTTTATTTTTTTTCCTGAGCACCTGGCAGGTGCTCCAGAAGGACCCTTTTTGGCTTGTAACATTAGTGATTTGCTGGAAACTGTAGCCTCGATAAGCTGGTTTGCCAACTGTAGCAGTGCAGTGTGTAACTTTAAACTTTTTCTTACTTTGGGTTGCAACTTCTCTTTCATTGATTCTGCATTTGTGCTTGTGAGTGCAAAAGAGTGAGAGGAGGCAAACACTCACACCATCTCCAAAGGGGACATCTGTTCTCATTCAACTAGTGACTGTACGTGGATCTTATGTAAATCTACATGGAGCTGTGCAAGTTGGAGTGCTAAAATATGTAACAGCATCCTTAACACCAATCACCTTCTCCCACAGGAGTTTCATTGCAGAATTCAGCATGCAGAATTTATTAGGAGCTTAGCCTCAGGGATGTTTGGAGTAACAGCCAGGGAGCACCTGTCTGCTAGGGATAAAGTCAGAACACAAGCAGGTGGAGAGGTCAGTGACTGTGCAGAGGGTGAGTGTCACTGGTGAGAGCAGAAATGCTGAGCAGAGGAGAGTTAAGGGCAGTGCTCAGGGGCAGGGTGCTTGGTCCTCCTGGTCCTTCTTTACAGCCCATCCCTTTCCATCATGGGAAACATGGACAAGGACTGCTGGTAAATACATATTTGGTGTGCACGTATCCTGAGCAGAATGAGCTTGAAGTTTAGGGACCTGAGACTAGACAAATGTGGAGTTTGGGTTTTTTCCTGATAAAAGAACTGGACCAGGAGAGCTGTAGCTGTTGAGCTGCTCCACTTGACTTGTTCGTCTGTGAGAAAAGTCTGGGTGGAAGGCATAGAACAGGCTCTTCTTGGTAAAAACCTTCTTAAAAGCCCAAGTCTGAAGGAGGAGGGTGGCATTCTGAACAAGATATATGAGAGGAGTTGGTGCTGTTTTCATGACTTTTGGAGGTACACAGTAGTGCTGTGAGGGGTTTTGTATTTGGCACTTGCTGTGTCTGTGTGTGTATGAATGGCTGCATACATCGTTTTGGTTTTGTCCACTGTGAAATTGAGCATTAGGCATGTGAGCTTGCAGCATTTTACATAAAAGCAGCACTGTGTGACTTACACACATAAATATATTTAATGAAGATGTAGGAGGAAGCCTCCTCTGCATTTTTTTTTTCCCTATTGGTTTACAATATGTGAAAATACAACTCTCTCTTCCGTCTCACTGGGAGCTTTTTTTGTAAATAAGGTGAAATATGTACTATTTTAGTACACTAAGTTTTCTGTAAACTTGTTTATTTTTCATTATACATGTCTTACAGTAATGCCTGGGTGTTTACAGATATAATTAGAACCCAGTAGTCTAAAGCACATGCACAAAGAATAATACCTCCTTGAAGAAAAGCTTTTTGCTTTAGATAAGCACAGTAGGCAGAGTGAGAAGGGTTGTGGTGAGATGACTTGGCCAAGGCCCTGCAGCAGGTGAGCAATGGGCAGATGTGGAAGTAAAATCCCAGCCCCAGGCTCCAGAGCTGCTGCTGATCCTTTCTGGAAGCACTTCTTCCCACTTCTCATTCTAGAGTGGCCTCTAGTTTTCCCACACATAAAAAAAAAAAAAAAAAAAAAAAAAAAAAAAAAAAAAAAAAAAAAAAAAAAAGCATTCATAGGGTAAACTTGTGTCACCTTTTCCATAAGAAAATATTTTATTTCCTGATTTTTATAAGGCAGATTAAGATGAGGCCAATTTGGCCATGTGACTGCTGGGCTCTTTATACTGAGAGTACAGCTCCTTGAAGCTCAACTTGAAATGTATTGTTTTCTGCAGAAGTGTATAGGAGACAAAGAAGTAATCTAAAGCTTTCTTATCACTTTCATCGTGGAGTGGGTCGGTTTTATAATGTCTTACAGCCCCAATTAAAGCAACTTCCTTTAAATAGGAAATTACCATTAACTTTACAAGATACAACTTTACTGGTTGCTTATTATTAATAAAAGCTTTATATGGTAGCCTACTTCTCTTCTGTAAGTGAAACTGGAAGGTACAGGGAATAAAATAATTGGATCAATCAATAAATTAAGAACATGCCCTTTAAGCTACCCATTAAACCGCTTATTTTGTATTGTTAAAGTTAAATGGGTCAGCTAATTTCCTGATACATATGAGTGGCTCTTTGGTTCTTGGGTACTGGACATATGAGTAGGAAAAAAATATTATTTAAATTCATCAGTGTATTTATTATAGTTTATATGATACTCTTTGATAAAGTTATCATTTTGAGCTTGCTACCAGCAGGAAAAAGCTTATAGGGTATTTTACTCAGCTTTTCTGTTGGGAGGAAGAAGATGTTTTCTAGAGTAATTATACTTGCTGGAAATAGAGAAGATCTGTAATGTTCTGTGCATAATCTGTTGAGCCTGTTTTGCATCTCAATTACCAAATAGGGTAACCTGTATGATTTTTAGCTGGAAAGAAAAATCCTGCACAACAGCTATTTGAAACTCCGATTTAGAACTGTTGGGGTCTTTTGCCTTATAATTAAGTTAGCTTGAAGTTTGCCCATTCACTACCCAAAAGGGGGAGAGATATTTTAGTCAATAGGTTATTGTAACATTCTTAATTCATTCTTATTTGCAGAGCTGAAACTCACCCAAAAGGGGCTGAGATATTTGCAATATTGTAACTTTCAGGTGCTTCCTTTTAACTACAATTCTGACAATTTGTGTTAAAATGTGCTGTATTTTTTCATGGTCCATTTTGACCTATCAGTGAATACTTATTCAGTATTCTAAGGGAAATGATCACTTTATGTTTCCTAGAGTTATAGTTTTCACTGCCCAGAGCTACTGGACAGTTTGATTTCTCCCATTGTAACACTCCACCAAACATGGAAGGAGTTAAAAAGAAAATTGAAATTGTGTTATGCAGTGCAAAATGTACATAATTTCTGCAATGGGTTTTTTCTTTTTTGCTTGTTTTGTGGTTGGCTTTTTTTGTTTGTTTGTTTGCAGGGAGGGGGGAAGGCAATAGTGTGTAGTTGTTGTGTTTTATTTTATTGCACTCCTCCAATTTAATTAAAAACCACCAATGAAGTGTGGTGTTCATGCTCCCTGGGCCTGCAAAGATGATGGTCATTATTTTTCAGGCCTCATTAGGGCACAAGTTCTACAGTGGATTTATCAGAGCTCTGCAGATGTCCCAGAAAACAGGGCTTCAAGGAGTGGATGTGCTACTTCAAATACTTTTCCTTCCTTCCCTCAAAACTGCTTTGATCTTACATTAAGTTTTTGCAGAGGTGAAGTCATACTTTATTTTCTAATGAAAAGCAGATGAGTGACATTAAAAAAAAAGGAAGAAAGGAAAAAAGCTGAAGATAGTCAAAGAAAGGATTGAATGAACAAAATGCTGTGGAACATTTAAAACAACTCAGCAATTTAAGCCACTGAGGAATGCACATTGCATATTCACTGCAAAATACTTGCACTGTCAACATCTACAATAAAAGTTTTAAAGAGGACCTTTTTAGGTTCTGTTTTGCCTTGGTTAAGAGAACATTAATGCTGATTCTGGTGTTTTATTGAGGTTAACCAAAAAACCCCACCCTAGTGGTTGGTTGGTTAAGGTCTCAAGAATAATTCGAACAATACCAATTAACAGCTGTTGCAAAAAGATCTGGAGAGGAAATACCAACAAGAGCAGAAAAAAATTTGTCATCAAGCATGCTGGTTTTGTTCTTCTGTGGGTGGGTTGATATTTATTTTTGTCAGTTTAACTGAGCTGTTATCACGATTCGTGCATCTGTTTGCATCTTTGCTGTTAATTATGGTGCAACACTAAAGTTTGCATAGTTACTCACTGTTTATAGTTTTTTTGGCTTGATAGTAAACATTGTTTGGTGAGCTTCTGTGACATACTTCTTCCACTCAGAGGAAAAAAATCTCAAAGAGCTTGTGCCTATTTTTAAGAGGGAGTTCTGGATATGCTTCATTGTGGCCTGATTTAAGGCAATAAATAATAAGCATGGTGATATGTCAGTAATTTACAGTGCTGAACATTTGTCCAGACAGCTGCATGGGAAGGGTCAAATCTTACTTCCCTAAAATAATATTCAATCTTTTTTTTTTTTGTTTGACAACCCCTTCACAATTGTTTCTTGCGTTTTCTTTGTCAAGAATCTCATTTTCAGACTTTTTTTGGTTGACAGTTTCTGTAGCTTTATGTTAAATGCAAAAACTTTCATGGCAACATTGCCTTTCTCACAAAACAAATGTGTATAGTTTATTTGGCATTGGTTTTGCACTGGGAAGCTAGTTGAAAATAAGGGGTTTGTGTCATCTTCCAGATGTCCAGAGTCCTTGCAGTGGGGCAGTCTGTGCTTCACAGGTATCCCTCAGTCTCTGATCCCTCAAATCCCTTTAGCTTGGAGGGCCTGTAGGGCTGGATGAAAACACAACTGGCTCAATGCCTGTGAAACTGCAAGAGACGGCTTCTGCCATAAAATTACACTTCACTTCTCTGCCAATCACATTACTCACAGAAAACACGATAGGAAAAGAACATAAACTTCACCATAAATCTTCTCAGATTGCATTTTATGAGACTTAGAAAAAGAATTTGTTTTCATCTTCCCCTCATTTCATCCTGAAGCCTCTCTGATTTCACTTTATAAATGCACGGGTTGGCAGGCAGTCTGCACCCTCTCAGTGAGTTTGGAGAGCCAGGAGGTTCAGGCCATGTAGGTAGTCCCTTTTTCGAGGGAAATAATGCAGAGATGGTTTTGCTGGGTCCTTGTAGGTGGATTTCTGAGTCACCCCGGTGCCTACAGAAAATGCTGCTCAGCGCCCTTGGTGCCTGCCCGACTGCCCCGGGACAGGCAGAGGCCGTGGCACCCAGGGCCAGGAGCCCAGCTGGGTAAATGCTTAAGCCTCAGAGATGGTAAAAACATCATGTGGTGCTCAGCAAACTGCAGGCAGCAGTTTTCTTGGTTCTCAGGTTACTGGATATTGAAATGAGTTTAAAAGAACAATTTACCAGCCATTTGCAAAGCTGTCAGTGCTAGGAGCTGTCAAGCTGTGATCCTTTCTGCTTCTCCTGCGTTCTTCTTCCTTAGGTAGGATGGGATTTGGAAACTTAAAAGGAAAATGAAATAGGTTCCTGAAATAGATCACACTAAATGCATGCAGAATCAGTTTTGAAAAATGATACATTAGTGCTGCATATATTACCATTATAATTTTTCCTACTAAGATTGTTTCAGCCATAAATATTATGCAGCAATTGGCATACTTTCCTCACTGAGGTCTCGGCAGTGCGATTTCATGAGTATCTTTTTACAACCCGGTGCACAGATATCACTGAAGAGTAGAAAAGCAAGCTTTCTTTCCAATTAGATCTTCAAATAAGAGTACTAATGATGTTAGAATAACCAAGACCTTTTGGATGTGCAGAAGAAAATCCCCACCTGTAAAGCTGCTCTTTGGATAACTGGAATTGGTACTTTGATCTTCTGAATGATTTGAGACACGATTACCAAAGTCACAACCTCTCCCTTCATGGTCTTCCCTTTTAGCTGCATTCTCTTGGTGGTTGTTTCACATGCAGTGAGCATAAGCAAACTTCCTAGGGAAAGCAGCAGGTTGCAGCGGAAATGCCACTGTCTTTGGCATCTGTTGCTTTTGTGGCCAAGCATTCTTTGCCTTAAACAGCCTTCTCCAATAGTGCATTTATTGCTTGGTTATTTCAGCATTAGTTAGCCCTGCCTGAGTTGACCTGGGCTTGGTTTCAGCTGTGTGAGATTCCTTGGTGCCAGTGTAGCTGATGAGGCAGTGACAAACATGCTGCCTGCTGGATAACCCGTTTAAATAATTAAATCTGTCTCGGTGGCAGTGATAAAAACGTGAGCAAGCTCCCGGTACTAAGCGATTTCAGCTTTTATTATAAGAAAAAGAAAGGCCTAAGGCATGGGGGCCCACGGGCAAGCAGGAGTGGTCCCGTCGAGGATGCTGCGGTGCTGGCGCTGGGTCTTCTTTTCAGCAGTGATGTCCCCGGTGGAGCGGCACACGTTCAGTGGGTCAGATGCCCCTTTTTAACCTGTCTTTTGTCCCTTTGGATTGGTTTCTTTTTCGATCCTTCATTTGCATGAAGGTTTAAGGTTCTTGATTGGCCCATGACAATTCTGTCCAGGCTGGCTCGTTTTGCTTGGGGGTGGTGCACTTCGGTGTATGATGGTACGTGGAGTACTATACTTCTTAAAAGTACCCTTTTAACCCCTTTTACAATATAATAACCAAACTAACAGAACATCTTAATGATCTATCAACGATTTTACAGCAGTTTCTAACCTATTTTTAACAGCAGGATCTGCAAATGTTGGTTTACAACATTTGAATGCTTTTTTCAGTAGAGTAAATATTTGAATGCTTTTTTCAGTAGAGTGAGGGCTGTCTGCAAAGGAGCTAGGCAGGGTTGGTTATTCTGTGTTAATCTCTCTGTTTGGGACTCTATTCTGTTTCTGATAATTTCCAGAAAAGAAGGAAATAAGTAATGTGGTATATAAAAATGCAAACGAACCAACAGCAAAACTCCCCAAGTCCCCTCTTTTCATCCTCCCCCTCCAAAAAAAATAAAAATTATTGTTTTTGAAATAACACAGTTCCAGCAAATTCCTGTGTTCTGTGGCGTTGATCGATATCCCTTTGCTTTGATTTCAGGCCGAGGAATCCTGTAAATGCAATGGCTGGAAGAACCCGAACCCGCCTCCCACGCCGCCGCGGGCCGAGCTGCAGCAGGCGGCGGTCAGCCTGGCCGAGCCCTGCCGCAGCTGCAGCCACGCGCTGGGTGAGCTTCTTCCTCCTCTCCTCTTCCTCCTCTCCTCCTCCTCCTCCTTCTTCTCCTTGTGCTCCAGGCACCTGAGCCCCAACATTTCACGTCAAGGCCTAGAAATGGGAGTCACGATTAGGTGTAAATGTCAATAGCTTCGATTGGAATATGTTTAATATTTAAAAGATATGTTTAATGTGGAAATAATCCTAAAATTAGTTTTAAAGAAATCTAGCTAAGGTGCAACTTCTAACAGCACCGACATTCAAACCTGTTAATGTGCAAGAGTATCATTAAGCTACTCGTAACAATTTTTATACTTTGTGTTACACATGCCTTAGCCTTACATAGCTCTATCTGCCTTCATTACAAGGTGAATGACTCTCTCTGTAGACTGTATTATGTTTCCTTACTTTAGAACAAGTATAAAATATTCTTGAGCATCACTAAAACAGTTAATCCTACCTGCAAAAAGAACTGTGTCTTTTCTGAGTCACAGAAAATAAAACTAGGTTTGTACATCTTAGCATGGTCTGAATTATTGTGCAGGCAGCTTGCATGTCTTGGAAGCAACTGCTCAAAATCCACTGTTAAATGCTGTTGTGGTTTTTGGTTTTGTTTTTCAGACTTAGAATAAATAATGATTTGTTACCCACACAGCCTGAAAAACAGCGCTGAATCGCTGTATTATTATTTTAAGAATTTATACTTATCCAAAATAAAAGCTGATGGCTGCTTCTGTATATATATCAGTCACAAATCAGTTTGAGTTGGAAGGGACCTTTTAAAGATGATCTAGTCCAGCCCCCCTAGAGTCAGCAGGGATACTTTCTGTTAGATCACATTGCTCTGAGCCCCAACCAGCTCTAACTTGGATGTTTCCAGGGACGGGGCATCCATCACCTCTCTGGGCAACTTGTTCTGGTATTCCACCTCCCTCAAAGTAAAAAACCATTTCTGAAATCTAATCTGAACCACTCTAAAGCCACCACCCCTTGTGCTGTCACTACATGTCCTTGAAAAAGTCCCCCTTTGGCTTTCCTGGGGCCACCTTTGGGTCCTGGAAGCTGCTTTAAGATCTCCCTGGAGCCTTCTCCAGTCTGAACAACCCCACACTCTCAGCCTGACTTCATCGAAGAGGTGCTCCAGCCCTCAGATCACCTTCATTGCCCCCCTCTCAACTTGCTCCATCATAGATCCATGTCCTTCTTGGCAAATACAGAATAAAAATTCAGCTAAAATAAAATTCAGAACTAATTCAAAAGAAGCACTTACTATTTAATTATTGTTGCTGCCCAGAACTTAGGACAATAAAATGGAAAAAAAAAAGAAATTTAAAAAACCCTTCACAATAGATAATTTATTATTTTACTTTAGAAAAAGATATTGCCCTTTGAATAGAATACTTTTTTTTTTTATTATTTCATGGGATTTATTTCTATTTCTTCCCTCCTCTTTTTATGGTCTCATTATATGTCATTTATTTCTAGGCTTTTCAGCAGGATTTTTTCCTGGTATTTCAAATATCTGGGTTTGCTTGCAAGAGAAGATTAACAAATGCATAGTATCACAGAAAATTCAGTCACTTTAGCCAAGTTAGTTTCAATTTTTCATCACACAGCTTCTCTGTGCTGCTTCTGTTTGTGCAGTTAGGGTGGCTTGTGTTACCTGTCCCTTTCAGTCCCGGCCTTTGAAGAAAGAGCTATTTCTTTCTTTCTTTTTTTTTTTTTAACTTGCAAGATGTGCCTGCCAGTTCTCTGTTCTTCAGCAGAATTTATGGATGCTTTGTATTTTGTAGAAAAAGCTCAGCTCTTCTAAAAGCTGGGCCTGGTTTTGGTCTATTAAATAATATTAAATCATTCTTTAGCCAGGGAACCAGGGAAAACCAGAACTGTAAAACCAGCAAAAGTATTCTATGAAGAAACTGTATTTTTATTTACTGTTTACTGTATTTTTTTAGAAAATACTTCTTCTGACTGCAGCTAATGAGGAAGATGTTTAATTTAAAATAACTCAAATGAGTTGCTCTGTGCTTCCTCATACTACTGGAACAATATGTCTTTCACCTGTGTTTTCCAAGATAATTTTCCTATTCATCTCTTCTAAATTAGTGTATTTCTGCTGAATACCTTTAAAACCAGATTTACCACAAGGTGTGTGGGCTTCACATTAGCTGTGCTGCTTTTTCCTCTCAGAAAGCCATTGAAGTAGCAATATAGGTGTATGCTGCTTAAAGCTGTACATGATGTAAAAATGGAGGATTTTTTTTTTCCTTTTTTTTTTCTCTGAATTTATTTATTTCATCCAGAGGTGAATTCAATCCTACATACTATCTTGCTTGAGATGTCTCTTTTTAGGGATGTTGTTTTATCTTCAAGCCAGTGCAGCTTTTGGTGCATAAATCAATTTGATTGTGTGTATTATTGTCTACTTATCCACAACATATATATTCATCCTTTTGGTGCTCAGCCCCACAGTTTGACTCAGTGTGGTTGTTTTAATGAATATTTCTTTTATTTGGGTGATATATTTTCTAACACTGTGGCTGGATTAGATGCTGGGACAAGTCACTGTCCACCAGCCACAAGACCAGGTGTTGCATGGTCAGAGACTCTTTTCTGTTTGATTGTTTCTCCTGTGTTGCAGGGTGCATTTGTTAATTGGCAAATGCTGTCAGTCTTGAATCACTTTTAAAACTAGATAATTAATGTGCTAATACACCATATATACATTCAGTCTCTTTTTTTCCCCCATCACTGCCTTTGGTTCCTGATGTTGTTGGTTTGTCTGGGCCTGGATTGAAGGCACTTGAGACAGTAGTTCATATTTGGACTCAAGTGTTTATTATTTCTTATCAGTAAAACAGTCTCACTGCTGTGAGTTCAGCAACTTTTCCTTAGAAGGCACAAAATGGCTAACTATCTCTTGATCCAAGGTCTTTTAAGACTAAACTATCCAATTAAGAACTGACACCTAGATTATTTTCCCTTTTAACCCAATAACTGATCCCAAAGAGGCTGCAATGCGGACTTTTCTGCCCAATTACAAAATGCCACCCAAACCCGTGAAGGAGAAGGAAGAAGAAGCATGAAGAAGAAACCCAGGACAGCACCCTGTGCCCTCCATCTTGCTTCTATCCACAACATACTAAAAATCCCAAAACCTAAATTTTTCACCAAGTGATACACCTACACTACTCTCTATAATCTATTTCACACTTTTGTGGGTTCTAGTCGATCTTGAAGTCTAGGAAACTTTCTCCATGAATGAGGGTCAAAGTCAGTGCTCCCCTGGGGGTCAGGGCACTCCAGAGCAGACAGAGAAATATTCCCAGTGCCCTGGGTTTCCACGTGCTGTGCACCTTCACACAGCATATTTGGGTATTTCTTGGTTGGAGTGTTTTAAGATAGGCTGGACACATTCCTTGTTAATCTGTGTTTTCACTGTTCCTAATTTGTGCACTCCAGTGCTTGCTTGCTGAAGTTGCAGGTCTTCCTGTCGCTGAGCCTTGTTCTTTCTGCTTGCTTTTCTGTGCATGCCCTAGTGACCTATACATGAGATATTTAAATTTTTTTTAGGCATAACAGCAACTGAGGAAAGGTGTACCACTTGGGCAGTGCACGTGATTGGGACTTGTAACTCTAGTCAAGAGTGATGCAGTATTTGATGTCAGTGTACCAAAGCTTTAATTTTAATAAACCACTTACTAACAGCCACAGAGTTTGGGAATGGGCAGTGAACATCTGAATAAAGATAGTTTGTTGGCCTGGTGTATAAACATTAGTGTCCCTTTGGCAAATACGTGCTGGCAACACACTTAACTTTTAGATTCACAGAATAGGTAATAATTTTCTAGTTTAATGAAATGTTTAAACACCACTAAGTAGTCAAGGTTCAGTATTGTTATGGAAACTGCATAGAAATGGCTTCTTATGCTGATGTTTTATTCATTTGTTGAAGGCAAGGTTTCTTTGGTATGTTATCAGTTTCTAATGCAAAGCTCTTCTAGAAGGATATTTATTACTTGCAAATGATCAAGACAAACTGCTGGGAATATTAACCCTTCATACCTGTCTTAAGGACAGAGGTTAAATGATTTTATTCTGCCCAGAATATTTATCCTCAAAGGAAGCTTATGATGGCCATGTGACTAAGACACTATACTATAAATTTTCATTTAAGTGGAAACAGTTGCTGTCATATTTTTAAAGTTCTGCATTACAGTGTACTTTGTACTTGAAGCCAAATAAAGATATTGAATTTAAACCTTTTGGTATCATACTAAACTTCTCAAAACAAACCATCTTTGCTGCGTGGCCAATAAATGCATTTTCAAGTTAAGTGTTATTTTTCCTCACCAGCTTCCTAACTAAGGAGTCAGATTTCCATTGAAAAAATATGTTAATCTTAAGAAGTAAATATAGATACAATTTACTATAATATAAAAAGCTAATATGCCCAAACTTAAAAGTATTTTTCTCCTTCTTTGTAAGGATATTTTCTTGTACTTTCAGAGGAAAGGATAAGCATACCATCTACATTGGCCTGGAGTCAGCTAAGATCGTTGCTTTTTGTAATGCAAATATCTTCTTTCTGGGAGTTGACTTTTTGTTTTACACTGCCTTCCTTCTTCGTGGGGCCAGTTGTTCAAAGGAGCTCGAAATGAGTGTCCCATTTTACAGGGAGAAACCTCAAGCTTTTGAAAATTACAGATGTGGAACTATATTTACCTTTGGAGATGATAAAAGAATGCAATGAGTTTGTCACTTGGAAATGAACAAATGAGCATGTACAGTCTGCAAAATCTCTGTTAATATAGTGTGCACAAAGCACAGTTTGATCTTACATGATATGAAAGCAAGGGACTTAGCCAAAAATGCCCAGTTTAAAACAAAAAGACATTTTTTGGAACTGGGTTTTTTCATTCTTCCTGAAATAAGGTGCTGCTTACATCTGGATGACATAATTTATGGAAATTCTGGATTTATTTTCTTAAGTCAAGAAACCTTGTCTCAAATCCATAGCTCTAGGTTAAAAATGTGTGTAGTTATATAGTGCAACATATTCATACAAGCAGGACTTGTGTAGTCAGCCTGAAGTGTTAACAGATGATGTGATTCCAGGCAGCTGCCATTCCTCTGCTGTGGAAGTTGCCACCCCTGGTCAACCTTTACAAACTGCTGTGATGTGACACAGGTTTCAGTTACCTCTGATAAGATGGGTTCTGTTAAAGTGGGTTATTACAGGATCAGTGCCTTTACAGTTAAGGCTTAGTTGGAGATCTCCTGGGTTATACTTGTACTATGGGTCCTCTCAGTAGCCTTTTACAAGTTTGGGTTCTCATTTTGTTTTAGCTGCTCATGTTTCTCACCTGGAGAATGTGTCTGAAGAAGAAATGAACAGGCTCCTGGGGATTGTATTGGATGTGGAATATCTGTTCACCTGTGTCCACAAAGAAGAAGATGCAGACACCAAGCAAGTTTATTTCTACCTGTTCAAAGTAAGCTGAACTTGTGGGGTATCTTCTCAGATTTTTCACTTTCTCACACAGAAGCCAATCTCATTGCCACGCAGGCATGCATTGACTTTATCTGCCAAGACAGTTTTTTCTAGGATGATTCTCTACTGAGTAATTGTGGGCTGGATGGTCTGGTACTTGCAATGTACTGATTCTTACTCCAAAAAGCCATCCAGATGATTGAGGAACTGACCCTGAATCCCATGTATAAACTGCAGCCTCCTTCACTGACATACCAGGAAGAGTCAGTAGACATGAATGGTAACTAGGCTGCCTGCATTTCCTCAGAGGAGCCTCTTGTACGCATTTCAGAGAAGGTGATTTCACAGGGAAGTTTAGTAATTACAAATTCAGGTGATTAAACAAGCAGATATATATATATATATATATATATGTATGTATGTATATAGTCAGGAGAATTCCAACACTGCTCACAGTGCCCTTGTGACTTGTGCCCTTGTGACTTCCATTGACTCTCTGTATGAAAATATACTAACTTTTAAAAATTTGTGTGTTTTTAACAGCTTTTGAGGAAGTGCATTTTACAGATGGGAAAACCTGTAGTAGAAGGATCTTTGGAAAGTCCCCCATTTGAGAAACCTAGCATTGAACAGGTAAAGAGTCAAAATGTGGGTTTTGTTAGTGTGTGGTGGGTTTTTTTGTTGTTGTTTATTTATGTATTTTTAAATTTTATTTTGGTAGGGGCTTAGAGGCTTTGTTTGTTTTGAGATTTTTTTGTGGTTTGTTTTTCTTTTTGTAAATGTAAGCACTGGTTTTGAAAACATGGCATTTTTTAAGCACTTTGCAGATGTTTCTGTGTTCTGCTCAGGACCAAATAGGGGGCTATAGGAGATTGCTCTTGGTTCTCCTTTTAGTGTTTGTACAATAGTTACATTATTTGTATTCTATTTCTCATCATTGGTCTTAGGCTTTAATGAAACTGACTTTTTTTTGTGGGTTTAGAGAATTAACTTGAAATGCTACTTTTGTGTGGGCAGTTCTAATCCTTCTTTGTTTCAAG
The DNA here is from genome assembly GCF_023055355.1 of Agelaius tricolor. Taxonomy (NCBI): domain Eukaryota; kingdom Metazoa; phylum Chordata; class Aves; order Passeriformes; family Icteridae; genus Agelaius; species Agelaius tricolor. Next base: position 35,297,919 of record NW_027269266.1, read on the forward strand.
TGATGAAAAATGCTGTTGAAGTTTTGAAATACAATATTAAAATGAAGCTTGCCTTCTGTATATCAAGAAAAATGTTACAGTCCAATTCAGTGAGATCATAGCCTTCTCTTTCAAAGGGTACACAAGAAAAAAACAAAGCTGAAACCAAAGAACAATTGAGGCTTTTGTTACTCTCAGTAGATAAAGACCATATGACAAATTCAGTTTTTGGTTAAGCAAGCTCCTAAGTATGCACTCCTGGCAGAGAAGTGGGCCCATGAACTCCAGTGAGACTGTGCAGAGGCTCACATACCTCGCTGAAACAGGAGCTCCATTTTTTCCCATCCCTGGATGAATGGATGTTCTATTGTTAAGCAGGATAATTTAAATGTGAAGGCTGTTACTTGTTGTAATTATTTCTTTGCAGCTCTCATTTCTTATCGTGTAGGAAGATCAAACCACTTTATTGCAGAATTTCTGAGAAGACTTCACTCTAATTTCTCCTTTAGTTTGACTATAAACAAAAAATGTGTATGTAATCCCCCATAGCTCCTAATCCTTAAAATACACTATTAAAAAGGTTTTGTACAATGCAATTTTTTGTCAATTTCATCATAATGTTCAAGATGCTTAAGAAAATAAAGCATAGAGATTAAAGGATAATTCTTGTTACATCTTACTTTGAAATCATTTTCGCTTTAAAAAAGACCAGTATTTTCAATTCTGTTTTTGGCAGCTCAGCCACTCAATCAAACAAAATTATTTGCTAAGCCCCAGTATTATAATGGGTTTATAAAATATATGTGTTACAGCACTTTTAGTCACTCATCTTAATCATCTTCAGTAGATTTTTCTTCAAACTGGACAGTGTCCAAAGTGCAATGAGGAGACATGATTGTGAAGTATTAAGACTTCTTGAAGAAATATGGTTTGCAGACATAAACTTAAGTAGAAGTCCATAAGCCCTTATCCATTATTGAAAAGTAGCTGGTGAGTTTTGAGGATGATAGTTGATTTATGTATAGATTAAAGCCTACCAGAGCTTTCTCTGTTCACTGACTTCGAGAAGGACAGAAAAAAGGAATTTCTTCTTCTTTTCCTTTCCATCAGCTGCTGAGAGCAGGTTGAAAATACCTGGATGTACCTCCTGCTGTGTACACAGGTACCAGCCTGTGGCATCTGCATGAGTAGCTAAGCAAGGAGCTCATGGTCTCCAATATTTCTTTTCTTTCCCATGCAATGCAAGTTCACGATAAACATAAAGTGAGGAATGTTTGAGGATGCTTCTGTAAAATTTATGGCTAAATTATTAAATGGAGTTTGTTTTTTTTTTACTTTTTCAGGGTGTGAATAATTTTGTGCAGTACAAATTTAGCCACTTACCCTCGAAGGAAAGGCAGACAATAGTGGAACTGGCTAAAATGTTTCTGAACCGCATTAACTACTGGCACCTGGAGACACCTTCTCAGAGAAGACTGAGATCACCCAATGATGATATTGCAGGGTATAAAGTGAATTATACCAGGTAATGCTGCTTCTGCTTGTTGGGAGACTTCCTTACAAATAGGGCATGTACAAACTTCAGGAATACACCAGTATCTTTATGCCATAGACGGACCTTGTGCATTCTTGCAGCCATGGATTTAACATGACAACCTAAGGGTTTTAGTGAGACTATATCAGTTTCACTTGCATCCTTGGGTCTTGAAAGATATGCTCTTATCTCTAGAGCCTCTTACTCTACTTGGAAAGAAGAGGCTGGAACACTTGGACAGAGTGTTCCAGCCTCTACTCTCCAAGAATGGGGAGTAGAGGCTGGAACATTTGTATCTAACAATGCTTCTGCAAGGTCTGTGTTTGTGAAGTGCTCTCGGTCTTAACATTTGAGCCTCGTGTAAGTTCCCTATTTATTATTCAACTTAAAAAAGAAAAAGAGAAAAGATAACATTTAGTATTGTAAAGCATCACTGTTTGAAACCAAATCACAGAGGAGTTGAAAAATCAAACTAATTTTGCAAGTGCTTGAATGCTAAATGAGGAACAGATATTACTAGGTTCCTTAAAATTATAGTTCTTGTTATGACCATTTAATGCATTGTTAGAATTTAAAGGAATAACTGAGTCACTGGAGGATGAAGAGCTAGGATAAAAAGACATGTCTCTATTTATTTTCTTTTTCTCAGAGGAGTAGTGCAGTGCCTTTTTCAGTGAGCAGTTCAGTGAGAGCAGTTCAGGGTCCTGCAGGTCAGGCAGCAGGTAGTTAACCTGTGTCAGCACACTGTTCCCAGGAGTGCCCCGGGTGGCCCAGGGTGAGCACCACCTTCTGGCTGCTTTCCTGGTGGCCTTTCCTCTCACACACCTCCTCTCCATGGAGAGCAGCAGCACACCTGCTGTGAGTTGAGACTCTGGCTGGTGACAGAGCAGTCTGTGCTGTGTCTGACCCAGATGTCCTGTCACCATAAAGGACACTTGTAATCCATGGTGCTCCTAAGACCATGTTTGGTGGGTGTTTGACCTCCATTTGTTTTCATAAGTGGTGTCAGCCAGGGGTAGTAGGAGTTAATTTTTATTAGGACTCTATAGCTATTTGGTTCTGGTTGGTGGCTTTTTGTTGTTAATTATTTTGTCACTTGTGTTTTCTCAAACTATCCCGCCCACAGCCCCTAAGGTCCCCCCATGACCCAAAGTGCTCTTCCCACCAAATCTCACTTGTTATTGTGAGCTTCTCTTCTCTGTGTTGTCTGAGGCATTGCTCAGGGTGCTGCTGGGCACCATGGGCACACCTGAATTTTTGCAGTCACCGATTTCATTTGAGAACCTGAGGATTTGAATGAAACTGTATCAGAGTTTCACATGCATTCTTGTGTTTTGAGAGCTGTGCTTTATCAGCCAAGAACAGGGAGTAGAAGTCTGTGAACAGCTCTATCTCACAAGTCTTTTGCAACACATGTTTGCAAAGATTAAGGCACAAGAGTTTGGGAGAACATTTCGAGACAGGCTGTACTTTGGGTCTGGATGAGGAAATGTGTGCAAGATCCAGCACAGTATGTTTGCATCCAATTCCTAATATTTTCTTTTCATTGCTGGAGCTTTCATAGTGGTTGTGGTCTGATTCTGCTAAAGCTCCAGATTCCAATGACTGTTCACTTACACAGATATCAAAATCTTGTTTATAGAATTAACAGATATTGTGATGTACATTGGCAGTGTGCTCCTGAGTTATCTCTTTGGTACCATAATTTCTTTTCTTAGAAAAGAAACATGACATGCTGTAATTTTCCTCAATGCAAAGTTTATTATGGATGGAGAGACTGGTAATGAAAGAGTAACAAGGCAGGGTATGATGGGAAGAAGCCAACTGGTGGAAGACCAGGGCAGGAATCCAGCTGGATTGGGATGGAGCTAGTTACAAGTGTCACCCATTTGGCCCCTATGTGGGGAAAGGTAAAAGTTTAGAGGGTAAAACAGGCTGTGCTGAGGGTCTTTGGAGTCAGAGGCAGGAGATGTGTGAGGGTGAATGGATGAGCTGTGGGGAGAATCCCTGACATACCCATGAATTGTCTGTAATCTATGATTATTGTCTGGAACAAGACTACTTTGTGTAACTAGACTGCAGGGAAAAATAATATATGGAAACTTAAAAGTACTTGGTTGTCATTTCTGTAAAAACTGGGCAATATAAATGCTGCTCAACTCTGTCCAGCCTTGTAGTGGAACTGATTTATACAGTCATATAGCTCTCAGCTGCATTATAAATGATGTGGCTAGTGGTTTTACTGCATTAAGTCATATGTTAGATGGTGATAAGTATCTGGCTTTTTCCTCTTTACAGGTGGCTTTGTTACTGCAATGTCCCTCAGTTTTGTGACAGTCTACCTCGGTATGAAACCACCCAGGTTTTTGGTAGGACGTTGCTTCGCTCTGTTTTTACTGTAATGAGACGACAACTGCTGGAGCAGGCCAGGCAAGAAAAAGACAAGCTTCCTCAAGAAAAACGAACACTAATCCTCACTCATTTTCCAAAGTAAGGGGTCACAATGTGCCTGCATTCACAGTTAACCAGCAACTTCATTGTGGAAAGGGAGAAATTACCTGCAGCTTAAAATAATTTATCTTTTTATTCAGTAGCAACTAGATACTGCAGCTTTCTTTACTGCCATAACTTAGATTAGTGTATTTTATGTACACAACTGCTTGCTTTGTTTTGTCCTAGGATTATTCATATTGCTGGGGGATTGTACTGGTTTCCTGTTAGCAGGTATTGTAGGTCAATTACTTTCTTTTTCTGTAGTCCTTGGAAACAATGGACCTCCAAAAACATTCTCACATCTGCTTTGGTGATGGAACACTAAAAAAGGGGCAGTGTTGAACAGAGTTTATAATAATTTCAGTTTAATTCAGCATTGTAATAGTAAACAAAGTAGTCACCCTACCCCCAGAAGAGATGGGGTTATTAGAGAGGAGTCAGTATAAAACTACATCATTGAATTCTAAACTCATAAATTTCATAGTGAGTATCTTTTCCAGTACTGGAATGTTGATGACAATCTCTTACAATAAAACAGCAATAATTATCAATAGAGGTATTGAAACATACATATTGCTCAACTTTGACAGTCATTAATTTCAAACATTTTACTGGTGGTAAAGAGGGGTAGTGATGATGACAGGATCATTCATTGTAATGAATTCCTGTTAAAATAGTGTATCACTTTAAATATATCCTTATTTTACAAGGGTAGGTTGGTTCTCCAAGTCATACTTTAAAAGCCTGTCCCTCCTAACAACAAATGAACTGAACCTACAGAAGACTGGTGGCACTGATGCTATCTATGAAAGCTACTGTGTTGGGCCAGAAGATGAGCTCAGGGGAATGAAGAACAACATGAACTTTCCTAAGCTGAGTAGAGCCAGGATTTGTTGCTCCTCCTATAATTAATAACTTATTTTACCACTTTGAAAAATGTACAGTATCTTTGGGGTAGAGTGGATACAGGCCCTGAAACAGATATAGAAAAGGACTTGACATCCCATTGATGCAAGGAGCAGATTTGTGGAGGAAGCAGTTGTGCATATGCCCCTGTTTCCACTGCCTTTTAAAGCCTTTTGCAGTAATTTGAAAAGCATTATTATTCACTGCAATTCCTTTTGATATTCTGCTGGGGGAAAAAAGACAAGTACTGTTTGCAGATGATCTGTGGGAAGTATGAATAACGTTTTAAATCTTTCATGGGCTGTACTTATCTGAAGCATTTGTCTTTCCTCTGGCATTGTTCTGAGTGAGCCCTGCAGAGGACCTGTGTCTCAGAGCATGGAGCCTGGCATTGGCACAGGGCTCTCCTCTGCCCTGTGTCTCCTTTTGGGCAAAAGGAGCACCCAGGGGTTGTGTCTGTGCATACCTAGGAAGGAGTGGCTAATGGGGCTGAAGGCAGAGCCTCTGTGCTGCCTGGAAACGGAGCTTTGGCTAAAGTTGAATTTGTCCTTCTGCTCTTTCATAGATGGTCAGGTCACTGTTACAAACTTTTTAGCCATTATCAGCTGTACAGAGAGCAGCAAACCCTGCACATTGCTTAGGTATGGCTGTCCTATATGTACAGTACAAGAGTCTTGACTTGATCCTGAAAATCCCTATCCTGTTCAAGGAAGTTTTACTCAGCAGTCCTGTTGGTTTTAGCTGAAGAATTTTTATACATATAGATGGCTCCAGAGAGTAGAAAAGTGCCAGGTCAACTTCTGGCCTGAAAACCCCTTTTGTGCAACATAGGATAAACAGCTGTCTTGCTGCTGGGAGGGAATTGGTGTATCAGCCCTGAGAGGGTGAGGATGCTGGAGAGTCTGATCTGTGGAATTCAATAATGCTGAGAGAGGTTTAACATTGTGCTGTTTCTGTAGCTGTACCAAAGGAAGGTTAAAAATACTGTTATGCAACCACAAACATGCAATTAAAAGTTACAGTAGGACACCTAGAGGAATGAAAATATCTTCCTAAGAGCATTGTTAGTAACATTGGGATTCTATCAAAGGCAGAAAGCAAATGCATCTGCAAAATACTGATTTATCAAAACAGACATATTGTGCCATCATTGTATAACATCAATCAACTCATAGCTTTCTCATTTTTTCTCATTTCTCTTTTTTCTGTAAAAGTAGTTTGTAACTGTCTCTTTCTGCACTTGCAAATTAGATTACTTGCTTGTAATCAGAGGTAAGGTTAAGTAAGTGAAAGCACTCTACTGAATTATGATACTTCATGTCTACTCTGGCTTGTGATTTTTGCATATATGGGGTTTTTTTAATAGCATTGGCCAACAGCATTTTCTTGCTGACTTAGTAATGTTTTTAATTTAAAAACATTGCAATGCTTATTTTGAAAAAGAACCTGTTTGAAATTATCCCATTAGTTGCTATTTTGCCTGGTTTTGTACCTAGGTTTCTGTCTATGCTGGAAGAAGAAGTGTACAGCCAGAATTCTCCTATTTGGGATCAGGATTTCATGGTGTCCAGTTCCAGAACTGGCCAGCTGGGAATCCAGACAGGTAATTTGCATTTAGTGGTGGGTAACACAAATGAAAAAACTGCGTGATTTAGAACTAATGTGGGGCTTTTTAAATATATATATTAGAGAGAGAGAGATGTTAGTCTGTGACCTTTTAAAATAATAGTTTCGTTCTCTTAATTGGTGAAACAGCTTCTCCCTTTTTTGAGTTTGATTTGTCCAACCAGTCTTAGAGCACTCTAAATTGGATAGATGGAGCTGAATTATGAGTTTTTGCTTTTCAATAGAGCCCTACAAAAAACCTTTTCATGAAGCTAAATGCCAGCAGGCTTGGCAGGTATGTGAAAGAAGTTTGTTTTCTTAGCTTCTGCTCAGCACTGCGAACTAATGAAGCCTGATGTTTGCAATCCCTGTTATCCAGCAGTCCCTCCTTAGGTAGAATTCAGTTTAGAAAAATACACTGAGATAAAGCTCTACTTGGGAACTGGTGGCACTGCTCTGTTGCACAGTGTTCACTGTTACTTTTTGGGTGGTGGGTGTCCGTCTTTGTGACAGTGTTTCCAGCAGCACCAGAATGCGTTCCGTGACCTGATTTTTTCTTGTTTGTTTTTTATGTCACTGCAGTTATCAGTCCGCCTCCTGTTGCAAGATCTGTTGCATACAGTGCAAGTCCTTCATCTCTGGAGCAATCCAACAGTGGGAATATGAGTCCAGCTTGTAAAGTTTCTTCTGCCCTTGACCCAAACTTAGGTAATGGACAAGGAGCCTTGCCTTTTGACTTCTGTTCATATTATCGGTAGTTGCAGTAAATGGTAACCTTTGCCTTCACTCTACATTAGCAAACTTGAGGTGTTTTTGCTGAAAGATTTACACAGACATACCTTTTTCTCCACTATGGTAATGTTTAACTAACAAAAATCACAACTGTATTTGCAACAAAAACCAATTGGTTTGTTTAAATTAAATTAAAATGGGGACAGGTCTGGTGGTGTCAGAGGTTTTTGAAAAATACTTTCTTTGGAGTACATCTATTATAAGCCATGAGGAGAGGTTTCATTTAAATAATGGTGGAGTAGAAGGAGCCATCACATTTGGGTTTTTCAATCTTTCAAGGTACTGAAAATGCATACATTTGAGCAGTGAAGAAAAACACAGACAGACCAACTAGGTTAAATTTAAAACCTGAATTGAGGTTAGGTCAAAGAGAAGAAAAACCCTTATAAGGAAAAGAGTTGGTGGATGCATAAATTCTCCTAATAAATCCTTTTTCAAACATCTTAGGATTAATGAGCCTGTCAAGAGAGGTTGCTAGGTCAGAGAGATGATCCCAAGCTTATGTAAAGTGAGTCCTCAACGAAGCAGAAAAACCAAAACCAAAGTCAATTTTGAGTCTCAGTGTTCACTACAGAGAAACTTAGGGCAGCTCCTAAACTGCAGTTTTCCATGAGGTCATTTCTCAACTTGTCCCTCAGAAGTGGGAATGAGTGGGATAATCCTGAGCTAGCAGCTGGATCTCTGTTGCTGTACCTCTGCTAGTCCTTGGTGGACTGTACTTCTATGAATTTAACTAGTTTCTTTTGCTGTATAATACATGTGGCTCTGCAGTCAGTAGGGCAGTTAATTATTAACTTGGTAAATTTTGATTTGGAAATTTTATATGGATTTTTTAATAGGTATGACACATCATACTGTATGTGCTGCTTGGTTTTAGAAGAGGTGAAAGAATTATATGATGGATACTCAGTTCCAGTGAATCCTAAAAGGGGGATTTTGTGTTATCAAGAAATAGGCATTGCAATTTGTGTATTGAGCACTGATCTTCCCAGACAGTTGCACAGAGGTTCCATGCAGAGGATTTTGAAGAAAAAGAAAAAGCAAATGGTTTAACTGTGAATTCACAGAGGTGTAGTGGAAGGAGAGGTATATTTTTCCTGCTTCATGCTAATACCCCAATGCAAAGTGGAAATTGAGAAGTGATAAATATTTTCCAGATTTCATTTATTTTTCTTTCTCTTTGTCTATAGGTATAAAAAACCACCAAGAAACAAACAAAAACAACAAAAAAACCCTAACCTCAAACTTTTCATATAAACTACAGGATATGACAGAAGTGCTAGACTTCATAGTGCTTGTTTGTGACATTTTGGTAAATTCTAATTTGTCTGAGTTTTGTTTTATAGGGGAAAAGAGAAAAAATAATGAACCCTATTCTCTGGAGGATTCAAAGAGACCAAGGGTTGTAGGAGATATCCCTATTGAGTTAATCAATGAAGTAATGTCAACAATTACAGATCCTACAGCAATGCTTGGGCCAGAGGTGAGATATAGGCTTGGTGTTGCAAATGGTCTGTTTGTGAATGGTCTGTTCTTAGTAAATGTTCCACATGGATAGAATGTGATAAGCTAAAAGTCCTGTCAAGAAAAATAGACTTTGAAAGGGTATGATTTGGTGAACAAAAAATACTGGTGAAATACATCATAAACATGAAAAATAGTTCTACAGTTTTTTAATGTGTTGTGTGCAGTTAAGAAAGAGACTTGTGAACTATTGATAGTAAGAACATAGAGCTCAGGTTATTCTGCAAGGTGCTTTTGTTACAGAATGGTTTAAAAAGGCAAATTTTTTTAACCTTAACAGATTTTTACAAATCAAATCAGAATAGGATAATGAGAAAATAAAAAACTATATCTTAAAATACCTTTGCCCCATGCCTCCCTTCTTCTCAAGCTTAGCTGCATTCATGATTCTCTGCCTTCTCCCCCAAACAGTGCTGGGGGATGGGGAATGGGGCCACAGTCAGTTCCCATTGTGGTGTCTGCTTCTTCCTCCCCAGGGAAGGACTTCCCACACTCTCTCCCTGCTCCAGTATGGGGTCCCTCTCATGACAGACAGTTCTCCATGAACTTCTCCAACATGGGTCCTTCCCACAAGCTGCAGTTCTTCACAGGCTGCTCCAGCAGTTTAACCTTAAATTTTTTTACCTTAAATTTTTTTTAAATTTTTAAATAAAAAATTTGTTAAGGTTAAAAAAAGGTGATTTGTTAAGGTAAAATAGGGTTCAAGTATTGCAACAGAATGAAAGATCCAAAGTAAAAACCTCTCTCTGGTGCAGAAACTGATCTAAAGAGTTATTTGCTCTGTCTTCCCCAGTTGCTCTTTTTTTTTTCGGCTGGAAGAGAAAAACAAACAGAATTGCGGAATTGTGCCATGCACAGAATTGCACTTTTTTTTCCTTGGCTGGCTTTTCCTCCTTCTGTTCTCTCTGCCAGGCTATGTTTTGCCAGCAGCTCATTTGCCAAGATTTAGCTAGAAACTGCTGAAGATTTGGAACCACCTACATTTCTTATTCAAACTATGCACTGTGACTGATGGCTCTGCATATTACAAATGCTGTGCCAGCCTGGCTGTTGGGGCTGGCAGTGACTAGAAACCCAGCAGCCAAACTTTGCTCAAAAAAGTAAACAGTATGTGCATACAGAGATGTTTTGGCATTGTAAAATGATCTTGAAAAAAATAAGCTAAATACATTTCCTGTATTAATTTAATCTGCATTTAGATATATAGATGCAATTGCTAGATATGTAACAGCAAATTCTGTAGGAATTGAAATCTTTTTTTTAGGCTCTTACAGTAGTGGCAGAGATAGGGGAAAGCACCAATAAAATGAAAAAGACCTACTTTTCCTGTGCTGCCATTGAAATGTGTGATTTGCAGTATGTTTAGGCGAATCCACAAGTCATGCCCGAGCTGGATAAGAGTAAAGCAAATATGAAGACTTAGTGGCATAGGCTTCAGCTGGATGTGTGCTATCCCTCAAGGGGTTTTGGAAGTTTTTGAGTCATAACCATTGTTGTTGTTATCTAATCTGTATCAATATAAATTCAGGTTGGCCCTTGTAGACTGTAGAGTAGACTTACATCTGTCTTATTTGAACGTGGCCCTTCTGCAAAGCTACATTACAAAGGCAGTCATTGGCAGTTCTGTTGGAAAAAGAGAGTGGGGTTTATTTGTTTGTTCATTAAAGCTGTTCTGTCAGAGGATGTGAAATCTCAAAACTGTGATTTTGTTCCTCGTTTTTGTGGTGCAGACCAACTTCCTCTCAGCACACTCGGCCCGGGACGAGGCAGCGAGGCTGGAGGAGCGCAGGGGGGTGATTGAATTCCACGTGGTTGGCAACTCTCTGAACCAGAAGCCCAACAAGAAGATCATGATGTGGCTGGTTGGTTTGCAGAACGTGTTCTCCCATCAGCTGCCTCGGATGCCGAAAGAATACATCACCCGCTTGGTCTTTGATCCGTGGGTATCCTTGGACAGGGGGCTGCCCTGTGAGGCAGAGGGAGTCTGGTGCTGTTTGCAGCAGAGGAGGGGTGGAGAGCAGCTCTGCCTCTGCTACACTTTTGCCATCTTTTCAAGCCCTCATAACTCCTGGTCAATCTAATTGGGTTGTACCCAAGTGCCATCTTGGTGGCTGTATTAATAATAAGTGGCTTCTTGTTGTGGGTCCGTGATGGGTTGACGTTGGCTGGATGCCAGATTTCCACAAAACCTGCTCTATTGCTCCCCTCCTCAGCTGGACAGGGGAGACAAAGTACAAAATTCTTGGATAGAAGGACAAGGAGTGATCACTCACTGATAACTACCACAGGCAAAATAGACTCAACTTGATGAAATTACTTTAATTTTTTACAAATCAAATCAGAATAGGATAATGAGAAAATAAAAACTACATCTTAATATTTTTGCCCCATGTCCCTTCTTCCTAAGCTTAGCTGCATTCATGATTCTCTGCCTTCTTCCCCCAAACAGTGCTGGGGGATGGGGAATGGAGGCCACACTCAGTTCCCATGTGGTGTCTGCTGCTTCTTCCTCTGCAGGGAACGACTTCCCACACTCTCTCCCTGCTCCAGTATGGGGTCCCTCCCATGACAAACAGTTCTCCATGAACTTCTCCAACATGGGTCCTTCCCACAAGCTGCAGTTCTCCATGAACTGCTCCAGCAGTTTACCCTTCCATGGTGAACGCCCTGGGGAGGCTCGCGTCCCTCTGCAGCCTGTGAAGGAGCCCCATGCTGGAGGAGGTGGATGCCTGAAGGAAAGCTGTGGCCCTGTGGGAAGCCCACCCTGGAGCAGCCTCCTGGCAGATCCTGTGACCTGTGAAGAGAGTTGCCCACACTACCTGCCTGAACAGCTTTGCTGGCAGGACTTGTGTCTCTATGGAAAGGGACCCGTGCCACTGCAGTTCCTGAAGGACTGTAGCCCATGGGAGGGACCCCACACTGGAGCAGGGGAAAAACTCCTCTGCCTGAGGAGGAAACTGTGACATAGACAGCATGTGGTGAGCTGACCATAACCCCATTCCCCACCCCCCTGCACTGCTTGGGAGAGACTGTAGAGAATCAGGAAGGAGGAGGGGAAAGGTAGGTCTAGGATTTGTTTTACTTTCTGTCATCCTGCTCTGATTTTGATTGGTAATAAATTCAGCTAATTTCCCCAAGTGAAGTCTGTTTGGCCTGTGGTGGTAATTGTTGAACTATTTCTTCCTGCTCTTACCTCAACTCATGAGTCTTTCATTACATTTTGTCTACCCTGTCCAGCTGAGGAGTTATACAGCAGCTTTGGTGGGCAGCTGGCATCCAGCCAGGGTGAAACCACCACAAAAGCTCAAGCTACTGCATTGCTGCTGTCATTCCACAAGTTTAAAAAAGCACTAAAATATGTACAAGAAAAAAAGAATATATAATATGTATGAAATCTTCTTCAATGGTGGCATATATAATATAACTACTCTTTGGGCTTTTTGGCAGGGGGTCACTTTTGGCACCAACTTTTTTCCCCAAAATAGATCATCTGTATATTGACTGTATCATTTATATGATTTATATGTTACTGTGTATTGAATAATCTAAAGGATGGTGCACTGTTTTTGCACCTTGATAATTATACTAAAATTCCTTATCCTTGACATCAGAGTTGAGATTGCACCTTGCTACATCTTTCCTGGCAGTCATTATAAGTGCAACAGAAATGGATATTTATTCTGGTCTGAGTGTGTGATTAGAAATAAGAAATCTCCTCTCTTACTTCATCAGTTGTATTTGAGACTGATAGCTTAACTATGGAGAGTGCATGCAAGAAAACAGGAATCCCTTAGAAAGGACTTGCTCTCCTGTAACTCCATTAATTTCTAATTTACTCAGGATAAAATCACCCTGCGAACTGTGCAATGGTGTAACTATCAACAATAGATTCAATGAAAGCAATACAACTTTTATTTATTGGGCATTACCTGAGTATCTCAGCATACTTGGCCAAGCCAGGAGCTTGCTCTATGTTGATCACCTTTATGGTACACTGAAAGCATGGTATTAAAGTAACAACTCTTCTATAGATACAGTGGCTAACTTAGGAGGCATACAGAATTGCATTATCATCATGGAAAGAAGTGAATCAAGTTTCTGAAAAAGGAAGGTTAATGGCATTTGATATACTATGTGCATGAATTAAAGTGATTGTTATTTTTGTCTGCTCAGGAAACATAAAACCCTTGCATTAATAAAAGATGGTCGTGTTATCGGTGGTATCTGCTTCCGGATGTTCCCCTCCCAAGGATTTACAGAGATTGTTTTCTGTGCTGTGACTTCCAATGAGCAAGTCAAGGTAAAAAGAATTCTGTATTACTAGTGTTTATTAAATGGATTTGAGTCCCATTCACCCACTGCATGTGCTCCTAATACTTTTAGTCATGTTGAATACCCTGCTGAGTTGCCAGACAGAAATAGATTTTGAAAGATACAGCAATTCTGAATAAAATATACAAAAACCAAACTAAAATGTGCAGATTTAGCATCATCATTGTAATAGTAGGATTACCTGTATTTAATTAATTAAATAAAATTTTTCTCAGCAGAGCAATAGTGGCCAGTAGTCTGCCATTCTTGGAATTTTCATGCCTCTGTCCCCAGTAGCTGTGTCTCTGTCTAGTGTAACATCTTGTGGTTCACTGAAATATGTATTGCTTGTGTGGGGCAGTAATTTGTGTTCAAGCACTTTGTGACATTACATAAATTCAATCTAAATGAGATATAATAAAAAAATCAGGTGTAGTTTTACATCTCAAAAAAAGTACAGGGTCAATTCTGTACACTCGTTTTTGAGTTAATGCCACAGCATTTTCTCAGAATTTTGAGAATTGTGTTGAAAGAATACAAAGCACTATGAATACATGAGATTCCTCCAGCTTTTCCAGCTACTCACCATTTGGTTCAGTGTTTTGCCTTTAGATGGTGCTCTAGCTTCATGATTTTCATTTCAAGAAGCAAGAGCTGAGATGTGGGCTAACTCAGAGTGTATAGCAGTTAACATGCAAAAATTGTACACCCTGGTGCAAAAGAGTAACACAGTGGGATTGAAAGTCTGTGACAACTGTTAATACTCAGGTTATATTTGATTTTATTCTGGTGTTAGAGAGGAGCATTTCCCTACATTAAGCAATGACCTGTCAGCATTCAGAGTGTTTTAGCAAATGCAAATCCTTGCAGAATATGCCTACGTTGTGCTTAACTGCACTACACAGCTGAGGCTGCCAAAGATGTGTTGTGATTTTCTAGGAATAATCTTTCAAAATAATAGAGCAGATAATTCTGACCAATCAGATTGCGACCAGGACTGCATAGCACACTATTTATTCTTTTATCCTCTGGGTGCTTTGCTGTATGAGTTGAGTGTTTCTGAAAATTTGCCTTCCTGCTTTTTGCTCTGAGTGAGCTGACCCTGTCAACAGGTAACTGAGAAAAAAAAAGGTCACATGGGTGACCTGCCAGTCTTAGGAAAAATATATTCCTATTTTAATTCAGTTTGAGGCTGGAGTAAAAAAAATATAGGAATTGTTTTCCCATACAAATTGAATTGGTTTTTAGGTAGTTTGGTCCCCCGTTACAAAATAATTTTAAGTATTACTCTCTGTGGCTTAGTTTCCTGTCTGGCACTTGCCATATTTGGGTCTATGAAATTGTAAATTAAATCAGAAATTTGTATTTTCTAAGTCATTTTTTCTGGCTTTTTTACATAAGTAAAAATTTTCCCAGTTTTCAAGACCAGAGTACCCAAAAGGAATCCATATATGTTTCTCTAAGTGTCCTGTTAGTCTGCATGATGAGAAAATTGAAACATTTGCAGTAACAAAACACTATTATGGGATTACCTATCTATTTTACATTTCTTCATATCACAGCAGAAGGGGATGACTATAGCTTCCTTGGCAATGTGAATAAATGCAACCTGTTGTTTACTTTGGGGCTGAATTTAAATGGAAATCCTACCTGTGTGCAGTCAGAAGGCGTAGCTGTTTATTTGATTGTGGACTCTATAATTTTCTGCTCCTTATTATGGTAATTGTTCACTGTTCCTTTTTATGCTTATGATAAGCTTAGATAATAAATCCTTTGAGGCAAAGACTGTTTTGCTAGAGATGCACAGAACACTGGAATAATTTCAGTATTGTTACTGCTTTGTAGTTTTGAAGTGACATGGCTCAGAAAAGATGCTCTATTGTTACAGTATGTGCAGTTTTGTTATGGGTGAAGTATGTGATTTTAATGGTTGATAGCTAATTTAAAAGAGGAACAAAAAAAAAAAAAGAGGTGGGCACCTTGAATTACAACTTCCATGCTGGGTCACAAAGGTACCTCTACAAAGCTCAAAAGAGTTTGCTCTTGAGTGTGCAACACCCAGTTAATTAAGAGAAACTCTTTTAAACAGGATCGGAAGGAAAGATTGCATTTTGAAAAACAGTGTGTAATAACCCAGGGTCCACAGGTTCTAATATGTGCAGTCCCCAGAGGCTTTGTCATGGCTTTTTCCTGCTATGTTTCACCCAGGGTTATGGGACTCACCTAATGAACCATCTGAAGGAGTACCACATCAAACACAACATTCTCAACTTTCTCACGTATGCAGATGAATATGCTATCGGCTACTTCAAAAAACAAGTAAGTTCAATGCAAGAAATTACTTTGTGCAAGAAGTTTTATATCTAGTAGGGTTGGCTAAATAACTAGGCATGACAAAGTAATTGGATAAAATATATAGTACAATTTTACATGTGTATTTTTTATCTATAAGATGTGCTCATCTTGGGTAATGTTTTTGGCTTCTAATACATTTTACTTTGATAGAATTATCTATCATAACATAAGTATATGGTATAGTCTATAATTTGTCTAGTCTAAAAACTAGTAAAATGTCAGTTCATTCACTGATTCTATAAGAAGTATAAAGAAGGAATAGGCATACCTGTGACAGATAAAAACTTACCTGACCTGCACTTACAGCTCCTCCTGATTTGAAGTATGAGGTTCAAATTCAGGAAAGATGGCAATGTCTGTTCTGTCAAATAGATTTGATAAACAGGTGTCAACTATCTGGTCAGCAAAATGGAGTCAGATTTTTCTCAGAGGTGTACAGCATTAGGCAGTGAAGATGACCTGAATAGTGGGAAATTGCAACCAGGTAGAAGAAATTTTTTTTCCTTTCCTGTCCTGAGAGTGGTGAAATACTGAAAAATGTTGCTGAGGGAGGTGGTGGATTCTCTGTCCTTTTACAATATTCAGGACTGGTCATGGCCTTGATCAGCCAGATATGATGAGACCTGTTCTGAGCTGAGATGGGGCTAAATGACCTCTTCAAGTTCCTTCCAGCCAGTTCTATGGTTCTGTATATAAAACTGGTACAATCTACTCTTCACACATTCAAACGGAGTACAATCTCCCCTATCGCCCTTCTTAGCAATTAACTGTTCTTTTATCAAGTGCCTCCCATGAGAAGGTTTGTGCAACACTGAACCATGGTCTGTAACTCACTGTTGTATTTTTTGTATTTTAACATTATGATGAATTGGGTTCTCAATCCTCATTCATTTCAGTTAAAACAAACATGTAAAAGGAAAATGGCATAATGACAATATAAGTTCTTTTTTTTTTCCTCTTTGTCAGGGTTTCTCCAAAGATATTAAAGTACCAAAAGCAAAATATGTTGGCTACATCAAGGATTATGAGGGTGCCACATTAATGGGATGTGAATTAAATCCAAGGATCCCCTACACGGAATTTTCTGTCATCATCAAAAAGCAAAAAGAGGTGAAGGTTGAAATGAAATGTTGAATGTTACTCTCTATGCAGATGTTTAGAAAGAGTTCAGTGGGTGCTGGGTTAGCTCTCTTCTTTGCTTTGGTGCTTAAATTTGAGTACATACTTTTATTAATTAGAATAATCCCTTCATTCAAGTCCCAGTGCCAAAATTTTGTAGTTGAAGCATCAAATTCTAACTTGCTGACTTAACAAGAGCAAGACTGTTAAAGTCCTGGTATTTTGAGAAGTAATTCACAGTTCAATTTTGTGGTAGTTAACTAAGCAAAATCTTGTGAGGTTGATTTTTTTAAATGATTTTGTCATTTCCTTCCCTCCCATATCAGTAGTGTTCATTAGACTGACATTTAAATGGAGTGTTTGTATTGCATGGCCTGTTTTACTTGAAAGAAAGAGGATTCTTTTTTCTGCCATTTTCAAAATATATAAATCAAGGGTGGACTGTCTTAATTTCCAGTCTGTCCCTCTTTGGATTTTATGTGGGTTGTTTTTTATTTAGTCCTTATTAATATTCTATATAATAAAGCAGTTTATTAGCAAAATAATTATGATGCTCCCACTTGTTTTTAAATACTTTCCTTGTTTTTTAAAGAAATACTATTTATAATTTGTTCTTTCAAGGTTGTTCAAACCTGACTTTTTAATTTTGTTAAAAAAAAGTCTGAATTTATCTTTTTCCTCTTCTTTGAGAGGAAATATGCTGTATGAGGGAGTGAAGGTCCTTAAAAATAAAAATATGTCCATTTTTATTATTTCCAAAGAAATTATTCTATCAGACTGGCAGTGTGCATGGCTGTGCATTTGTTTACTCCAAGTTACAAAGTTTTGAAAGTCACATATCCAAGACACACAAAGCTTAGATAAGTATCTAATTGGGTATCAAGACCACCAAAGAAAATTGCTTAGAATTAGAGGTAATGAGATTGCAAAGTAAAACAGAATGTACCCAGAAGTGGGAAAAGCCTTTCCCTAGCATTTGCAAAGCGAGTAGAATTTTGATTCTGAAGTGTGGCATCATTCTGACATCCTCCAGAGAAAATCTTTCATGAGAGTATCTTTGATTGATACATAAGCAACTCCTACAGACAGATATATGGAGACTTTGAAATGAATAATTTCTAAAATTTTGAATATGAACATGTATGTACATGTAAAAATACCTGCATTCAGTATGTGCCTTGAAATTTTTGACCAGCTGTGCTGAAGCACTTCAGAAGTTCCAGCTGTTAAAATTTTATAGCCCATTCTCAAACTTTCTTCCAGAAAATTTCCTTCTCTTCTCTGCTCCAGTCTTCCCAAGAGCTGTGCAGCTTGTGATCAATAGAGCCAGCAATGACTCCTTTCTTTCTAGATTTGTGCCAAAATAGCTGAGAGACCTAGTAGCTTCATTTGCAGAATCAGTGTTTGCTCAGGTAGCTCAGCCCTATTTTCAGCTTCATGGAAAAGGATTGCAAAGTTAGGAAGTGAGAATGTTTCTGTTCATCACAGTTTTGCATTAATCTTCTGGGTGACTTTAGACCAAATAAATTATTTTTTGTTTTCTCTGCTGCTTTATTACAGATCATTAAAAAACTCATAGAAAGAAAACAAGCTCAAATCCGAAAAGTTTATCCTGGCCTCTCTTGCTTCAAAGATGGAGTACGGCAGATTCCTATAGAGAGCATTCCTGGAATTAGTATGTATCAAACTCTTTTAATGTAGAACAGAAGCAGAATATCCCAAGAAAGGTCCAAGACTAGAAATATTAATGTAGTCACATAGTTCTTTTTGATTAGAATATAATTGTTTTGGTTTGCTGATTTGATTTCTGTGAAGATTGTTGTGCTTCCATTACAACTGCTGTCTTTGAGATTTCCCCAAGGCATCCCAGGCTGATCCTGTTTTCTGTACGTGTGTATAATTTTACTTATATGTGATCACTCTTTGATTTGTATCTTTGATTTGTAGGCAGCATTTTCCCTCTGGCACCATTTTAATGCACTGTACTCCTGAACAACAATGATTTCTGTGCTAGGCATGAACGTACAGGACAAAACAGAATTAAAAATAATTAAGTATCATATTTTGGGGGACTTTTTTTTGGTTATGCTTTTCTGCAATTTATTCATTGTCCCTGGGGAATGAGATTGGATAACTTTGTCATGATTATTCTTTACAGGGGTGGGTTGCAGTAAAATATGTATTGAATTATTGAAAAGAAATGTGTTTCATATAGAAATATTGTAGAATCTTTTCAGCAGTCTGGTGGAAGAATCATGTAGGAAATTGAATGGAGCTGTGGGCTAGATGGTTATGTTATTTATTAGGAGTAGCTTTTATTAAAACAAACCCATTTTACTGCAGTAGTGCTGAAATGGCTTTGAGTTGCAATAACTCAGTTAATGTTTTGACCTACTGTAGTTCCCATATAATATCTCATGTTGTTGGTGTACAGGAGAGACTGGCTGGAAACCAAGTGGAAAAGAAAGAGGGTAAGTGCTACACAAACTAAAATGTTGAAGCAGTTGGGATATTCCTTTGAGAAAAGTGTTTAAACAACAATGTCACTTGATATTTCCTTCCATCCACTGGGAATCAAATAATCTACAAGAGATGAGTTCTTAAGTGGCTTTTTGGTGGTATTTTTAATTTTATTTTTTACTATGGGCAAGTGTGGTTTGGGTAGTGGGGTTCTTTTTTGAGGATTTTTGTTTGGGTTTGTTTGCTTGTTTTAAATTTTATTTCTTCCATAAAATGCTTGTAACTTTGGAGTTGCTTTTAGATAAGATGCAAATAGTAGGAACAAAGATAAGGGACTCAAACTAATCTTTTTGTATTTATATTTCCTTCAAGTAAGGAGTCCAAGGATCCAGATCAACTTTACAGCACGTTAAAAACCATCCTGCAACAAGTCAAGGTGAGTGCTAGCTCTAGTTTACTTTCTGTAAAGATTTTTAAATGATTTCCAATATCTAGTTTCCATATTAGATACCTTACTTTTTTCTTTACCAAAGAGCCATCAAAGCGCTTGGCCCTTCATGGAACCCGTGAAGAGAACAGAAGCTCCTGGATATTATGAAGTTATAAGGTTTCCCATGGGTAATGCCATTAACATTTTTTAAGTAGAGTTTAAAAATCATTATAGCTGCAGACATAGCAGATAAAATTTAATCTGATTGTTTTATGGTAAAAGATATATGTTACTTGCAGCTGAATACCTTGCAGCTGTGAAGTGTCAAGAGTGTGATGCTGTCGTTTGAAATTGATGAGTGTTCTGTGACCTCTCTGAAACATGTGTGGTGTACCTATCTGAAATCTTAGTGTGCTCTAGAGAGCTCTAACAAACTCTTAAATGGTGCAATCAGCTGGAAGCTTTCAGGACTCGGCTGGTGTAGGTGAGTTGTAGGGATATGTTCCTGTGTGTGGTAACTGGTCACTGCAGATCCTACTCATAATGTTAAAAAACCTGAAGGCAAACTTTCAGGGACACCTGAGCATTTGAGTTGCTTTCAAATACAGATTTAAGATTTCTAAATCATATAGACAAAATATTTTCAAAGGTCACAGGGTTTTCTAAGTAAGTCTTAATACTTTGCTCCAATTTAAGTTTAGGAAAATGCTTCATGCAACTAATTTTAAGCTAACTTTTATCTTTCTCTTTTAGATCTGCCACAGTTTTCTGAGGTGTTACATTTATTTCTTTATTTATTTTTACTTCTAAGTAACGCAGCTATTGTTTGTGTAGGATTGCTTGCAAAGGGAAGTACACAACTGCTAATGTTTTTCTTTTGACTGCTTCTCTTATGACCCAGCTTTTTACTTCTGGGACACATAATTTCAATGATAATTCAGTGATACTCTAAAAGAATGCTTGAATTGTACTGCACCAGATTTAAAACTGAATTCTGGCACTCCTTCCTCATTTGTGCAATACTCACCTCTATCATTTTGATTACAGTTTCTGAACCCTTTAATATCATTAGAGAATGAAATACAGATTCATGGCAGGATATTAGCTATCAGTTTCTCAGAAAATAAAAGTATTTGTTCATGTTGCTTTGTGCATGGGCTCCAAGCCCATGTCTATCAAATTAGTTTAATTATTTTTTATATTCAAATTACCTTTCCCAAATAGCAGATGTACATATACTTTATAACCCAATCGCTGGCTTCCTGTACCCCCAACACAAATTTATTTTCTACCAATGAAGAAAAGGAATGTAAGTCCCTTTCTGTGGCAGAGTTTTCTCTGTCTGCTTTTCTGAGAGGTCTAGCTCAGAAATCTGTTTAATCTGAACAGTGGTTACAAACAACTTACCTAAGTTGTCAAACTCAAAGTAGGAATGTTCTCTGTCCTTTTCTTGTTCAGATGCATTACAGTAGAGGTAGGGGCAGCAGTTTACTTTGAGGATTGAGCTGAGGTCTTTGGTTTAGTTTTGCTTTTTTTTTTCAGCTAAGGAACC
The DNA here is from genome assembly GCF_023055355.1 of Agelaius tricolor. Classification (NCBI taxonomy): domain Eukaryota; kingdom Metazoa; phylum Chordata; class Aves; order Passeriformes; family Icteridae; genus Agelaius; species Agelaius tricolor. The sequence continues at coordinate 35,318,979 of NW_027269266.1, forward strand.
CAGCATGACTAAACTGTGCCTTGATTTGTGATAAATTCAGCTTTCTTTCTGCTCTCCCTGCCAGCAGGCTGATACTGTAAAAAGTTGTTCAGACAAGATAGAACAGTTGCCTTTATGTTTGTATGCAGACTAAATGGTACAATTTTTGAGAGGTATGGCTGTAATTTTTTTTTACTACCTCTTAAGGTCAGTTCTCATGTAGAAATGCTTTTTTACCCTGTTTTAAGTGCTCTTCAGGTGCTGTATCAAGCAATATTCTTTGGGGTTTTTTTCCCCTTTTCATCTGCCATTCAAAAGCTGTATGGCTGAGTGACAGATGGAACCAAACTTTCACTGTGCTTAGAGGAGAACAGCTTAACTCTCTAGCCAGGCAACATTTGCTATAGGGCGAGCTGAACAGCCTTCTCAGCTGGGTGCTATAATTAGTCTATGGACATCTACTTTAGGTATAGGCACCTAAATTTCAGACTTAAAGGGAGCTGAATGGGCCTTTACTTTTGCAAAATATGGTGCAAAACTAGGGAGTGGCAAGTTCTGTACCATTAGAAAAAGTATTTGAGAGCATCCATTAAACTTTCCTTAAATAATCCCGTCTTGTCAATTTGAAAGGATTTCTTCTCCTTTAATAAATTCAAATTCCCCTCAAAAAAACCAAACCCACCCCCCAAAACCCCCCAAATCATTACCAAAACAAAAACACAACCATATTTTTAAATCTGAAGTTAAAAAGTTTAATTTCTTTGCATTGGAGGTCTTTGGTCTCTGGTGTCCTTGCAATACTCATTGACATTGTCTTCTTCATTTCCACTACTACTGTTTCAGTTTCACAAAGGTGCTGCTGATGCCTGGCTCAAGCATTGCTAAAAACTAGTTAGAGCATCTGAGGTGAGAAAAGCCAAGGCATCCAGCACACCTCCCACTACTTCTATTCCTGTACTCACTCCTAGAACACTTGTAATGTAGACAGAATTTTTAAATGCTTGATGAGAATTACTGGGAAAGTGACTATGTGGAGAACACAGATGATTTACATATTTTATGGATGACTGATTTTAGTATAAAGGAGAACACTTCTTAAAGAATGTTCTGTAAGTAAATGTTTTGCATGATGCTCTGAAAGCAGGGGAGATCAGTTCTCACATGGTTCTTAAAAAGGATATAAAACTATAAACTCTGAAGAGGTAATAAAAATATATGTAGAGTGTAGGACAAATTTTATCTTTTTTTTCAAGGCTACAAATCCTGCTTGTAGTGTAGACCAGTGTATCTTCTCTGCTGTGTTTGCACAGCAGCAAGGATTTTAGTTTAACATACATGTTTTGTGATGTTTGAATTCTTTGCCCATATACCCCTAAGGCCTCCTCCAGCAGAGCTGAGAACAGGTTGTCTCAGGACAGTCAGAAGAGGATTAGGGACATCTACTAACCACAGAAAACTCAGAGCTCTAAGTATGAGAACAGAACAAAAAAGCTTTAATGTTTTAAAGAATGAAAAATAAACGCTACATAAATTAATCCTTACAGTGAGATATTGCTTAGTTCCAGCAGCTCAGTTACTTTTGAAACTAAAATACAGACCCTGCCTGAATTGAAGGCAATTTCCATTCCAAATCCTAGCTTTGCCAGTTCATGTTAAATGGCAAATCAGTCTGAAGGGACACTGCACACAAAACGTATTTGAATCCAACGCTGTTAATCTATTTTTCTTCTGTGCAGATCTCAAAACAATGAGTGAGCGACTCAAGAACAGGTACTACGTGTCTAAGAAATTGTTCATGGCAGACTTGCAGCGAGTCTTTACAAACTGCAGAGAGTACAACCCCCCCGAGAGCGAATACTACAAATGTGCCAATATACTGGAGAAATTCTTCTACACAAAAATTAAAGAAGCTGGATTAATTGACAAGTGACACTGTCTTTTTTACAACCAAATAGTGTGCCTATGTTATGGACAGGGAAAGCCGTTCTATATCTGAGTTGTGGGACTTTTAAGAAACTTCTGTTTAATACTTAGCACTTTTAAAAACCCTTTTAGTTTTGCAAACATGTATTATACTGAAGTTACAAAAATTATTTTATTAAAATGCTTTATAATGTATTTAATTATGGAATATTTCTTTTGTGTGCCGATTACCTTATGTTCCTAATAAGTTTATCAGCTACAGCCTCAGAAACCCCACAAACATGGGGGAAGTTGCACATGTTTGGGAAGATGAAGAAAATTCCCAGACAACAGATGTTATAGCTCACCTAATGTTATAGCTTACCTAATGCAGTACCTATTTGATAAAGTTTTATTATTTTTTCCAGTAAAAAAGAAAATTGTAAGGGAAAACAACAGGTGTGGGGGGGTTCTGAAACACTTGTTTCTTTGTAGAATCTTTTTATAAGATATTATTTTTTAAAAGAAACACTCAGCTGGTTGAGAAGCTGTGAGAGAAGAGCAGTCAGTTCTGAAAAAGGACTGCCTGTGATCTTTGATAGATGCAAGTTTTTCTATTCATTTTCAGTTTTGATAAATATTTTACCTGCAAATTGTAATCTCATAACCACTCTTTAAAAAAAAAAAAAGAAAAAAGAAAAAAAAATCTGGCTAGATGTGCAATGTCATAGTGACTTGGCTTATGCAGGACATAAGTACCCAAAATAACTTTAGAGACTACTTTGCATCTACTAGACAATTTTAATTGGCTCAGTAGAGTTAAGGTTTTATGCACTTCATGATCCACCCTACTTACTACTCCTCACTGCTAAATTCTTTAGGTTGTTCAGCAGAAATAAGACTATTGTACACAAAGGAAGACAACATAGGACAGCTTCAAGCTTAGATACTTGGCTCTGTGGTAAACTGGATTTTCTACCAAGCTTTATTGTAAATGCATATTAACTGTGATTATTTAGACCCAGAAACATATTAACATTATACAACTCTTAGTATACCTTCCAAAGGAACACACACTCATATATACATAAAATATACATAAAATATATATACATTTTGCTGCTTACACTACAGTTAAGAGGTACACTTAAATTCTTAATGGAGATCAGTACAGGCCAAAAAGCTGTCCCTTGACATTTTCTAATTAGAGTTTGTAAATTATAACTGCTTTTGTGAAAAACAGATTAAACTTTCATTCTTCGTGTTTTATATTTACAGATGTTATACTGGTAAAATTCAAGTTATGAGACAGAGAAAACCAATCCTGTGCTGTGTCAAAGAATCTATTCCTGCAAAATGCCTGTGCAATGTTAGATCACAGATCAATTCAGCAAGGAGATGTCAAGAACTATCTAGAAGTAGTAAATGTGGTACCCAAGGTATTCAAAATGTAAATGCTGGACTTGCCATTGTGTTTTGTATGAATTTAGTCTGACCTACATTGGGATCTATAACAAAGGTACAGTGAGTACTTTTTCTTTACTAGCCAGAACAGGATACTATAAACCTGTTTGGTAGATTGGGCCTACAGATGCACCTGTTAAGCTTGGTAACCTGTGAATTTTTGTTATTTTCAGAGTAGATTTTCTTATCGTCTTTCAATCAGATTGTCTCTTCTATATTGAAACGTGTTTTCTAATTTAAGAATTAATATTTTCATAGATACTGTGCAATAAAGTTATGGTAGGATATGTGGTTTTGCAAATGCTTTAACAGCTGATGAACTTTACATTTGTCAAATTAATATATTGTACTGGTACAGAATAGTTTTAAATTATATATGTACAAAACCCTACCTATTTTGGTCTCTGTTTTTTCATTACTTGGTACTTCAATTCATCACTTCAATTTTTAAAGCTTGCTCAGTCCAGTAAGAAAAAAGCTACCCAGGCCCACCACACCTGCTTTGGGCTGCTCTACTATCACCCTGCTCTTTTTCCTCTCCCTGCTATAACAGCTGTTGCAGATTTGTTTCCTGAAAAAGCACCTGAGGTTCACAGAACACCCTCAAGGATCATTAAGTGCACCTCTAATGTGAATGGCTGATACAGGGATAGGACCCACAACCTTGGCATTATTAGGATGAGGCTCTAACACTATAGTTCAACCACTCTGCTTAAGTTCCTCTAGTCCTAGAATTCCAGACTGTGGAAATCCAAAGACTGTGTTGTGAACAACTGTTTTCAAATGCTCAGTAGCAGAAGCTAGTATTAGTATTATTGAGAGCCATGGAAAAAGTTACAAATAAAATATGCCACCACATAAGATGAGCACAGAATACACAGGCCTGTTATGCCCACTCCTGACATTAGTGCCCTTGGAGCAACTATGGAAACTGCCAAAAGAACACCAATTCACTCAGAGCTGTTTCAAAAGACTAAGATGTTTATTATAAGATTCTACATGAAACTACAGCCATCACATAAACAAGATCTGTACAAACACAGTTATTAAAAATACTTGCTGCTCAAAACATTTTAAGTGCCTGAAGTTCACCCATACAATGACATTCACCATCTTATCCATCAGAGATTTCTCATAGACTCCCAGATCCGGTCAAAAGGAGCTTGAATAGAATCACTTCAGTTATAAAAGTAATCAATCTGTATCATTAAAAATAAGTCACTAGAATAAATCCAGGCCCCCTTAATCTGATGTCCTTAACGCTAGACACACAAATATTTACATATTTATATAACATACTGTGCAACAAAATACTTCATCCAGGAAATGACTTTCTTCGTGGCAGAAGCATGGTTTTGCTGGGAATCTCAAGGACAACTAACCAATTTCTCATTGGATATTTTCATAGAATCTTTCTTGCGAGAATGTCGCTTAGCATCTTTTTTCAGCTTGAAAATTGGAGAACACAGGAACTTTGTATCTGTAAATGGATCTCCTCTCCTGAGTTTCCTGTTTGAAAGAAAAAACAAAAAGGCAAAATGAGTTCTGTTCCCTACATCACTCAAAACAATAACTTTTAGCTAGTAAGCTTCATTTCACACAAACTAGGCTCTATTATTAACTTTAGAATTTGAGTACTTTGAGCTCTTTTTTTAAGGTCTTGTTTTCAAGATCTAAATAAGCTTCTCAAATCCTCTATTGGATGGAACATCATGAACTTCATGTCAAACTGAAAAGTCAAGACACCTACCCTACAATACTCGGTTCTTTGTAGTTCACAGTAACACTACAGCTTCGCCGCTTGCGTTTTGGGGACTGAGGTCCTTCACCTTCAGGGACAATTTCTGCATCCCCAGTGCTGGGGAGCACTGCAGCTGTATTGGTAACATCACAGAGATGCCCACGAGATGGCTCAGAAGGCTGCTCTGTGAAGAAATTAGGCACAGTTCAGTTCATTCAGATAAGCAAGCTTTAAAGAAAATCTAACCGTTCTTAAAACACTACTCTTTTAGTTGCTATTAAAAAAAAAAAAGCAACTTAAAACAATAAAGCCTAAATCTCCTAAACAATGTTATCTTTCAAGAAAACAAAACCAATTACAGAACACTTTCTGTACTTACTAATAGACTTATCACTTGATTTGTTTTCAGTCTCTTCTTCATGACAGAGCTTCTGCTCACGCTGTGCCAAACATCTTTTAGACCTTGGCCTTGGATGGATTGGTGACATAGGGCTCTCATCCACCAAACTTCGCCTTTTCTTTGATTTACTCTTGTAAGGCTCATAGAGGCTGTCATCTGAGTCCCCTGCAGTACTGCTTGACTCAATGGTATTGGTTTCAGCTGAATCTTCTTCATCCTCCACTTCAGTATCACTGTTGTTCACCTTGTTTTGTCGAAAAGGTGTAAGATGGACACTCTCTTCCAAATGAAAGTCATAAGCATCACTGATGCCACCCAAGAAATTCTGCTTTTCTTTAGAAGCCTCTTTACCCAATTTTCCTGGTCTTTGTTGGGAAGTAAGTGGCCATTCCAGTTTTCCTTTCTGATGCTTTTCTTTCCTTCGTTGAGGGTTTTCTCTGCTTTTACACTCTGGTTGTTTAAGATCAGAATTACGTTTCAATTTGAACTGTGCAGTTTCAGAAGTTTTCTGCTTCAATACCAGCTCTGAATCAACCTTGCTTTCATTCAAGTGAGGAACAGCTGCATTTATATTTTCTGTAGCACACTTCTCTAGACTTTCCTCAAGCCTAATTTCATCCTGTTCAGAAAGTTCTTTTACTGAATCAGGTGCTTCTAAATGGTCCAAGACACCAGTACAAATTACATCATGGTTCCTCATCGTCGAAAAGTGACGTCTGGTGGATACACTTTTTGGTAACACACTACCAAATCCAAACTTTACACTTGAAGAAACATTTTCCAGCTCTGGCTCTGTGTTGTTCAGATGAAAATCAGATGGCTGCCCTTGTAATTGAAGGGAAAATGTCATATTAAAGGCAAACAGAAAAATCATGTTAAGATGTGCAAAAATTCTGAACCTGTCAAAAATTCAGACTATTCTTTGGGTTTTCTCCACAGATTTTTATAATCTAGGATTTGGCAATTGAGATCAGCTCTGCTTAATATCGCTTCCATGCAGAAAGCAGTTAGGTAATATAACACTGGCATTTTCCTCTAAACTGTTCCTTTTGGAAAGGTTATTTACAGATCATTTATTTTCCTGAGTATTTTGCTTTGTTAACAAGTTTTTATTGATTTCATAAATGCCAATGACTGTATAAAGGCAATTTTACTTGGTTGAACTGTTTGATAGATAATGAAACTGGATGTAGCTATAGAGAAGATAAAGCAGTTTTAAATTCCTCCCCATTTTGCTGGACACCTTCATTTAAACATTTTAGCAGTGGACAGCATTAGTATTTGCCCTTTATGACAAGAAGCAGAAAGTTACTTGTCAGTTCCTTTAAAAGCAGCAATGTTTTAAACTCGTACTCACACATTGTTTTCCTAATTCAAAAATAGAGCAACATCTGATACTTTGATTTAGTTACCTTCACTTGGAATTATTTTGGTAAAGGAAATGTCACTTTCAGATTCCACACAGATCTTTGACAAAGAATTTCTGTCACCACCAGCTTCCATCCCACTTGGAAGTACAGGACCATCTTCTAGAACACACTTTAGAGGTTCTCTAGAGAAAAATACCAAAGGTAGTATTTACTGAACAGCAGTAGATTTTAACACAAAGAACAGTTTTCATTACACTGGGTTACTTCCTTTTTTCCAGTCAGAAAATTAAACTTCCTGTAACAGATTTTTCCAAAGATAGACAGGCACTAATCAATGATACTTACATTGAATGTGTTAGTCCTGTGACACTGCAACTGTTTCCAGGACCTGAAGAAAGCACTCTTTGATTCTGTCAACAAAATCTTACTGTGATTATATGGCTGAAACAAGTTTGCACCATCAACAAATTTTAGACAATAGCCAAGTTACCCCAAAAGCACCAAAGAATACCTTGACTCTCTGTCTAGCTAATACCAAGTGCCGTGGGTGTTAGCCAGCCACCTTCTCAGCCTCTGCACATCAGCACATTCATCCCCAGCTCAATCCTACAGCAAGCAGACAGGGGAAGGAACTGTGCCTCAGAAAATCAGGGTGCTCCAACCACTGCCTAGCAGAGCCTCAGTCCCACTTATTGACACATCCCCACAGTGTGCACCCCGGGATACTGGGAACTGTGGACTAGTCCTTGCTCTGAACTAGGGCTCAGATCTAAAAGTCTACGTGCAGCTATGGTGGAAGAAGTGAAAGCAATCAGAAACAGAAGTCCTGCTCCTCAAGACAAAAAGGCACTTACTACATCTATGGAACACAAGTTCTTTGCTGGGCCAAGGAGAGTGACTGAGTCCAGTAAATTCTGAGAGACTTTGGAAATTATCTCATTCAAGGCCGACAGTCGGTTCTAATGGACAAAGGAAGAACAGTAACACTGTTACTATCATACTCTAGTATTAACTACAAACTTATCAGCATTATAACTAAAATCTGAAGAAACCTCCATCAGGTGCCTTCACATGTGATAAGCTCCCTACAAAATTCACAGAAGATAGAATAAACATAAAATCTTAATTAACAAAAATGAAAGTCTTTCTTATTTTAGGTAAATAAGAAAGAGTAGTGAGAAAAAAAATTCATTACCATGTGTCAAGGTACTCGAACTAGCATACCAAATTAGGTGAAAAAAATCCCCATTGAACATACTGAGTTAATGTTTTATGAAACATTTAAGATCATAAAAATATCTGTCAATGGATTGGTACAGATTCTGATGGTCAGCTTCACCAGCTCATATAGTTATTATTACAAATACCTCCACATGTCCTTGTTCTTGCTGGAACCTATGATTTCTTTGCAAGTCAAACATTTGAGCCTTCAAAATGTGATACTCTTTCCTTAGCTGAAGAATGGTAGCTTCAGCTTCCCTCAATTTGAGCTTGTGTTCTTGCAAGGACAGAGCCAAATCTCTGTTGTTTGCTTGAATGACCTTCATTTTGTTGGAGGTGCTGTCTGCAACAGAACAGTGAGTGTTTCAAATGGGATTGAAAAGAAAACAAATAAATTATAAGTCCTAAGACGTTTAAGCATCTTACTTGCTCTTTTGGCCTTTACGGTGGAGAACTGGGTAGTTTTACCCAGCCTTAACCATTTCTGAGTTCTTTTCTCTCTCATACGTTGTTTTATATCACTCAGACTGTCTTTGAAGGACTTTCTCGAGGATTCTGCCATCTTCTACCTTTAAAAGTAGAGAGTGTGAGGAACCCACGAAGCTGGGGTTGCACCACGCACCCCCGACGCCAAAAGAAAAGGCACAGGGAGAGACGAGTGAAGTTCGGGGCAGTTTTAAGCGGAGGAACACACGCAACAAAGCCCCACAGCCAGGAAAAGACAGGCAGCTCTGGCCATTCTCACCGAGGCCGCTGTCCCGACCGCGCGGAGGCTGAACTGCAAAACGCTCGGTGCCCGCGGCAGGGCCGGGCAGGGCTTTAAACACCGGCGCCGGAGCCAAGAGCTCGCCTGGCGTGTCCCGAGGCGCCGGCAGCCGGCCCCAGCTCCTCTAAGTGCAGGCACAGCGTCCCAGCACCCAGCACGGCCGGCCGTACCTCCTCGGAAGGGCGAGCGCAGAGCGGAGCCTTTCCCCCCGACCGGCTGCGGCCGCCCGAGCCCCCGGCGGAGGCGGGAGGGCCCGCACGGATCCGGGAGCAGCAGCGGCCTGGATTTTCCCTCGTCCCGCAGCTCGGTGCTCCCCCTTCCGCGCACGTCCAGCTCCTCTCTCCCCGCGGCCCGGCTGTACCTGGCTGTGCCCTGTGCCCCGCTCGGCCCCCGGGACGCCAGGAGCGCCCGCTCGGCCCCGCGGGGCGGCACCACCCACGCCCGCCACTACCGCCACGCGCCGTTCAAACGTCGCCGCCGCCGCCTCCCATTGGTGCGCCCCGAGCCTTACGTCACGCTGCGAGCGCCGCGCGCACCCGCGCCTGGCCCCGCCCACCTCCGGCACCGCCTCAGTAACGGCGGGGCGGACAGCTGAGGGTTAAACGGCAGGGCCCGGGCATTAAACTCCTTAATTTAACTCCTTAACTTAACTCCTTAATTTAACTCCTTAATTTGTGGTGCTTTATTACCTGTGGCCGCTTCTTACACCAGTAGCAGCATGAGCCTTTCACACTTTGGAGCTGCGCTGTGAGAGTTACCCAGGCTGTGAAGCGTAGGACAAGCGCGAGAGGAAAGCCAGTGTCTTTACAAACGATTTGAAGGGTGAAGGTGTGGGTGTTAAAGTCTCTGAAATGAGTGTTGGTGTCTCTAACTTTGGCAGCAGGTTTGTTGCAGAGCCCAGGCAGCTTGGCTTGTGAAACAGACAAGCACAAGCCTAGGTTTCTGAACTTTGGGGTAAAATAGTAGGTTCAAGAGGGGAATATGTGGCAGGTGGATCGGGAAGGCTGTACCTTCCCAGTGCTTCAGCGATGGGCAAAAGAAGAGGCCAACATGCGGCCGGGAGTTCAGGATAAAAGGAGGCTGTCCGTCCCCCCCCCAAAACCTCAGGAGAGAAAACCCTGCATCTGTGTGTCCCAGTGGACGCTCTCTTTATTAGGATGAAGTTACAGGACTCCTCTGTCTCCTTTTTGGACATAAACCTCTCTGGCATTTGTGGATTTTCCTGACAAGCGTGAGGGAACTTGCACCTTCTGTGTGCTTATACACATCTTTACCACGGCGTGCTGAACCTTGATTAACCACTGAGAGAAATGGGAGGAAAAAAAAATCAGTGAAATGATGTCTTGTTAACAGAATAAATGGTATTCTTGATTCTGTTAAATCAGCATTTCATAGCTGCTACACTTTTTCTTGGTCTTACAGCTATTCCTGATTTCCTGGTTTTATTCATTACAGCTTGGATATGTTGTGGCAATCTGATTTCAAACTTGAAAAATTCTCGTGGATCATGACAGAAACCGTGATGTGTGTGCTTTTGTCCTTTCCCACTCCTTGCAAAGTCATGTAATTTTTCCAGTTCAGCCTTGAAGGCCTCATCTGTGTAGTTTTACAGTAGTATAAATGAATATTTAACTTACTCTCCTACTTTATCAATAGATAGCGTTAAAGTTGGTGTTGCATTCCTGTTAGCAAAGAAGTTGTCCTGCAAGCCCAGCCCTGGATGCAGTGTGACAATTCCCCTTGGAGACATAAGATCGTGTAAAAAAAACATATTTTCTTTAGGATTGAGCATGAAAAATTATGAGCAATTTACACACATTATAGACCCACTTACTTACCAGTAACACACAAAACTACAGCAACCCACAATCTTAGTTTCTCATTACATGTTGTTTTCTTTTTTCTCATCTGCTTGATGAACCTGAGTACAACAACCCACCCATCCTTCCAGCCCCAAAAAACTCTCCCAAAACAAAACCTCACAGGCCTGGGGGAAGAAGAAAATAAATGTTTTTAAAAACCCAACCAAGCAACCAAAAAACCCCCAAACCACCTCCGTTTCCCTTCCCCTCTCTCCCTCCCCTGCCAAACCAGAAGAAAAATAGAGGCATACTGGACATTAAGAACTACATAGTCTGTAGAAATGCTGATTTTCCGCTATTGTATGATTAGCTTCACATCCCCCTCCCTCAGGCCTCTCACTGTGTTAAAGGCCATGATTGGGCATGCTCCTCCACTCAGCTGTAGCAAACAGTGTCACTTGGAGCCTTGCAAATCTGTCTCTAAACATAGATGAAACTATCTGGTTGAATTCAGCTTCTGGGGGCTTGGAGGTTGTTTTTCGTATTTTGGTTTTTTTTGGTTTTTTTTTTCCAGCTAGGCACAACTATTCTAACCCAAAGCAATACCTTTCCCTACAAACTTTGTCTTGCTTAAAGGCAGCAGGTGTTTTGCATTTAGCCAAGTAGCAATTGATAGCTCCCAGCAGTGCTGGTAAGGTCTTTTATCCATTAGTCATTTATTAGTTTGACACAAACACACTGATTGTGATTAAATGAACCCTGTTTTAATGAAAAAATAATGCTTTCCTCATTATTATCTAAGTGCTACTCTTTATTAATTTTTTTTTGTTCTGAATACACTTATATCACTTTTTTCCCATTCTATTGTTTCCATCAATTTTGTTACAGCTCTTTCAGAAACACTTTGGAATCTTTCTGCAGATTATCTTTTATTTCCTGTATTTGAATTTCTATATCCTGATAATCACATTTTCACTGGTACTGAGGTGTGCTCCTTTGTGTCTCATCTCTATAGCCAGTTTTGTTTCTATTAGATTATTTGCAGGCTACACCCTGTGTATGTATCATTTTACATATTTATAGCGGAGGATTCCAAGTAGTGAATTTTTCTAGCTCAACTGAATCTTTGCTGTAAGCAATTTCACGTTTTCCTCCATAAAGATTGATGCTGTCATTGCTGCCAGAGTTGCTGTGGATTATTAGTTTATTTCTAGTGGGTGTACTCATGTGGCAAAACAGCTGCTGCAACTGCAATTGCAGTATGGAAAGATTTGCTCTCATCTTAGATTTATTATCTTGTATTACAAGGCAAGAGTTACTTCATATAATGACAGCAAATTACAGGAATCAGAGCCATGATTCTGGGAGCATTCTGGATACTACTTATCAGAGCTGCCTGAGTGTGATGTTACATGGTGATGTCCAATACATTATTTTAGGCCTCAAAGTTTTTTAGAAAGTTGTTTTTCCCAACTAAGCAAAAAATCAGATATTAAATATCCTGTGCAGATTTAAGTAAGTTACTTCTATTGCTACCAAAACCAATGTCTTCAAATAAATGGAATTTTAACTTTTTGAGTGAATGCTTATGAGAGGCATTGATAATCCAGTACTTGATGAAAAATATTTTTAAAACTCTTACTGGTTTCAATAACAGGATGAAGTGTATGGCTCTATAAGAACAGATGTTTAGACTTGCTGTATTTAGTTTTTCACTCATTTTTGATGACCACTAGTAGGGCACAGAAGAGCAGCCATGATATGGTGACTGATGGTAGGCTTTTGTTGATGCAGGCAGCTGGGTAACCTCCAGATACCCAGCTTAAATACCCCACCCATCTTTTCAGCTGCTCCAAGTCCAAGCCTGCATCAGACAACCACAGTGGTGGTGTTGGTACTATCTGGTGTTAACCATCACAGTTACTGAGTTAGGATGGTAGATATGACTCATATTTTACTACCTCTACCACAAAGAGGTACAGAGCTGGAAATCACGATGTATGGAATGCAGTGCATACTGTATGGACAAAAGGAAAGGTGTATACAATATACTGTTATGTGTAGTACCAAATTAATGAATCCTGCAAGTGTCCTGTTAGAGGACATCCTTAGAAGTGGCTCTTCCACACCAGCAGTATTTCCTTCCCTTAGCAGAGAAGAGAGACTGATTAGTGAAACACAGGGCTGTCTTGCTAAACCCCCTGTCTGGGGTTTAGGAAGATCATTTATGTCTTGCTGAGTCAGCTCTGTTCTCATTTGCTGTGACATGCACACTGATGCTGCCTTGCAGTGCTTGGCCATTGGGTGGCTCGTTTGTGAGCTGCCTTGAAACTGTTCAGCTCTGATCAGCTTGGATGTTTGTAGCTACTATCCTCTTGGAAGTACAATGACAAGAGTCTAAGAATATTTGACGTGTGAGAACTGCAAGATGCTGATGCACACTCTTCTTCCTGAAAGCAGAAAAGCAGCGAATGTTTTTTGAAGAAGCTGGCACAGACATATTTGAGTAAATAAGGTGTACTAGTCTGAGCAAGTTTGGCTGAAAATCCTGTAGAAATAATGGCCTGAAAAGATTTTGACAACCGGATAATTGATATTTGTCCTTCAGCAAGGTTAAAAAGAGCTGTGAGCATTTTTGGGGTGTCATTTTTTTAATATATGTCCCTATGTGCTATTTCTTTCACGTTTCAGAAAGATATATCAAATTAGAGCCATAAGTTGCTAAAGTTGAGACCGTTTCTATTTTGGAATATGTTATTAGTATTACATTCTCTATTCTAAGTTATCCATAACCACTTTCTAATTACAATGCTAATTTTTTTCTTTCTCAAAATTAACTTTGATCTACTTACAAGCAAAACCACAAATATAAGAGGAAAAGAAGCCTGAGTTAATTGAAGCATGAGGCAACATGAGTTTCATTAAGCTAAAATTAATTAGCTATAAATCAGCATTCCTACATTAGTTGTATCAGTGTCTTTTTGATGTAAATATGTATTCTAAATTGTTCTAAATGCATATATATACATAAATCTTTGTGTTCTAACTTATTCTAAAATGTTTTTAATTATTAATCAGTTTAATGTAAGTAAGAAAGTGAAAGATTAATAAGTATCTTTATCTGTTTATGAGAAATAGTCCATTGACAAAAACATATGCAGTGGTAATTATATGCATCAGATACAGCTGTGTCTTCCACTTTAGACACACTGAGTTATATATGACTGAGTTGCCACCAAATCTTTCCTTTCAATGCCAGGGAAAATCCAGAATCCCAAAAGAATGTCTTAATCCATAGCAGTATGCAATATAAGTGCCAATCTGAAATCTTGAAACTAAATGGTCTAATGAGCAAAGAGGAATAATGTGTCAAAAGTGTAAATTAAATGTTAAACATTTTCTCAACATTTCTGTTGAGTACCTTAATTTATCATTGTACCACCTGTCAGTAATCCAGAACCCTGACTTTCTCCAGTACACAGTGGTTCCAATGCGTGCAGTCAGAAGCAACCTCCTCCCCCTCAAATTTTCTATCCCCAAATCTCCTACTAACCTCTGTCTCACACTATTGAAGTGAAGCTTAGCACTGCTTCAAGGTTACCAAGCAGTAAACTTTTTTCTTTTTAAGCTTTGAAGGTTTGGTTTTTTTTTTTAGTTTTTTTTTAAAGTTTGGGGTTTTTTTGAGCCATTGAATATTTACTGACAAAACTATTTATTCCTTCTACTGTTTGTACAAATATGTGGCTTTCCACCAGTTATTACCCAGTTTGTCCTATTTCCTGGTAGTCGAACATGCCACCAGTAGCATAAAGAGACAAAGGCAAAAATGACCTACATAGTGGATCTTGATGATAATAATGATGATTATGATGATGATGATTCTGTCAGGCATAATGGAATGAAACTCATTCATGGATACAAGAATATGTTTTAGTGTAGCTTTTCTTAATGCTAATATACCTGCCATAATCTGAGAGGTGAATATTAATCATATGATAATAAGTGCAGAAGTCCTGGATCCTGATGGAACAGAGTGCCACCAGCTTCCTACTCTTGCATACCTTCTCTCTCTAGGTTCTGTGGTGTCAGTGGAGAGGGTCTTGATTTTCATGGGTAAACCTGGGGTTAAAGCTGACCTTTCTCTTTAAACACGAGTACTCTTATAAGCACACATTACATACAAGTATTTATTTGAGGCCTTGTAGTAGTGTGTGCAATCCTTACTGGCTCCTAAAGTCACTGGTAAAACATGGTGAAAGACAGAGGTCTGAAGAAATTAGCAGCATTTGGCATGTACATTGGCTGGGACACACTGGTACTGGGTAGGGAAAAAAAATGTCTTGACAGCCAGCATTTCCTCTAGAACAGAATATTCAGTTAAGGAGGATTTTTATGAAGTGTGGAAAGGCAATTTTCCTTCCTGCTGGGGTTGCATTGCTGCAGTCAGCTCTCTGAGGTTTGGGTCATGGGTGAATGACTTTCAAAGAGCTAATCATTGTTCATAGGTAGGAGACAGAGATATAGATTGACACTTTGTTCTCTCAGAAGAGGTCCTGCACAAACACTTTTTACTGACTTCAATCCACCACAGAGAACAAGACATGGTAGACAGGGGAAGATAGGTTATAATAAGTTATGAAACCTGACAGCCAAGGATAGACAAAGAAGCAAACACCATTACCCCCCAGTACTCTGTTTGGTTTTGCTCTAGGTATGTTGCCCACATTAAAATAAGCAGGATTGCTTCATTATTTAAATGCTTTGTGGGAAATGCTGTGGGTAACACCAGACAGAAAACAAAGGCAAAAAAAAGAGTGGTCAGTTCCTAAATAAAGCAATACCCTGCAACCATCATTCTGTGCTTCTGTTGATAACAGATCCACTCGCACTGGGGCTGCAGTTTCTTTTGAAGAAATGAGGGTTTGGATGAAAAACACTCATGAGGATCAACTGAAATCATAATTGTATGGACAAAATGACATAACATTTGACATTAAAATGTCTTCTAAGGTTTGAGGTTGTTTTCTTTCTGTAGCTTAGCTTGCCACTAACATCCTGATGTTTACTTCAACAGTTGAAGCAGATCTGTCACCAGCAAAAGCTATAAGTGGCATGACAGTGGAAAAGAGATATGGAAAGACAGCTGAACTGCTGCAGATGTGAACTTCAAACATTACAAGATTTTTGACTGACAGAAAAGTGGAACAGAGGCAGAATTCTCCAAGGTCTGTTATCTTTGCACTTCTCTCTCCTTGTGTTCCTCTATATCTTGGTACTTTTTATCATTCTATTATCGTGCTTTGCAACTGTACTGTAGTGTCCAGTGTTACAGCTTTTTATTCCCACAATTTCATCTGGTTTTCTGTCCTTTCAGAATATTTTCTCTCAGTTTTATTGGAGAAATCAGAATAAAAAGATATGATATTTTTTTATTTATAGACAGATACAATAGGCATGGTGAGAACTAGAGATTGTATTGAGAAAGAGGAAGCAAAAAAACCACTATGTTGAAAAAGACTGTTTTAATGGATGTTTCATGGTTCTTTTAGTTTATTTTGTGTAATTCAAATATTTAAAAATTTTAGAGCATTTGAAAAATTAAATACTGTGATGAAATTTCTTTCAATCTGAACTATTTAAATCAATAGAGATAGAGCACAGCATTTGTCACGTTTGTAAATAATAAATGAAAAATACTGGAATATTACTGAAAAAAGTAATTAAATTATTATATCACAAATTTTAATGCAATCAATGTGTTCCCAGAAAGTGTTTCACTGTAGTTAAGCCAACAATTTCTAAAATAAAAGGTTGGAAGGAGATCTAATAAAAAACTTCAAAATTCTTTAGTACAAAGCAGTTTTATAGAAATTTCATGAGATAAATTAGATTGAAGTAATTGTTTACCAAGAAGTAAGCACAAATCTGAACAGAGTTCCTCAAATGGCAGTTTGCTGTGCAGATGCTGTAGAGAAAATGAAATTGCAGACATGGAGCCCACTCAACATGCAATCACATTCCTACACATCTCTTCTACCATTTTTGTATTGGAAACTAGATGTAGACTGTTGCAGAAGATTCTCTGAGTTCCTCTTATATACATTTAAATAAAGCTACTTATTTCTGGCTTTCCTAGTTTAATTCCTACAGGTACTGTTGCACCTGCATCAGATACACTGGCTGCTGCCCCAGTCAGCAAGGAAATAAACACACACACACAGATACTACTGATCAGCTTAGGCCAGCTAAGAAGTAATGGCTAACCCTAGGCCTCTCTTTTTAATGTTTTTTTAAAGAGGTCTAGAAACACAGAAGTTCTAGAAATAGGAGGAAAATATTGCTATGCATAAAATAGTAGCTCAATGTGCACACCATATTTCATCTGATTGCCTGTAGACTGAAAAACCACATATTACCCAGCTGCAAACCCATTTTAATTCTGTTATTTTTATATAATTTGTCAGACTGTGCATTATTTGATGGCAAAGAGGCTTAGGTCTTAGTGAATGGTTTTCTGTAGTCAACTGGAGTACTTACTAGTGAACAAGGAATGAGGGAGTCTGCAGTTTCCATAATTCTTTGGCTAAAAATTTTTTCATGTGTCTGCCTTAGTACTGGCTTATTGTAGTTTATCTGTTGCCTGTTGAAAACTCACTTGGGCTTTTTATTAATCCTGAAATCTTACGCCAAAGTACAATTTAAAATCAGAATTACCAGATATTTCAACTAAGTATTTATTGTCTTCAGTTCAGCCTTCAGCACAGATTCTACTAAGATCTTCACTTTCTTTTAATTTGTATTGTATTCTACCTGCTTATTGCTCTCTACTTCCTGATTAAGCTGCTGTTTGCTGGACAGTCGGTTTACAGTTTGGGATAACTGTGATTTTTAACTGTGGAGTGGATGACTTCTTATGGGCCAGTGGAATTTGGTGTTGCTAGCTTTTGTTAGAAACAATAACACTGACACTAATTGTTCAGGATTCCAAAGATTGCATTTCTCTCTAATTGATACTGAAGTCTATAAGTCATAAAGGTCTGCAATTTCAAAGAAATAAAGTCCTAGAAAAAAACCCCAAGATTTTTATTTGCCCCTGATCTTCAGCATGAAGAATACATGTAATTCTGTAATTCCCCCCCTCCCTGCCCCCATTAGGTGCAGTGTCAGACTAACAAGAAATCAAAGAAATCAAAGCAAAAAACTAGCTTTTAGAAGCATCTCAATGTGTTCTTCTAAAGAAGTCAGTTCAGATCCAGAGGTGATTCTCCTTGCTGTTTTATTCACACCCCCTGCCCTTTCTCAGAATAACACCAGGATCTAGGACACTAGCAGCTTCTATTGGTCTGCAAGGTTGTCTGTTCCCTCCTGTGACAAGATGCAGAGTGGAATACAGCTTTGATGTGAAATGCCTCAGGCTTTCATCTTATAATGAGCTTCCCCAAAAGATCCAAACAATTCTAGGCTAAAAAAAGCTAAAGTTTATTTAAATAAATAGTTGCATTTCTACTCTTTTTAATATAAAGAACTCTTAAGGCAACTTGAGGTGACACACACAGAAAAAAGATTTATGCACTGTTCTCTTCTTGTCCACTTTCACTGCAGACAGACCCTAGGTTTGAGCTGCTGGGTGCCCAAATTTCTGTGTAGTCCAGTTTGCAATCTCTTTCCAGTCTTTCTAGAGCCAGAGTGTTCATTCTTGTAAATATCCTATCTATTTCTTCTTGTGGTGCCCTCTGGTTTTCTCTCCCTTGAGCATGCTGAGTTACCTCCTGTTGCATGGAGCAGGCTTCCTCCTCAACCAGTGTTTTCAAAGGAACAGAACACATAACTGAGAACACACAAATTAAATAAACACTGCATTATTGTATAGCTATGGACAATGGCAGAGAGAATGATAACCCAAAGATATTAATAGATATTAAATTAATTTATAATAGTTTGTATGCGTGTATGTGTACATCCATGGGCGTTGGGTTATGATTCTTACCAATAGCTGTCAGCCCCTTGCATTGGTTTTTCTGTTAAGAATTAATCAAAGTAGAACTCTTCAGTTTGCTCAGCCTTTTCATAGTCTTCCTCACCAAAAAGAACTACTGCATGTAACAATGATGATAAAGGAAATCCTGCTGTTTATGGTAAAATTTACAATTGATTAACAGTGATATTTAAAACCTTTCAACTGCATCATGGTAGTTTCAAATTTCAGCAGAGATACTTTTTCATGCCCCTGTCAGCTTGCAAAATCTAAGCCCAGGGTCTTTGGGTGGGTTCACAAAGTCAATGCAGGCAGCATCCAAAGCAATTCCAGTTTTACTGCCAGGCTTTTCATAGTCCCTCCCTGGCCACCTGAAGTACTTTAAAAACTTCCCTTCCAGAATGTGTCATCGTTCAAAATTAGTTTTGCAGAAAACATTTTATAATAATCTTCTTTACACCTGTGATTTTTATTCACTTTGTTTTTAACTGTTCAGAGCATGTTCTCTTAGACCTTACATTAAGGACTGTGTGTAGCAAGTTCATTCATATGCATTTTTGATATTCCAGCAGGCTTTCTCTCATTATCTATCCTCACCTGAAAGGTTTGGAGTGAATTTCAGGAAGCTAATTTACTGTCCTGCCTCCCTCCTACCCTCCTACAATTATTCTCACAGGTGTTGTTGATGGAGTTACTAATAGTAATCCAGTGGGTACTTTTGTAAGACAAAATTTCATCCAGTGGGACAAGTAAGTTCATTGCATTGCCTCAGTGTTTTCCCTTACTATCTACACTTTAAGATAATCTATTTAAAATGTATGATATAGTGAAGTTCAAAGCTATCCAGCAAAATCCCACATTACCAAATTAGGTTAATATTTAGGACCCTTCTGTGTTTTCTTAGGTCCAGGTGTTGACTAGCAATCACAGCAATCGTCACTTGGTGGAGCCAGATTACTCTGCAAGTGAATGTGCTTCACAAATAGTTTGCAGAAAAGCTATCAAGGACAGAATTTATAAATAGTACTTTGGAGAAAGATAATAAAAAAAATTGTGGGATTTCAATACATCCTTATAGAAATTAGAAGCTTTTCAGCTTTGCTTTTAATTACTCCAGCACAGAAGAAGTATCAGACTTGCTGGCCAAAGCAAAGGCTATCTCCTTTTGCTGGAATAAAATGGAAATACAGTATATTGGAATAAAATGGAAATACAGTATATTGGTATATTTGATAACGTACATGCAAACCGGCAAGGATGAAGCCATAGTTGTCAATCTTGGTACAATTTTTTTAAAATTCAGCATGTTAATGTTTATATATGTTTTTACATTATTTTCCCATGAATATTTTAAATTTATTCCATACTTGTATCTCTCTTCTAAATGTTCTTCATAAAATCTGGAAAGACGCCTAATTTATTTCTTGTGTAGAGCACAGATTATACTTGGAAGAAAAAAGGAGGGGATACCACACTGTAAACACCTTCTCTATACTCTGCTAAGTAGGAAGAACTCTCAGTAACTTTTCCCCACAACTTGTTTCTTTTCTATCCATATGAATGGGAAACTATTCAAAGAAGTGTCAACAGCAGAAGCACCTACTCATTCTTATTCTGCACTGTACTGTGCACACTGTAACAAAGAACTTGGGGAATTTATGGCTCTCTCTGCCATTGTGATAGTCAGCAATCAGAGGTTACTACTGGGAGTGTGTATTTTCTTGTGGTTTTGTGTGTTTTGGGTTTTTTTCTATTATTCTAATTTTTTAGTGTTTTTAGCATGCATTGAATTCCTCTGAGATGGGTAAGGATAGGTCTTTTTGGGGAGTTGTTCTGACTACCATGTGAATAAAATCTTACACTTTCAATACATTCTTTAGACTTGTCAGATCTCATTTACTGGAAACAGACTCTGTCATTTGAGCTCAAGCTTCACATTTTATTGTGTATTATATTGAGCACATGGCTCTTTCCTGTTTGGTGACCCCCTGTGCCAAAAAAGAGCCAGTTCTTCCAATCAGCCATCTGTTGACAGATATATCTGTCAACCAGGGTTATAGAACAGGAGAGAAGCTACAGCACTGGGGAGAGAAGCTTAAGATTGGCCTGCTAGAGGGGTTTATGCTCTGAAATCCAAGTTAAAAGACAAAATTCTCAGTGACATAATGTCATCACAGTCCCACACATTGCATGCCTTCGCTCCCAGCTCCCATGTGTGTTTTTAGAAGTACATCTGCTTCCCTGACCTGTCAAGTCAAATGACAGTTGAGATTTTCAAGCCTTTGAGATACTGGCAAACCTGGCACAGAGTGTTCTTATGACTTCTCCTATCCTAGTATAAAAAACCAAGAAATTTCTTGAAAATCTGATGTTGCAGCTTCCTAGACTGTACATGCAAAATCAGACTAGGGACATTATTCAGAACCACTTTGATTTTCTAAATAATTAGATTTCCTCAATTATTTTTGCATAGAACATGTTTTTTCTCAGTGAATAAAAATATGAATCATGAAAACAAAGCATATTTCTAGAACATCTTAATTTATAACTGTGGGCAGCAACAAGATATATGTTAAGGAGAATTAAAAATGACTGTATTTCTCCCTTGCAAGAGAGGAGGAAAAAAAGGTATATTAAACCTTCATGTAAAGAACAGATCACATTTTATGGAAAGACAGCAATGACATTACTGGTGGAAAAAAGGAAAGGTCAAACAGAAGAAAAACTTGAAATACGGAAGTGACTTTCCCACCTACAGAAGGGCAGGATGTGCTCTGTTAATGTTGGAAGATGGAATAGGAGCAGGATGGATGTGGGGTGTTGGTTTTGCACATCCAGAATATCTGGAAAGGGCCCTTGTGGAGGC
Organism: Agelaius tricolor; assembly: GCF_023055355.1. Taxonomy (NCBI): domain Eukaryota; kingdom Metazoa; phylum Chordata; class Aves; order Passeriformes; family Icteridae; genus Agelaius; species Agelaius tricolor. The sequence goes on from NW_027269266.1 coordinate 35,340,465, forward strand.
CTCTTTCTGGGTCACTGTCCAGAACTTCTATCCAGGCAAAATGATGGCAAGTGTTAAATTTTGCAGTGCTTTTCCAGATGATGAAGTCTGTGGAGGTTTTGGGGGATTTTATTTTTTTTTTGGTTTGTTTCTAACTGGATAGCCCTATTTCTCTTTTATACTTTTGGTTACACCTTGGCAGTTTGCATTTGGTTTCTCTGCCTTTTCTTAGGATAAGCAGTACTTATTACAAGTTACACAGGATTTTTGACATCCTTGAGCAGGGAAGGAAATTTTTGAAATTACTTTTTCTGATTTTCTGCTTTCCGTCTGTGATACCATTTGAACAGCTGTATCTAGCTCTGCCAACAAGGGAGAGAGGTTCTCAGCTGAAGGGTTTTAAAAGTTCATTAATTTAATTTATTCTGCCTCTCCAAAGGAGATTTGCATTGTCATTGGAATAGCAGCTCTTACTGTTTTTTTTCCCCTCTTCCTTCCTCCCCAGTTGAATTGGAGATTTACAAACAAAATCCCTGATTTCATGCATTTTCTAACTGGCATGTCTAGTTTCATTCCTTTTATATAAACTACTTGATTTTATGTGCTCTTATTTTCATTCAGTTTATTGCTCTTTTCTTTTTTCTATTCTCCCTGTGGTTTTGTATCATCAGGAAATTTCACTTCTTCCTGAACACATCTTCATCCAGGTTAAAAGGGAAAGACAGTCAATCAGTCAGTAAATCCCTACTCTCTGAAAACATAGTCAGCACCAGCTGTAGCTCAATTAAACTCAACACTTGAATAGTTCACAAGAGAACCCACACTTGTATACACACATTAATCAAATAAATCCATTTTAACCTGTAGTCACATTCCAAACTTCCAGTTAATAGCTTGGACAGTAAAGTGTGGGCTGGAGATACGTGATGCAAGTAGCAGATAATTAAACCTTCTCAGCATAACGTTTAAACTTCCGATGTCCTGACATACACAGTAAACAAGGTGTGCTAAAGGAACCTCAAATATATGGAGTTTACATGCCTAAATGTTGATGAACACTTCCCCTGAGTAATGCAAGCAACTCAGCTGTTCAGAACCGCTTGACATCTTTCTAGTTTGAAAACAGAGAAAAATATTTTAGGTTTTACTTTTTCTTTCCCTAGGATTGTGGATGCAACAGTTTGTAGAAAGACTATTTCTATACATGTTCTTAAGTCAACTTAAAACATTGTAAATGAAGTTATGCTTATGTTATTGAGACAGAACGTCTGTCTGCATTTTTTAATTCTACAGATATTAAGAATAATTCCCAAGGATCAATGATTTCTTAATCCATATTTAGAACAACTTGCATATAACAATATGTGCTTAAATCCTGCTGACTCAATGTTAATGACCCATACTGCCTTGACCATGGGACTGTGCTTTAGAGCCAGCAGACCCCTACTAAAGGGCACTCCAGCTAAAAAGCATCCCAGTCTGTGGAGAATACAGGCCACGTCAGACTCTATTCTAGCTTTCTAGTCTCATTAAGTAAATGTCTTCTGAACAGATTTCAGACAAGGTCAGGCTGGCCATGCTGATTGCTCTTTAGAATGTGTTCCAAAAGGAGCATTACTGACACTGGTTGGGAATATTTTACTGAAATTACTTTTGTCATTAAGTGACTGGTTGTCAAACTGAAATATATTTAGCTTAGTTTGGGACAGCTATCTCGACCCCATGCTGGGGAGAGATAAAGATGGACAAGCAATTGTCCCAAACCATAGCAATCAAGTTCACAAACACTACTGGGATCAAGTCCTGGCTGCAGTAAAATGTTTGAGTGTTTATAGTAACATATATATGCAACAGTTCCACCTCCAGGAAACCTGGTGCTCATGCTATGTTAGAAAAAAGCTTAAACTCACACCCCTTGTTTAGCCCAGGTTGTAGACCGTGGTGAATCTGATCTGGAAGTGTCAGGGAAACCATGCTTTCTCTTGGTGAAAACCTTCAAGAACTTTAGTTTCATACTCATGTGGAGTGAAAAATGTTTGAAATGTGGAATTACATGAGAAAATACTTTTTTTTTTCCACAGCTGTATTTAAAACCCCCTTTTCTCTAGAGTGATGGGGAACATTTTTTGGTGATAGACTAGTAGACATAGCTGTGAAAATGTTTTGCTTGTCACAGGCCATCAGCAGTGATCCTCCCTTGGGCTGACAGCAGTGATACAGACAGATCACTTCCCACACCCTCTGCAGTAATTGAGTTGGATTGCTTGAAATGAAATCATGTGTTCTTTGGCTGGCTGTTTCACCTTGCACCCAAACATTCCCAGTTCCAAGCAGAAAAAGCCCTAACCTGGAAACCTGGGAAGTTATTAGAGACACCTGTGAAAATTGTACCACTGTCCTTTCTTCTGCCTCGTGGCCTGTGTTCTGACACTGAGAGAGCACTGAAGTTAGCTCCAGAGCTTGCTTAAATCAGTGGGATCCTTTGGATTGGCTTTGTTGTCTATGGATCAAGTCCCAGCAGAACTCTGAAAATAAAACTCTAGCACTTTACAAAATATTATTAATTTAGTGGTGAAAAGATTTGCTATATAATTGATAAATAATAGGAAATTTTCCAACACTATCTTAAAATCTTTACCTCACTGACACTTCCTAGCTCCAAAATAGTTTTTATAGAGGATTATAGTAGTGCTCTATGTTCTGAAATCACTGGTGTATTCTTTCAGACATTCCTAGGTATCTGCTTGCATTTGAAAGGCACAGACAGTTCCGAACTCTGATTAAGGCATGATTTATGGTATGAAAACTTGAACATCTTTTGGTAAAAGGAAAAAAGAAACCCTGGCTTCAAAAGCTGCTCCAGTTCTGAAACTTTAATATATTTTACCCATTTTAATTCAGTATAATTTTAAATAGAAGCACTGAAAACAGTGCCATGGGCTACATGGTGGCACAGCTTTAAGGTGGCAAGTGAAGTAACTTGAGGATATTTAGAAGTGCTCAACAAAGCAGAAATTACAACAAGGATCGGAAGACAGGAAAAACTCATATGCCTACAAATAACTGAATGTTTCCCTAGCGCATAAACATTAATGACTTTAATTAGATTATAATTGCTCGTGGAAGCATAGTCTTGCACAAGATAAAAATACCTGACATTGCATTTGCAGCTAGGCAACTGCATGAGAAGTACAAGGAGGTTTAATGTTAAACAGCAGTTATTTACTAAATGTAAGGTAGTGCACAGTATGCTCTGTTCTCAGGATATACTCATGTTTTTCAGATGGCAGCACTGCTTCATATATTTGGCACTGAGTTGTAGCTGTTGGAGTTAGAGATTGTAATAACTGAAAGGATAACAGATGGCAACAGTGTTTGTTTAACTGAGGGTCTTTTTATTTTCATCAGTACACTTGCAAAAAGATGCCTCAGTGACAATGCTTGGAATACCCTATCCTTGTGTTGAGTGAAGATCTAGATATTCCCCCAATATTTATAGCTCCGCAAATTAAAATCCTGATTTAGGTCCATGAACTGCATTTCAGCTAAAATAGTCCTGTCACATTTCAGGAGGTTTGTTACACCAGGTTATCAGGCATGTGTGTAGCATGGTCACATGATGACCAAGTCCTTTTGCCCATTCTGGAAGTCTGCTGGTTGCCAACCTGTAAAAGTCACAATAGGGTAGTACAGTTGATTTTAAAAAGTGAATTTATTCTCAGTATGGGAACTGAGGAGCTTTAACCCTCAGCTATAGTCTTGCTGAAACATTACCTCTCATAGAATCTTTGTTCTCTTGGCTCTATGGCAGCGTAACCACACCAAGAAGAGTGCAGATAATCCTCTGCCCTCTTAGCTTAGAATCAAGTGATTAAGTTCCTTTCAAAATAAGTTTTAAACCACTGAGGTAAAATAAAAATGAGTTCTATTCTCTTCCACACTGTTTAAACTTACTAGCCACTAAGCAATTATGGATAGAAGAAAAAGGCCACAATGAAAACAGACTGAAAAGATGCAGCTGCTGCAGTTTGGTTCAAAACCCTGTGTAAATCAGAGAATCCCTGCTGTCTTAGCATGGGGCAGATATGTATCAGGTGTCCTACTGCTAGTTTCTCCTATGGATGGATCATCTGTGCAGTAATGCCTGCTCTGTTAGAGGTAGAAGGATCCACCGTTACTGGCATCTGTTCACACTATTAACAAGATGAAAGTTTTTTTTTTTTTGGTTCTTATTGGTTTTCACAGGAAGTGGTGAATGAGGACTTCACAAGTTTGAAATGTTGTGAGAGAATCAAAATGGTTAAAATATATGAATCTCTTGATTATGTGTTTATATTGGTGTTAAAAACTTTCAAGAAAAGTTTAAAAATGTAATAGAAATATATAATACATAAAAGACCTAGCACTGGATCTGACTTTAATCTGAAACATAGCCTGAGGCAGCAGGCGTTTTCTCACTGAGAGCATTTGATCATTGACTAGCATCAAGGTATTAGCTCTGCCACAGACTCAATTCACAACTGAGATCAACTATTACATGGACTGTTTCAAAAGCATTTAGACACTGTCTGGGGGAGAGAGCCTGTGCTCTGATCGGATCCAGCAGACCTGTGAACAAACCTGTGAGGAGACTGCCTGCAGTATAAACTTGGAACAGTGTACACTTGTATATTTGGCACAGTTGAATACACGCAACCCCACTAAATGAGATAGAAAGGAATAAATGTAGATGAAAAAGCCCCATGGAAGGTACTGATCCCATGATGTTGATTTTACAGCTGAATCGTTATTTAAAATATACTAGTTATGTTAAAATATTGTAGGTTGGTGGGAGGGGGTTGGGTTTTTTTTAAAAAATTCCTTATCTTTAAAATCAGCAAGATTACTTAACTGACAAGGTCCTTACTTTCATATCATTGCTTCCCAGATTAGGTTGTGTCATTGACCATTGGGTCTCAGGAATAGCTGCAGGTGTTCTCAACTAGCACAAATACTGCTACAATTAATTTACTTCTGCAAGACTTTCACCTTGCTCCTATAGCAAACAAAGTGTTTCAAACAATTGTAAGACCATTAGTTACTCCTAATGAGAACACTATTGACTAAGATTACACAGATGCTTTGCCTTTCTAACATAAAGCTGTAGCTAGTTAGTGATGAAAAATAGGTCAGATGAAAATACTAGAGGCCTGAGATCCTTATTTCATTTTTATGCACTTTTTTATGCTTAAAAATTTTTATTCTAGATGGATCAAACTTTTGACAGAGAGATCAGTTAGGAAATTGGGAGAGAAAAATAGTCTTTAGCTCAATACTCTTCACTGATTTAAATTTAGGTAGTGGTGTTTCCTTAAAGGATTGTAGGTCTTTTAATCTTCTCATATGCTCTGCACTATAGCTCTTTTCATTTCCTTCATCTCAGTATTTTTACCCTACTTTCTTCTTTTATACTTCTTTGACTGTTTTAACCCTATATCTGCCATAATTCTGGACTTTACCTCCATGGCTGTCAAATAAAATAAATCCAAGGTGACAGTTACTATCATACCTGTAATGATCCGCTGACATGTTATCTCACTTTCCCTAGCCCTCAGTTATCTTCAAAGCTGAAAGCACTTAAAGTAGGATTTTTCTCCCTCCATTTGACTCTATGGAGTCCCAAAGAAACTTTGGCTCCTGCATCGTATGAGTGAATGCTGATTTAGTGGGGTGGGGTCCAAAAGCTCAAAGCTTCTTCCCCTTTTCTCTGTAAGTGTTGACTCACAAGCTTGGTGTACCCTGACCTGTAGGTAATATGGTTGTGTTGGCTGCACAGCCCATTCTTCCTCCCTCCCACCCTACTGGCTGGAGCTGTCCCTATCCCAACCCATGACACATGACCACTAGCATAATTTTGTTGTTTTAGCCACTGTATATTGTATGCAAGATAAGAGTTTAAATAACAGAAAAAAATAGGTCATCAAGATTCACACAGTGCAGAACCGTCGCTGTAAGTACTGAGTGTTTTGGATATGGTAGAGTTGATACTGGAGGAATCACATATTTCTGGGAATACCTTAGAATCCTAGTTCTTGATTCACGAATGTCATGTCAGTGTTATTTATTGTATTTTTTTTTTTAAAGATACTTAAAAATGTGATACAGCCACACTTATTGTATACTAAAACAGACTTAAAGTCAGGGACATTACTGATAATTGATTAGCTTTAAAGTTGAGCAGCATTAACTCATCCCTTATTTCAGGGAAAATTTAAACAAATGTGTGACTTTAAATGCTCATAAGTTTAAAATTACTGAACCATTTTTCATTAGCCATGAATAATTTTTCCTTCCTCTGTGAGGATTTATAAAACAACCTGGAATGACGTGTGGAGAATTAGCCATTTTTAAGATTTCCATGCTTGAAAATTTCAATCAGCACATATGGCAAAAACGCAGCTTATTTTTCATGCTGGCTTAACTCAAGTGACTGAATTGATTTTACTCATGCTTTCCAAAATAATTCATCACTGGACTCAGAACAGGCGCAGACATTTTTGGCTTGACAGAATTTGCATGAGAAAGTTAGGAGCCACTGATGCAGGGGAGGGCTGAGCAGTGGATGGAATTCCTCTTTAATGACAGGGGTCACTACCAGTTGGATCCTGAAGAAGCTTGATCTGCACACTCAAGTGAGCAATAATGGAGGATTCCAGCAGAAAATTAATAGACTGACAAATACTTTTTGTGCTTGATGAACTGTAATTGCATAGGAAGGCCAAACGCTAATGGTAAAACATAGCCTAACAAAAAAAGATTTATGCCATGGATATGGGGATCGTTATTTGACTGTCTGCTCAAAGCAGCAGTTATAATTGGGGAAAAAAAGCCTCTGTCAATCCCTTTAAAAAAAATAACCATTATGAAAAATGAACCACTGCTCTCTTTTCCTCTTGTCCCAACATCTATTAATCTAAAAACAGAAAATTACAACTAGTAAAAGTAAAGCAAGTAAAACCTTGAGAATTTCATTTCTGGACAGATCTGACATATATATAAATAGCATTGCCATGACATTGATGAATCAAGATCTAGGATTTTGGTGCAACTCTACCTTGAAATTGTGCACAGTTCAATCATCAGTACCTCAAATGATAAAGGGTATCTTGGCTTATCTGTGCTTAATATCTGCTTCCGTTCTGTCCTTTATACAGTTTCACAGAGATGTGCTGCTTTTCCTGATGGATGGGTTAGCCAAATGAGACTTTTGGCAAGCTCTATGGAAATTACATCATGCAAAAAAAAAGTAGGGACTTGTTGGCAGATCCCAGAAACATCCAGAACAAAAGGGTCCACCACTAAGAGTGGCCCTGACCCCAAAAAGCGGTGTCCAATGATTTTAGCCTGTCTGGGGGCAGCATGGGTGTGTTAACTAAATCCCTTGTCTAAGAGGTGTTGTTTCTCAGCAGGGCTATTTGCTTCAGCTGTAAAACCACCTTGATGCACTTACATTGTTTGTGGAAAGCTCTTGCCGAGGTAATGATTTTGGAGAACCTGGTGTTCTTGTTTAGTAAAACAAACACGATGTGGAGACAAAGGTTCTGAGTCCAAATACACCACAGAGGAGACAGAGGGAAAGAAAAAGGAAAAGAATGGCAAGTGCTGGCCTTGATATGAAAGGAAATAAGTCAAATCTAACCATAAGGAAAAATAGGCTTAGACTTTACAAAGGCTTATAGCTAAATTTACAAGCAGTTTTTAAAACAAAATGCTTATGATAGTAGGGCAAAAAACCTACAGGTGCCTTGAAGTGGATCTCCTTAGAGCTAAAAAAAAAAAAAAAGTTAATGATGCTGTTAATGAGTTTAAGCATCTAGACTTTAAGGATACAGTCCTGAAAACCTCCCTAAATTTTTGTAATATTTCTCTAGGAGTAGGTAAGGCAACCAATTGTAATTCAGACAATTTTGTTGCTTGCTATTCCTTACAGCTTTTCCCTAGCTGATAACTATTCAGAGCCTTGCTTAGTTCTTTCCTTTCTTCCTGAAGAGCAGTTAATTCAGATTCATACCTTCTGCTTGTTTGTACAGGAAATAAAGCAAAACTCTTGCTGGTTTGTACTGCAAAAAGAAATCTCCCTGAATTTCAATTAATGAACAGGTTCATTGAAAACTCTTCACTAGCTAGTGAAGCATAATTATCCCTGCAGTAGTTAGGGCCAGTTCACCTTGCCCCTGAAAAGAGCAGTGTCTCTCTCTTCTGAAGCCTTCTGAATTCAGCCCTTAGCTATATCATTGTTACAGGATAGATAAATTAGAGGAGAAATGAGCAATATAGGTGAAGTTTATTGTCATTTTTGGGTTATGGATTATTCTTCTGTTTTCTGTCTTTTTCTTTCCTAATCTACCATAACTGTGCCAAAGTATATGAAATGCTGTTTTTTTCCTTGTCTGAGAACAGTAAAGCCTGCTGGAATTAATAAGTGAATCAAGGGTAAATGAACTCCGAAAGCAAATAATGAGAAAAATCTCAGGATAACAAACCTTTTTATATGCCCATCAAGAAGACCTGAAACTTTTAAATTAGTTGCCTTTAAATGCATACAATGTATCAAAGAAATTTTAATACCTACTTTCTGCCTTAAAACATTTTAATGCCTCATTTAATACACTTGATCAGCCAGGTTGTTAAATGTCCATCACCGAACAGTGATAGAGTGCAAGAAATTGCCTTCTGTACCCAATAAAGTGTCCCCAATAAAGTGTCCCCTGAATCCAGTTTGGAACTGGTGTTTTAAGGTTAGCAAGATGGAAATTGCCAAAGAAATTTTGCTTTTATTAAATGTCGTTAATTTTTATTCTTTCTGAGTCCTCAAAGTTGCTGAAGTGTGTAATATGACTCAGATTAGATGTCCAAAACAGTGCTTAAAATTTTCTTTCTGTCTTCTGAAAGAAAACCTAGCATTTTAAGGAGCATTCTTAAAACTTTAATTTGTTCGTATTTTCCCTACAGATATAGAACATGCAAGTTGCAGTTGGCTTCCAAGTACCATGACCAGTGTTTTGATCTTGCCTAGGCAAACAGAACCAAAACAAGTTATGCTGCCACATGGACAGCCATGTCAACAAGAGTTTCTTCTGAGCTGATGAGGAAGCCTGTTTGGTTGGGCTTACAGACTTTGTCTGATCTGTCCAACAAATGGTTTGTGCCAACTCAAAAGTAGAGTGCAATTGAATCTGTGAAAAGGAGTGTTTTAGTCCCAGGCTGCTGACCAAGGGTCAGCATATAGGCCTAGTAGACCTTAGTTGGTAGAATTTACGACCTCACAGAAAGAATGTGTTTTATGATGACTCGTAACTTGAAATAATTTCTATGCTATGTAAATTGTGTTCTAATTGTTGTGAAACAAGATATTTTAGTGTTAGAATTGATTGCTGGCAATTTCCCTGTGGTTGAAAGTTCACCCTGGTGATTGCCAAACATCATTCTGTTCTGACTGGTCTCCTTTGCTAAGTTTACTTTGTATTTATTGAGTATGATATTCATGGTATAACGGCACTTCAGTCAAGGAATGGCTGTTTCAGTTCCACTGCCAAAAGCTTGACGTCAAAATTTCTATGCAGTTTTCATTCTGAGATTTGTTAATAATTTTTTACTTCTGTATGCCTCTAAGTAGAGCTACTTGAATAGCCCTTCAATTTTAAGGATCTTACATTTACCACCATTAAAAGCATGTGTGTTTTACATGTTTGACTGACAGCTGGGTAGTTGACTTTTTAATGTGACCTTTCTTTGATCAGTTTTTACTCACATTAATAGTCCATTGCACTGCAAAGTGATTCTGGGATCACTCTCCTCACTGCTATTAAGAAACAGGACATAAATTAGAGGCATTGGGATGATGTACATGGTTGATGCTTGAGGAATTGTGGGGAGAGCATGGTCTGAGAATGTTGCAAATGGGTTATTCCATATTCATATAGATGGGTGCTACCTGTCTTGCTGTAAAGTTGAATATGGGTTGGAACATGTATAATGAGACCAGGAAAAGGAAAAGACTTGTCTAATCTGTAGTCTCTGATGCTTGGTTACTCTGCTTACTGAATCAGAAAACTATTTTATGTCTTTTCTGTTAAATAATTTTTTTTCTGTTTTCCTTGAAGACTTGCATTGCTATCCATTTTAATAGACTTGATTAAATATTTAATATTGATTGCATTGAACTGGGAGACTTATGATATTTCTGCTGTGTTCCCATTCTGTTTACTGTTAACAGACTGTTACTCCACTAGGAAAACCCCTGAAAACAGCAGCCTAAACCCCTATAGTAACAGCCTCCAGACTCAGCTCTTTGGCTAAGAGGACCAAACTATCTTTAATATCTCCTGTAGTTTGTATCTTCTGCTTCCCTGATGTATCATAGAGAGCAAAAGTGACTTTCAGAGGCCCCTTGCTTCTCCTAGTTACCTCCATGTTCTGCATAAAAACTATCTGGCCTGAGCTGAAGGTATTCCTTTGCATGTCAGAACAAACTGTTTGTTTGTTTGTTTGTTTGTTTGCATGTTTTTCCTATTATGCCAGGACTATATTCATGTTTATAGATGGTTGCTACATCAATCCATGGAATACAAAAACCAGCACAATAGGTCTGGAACAAAGAGAAGTAAATTAACCATACAGTGGAATTCTGGAGACTGCAGATTTAGCAGGGACAGTTAAACTCATCTAATTATGTGTTATGAAAAGCCTGCTGAAAGAGAACTGAGAACTTCCTCAGACAGATACTGAGCAAGTATCATCAGCATAGTGGTTACTGTTGAGCATGCATGAAGATGGGTATGTAGTATGCATTGCTAGTAGCAAAAAGAATCAGTCTTTCTTGGATCTTCTCACTGTTTTCAAAATCCAGGATAGGGATCTAGGGACTAATTGGCCTATTACACACAAGTCTCTTAGGAAGACTTTCTTGCTACTTGATGCACTCAGGACTTACATAACTATATATCTTAATTATAGTGTGGTGAACTTGCTCTCATAAAAAGAGAGCAGCTTCCATTCCTCAATGTTTTTTGCCTAGTTTTAAAGCCAAGTTTGAACTTCTAAAGTACCTTCTATGGAGGTTATGTTCCTATGGACTGAGTACCTTAGCAGAACAAAATGCTGATCCCTCATGTGACTAAATCTTTGTCAATTTGAGGCCTAATTAAAACTGAAGCCAGAGCAGGAGGTTTCCCAGTTCCTGATGCAAGCAAGCAGAGTGCAATCCAGCAGGAGTCTGGTAGCAGTATAATGCACCATGTTCTTGGTCTGCTAACCCCTGCCATGAGTCTGCTGCAAATGTTGCCTTGATGGAGTGAGAGCTGCTATTCAAATGGATAAGGGTAGAAATGTACTGAAACTAATAAGCTCTCCAGAAGAGCTTTTTTGCTGGTTTTTTTCCCTATTTAGACCAGTTGGTATAACCTCATTGGGGTACCCACATGGCCCTCCATCTAACCAAGAATTTAAAAAAAAAGATGAATGAGTCAACTTGAAAAGAAGTATGGAAGCACCATGTAAATTTGTGACAGGATGGGGGAGGGAAGTGGGAAGAAAGCAGCAGTCAAAACCTATTTTGATACTTCCAAAAGTCATCCTTTGGCATGACAATTTCTGTCTAGACCTAACAGAGCATCCTTCACATTGGAGTGATCCAGCCGCTGTGGTCAGAGGATTGGGAGCAAAAAAATAAGGATCTGTGTGTGCTAACTTGTGGTATGATGTCTCAGTCACACAGGGATTGTAGAGGGATACAAACAAAGCAAGACCACCCACATTTCCAGCAAGATGGGGGTGCAAGTAGGGAAACTGTACCCCCAGAAGAGAATGGTAAGGGTTTATTGCCCTCAACCTTGTAAGAGAGTTGTGTGTATTCAACTGTGAACCTGGGGGATGCTGTAACTCTGGGATTAGTTACAGTGTGCTTAGAAATTTATAGCTATTAATTAACATTTCATTCTAATATTGTGGTTTGTGTGTTGTGATACTGATCCTGAATGTATAGTTTACTGACTGCCAGCTAATCACATCAATATTAAATCACTGCTTTCTTTGTTCATGGCTTGAATTAGATCATGTGAACTGAGCAGTTTTTTCTTGTAATGTACCCTAAGAAGACATCCTTTGTCCAGCAGCAAGGTGATTGCTCCTTAGTCACTGCCTTCAGGTGGCTATCTTCAGCTTTGAGTAGGGAGTGGGCTGTCTTAAAATGTTCAGGTTCTGAGGGAAAAGACAAGCCTTCTTGCTGTGTCCCCATGGTAGTTTTCTATTTATGCTGAATGGCATATCTTTAAGTGAACACAAGATAAGTCTTACAAATAGTTGCTTGGGCTCTTCATGCAATCATCTGGTTTGGATTTTAGTCTTCCAGACTAAAAAGGGAGAGACTTCATCTCCCTCAAGAAAAGACTAGCTTATACTAGCAAAGAAAGCAGTTTCTGAAAGTGACAGTCAAGTGGATTTAAAACCCCAAACCAACCAAACAAAAGGACCCCTATTACACTTCCCCATGTAAAATGGTTTCCTCTAAAGTATATGGACTAGAAAAATAATTAATTAACCATTATATGAAATATTATTTTATTCTGAGCCTTGTTATTGCTTTTATAGTTTCTTGAAGGTAATTAAAATTGTGTGGGCTTATAAATTATTTTTTTAACCTACAAAATTGTTTTCCAAAATGAACAAGTGTAGGAAGTTAGTATTGCAGGAGGAGTGTGCTGCAGGTTTGAGTACAGATGAAGAAAGCCACTGAATAGGTACAAAATGTGATGCAAGGAAGAATTATGAATAATTGTCGTGGTTGGTTTTGTGCATTTCCAGTGGCATGCTCTCCAGGCTAGTTCCTAGGTTTCCGGATGGTCTGTGGCAGAGCAATCAAAGATGTGGATCAGAACTGTAATAGCAGGTGGAGGACATCTAATTAAAATAAGCCAGGCAGGCCGTGTGATACTTGTCTCTATTTCCAGGCCTAATATTAGCATGAGATGAATCGTCTCATATAATTACATACTTCCTGATGTTCTTCCAAAGTAGTGCTTCATCCCACACAACGTTGTAGTTGCAAGTTCCTCCTCTTTAAAAGAGGCAAATGCAAATAATCTTTGTAAAAATTATCTTTGGAGGAATTACTTCTTCGGTATGACAGCTTGGTTGTCATCTGCTGAATTCACCCAAATCCTTGTGCTTAACATGGTAAGAGGTCTCACTGGAAGGGAGGAGGTGTGTGAATGAAACTGATTTCTAATGGTAGCAGCACCCCATGCACTGAAAAGGTAAAGCTTGTAAATATTTACAAGGGAAAACCTGTATTGTGGTTTGTTCTTAGTTTCAAGCAACCTACTGATTAATCAACACATACTTAATGTTTACACCTCATTAAGTGTAGCAGTAGTCAGTGCTTTTGTTTCATGTAGACCCTGACATATCATTTGGTGGAAGTGTAATGTAACTCACTTCATGGCTCTTTTCTTTTCCTTTTTAAATTTCCAATGAAATTTCTAGTGAATAAATTAGTAAATTTATCATTTTGTCTATAATAGTGTCACATGGACAGTTTGATGAAATAGCTCATTACAGTCAATGAAGTGAAATATGAGTTCCATCAGCACATTTTCATCAAACAGAGTTACAGAAATTAGCTTGCTGTTATCAAGGACTGTGGAATACAAAAATAAAATTAAGCAAGCTATTAGAGGATAGATTTAGGGAGGGTCCCAATTGAGTTGGAACGTAACTGCCACTGTGGAAAACAGAAGACTGCTGTATGCTTAAATGAATTGTGAAGCATCAGTATTAATTGTAAATGATGTACTTTAGGGACAAAATTAAATTCAGAACCACCTGAGTGTACATGAATATCACACACTGCGCAGCCACTCAACCAGGAATGAATGAAAAGCGAGTGCTTGCTGTTCTGCAAGCACTGTCAAAGTTTGTAACTGAGCTAAACTGTCTTCACCAGTGTTACTTCTGTGACACCATACCAGGCCAAATAGATGGAAATTCTCTACTGTTAAAGTTATCCTTTCTCCAAGTATTTTCCAAAGTCAGAATGGAGAAAGAATCTGACTCTGAAGAATTTGCTGTACTCAACCTGGGAGAATTAAGTACTGAAATAAACCCTTCCATAGTGGGGTGCAGGTCTCTCCTGCCAAACTGAGAAGCTGTTGACAGACAATGAGTTCATTCTTTAAGCACTGATTTTTAAGTCAGTCAATAATCTGTGATCAAGTATGATGTACTTAGGCCTTCTCATTCTTGGAATACTACTTCCAATATTTAACTTTAACCTTGGATCTTCAGCTGACATTTAACATTTTGTTTTAATAAATTATTATTAGACTTTATTTGCTGTGTGCAGAGGGAATTATTTCAGCTGTTTCTACTTATTCATGTTATTTTTGTATGTGGTCCCTTTCTAATTTTACTCCTTAACTAGACTGGGAATGAATTCTCAGTGTCTTGATAATGATGTTACACAGACTAAACAGTCCAGGCAGCCAAATGCCAGTTTCATGTGACATTTTTTGCAGGTGTCATATGTGGTAAAGTTCTTATATATGAAAGAAGAGGAGGCAGCCTAAATCCTGCCAGGCAGGAACTTGAAGGGATTAGCGCACTTAAGGAAGCTTGGAGGCTGCCTGACTTCTTGTTGAAATGAGAACTGGCTCACTGTCATACTTACTTTCTCTTGAAGGTTATTGTCCTAAGTAAATTCAGTTTCACAATTATGACTCAGTCTCTAATGAATTCTAATAGACTAAACTGCCCGCTCCATTTAGAAGCATGCATGTGTAACATTCTCTCCTCCACTGAGTCATAGGACTTGCCTAATTTTGGAGACTAAAATTAAGTTTAATTTTGGGATGGCATTTCCCAAAAGGGACATGAAACTATAAATAATGGAAAGCCGTAACCAGTAAAAACTGTTTGCATTTTGATTGCCCTGTTATGTCTATTATGCAATAGTTTCAAACTGTAGAAACTCAGGCAGTTTTGTAGTTGGGGAATATTGCATGGACTGCCAAATTTAGTAAAATACCCAATTTATCTGTACATGTGGCATCACTTGCTTACAAAAGTAGGATGGTATTTTGTCATTTTCACAGGTCTGCTTCAGCTATCCACAGAAAGCATTCCCACAGCCGTTTCTCACATGTTTCTTTCCACCCTACTGATGGACTAGAAAAGCAAGAGAGGATTTGGGAGATGTGATACAGGTTTTGCTCTTCCCCTGCCACCCTGCTTCCACATTAAAGGAAATGTTACTATCCCTTTCAAAGGGGTCTGACTTCATCCAGGAAGAAGTCAAGATAGAGGAGGATTAAGATATACCGTCATTAGGCTAAGGTGTAATACAGTAAGAGATCCCTATACTTCCACTTGGAAACTTTTTTCCCATCCAATTTAGTGCCAAATTTTTAGAATCAACTGAAGTAAGGTAAGACTTAGAAGCTGAGAATAAGATATTAGAAGTCTGTTGCAGATATACAGGCCTTGAAGACAGAGATTTCTGATAGGCCATAGGATTGGGCAAAAAGTGAAGATAGGCTCAGGCAGAGGAGAAATCAGTGGAAAAGTGTGACTGGTACTTGGTAGGTGTGGATGGCTGAGACTGAGACACTGTTACGGTCATTGCCTCTTGAGAACCCTGTAATGGGAGACAGCAGAGGAGACTTACACCCCAGCTGCTGCCCTCATGCCTGAAAAAACATTTATATATATTTATATTTGTCACTTTCTCTCATTGACATGTGACATGAGACAAAGTTAATAACCTTCTGTGTAAGGGGATATGTATAGTGTATACTTGTATGTAGGCAAAATGAAATTTAGTGTTGAAAAATTTTGAGAGTATCTGCCACCATGGAACCCTAGAGTGGTTTGGGTTGGAGGTACCTTAAAGATCATTCAGTTCCAACCATCCTGCCATGGGCAGGGACACCTTCCACTAGAACACATTGCTCAAAGCCCCATCCAACCTGGCCTTAAACACTTCCAGGTATCATGCATCCACAACTTCTCTGGGCAACTTGTTCCTGTGCCTCACCACCCCCACACTAAAAAATTTCTTCCTAATATCTAAGCTAAACCTATCCACTTCCAGTTCAAAGCCATCATCCCTTGTCCTGTCACTGAATGCGCTTGTAAAAGGTTCCTCCCCAGCTCTCTTGTAGGCCCCCTTTAGGCACTAGAAAGTGCTCTAAGGTCTCCCTGAAGCCATCTCTTCTGCAGGCTGAACAATCCCAATTCTCTCCATCTGTCTTCATAGGAGAGTTGCTCTAGCCTCCTGATCAGTCTTATGGTGCTCTTCTGGACAAATTCACATTTTTGTTCCTATTAAAGCTGCTGATGTCATGGATCTGCATTATAGTTCCCTGAAGGTTATTCTAATGAACAAATCTAGATTCAATTATTCAAAAGTGCTGGAATTCTGCCTGTACAATTTTCACTTCACTAATGGGCTGGGCAGATTCTGATTTTTCTCAAACAGTTCACAAATGAAGCTTAACATCATGTTGTTAACTGCTTTTATTACATTTCCCATAACATGAAGCAAAACATAAATTTTAAATGCAGAAAAATGAAAAAGTCAAATGAATGCAAGTCTGAGGTTTTGTTCGAAATATTCTGGTGTCATTATTGGCTTTTTTTCATTTCAGTTCACATCAGCTTAACACATTTGCATTCTGTCTGTTTATATGACTGACAGCTTAGGAGAATGCAGGGTAGGAGTTAACCTGATTGACTTCTATTTACCTTCAGATAGCCAGGCTCTGGTAAGTGAGTTATATGTGATCATGCAGAATTTCTGGTTCTCAGCTAATTTTTATGTCACATTGCTACCTCTATCAAAGCATAGTATGCACAAAGACACTATTATCATTATTATTTTTTTGCTTCCACTTCATGGGTGTCAATATACTTGCAGTTTGGCCCAAGTGGCATGTAATATGTGTCACAGCCTTCTACACTCTGCTTCATCATCATTTTTTCCAGCTCAAGCTCTCCAACAGATCAGGGGAACTTTAAAGAAGGATGCTGGAACTTCTCTTCAGTTTGCATAGCCTCAGCTTACAATTTCATTCTCATATGTTTCAAGCCAAGTGTTCCACTCCTGTCCTCTGTGACAGAGGATCTTTCACAGCCTGGAAATCAAAGCTGAAATTGTAGCACACCTTCAAGCTTGAGCCTGCAAACGTTGCAGCCGGAGACTTGAATTCCATAAGATCTCTTTTGGATAAATCTACTTGCCCACTGTGGACCAGAGGCAAGCTTTAGGAGCAGGCTGATCTATCAAGTGAGTAAGCCGCTAGTAAAACTGAAAAGAAACCTTTTTAAGACCTGTGGTAAATTGTTTAAATTTCACTGGCTTAATCCCTCAAGTATTAAGCAAACAGTCATGAATTAGGACTTGAGGAGGAATCTGAACAAGATGAGGGTTAGGGTAAATGTTCGTAAAATTAGAATGGTAAAATTAGAATAATAAAACAAATCCAGACTGTTAAGTGGGCTGATTAAACAGTAAGAGCTCATTTTCCCCTTCTGCTATTCTAGTAATGTTATGTTCATTTTAATGACATTCCTATATCTTTCAGGGCTGTAAAAAGTTCTGTACATCTTTCTGACAGCAGTAAGAAGCAAAGGGCATGCAGCAGAGGCCTAAATGACCATATGACAAATTGAAGCAAATCTGGATCTGCTAGACTGGGGCATGATTTAGGACTGGGATGAGAAGCTGGTGTCACTGCTGGAAAATGACATCCAGGACAGATACCTCACTGCTCTTCCTTTGTGCTCTCTGCATCTGGAAAAGAGGGTGATCACAGCATTGTACAAAAGGGCAATTCAAACTGTGAGTTAATTTTGGATGTTCTTTGGATGTTCTCCTTGTGGGAGCTTTTCTGTCTCCATTGACTCATAGAAAGCCTATGATATTCATTGATTAAAAGTGGTGTCTAGGACTGATTAATGCAAATGCTTTAGTTGAGTGGCATGGAACCATAATTTCACTGGAGAATTTAAAGGTTTGGAGAGCTCAGGTGCTGTTCTGGTTTACCTTTATCTGAATAAAATTTAAAGGTCATTACACTAACCAACCACATGCAGTAATCTCTGTGGAAGGACCCATAGTGTGTTTGGATTGTGCAAGTTTAAAGCAAGCTATGGTATTTGGTATTTCCATCATGAGAAATCTGTAATACTGCCATAGGAATCTGGTTTACAACTTTCCTGAGTTTCCATGAGTTTGAGGCACTGTCCCTAAACAGGACTGTCCTGAAACACTTCCAGGCATTATGCATCCACAACTTTTCTGGGCAACCTGTTCAATTGCCTCACTACCTTCCCAGTAAAGAATTTCTTCCAAATATCAAATCTAAAGCTACCCCCTTTCAGTTTGAAACCACTCCCTATTTTCCTGTCACTACAGGTCCTTGTAAAAAGTTACTCTCCATCTTTCTTGTGGCCTTCCTTTAGTTACTGGAGGGCTGCAATCAGGCCACCCTGGAGCATTCACTTCTCCAGGCTGAACAATCCTGATTCTCTCAGAATCCCCTTGTAGAAGAGGTGCTCCAGTCCTCTAAGCATTTTTGGTGGCTCTCCTCTGGACTTGCTCCAACAAGTTCCTGTCCTTCCTGTGCTGGGGATACCAGAGTTGGATGCAACACTGAAGCTGAGGTGTCACCAGAGCAGAGCAGAGGGGCAGAATCCCTCCTTGCCCTGCTGGCCACACTCCTTTTGATGCAGCCCAGGACAGGTTTGGCTTTCTGGGCTGTGAGTGCTGGGTCATGTCCAGCTTCTCACCCACCAGCACCCCCAAGTCCTTCTCTCCAGGGCTGCTTTTGATATGTTCATCCTCCAGGCTGTGTTGATACCATGAGTTGTTCTGACCCGGGTGCAGCACTTGCATTTGGTCTTGTTGAACTGCATGAGGTTCCCATGGGTCCACTTCTTGATCTCATCCAGGTCCCTCTGGATGGCTTCCCAGCCTTCAGTTGTTCCAACTGCACCACTCAACTTGGTGTCATCTGGAAATTTGCTGAAAGTGCACTTGATTTCTTCATCTTAATATCTTCTTCGCAAAGCTATTGAAGAAATTTCCTGTGGTGTCCTTAAATCTCAGCTGTTCTTTAAATCGTGTTATGTGTCTGTTCATCTTATAGAAAGGATAATGTGATTCTGGTATGGAAATAACTCAGTTTTTTCTCCTGTAACTTCAGGAACTAATTGAAATTTCCTTTCCTTTAAATCCTTCTTGAACACTTGAATTGCTCTATTTATACACATTTGTAACAATATGTTTAATAAATGTAACATGTTAATTAATTCAACAGCATGGTTATTCATCCTGTTAATTTTGTAGTGCAATTGTTCAAAGAAAGACTTACAGTCAGGGAAATAGCCAATGACTAATCCAACATCCTGAATGGGATTTTTATTTACTTCTTGAGAGTTAGGGCTGAATCACGTCACCCCCCACAAAAATCCCCACCAATTTCCCCCTGACTTTAAGTGGTGTATGTTTGCTTACATAGAAATAAAATAACAAGAAATCTTGGATTTTTTTTCAGAGAATTGTCTCTAACATAACCACAAAAATATACGGTAAAAAAAATTCAAAAGATATAAAAATCATTCAGTAATGAGACTCTGTTGAATTAGAGATGGGTAAGAATGAGCAAGAGGAACCTAAAAGAATATTAAAGGAATGAAAGATACATACATCCTATCTGAAAAACTATAACAAGCAAAAGGGGTATATTCTTTTTTTTCCTGAAAGAAAAATAAGTATTTGAGAAGAGTGATAGAACCTATGGAAAACCTGCTAGATTTCATTAGCAGGCTTGGATCCTACGATTGTAACTTCTTCAATATCTTTAAAATGAAACGTAAGAAATTGTAAATAATGTAATTGTAAATAAAAAATGTAAGAAATTGTTTGAACCAGGGTTGTTGAAGTCAACCAGTTTTGCTTTTTAGGAACTACTGATTACTCCAAGAAAACTCCTTCTTTATACCTGAGATTGTTCTGTCTTGTGGGTCTAGTGCAGACATATATGCCATTCCAACAAGGGATGCCTTTGACTTTTCCAAATTTTGACTTCTGTTTTGGCAAAACAGAAGAATTTTCCTAAAACCTGAAACCAAATAGATAAGATTGTCTGATCTCGTGTTTCCTTAAGAAAGGTCCTTGAACTTCTAAACAGCCAGATGGGACTTTGACCCAGAGGGGACACTACTAGGCATTTATCCATAGTCTGCTTGTGGTCTTTCTTACAGGTTAGGAGCTAGCAAATACCAGGTTTCCACCAGAAACAAAGTTAAAACCACAGCAGATCATTTGATGTAAATTTGATCAACACAAAAATATGCAGATCTTGAACTGGCCTGTTTAGGAATAAAATTATCTTATGGCCCCTTTTCTGAGTCTTCTGCTCTGCTCTGCATTTAGGTGGTCTTACTTTTGAAACACATGCAGAAAGAAATGAGAGATTCAGAAAAGAGAGAAAGAATTGGTTATGTGTGTCACTTGGGATTGATTCTTAAATTTCTTTGGGACGTAAATAATTGAGTACCAGCAGTATCAGGGAGGGTGGGGATGGTGGGTTGTATAACCTTTCAGTGGAGACAGGAGCATTGCTGTCCCATTTGCATATGATATTAAGTGTAACACAAAAGGAGAGAATGGATATCCTGGGATAGACTGTTCTAATGGATATCCTGGGATAGACTGTTTTAATGGTCTGGTAATTAGGGCATCTCTGTGGTAAATATGAGTGTCTTGATAAGATACCTGATATGATATGGGCAGCTGGAAAAAGAGAATTTCATTTCATCTCTCAAGAAACAGTTATTCAGAAAACTGAATTACAGGATCTCCCAGAAAGTACAAGGGCAAGAGGAAGGGGATAGAAATGGATATATGTATTTTCTGTTTATTTTTTTTAAACTTAACTGGGAGCATTTGCTAGTTTATAAGCATTTCTATCAGTAATGTTAACTGAATAAAGACTTTGGGGAAATTAATTAATTACTAAAAAAATCCAGTTACCCTGGTATACAAAACAGGTCAAGTTTGCTGACAGCCCTGTCAGTAAACTGATCCCATTCTATATAAAAATTTCCTTTCCAGAAAATCTTAAGCAGTTTTATTGCTGCAATCTCATCTGATGTCCCTGGTTTCTACTAATTAATTAATTATTTTTTTATGACAAAGAAATATTTTTAAGCTTTTCATTATGTGGGTCTACTATTGAATATCAAGTGTTTTGGCTTTTAGCTAAGTGTCAGTAAGCAGATCAGAAAGCATCAGGAAAGGCTGGATTAATTAAACACAAGCTTTGATCTCTTTCTCTTTTCTCTGCTATGTTTTTAAGTAGTCCTTTGGGTTTTGGTTCATTACTAGCTTTTGTTTGTAGATAAGGTTAAGTGCTAATGTGCAAGGTGTTTGTGCAAAAAATAGGAAGATTTACAAAATGTTTCGTTACGGTGCCCATAGCTACCCACATTTGAACAGCAATGTATAAAGTGCTATACAGACAGTTAGTGAATGATAGTTTTTGCCTCAGCTCACAACAAAGTGTAACTTTTGAGCTTCATCTTTATTTTTAAAGGTGTCTGAGATATGCTAGTATACATTGCTGTGCTATATTTGAAAAAATAACACATGATGATAGTAGCATACAGTGATTTTTTTTGTTTGCTTTTAAACAATATTTTCCCCCAGAAATAATTGTTTAGAATCTTGGAGTGGTGGAAAGCCTTTAGGTTGGAAAGTCTCTCTGGAGATCATCTGGTACAAGCTCTAGCTGAAAGCAGGCCATTGGACTGTGTTAATCAGGGCCCTCTCCAGCCAAGTCTTTAATATCTCCAGCAAAGGAGATCCCACTACTTCTCTGAAAACCTCTTCCAATGTTTAACTGCTCTCACAGTAAATAACTTTATGTAATACCCCAGGTTCTGCATGTTGCTTTTTGCTCTGTCACTTTCCTTCCTTTGGGAGAGAGTGCTTACATCCTCTCTGTGACTGCCTCTCTTAGGTACTAGAAGGATAATTTATACTGCTCCAGTCCCATTTCAGCTGTTGGCTTTTTAACATTTTGTTTTAACATCTGGCATAGTTTAGTTTAATCTTAATCGAGTAGATTATTAATGATTACGATGCTCACTAAAACCAAAACTGTTAAATGGAGAGAAGAGCCAGTATCCCCTTTGCCATTTATAGAAATAATTCATTTCCTATCCCAGGGAATAAAACTGCAAGGGATCAGAAAGGTGTTCTCCACTATATCATCTACTTTCTGTAAAGAAAAGGAAAAGTTCATTGTAAGGCATCCTTACTTTACCTCTGAAATTAAGCAAATTCTAGCTCATAGAAATTCTTCTTGCAGACACAACAGTGTGACAGGTGACTCTGGCTTAGTGCTGCCCATGTCACTTTGCATTAGAAAATACAATGTGACAGACATTGTATTTTCAATGAGTGATATAAAATGTCAAGTAAGACACTTGTCAAAAATGAAATTTGGACCTCTTCTGTTTAAATGTAGCAAAAGAAACTGTGTCTTAAAACCAAGTTTGGCAGCCTGGGTTTTGTTTGGTTCTCCTTTTCCCCCACTAAAGGTGACCTAAGAATAGTAACTTCTAAATAGTTACAAAGGTTTTTATAAATTTATACTGACAAGCTCTCTCAGTGATGATCAGGATCTGTCTTCATCAGGAGGCAAGGGGACTTTCAGTCGCATTTCTTGCTCTGTGTACACCTGAAATCACACTTTCCTGCTCTGGAGGTAACAATTCCTGCATTCCTAATGCTGCCCTATAGATTGTCTCCAGCACATTCCCATGTGAAAGCAACAGAACTGTGCAGCTGCCTTAATTTCCCACTTTTCCCATCCCTACTGTTCCCATCAGCAGGAAAGCCTCCAACACTTGGATAAGATGCATAACAGTGTTTCTGTGCCTTAAAGTGTGATTATTTGTATAAACCCTTGGACCAGTTTCATCTCTAAGGAGATAAGGATGCTCAGCAAGTGACAGAACTTGATCTTACACAGTGTTATAGTCATAGTTTACAAAATCAGATCGTGGTCCTGTCAGGTGCACTTTTAGCCCTGTGGGAGAAAAATTGTGTCCCGGACTTTAGGATATATAACAAGTAGATGATATAAAAAATAATGTAAATTCATAGTTATAAAATACAAGTAAAAGACAATATTTGAAGTGATTCACAAATAAGATTTTTATTATTTGAAAAATATTTATTGGCTAAACAACTCTTAGAGGGTTTTATTGTTGACTTTGGGAAGCTGGACTATGACAAAGGTGCATGTCTACAAGGAAGTTTCCCTTTAGATATTCTGGAAAAGATCTTTCCATGACTGCTCTTGCTGTGCAGTGTTGCTTTATTCTTCAGTGCATCCTGCAGTTCTGCCCGAATTTTCTGTGAGAGATCTAGCCCAGACACAGAACTTCCTCCATAAACTCTGGTTTTGATAGATTAGTGGACAGACTTGTTGAGTTCCAAATAAGCAGTAGAAATTGTTAGTTAGAAATTGTGTATTAGACCACATACACTTGCACTTCTCTTTACATGAAAACATTCTTCATAATTTTCATTTATGAATAATTTTAATACCACATAAGATGAATTTTTGAAATATATACTTTGTTTGTTAGCTGAGTGCAAATAAAAACAGTGATTTAAAACAAAACCACCTGCTTCTCCTGGTGTTTATGAACATGAATGGAATTAAATTAATTTCTGGGATGCTTTCTAGATAGTAATGCCTTTGTGCCATGATGTAGCTACATAGATTTAGATGTCAAATTTAGTGTGAGGGAAGGCAATCTGTGACAATAAGGCACTTAAACTATTATGTGGCACTTAAACTATTTTGGTTAATTCTGCAGCAGATGTAAAGTGATGACAAGGAATACATATAGATCTCAACTCCTCCTCTGGTTATTTCTCCTGCCTGCTAAGGACTCATCTCAAAAAAAACAAAGGAAGCCAGATTTGCCAAAATCAGTAAAATAAGACATTATGAATTATGCTGCCATCCCAAAGCTTATTACTAGTATGGCATAGGCTGGCTCATCCTGCCTAAAGATAAAATGGACAAGTACAAATTAGGGGGTGATGTAGCCAAGAGTGGTCTAGGTTAGGAGGCAGAACTCTTTCAGCTATGAAATGCAAACTGTGTACTATGAAAGGACCTTTGATTTCTGGCTCAAAAAACCCAACCAAAAATCTTGGGGGAAGGAGAAGATTTTGAAAATACAAACACTGCTACCTCCTTCATTTGGGTTGGAGCTGTTGGACTGACATCAACATCCTGACCCATTTCATATACCAGATATTGAAGCTTGATTCTTCACTGCAGCTCCTTTCTTTCTTGGTGTTCCTTATGTTCTGAATATTATAATTTTCAGCAAGCATTCACATAGCTCTTTTTGCTCTTCCTTACTTCCTCTGTGCAAGGATTCTTTTATAGGTCAAGCAACATAATGTATTGTGGTGCTTCAGCAATGCCAGCTGTGGCTCCATGTGTTCCATACCCTAAATAAAACACGTAAGGCAAGTCCTTAGGTCACACAGCTGAATATCTGTGATCAATCTTTGCCATGCTGGGGTGTCTCAGTCATATACAGTGTTACAGACCATGGTAACAGTCAGCATCCTTCAGCTAGGATTTTGCAGCAAGAATAATAAAATATACAAATACATAATTTTTGCACTTCTTGCCACAAACACATAAATCTTCTAAGGACATTAACATATTTCCACGACCTGATGTATGGAGTAACTTGTAAAGTATGATATCTAGAGGAAAAAACCCATTATTTTTCTCTTAACACATGAATGGATGCTGTTGCTAGCAATTTTAAAGAGATGACAAATCTTCTCAGATCTGGTGCAAAAAGACCCAGTGTTCTGGGCTGCAAAATCTTCATTCTCTGCAAATGCATTTTATTAGAAGAGATTGTGGGATGGTAAAGGGGATGGCACTCAAAAGGTTATTTAGAGAAAGGGGAGTAAAATGTAAGTAATTTACATTATGTCATAAAATAGACTTTTACAAACAGGTTTGAGAAATTACATAGTGCTCATGCAATCGGTTTCGTCAACTCCCAAAAACTGTTCACTAACCATGAGTGAAAAAGGGAAACATACTCAGTTGAAGGAAAATGCCAACACATTTCTCAGTTGTTTCAGATGTTAAATAACTACATGTTTTTGCAGCATATGTTCCCATGACCTTTATAGCATGGATTGAAGGATATTTTCATAGGATGTCAGAAAACTTCTCATAAAGGAAGAAATTACATATTTTCAACCTGCCCACCTTCTGAATTGTGAAGCAGCATTTAATTGGAGGGCTAACAGCACAGGCTGTACCCTGTATAGCTGAAGTACAAATCCTATTTGTCATGAGCCTCTCCACTATGGAAAATAGGTCATCCTTAAGCATTAAGATTAGGGTTCTGCAGACCTGTTTTTATCCTTGATTCTGCACCTGACTTAGTCCTTAATTTTTCAGCAAATCATTTTTATTCCTCTGTGTTCAGAAGTCTAAAGCCATGGTGTTTGGTCACCCCTTATTGTAGTTCAAACCTGAGGCCATCTTCTGTTCTTTGGAGAGGATCTGGCACAGTGTGCCCCTGATTCTGTGAGGGTCACATAAGTGCTACTGCATTGTCATGCAGTATTGTTTCTGGATCTGTCTTTGCTGAAAGGACAGGCATTGGCTTGAGGCACACATGGTAAGCTTCATGTGTATAAAAAATGGAGGAAGTTCTGTGTGTGTGAAAATAATTAAGCAATTACATGTGAGGAAGATACAGGAGGAGTGAATAAAGAAGGCAGGAGCTTGAAGGCACAGGCATAGGAATCATTCTTACCCAGTATCCAAACACTGGGTGAGTTTCAGTAAGCTGGTCACGTGTGTATCTGGAGAGGTAAATCCTTCTTTTGGCTGTTGGGATTCTCTCTAACAATACAACAGAGTAAAATTTGATCCCAAACTACCAAATCAATTAAAAAAAAAGTAGCAATATTTAGATTAATAAAAGTGTCGGGTCCGGCTGTCTCTCTGCCCCGACATGGGTAGGGTGGTTCTTGGGTGGCACGCGTTTCAAAGGACGAGTCTGGACTCTTCAGCTTTTCAGTCTTCAGATTGTTTATTGTTTCTTATCTACAAAATTTTCTGTCTGCCCAACAGAGGTCTGATCTGCAAGGCAGCCACAGGCACTCTGACCACCCACGAGGCGGTCTTGTCTTTTTATACTAAAATCTACGTATATGATATTTACCTTTATTTTACAATACTTTTCACCCATGTTAGCAAGTGCACTTTCACCATAAACCAATCCCCAAGTGCCAATATCACCACAGAAGATGGAGGACAAGAAGAAGAAAGAAGAAGGACGAGACACGCCCTGATCCTTCCATCTTGTCTCCATAACCCCCCTGTACCAAAAACCTTGAAGTTTATATTTCATCCTCTAAATGTGTCCCTTTTACACCCTTCATGCTAAAGTGATTCTCAAGTCCTCAAACTGCTGTCACTTCTGTGGATGGATCAAAATCAAGCCACCAAACACTCTTGGCAACATTCCAGGATTTCTGAGACCCCCAAGGGTTCTCCTGGCATCTCTGGACATCGGGAACGATGTGCTGAGATCCCACATAAAAGTTGATGCAATAAGGAGGTATAGAAATACCCTCCTTTTTCTTAGGCTTTAGAATTCAGAACTGGAGACTCTCAAGGTTTTGGTGTATGCAGTCAGCACATGGAAGCATTGGTTATATATTTATACATTGAATAATATACACATTTATCTTCTGTATCATACCAGTAAAGGAAATGAAGAACACATATTCTGTGAAATAATACAAGAAGCAGTTTTGTCCTAGACTGGATGAAAACATTTTTTCTAATATAAACCTAAAGAAAAATAATACTTTTGTGGAAGTAGAAGGGGAAAGAGGAGGTATTCAATGGTTTACTTCTGGCAATATCTTCTGCACATCCCATTCAATGCAATATAAACTGTGCTTATGTCTTCAGAATCATGATGGCAATAAGCTGTGATTAATACACCTTTAATGTCACATGCAGGAAGACAAATTCTTCACTTAGAACTCTACCAGCCTACAGATGGGCTGACAGTCTGAAATGCAAATCTCCTCAAAATTCTCTGTTTTGCTTAACCTTATCTCTAACTTTTCTGATTAAAACCCTTTTTTTCTTTTAATTACATAAGACTTTCATTTAATTTGTAGTCATATGAAGGTGGATGTGGTTTTTCCAGATGATAGGTTTTGGAGCCCAACTGCTTCCCATTTTAGACAGAGTAGTTGGTTATCTCTAGGGTTGGAGACCAGAATAAGTATCTTTTCTATGTTACTTTGCAAAAAGATATGGTTTCTGATTAGATTAATGTGCATGTTCTCATAGTATTTTTCTTAATGCCTCTGAGTTTCCAATGAAAATAATTTTACCATGCAGGATTCCATGACTGTAGATAATTCTTAGATTTAATCAGAGAGTACTCACCACTGTATGTGAGGTAGCATGTACAGAGTATCCAAAGAAGTGAAATTTTTTGTTATGGGGAGAAACAAGCTAACAAGCAAAATCCTCCCAAATAACCCCCAGCCTAATTTTAAGCTGGGTGCTTCACTAGATTGCAATATATTTGGTCTCCTTGCTATTTTTGTGCAAGTCTGGGACACTGAGAGACAGTTTATGGCAATATCAAGAATAGATCTGTGAATGAGAGGGATTAATGCCCAGTATGGAATGATAAGTTTCTAGAGTCTTCCCAAGATTAATTTCACACTTCATAATTTCTTGTGGAAGAGTTGTCCAGAAAAGGCTGAATCAATGCAGTGAGATAGGTTGCTTGGTTAAATAGGAACTTGTTCTTACTCTTGACCAAAATGAACCAACATCTGCTTTGATGTAGTCTTGCTAACTTTACAATGGTGCATGTAACTCCCCATGAAATTAGGTTGGGCTGAAGCTGGCCCCTAGAAAATTTAGAAAGTTTGCACCTTCCCATATTTTAAAAAAAGGGGCAGAAATCCATTTTCTTAGCTCCTGACATTAACTGCTCAGTCATCATCGTTTTTTTAAATGAAATGTCAATTTTAAAAAATGGTACTATTTTCTGCATTAATACAGGAAAATGTACTTTCAATAGTAAAACTGCATGAAAGACATCTCTGCTCCTTTTCTTACCAGCTGTGACTGTCAGCACTTTGCCTTGGTGTTTACAGCTATCACATCTGGCTAAAGATGTGACTTAGAAGACCTATCCTGGTGAGAGGTCAGGTAATAGTTGGAAAACAGGTATGATGCAATTACTCTGGTGTTTCTTGACAATCATATTCAACTTCCTCCAACAGCAGATAGATCAACAGGCTACTCCATGTGTGTCTGGATAATAGAGTAGGAGAGCAGTAAGTATCTAGTGGAGAGGGCACGTTAAAGGCTGTCAGCTTTTAGGACTGATGGAAGACCCTTTCAACATCATTAGGGAAAGAAGATGTTGAACTTCTTCCTCAGTTTCTTTGTTCTGTATAATTTTTTTTTTTTCCTTAGTGAGTACTGAGAATAACTCTTCAAAGCCCAGTGCAGTCATGCTGTGATTCCCAGTCTGGTTCTGCACAATCTAGCTTACACCTGAGGCACTGTAACTATATTAATGCAATACTCTGCCCCAGCTAATTAACTCTGAGCTAGCTCACTCTTCTCAAAATAGTGCTGTAAAGCATCTAAATATTTACTTGTGAGGAAGAAGTTGGTGTACTGGAGAGCCATGGCCCTGCTTTCCACTTCTCCCATTAGTACCATCCAATTACTTACATTTGTCCCAGCACCTGACAGGATTGCAGCTACTTAGCTGGCTTTGTTCACTTGGAAATTGTGAGGAGGAGGTTTTGGGTAAGCACTATACAAACAGTGAGCTTAGAGA
This sequence comes from Agelaius tricolor, assembly GCF_023055355.1. Taxonomy (NCBI): domain Eukaryota; kingdom Metazoa; phylum Chordata; class Aves; order Passeriformes; family Icteridae; genus Agelaius; species Agelaius tricolor. The sequence continues at coordinate 35,369,451 of NW_027269266.1, forward strand.
TAATTTGCAATGTAGATAGACATGTACCATATGGATAGACAAAACAGATGGTGGGTGAGGGAGGAGGAGAGTTAGGAACAGAAGCACAGAACAGTGAACAGATTTCCTCCCAGTTGTCCTAGAGTCTAGTACAGGGTCAAAATTAGAGCTCAAATTCCTTGGCCTGAAGGCTGGTTTCTTATCAGTATTGCTTAAGTCAGGGAGCATTCTTTTCTTATTCCTTGAACTCATTTGCTCACTTTGAGTATTGCTATTACCTCCCAGAGAATTTAAACCGGAGTTTGTCTTTATGTCCGAAAAGTTTAGAGATTTTCTATTCACAGTGGTTCTCATCAGGAAAGGTCAGAATAAATGACATTTTTCATAGTCAGTCTAGTTTAAAACCTGGCCATGGTTCATGCATAACAACAGCAACAATTTGCATTTATATAGCACCTTTCCTCCCTCAGGACCTCACAGTGCTTTATAAACCATATGTGGGAATAACTTCACTGAAATAACAGTGGAAAATCCTCCTTGAAGTCCTGCAGCCTGGGGGATAGCTGAGGGGCAGCATACAGCCCAGCGCTGCTGCACAGCCCACAGAGGAAAGCATTGGAAAGGTGCTGTTTCTCACTACACAATGCTACTAGATAAAGGGAAAACACGGTTAAATTGCATAGGAGAAAATTTGGCTTGAATGCACTTTGAGAGGGTATTATTCCCACAGAAAGAATTGTGAAAACATTTCATGATCACTGGTCATCAGGGCTTTGTTTTTCTGCTGCTGCTGTAGGATGATACTCTGACAGTACAAGACATTATTGTACTGGCTCAGGGTGAACATATCCATCCATATATTTCAGTGTTCACACTGCCCTCAGTCAGTATATTTATTTGGGTTGAAGCTTCCTAGCAAGCAATGTTTGGTAATATATATGGTCCCAATTATCAGCTGAACCTCTCTCTGCTTCGGTCTGACAATATGAGCGTGAAGGTTTTTTTGTTACACAGTGTCTTCTCCTCCAAAAAAAACCCTGCACAACCAAACTTGTATAGTCATACACATTCTGCTTACTTACAGAGCAATGATGAAGGTACTGAGATGAAAGTATTATCTAGCAGAAGATTTACAATAAATGGAAAAAATTCTGTTGAGTTTGACTTAATCAGATAAAAACGTGCATTGTTCTCATTACTAAATTAATCACTTCAGCTACTGAAAAATAAGTTACATATATGCATGCATACATAAGTTACATACATTCCCACACTGTCCTTTGGAAGTGATAAAGCAGTGAGGGAGCAAAGAATACAATGACAGACAGGCTTTCTGTGATGTCAACTTGTCCCAGTGCTTTTCAAGGTGAGCATGAGGGTTTGTTTTTTTTTTTTTTTGTGTTACTTCCACTGAGTCATAGGAAAAAATAGTTTAGAGATGAGTATAGCCTATGAAATATGCCATTAAGTTTGCCATTGTCCTAATCACTGGACATACAATTCCTGTTAGGGAGCAGGCAGAGTTTACTGCATGGCTTGAATCAGAGGGAGGCTTGTACCCTACAGCATTCTGTGAGCCCAGCAGTGGTACAGCTCTTCTTTAACATCTCAGTCATCTCTGAGGGCACTCCTCATGCTGTCCTCGAGGACTCCTGGGGCAGTGCCTGATGCTTCAGCAGGAGTTGGGGGTGCTCACCCTCTACTCTGAGCCCCCAGCAGGGCTGACTCAGCGCTGCCGCCTTTGTCACGGCACTCACAGAGGTGAGGACACACGTTTCTGCAGGGAACCATCGAGTTATTAAAACCCATAGTGATGATATAAAAATAATATTCCCCTGAGGATATAATTTGTTTTACATGAGAGGAGGGCTGACAAATGCCCCTGAGAAAGACTGTTATTGTTACTGTTAGAGTGCAAAATGTTGTAATAACAGTCTGAGAGGAAACTGGCTGCTTAAATGACAGGTTACCAAACCTTCTCCCAATCATAAAGTGCCTCCTTTTTTCCCTAGTATTTTATATTTTACTTCCATGACCAGGGGAACTCTTTGTAATAAGGTGTTTAGTTCTTGTGACTAATTTGCTCAAAGAAAAACAAATGCCTGTAACCTATTGTTATTCAGAACTGTTTTACTAAAACCATATTTCACTTAAGAAACACCTGAAAAACATTTTTACCCCCAGCCCTGCCTTTAAATAAATATTTTTTAGTACAGGTGTGTGTTTAGGTCACTTAGTTTTGTGGTATTGTTTCAGTTACTTGGCTGGATGATTGAAAATTAGTAAAATGTAAAAGGAGAAGACTTCAGTATAGAAAGGGAGATAAGAGAGAAGATAGATGTCTATAAAATTCTAAGTGGCACACAGAAAAATAGAGAATAAAGTGATGGAACTCTTATCCATAGGGTGTTGCATAAAATGAAAATTCCTATGGGTGCCTAAAGTAAATGTGCAAGCACATGGGAGTAAGAAAACGACAAAATAGGTATCCCCATACATGGTGGTATTTCCTTCATTTCATGGGGTCCCTGATATACAAAACACTGGGTGTGAGGGCACAGTCTGAGCTTGTCACTTCAAACTTTTACTGTTCTTGTCCTCTCCCCTTGACTTTGCTGCTGGTCAGCTGGAGACAGGTTACTGGGCTAGCTGGATCTTTGGTGTGGCCAAGTGTCTTGTTCTTCATTTACTGCATTTCCAGGTGTCCAGACAAATCATTCCTGCCTGTCAAAATTTGCAGGTGCATGTTGTATCACTTATGCTTTCTAGAAATGTTAAAAGTAAATGGAAAAAAATTGTTTTTCTGCTTTACAGGGGGAGACTGAAAGATGGGGGATTCTTGATATCCTGGTCTAACTTTACCATGGTCCCTTGGGCTGCCTCTAATGCAGGTGAGCTGCATCTGATGTGAATTAAGAATGGCACAAGAATCCTCCCACACTGAACTGACTTTGAGCAAAAGTCGCAGTCAGAATGGGAGGAGTGAGTGTCTCCAGGCTGGATTCTGACCTGGAAAACACCTCTACTGCTATTTATGGTTATGGAATAGAGGCAGAGCCCCAAGACAAACCAGGGCTTCAGAATATGATTAAGAAGGAAGTTCCTTTCTTCTTCCTTGATACCTACCCAAGGGTTCTAAATGCTTTGAGTAGCTCAAGGGATGCCTTGGGGCAAAGCATTGTTTGTAATTCTTGTACTTGTGGGACAGACTTCTAGATTTCTCTGGGTGTAGAGGTGTTTTGAGTTGCTGTGTATAATGGAATTCTCCCTGTCAGCCTCTTGCTTTCTCCCTTTTCCCCCTTGCCTCTCTCTGCTTAACAGACTGAGCCAATGGGGACCCTGGAACTCTCTGTGGCTGTTTGATTCATAGATTTAGCCCCTTTCTTAGTGCAGCAGCTTCATAAAATATTTCTCAAGGACAACTTTTCTCCCTAAAGGTTTGCTCAGCAGCAATGACTGTCTCATCTAGGTAATCTATTCTGATTAATTTGACTTTAGCTTTCTTGCTGCTCCAGTGGAGTCCAAATTTGTCAAGGACTTAAATATATATACGCTCACACATACACACCAGGGAAGTTTCATTAAAAACAAAAACAAAAACAAACCAACAACAACAACAAAAAAAACCCCAAATTAAAAAAAGAAAAAGAAGAAAAAGCAAAAATATGGAACACAATGAACTGCCTCCTAATTTTATTAAGAGGCTCACTATTGGGAAAGGCACTGCTGTACCAGCCTGACCGAAGCGGCATGCAGCAAGCATCTAGCAGCTGAAGCTGCGAGCATTGAGTAGTTTCTGGCATAACCGCGAAGCGTCCAGGGTCACTCTGTGTGTTCGTGCACGGTATATATTCCTGTATTTATTTAATTTTATTTGATTTTCGGGCTCCGGTGCGTGTCCCGGCCGCGCTGCCCGGCCGCGGTGCGGAGCCCTCAGGCCGCGGCCGGCAGGGGGCGCTACCCGCGGGCCCTCAGGGCCCCTCAGGGCGCGGCTGCGGCCCCTGCAGCCACCGAGCCGGGCCGGGGCTCAGCTCCAGCCCAGCCGGGACGTGCAGCCGTCAAGGTGCTGCGCTGCAGCGGCTCGGGAGAGCCACCAGTATCGACACAGGCTGGGGGTAAAGGGATGGAGAGCGGGACCGAGAGCGGCCCTGCCGGGAAGGGCTGGGAAGGTGTCGGTGCATGGAACGCTGCCCGTGAGGCAGCCGTGTGCGCTCACAGCCCAGACAGACAATTGCAGCCCGGACTGCAGCCAAAGCAGCGCCTCCAGCAGGGTCAGGCAGGGGATGCTGCCCCTCTGCTCCCCTCTGGTGAGACCCCAGCTGGAGTATCCGGCTCTGGAGTCCCAGCACAGGAGGGACATGGACCTGCTGGAGCGAGTCCGGAGGAGAGCCGTGAGGCTCTGGTCACACACTGGAGCGCCTCTCCTATAGGCAAAAGCTGAGAGTTTAGCCAGGAGAAGAGGTGGCTCCGGGGAGGCTTTATTTCAGGTACAGAAAAAGGCTTATAACACAGATGAGGGCAAACGTGTTAGCTGTTGTGGTAGGAAAAGGGGCAATGGTTTTAAACCTTTGAAAGAGGGTTTGCTTTAGATGAGATATGAGGAAGAAACCTTTTACAATGGGGCTAATAAAACAGTGGGACAGGTTTCCTAGAGAAGTGGATGCCCCATCCCTGAAAACATTCAAGGTCAGTTTGGACAGGGTTCTGCATAACCTGACCTAGTTGAAGATGTCCCTGCACCTCAGAGTGGGAGTCAGACTAGGTGAACTTTAAAAGTCCCTTGCAACCCACACTATTCTGTTATTCCATGATTCTATGATCTAGATGTTATCCTACACTCTTTTCTCTCTCTGTATTTGCTTGTTTAGCTAGAAACCTGTCTATTTCTTGTAATCTATTCTGGTAGAGGAAACTAGTTTTTATAAACCCTCTTACACAGGTCTTTCTTACCTGTACTCCTTGCTCATAAAACACACTTATCCTTAAACAACATTTGGCCACTTTGCTGTCATAGCTTAGATTATTTAAGTGGGAATTGATAATGGAATTCATGAAGAAAGGAGTTAAATCTCTTCTATCATAAACCAATACAAGCATCACTTTCTTGCAGAACTAAAAGAAAAGCTGAGGTAAAATGCAAGAAGAGTGAAGACAGAGCACCCTTAAAGATGCTGATAGGGTCTTGGATGACCCCAGAAACTGAAGGATAATGTGACTGGAAAACATCTTTACTGATGGGCTGTGATGAATTTCTAGGTCCCCAAGAAAATAAGTCAGTCTTCTATTCAGCTGTGGCTTCTCTGCCTCTCCTCCTGTAGTGAATGCAAGTTTGAGTAAGGAGAGGAAACATGACAGGGGAAGTGAAGGTAAGCCTGGTTTTCATCATACCCCATGGGGTATTAATGTTGGAATGGCTGTGAGTTAACTAGAGCACTTACAGGTGTCTTTGTGAGGCACTTAAGCTGGCAGTGAAAAAAAATATCTCTGAGCTGTGGAGCTCATTGTACAGCTTCAGAGAAGATGGCTATAAATCAGGTTTTTTTCCCTTTCCCCCCATGCTGTCTGTCCCACAGGCACCTGTGTGCCTGACCCCAAAGGGTATGTGCCTCAGCTGGCCCCGTGATTCAGGTCCCAGCTGTGGCATGCTTTCACTTGACCACCTGCCTTTGCCACAAAATCTGTTGTGCTGTTGGTCAGCAGGTGAATACCTAACCCTGGTCCTGTTTGTTAAGTGCTTGATGCCCTGAGCTGCCCTTTAATCCAGGTGGGACTGAAAACATCCTTTTACACAACTCCTGAGGGTGTCCAAGCTTAAAAATGTGAGCTGTGATGGGTGACTCTCAAGAAGCGTCTCAAAGCTGGGATTAGAATATCTCACTGAAATAGGGCTGATTCCCCAAAACTCAGGAGGGCTGAGCCCTTGTGGGTTAGCAAAGAAAGGCAGACGAATTTCCCAGAGCCCTGATGTACAGAACTTTCCTAATTTTCCATTTGGGTTGCTTTCCTTCTCTTTATTCTAAGATTGTCTGTAGCTTTGGAGGGTCTCCTCTCCAGGACGCCGTCTCATTCCCAAGGGCATGCCAGAGATGAGACTACCGTGCCTTTTACGTCACTGGGTGCTTTTGGTATTGGCAATTCACTGCAAAGAAGAAGATCATGAGAATTGATTCCAGCTAGGATGGGATAAGCAGACAGAGGCTGTTCAGAGAGGCAGACTCCAGATGCTTGTCTGTGTGGTGCATTACCTTTCTTTACTTGTTCAAGGGCACCATTGAAAGGTGGATGCATTGGAAGCATTAGCATTCCTCCACACCTTCTGAATAATTTTACTATTTTATAGCAGTTAATTTTGTTTGAATTTCTTCCTGTTGTTTTCTTTTCCAATCCCCACCACTTAGGAGGTCAACAGAAAGCTCCAGCTTGCCTCATATTTATTCAGTGACTTATTCAGATCAGCATCTGTCTCTTCAGAGTTCTCACATTTAACCCCTTACTTTGGGTAGACCTTTACTTCTAGGTCTGGAGATAATTCACTAAATGTCCTCTGCAGTCTGATTATGACATTGAATTTGGAGGAAGATTTCTGCTTCACACAGTTGAAAATTACTCAAGGGAATGTTGTGTACTTGTTTTCTTTTATGTTAGACATTTTGCTCTTCCCACAGAAGTATAACTTTAAAAGCAATATGTTCTGTGTTATCATATCTAAGTAAAGTCATTAAAAATATCTATACCATAGCATTGATAGATTAAACCCAGGTTGTTCCCACAAGAATCAAATACTCAAATCGATACTTCTCTCCAAACCAACTTTATTATTTTTAAGCAGCTTTTTATTGTTTAAGGAATGTGTATGTGACAGGAATTATCAGCCAGAGCTATGTCTTAGGTAATAAACTAGTGTTCAAAGTTGCCCAACAGAAAGTTGCCCAAGAGTTTTATCTCCTGATATTTTTTTGGGAGGGGGAGAGTGGTGGGAAGGCTTGATTTTACTTCCTATTTGAACGTAGTCTTTTAGTAAGACTTTCCTGCTATTGGCCATGTACTTTTGCCTCCCAAGTGTTTGGGAGTCTTATTCTGAGGTGCACTTAGGTCTGAATAGCTGCTCTCTGTGTTTAGGCTGTGAGTAAAACCCATTCCCTGTCCTTCTTGGCTTCCCATGGTGCTAAATGAAAGGGAAAGTGGTGCAAGACATGTAGTTGAGGTGCCAGCTCTCATGGGACCCTTGTGATCTGTGGCACCATCTCTGGTAGCTTCAGGATGAGCAGGAGGCAGCAGCCAGTCCCCACTGCAAACACAGGATCTGAAAGAAAACACGCAATAGGAATTCTCTGTAGCATCTTCCCCTTGGTCCCCTGTGTCTGAACAGACGTGATAAATCCACTTTGTGCACAGCGTATAGATTTTTACTCTTCTGTTGTGTGCTCAGATATGCAGAGAGGACATATATGGTAGACATAGAATTGCAGATGCAGGTAATATTTTTAAGCCGAAACATTTTTCTCACTGAAGAACAAGTCTGCATTTATCAAAGATTTCAATGAAGGGGTGTCTGGTTTGTCTTCCACAAAAAAGGATTATGCGAATATTTAACTTTAACATTTGCTCTATGATTTTTTTTAAAACAATGTCTCTGTTGGGAGTTTGCTAAATTTTTTAGACACAGCAATCTATAAATATTGGAGTTACTTCAAACACTTCTGTTACTCCCAAAAATGTTACTCTCTTCTCTCTAACAATTTAAAAAGGACTTAGTAACAAAAACTTCCCATACCTAAATTTCTCTAAATATAAGAATTGACCTACAGTGACTCTTTGAATACAAAATAAACTTATAAGTTGAGTAGTCAGCTTTTATTCCTTCTAGTGTTTCTGTAGAGTGATTGTCTACAGCTGATACTAAATTAAAATATTATTTGTAAAATTATGAATTTGAAAATTTAATTAGGAATTTGAAATTGATACTTACTTGGAAATTTGTTTCCATTTGATTTACACCTACCTTATTTTATGAGAACAAATGCAACAGCAGACTATACAGGGATCCCAATTTTTTTTAAAAGAAAATGTATATTTATTTTTATAGTTATATAATTATATTATCATACAATTATATATTATTTATATTTATATTTATATTTATATTTATATTTATATTTATTTTATATGTTTTAAGGCACAGGAAGAATCTAGTTGTGAACAATATTTATTAGTACTTTCATTTGCAGTTAGGGCCAACATATAAGTGTGTGATCTAGGTAACTAGATGAGTGCTAGATTAGGAGTGCTGGAGAATTAAGGTCTTGATTTTCAGAGCAATCTGTTGAATGAACAACTTTGTTTATTGTGCTTGTAAACTCAGCCTTTGTTTAAGAAGAGTAAATATTTTTACAGATGTAAACACACGGCCCATTGTGTGGTGATAGAATTCAGATGAATACCTTCCCTGGACTATGCTCAAGTGTCTGTATTATTTTTCATGATCATTTCCTTCCAAGGATGACACTTGCAAAGCATGCTGCTTTGGCCAGGGAAACAGCAACTTACTTTTGCAGTTTCCATCTTTATTTGTTATGGGGTACATACTTTGATTTAGGAATTGTTGCAACTAAATGATGGAGAGGCAAAAGTTAATGACATCGTCACTATGTCTGGAAATGTCCAGAGAAAAATTACACTGTGCCATGGTGTCCTCATCCTTATTATATGTAGTGGAGGCCCAGGGAAGCAGTGCTGGCTCAGGACAAGAGTTGGGAAGGGCACAGCCAAGGCCTCTGCATAGAAAGAGCACAGAGGAGGTGCTCTGCAGAAGATTTCCTACATTTCCAGAAGGATCATGCACTGCAGAAGGCAAAACTAATGGAGAGGTCTCTTAATAATTCTCTACCTAAAAGTAGAGAGTATCTGGAAGTATCTTTGTACGTGATTTGTGAAATTTCTGTGTGGGTTTAGAGTTGTTTCTTCATGAAGCTGCCTGCATCTGTAGAATTAGTTGAGAAAAAATTTATGACACAGGAAAAAAACATCAATATACGTCAATATGTCTTGTTGTTTTGGTGAACTATTATGTCTTAGTGCTAGAAATAATTTGAAAGCTATACTTTTATTGGATATGAAAAAAAGGACGGAAAAAAAAAATTGTATGGCCCCATGTTTTTGGTGTCGGGAATTTTTTGGTTGTTTTCCATCCCCAAGGTCCCCCTGCCCAAGTGTTTCTTAAACCCTAATAACCTTGCTGGCTTTTGCAAAGAGAATTTCCTACCACTCAAAGAAAGACCAAGGCAAGATATTGTTCCTGAGAATGTGACATTTGACTTGAAGACAAGATCACATACTTCTGAAGATAATACAATCTCAGGACTATATTCCTGGTGTGTGACTGGATGCTTTCACCAAGAAAGAATTGCTCATTTAACTTTGAGAAAAAGAGTTAAAGCAACATTTTCTTGGGTGGGGATGGTGACTAATATGCATTGCTTTTATGGAAACATGCAGCCAAAAAGGAGTATAACTGATGGATAATTAGTAGATGTGAGATGGATATATGACCTTCCGTCCTAAAGACAAGTTCTTGCCCATTATCACTTGATCATAGGAACTGTCTGGAGAGAAGCATTTGGGGCTTTGAGATTGCTGAAAGCCTTCATTTTGTCGTTCTTGTGTTTGATGCTTTGCAGAGCACCTTCTCCTACTCTGTGTCTTAAGCTCACCATGCAGGACACAGAGAGGAGAAATTCCTCTTTTTTTCTACACCTGTCCTCCACTTATGAGGGGGAAAAAACTTCCTCATTCCTCTTGTCAGGGCAAGATTTATCCTGTAGAATGCAAGCTTTATGGATCTTTTTTCTTTGCCTGCTTTTTTTAATTGAATGCTAGGAGTGATTTCTCTAAGAATGCAGAGAGCAACCAGCCTGGAATACCAAAATATGGCTCCTTCTTAATTAACCAAGCAATCATCAACTTGATCGAATCTCTTTGAAGTTTTCCAGCAAGTACGTGCACGCCATATGCAAAGAGATCAGTAATGTGGAATGGCAGTGCTGGCAGTAAGGTCAGCTTCTTGATCAATAATAACTCAGCCTGAGCAGACATTTAATCTGAAAGAAAGAGGTCATCTCCAATCAGGTCTTGTAAAAGATCAACCAACAAAATCTAATCACTGATTGCCGAATATTTAGTCATGCAGTGACCTTGGTTACTATTGTTTAATCATACATTATTAGCTAATTCCTCTTAGCTCCAGCTTGTGAATTAGATTTTGTCCTAATTATTGTTACAACTATTAAAGAAGGAAGACATTACATTTTATATGACACTGACTTCATAGGCCAGAGCCAGCAAAATCAAATCCAAAATGTTTCTGTGAGGCTGAGTCTTTCTGTCTCCGTATCATTCCTAACAAATATTTCTTCAGCCTTTTCTTAAGGACCTCTTGTGTTGGTCAATCCCCAGCTTCTCAACATAGCAGAATGTTATAACATATCTTTAACTCATGCACAGGGGAAAGTAAGGAATATGTAATTTCATGGGTACACTGAAGCAGAGCATCTCACTATCGAATGTCATCAGTGTTGGCAATGAACCAAATGCTAGAAGTCGCCTAAAATGAAAGAATTTGTGTGTTTACATAGGGTTGATATCCCTGATAACTTAGTTAATTTTTAAGAGCATATTGTAAGGGGACCAGTTCATGGTAGCAGTAAAAGAACCAGCAGCCTAAATAAAAGTGAGGGAGAATAATCTTCAGATCCAGATTCACCTTGCTGTTATAAGGTGACTTATTTCCCTCAGTTCTGACTGACCAGGGGTGAATAGGAGATGGGAAATCACTTTGAATTTTTGAAACATTATATCTCAATATATATTGAGAATGCCCAGAGATACTGAAGATGCAAGTCACTCAGATTGCTTCTGTGTTTGAAAAAGAACCAAACAATAAAACTAACAAGAAAAATAAAATAAACTCACACTGGATTTGGGATTACAATAATCTGCTGGCTCACAGGGAGACAGTATTTTAAGGCCAGTATTAAATCCAGGATGATCAAAATAGGATTTTGATGTGATTGTTGAATCCTCAGCTCTAGCATCCAGAATGTGTTAGGTGTAAACCTGCAATAAAACTACTTTTTTATACTTTTTATTTTTTTTTAAATTTAGGCTAGAATTGTGCAGTGTAGCACAACTTTGTTGTATCCCATGTGTCTCAAGCTGCATAAAAGCATGATATGAAGATAAAGAAATCATAGCTTTTTACTGCAGCTTTGGTTCATCTTGAAGCCTGTGAGAAGGTGAAAATACAGATCCCTGCAGATCAGCCCTCCTGTTGGGTGTCTTTTGGCTGACCCGCTGCCCCGGCTGCACTCAACAAGTGACCTGTTCTCTGTCAAACACCAAAAAGATACAAAGATGCTTTTACTCTCTGACAATTTTTGGAAGGACTTACCTCAGCAGAACCAAATCTGTGCATCCCATGGCTGAGCAATGACATTTGAGGATAAACACCAAAATGTGATGGCATCTCAGCAGGGGGAATTCCAGAGCTCCCGACTGTGCTTATTCTTTCAGAAGAGCCCCTTGGTGAGCTGTAGCTGTCATGGTGCTCTCTCCAAACCCCTGGCTGTGAAACACACATGTGACAGCTGTGTGCCAGGTGTGTCCAGAGGCTATTGTGCCAGGACCAGTGTCAGTGCTGGTCTGCAGCAGGACACTCTGTCTGCTTTTCACGTTCTTATGAGAGAATATGCGTGTCTGCCAGCTTCACCTGCACTTGCTTATTTCTTACACACTCTACTAACCCTTGCTTGTGGGATTCTGAGCCCAAAAATGTGTCTGCAGTTTTTTTTCCAAGTGTATTAACTGTTCTCACCTGAGGTGCCGCCTAACTCAGTGTACTCTGTCTCCTTTCACCATAACTCAGTTACACAGACCTCTGTTATGTTACTCTTTGACCATAATTTCAGTAACAATAGAGCTCTACTGACATCAGCTTCCTCTTAAAGGCAGTGCTGACCCATTTCATGTCTTAAAATTCAGCAGTGATCCATGACAGGCTGCACCAGGCATAAATTAGAATTTTGTGTCTTTTGAAGGAAAAAATGAGAGAAATATTAACTAGATGTTGTTCAATTAACGTTGGCAGTTGGTAACTATTTTTGTTTGTTTGTTTTGAAGTCTTGACATCAGACTGCTTATTTATTACAGTGTTTTTTTATGAGGGGAAATTTTAGTATTTTGCATCTGCTGGTCTCAGATTTTTGGGTTTCGAATTGTTATTCTCACACAAATTTAAGATGGGGCTCTGATGCCTCCCATATCAGAGTCACATAATTCGTGATGGAGCTAAGGAAAGTGATTTCAGGTTCTTCTTGGTAATCTTGAGAGATATCACTCTACTGCTTTATGCCTCAGCCATCCAACTGGGAAAGCTATGTATAAATCAAGATCACAAGCAAAGTTAAATGATGCCTCAGTGGGTATATTCAGTGCAAAAACTTATTTTCTGTATTTTATCTTTCCTTCAGATGGCTGTCCTAGTAGACAGTCACACTGGGATTTCATTTTACATGAAAAGAGAAAATAACTTTTACTGAAGGACTCATTGTGGCTTAGCCTTGCAAATCTGCAAATATTAGACCTCAAATGTACTGAAATCTGGAAGATTGATCTTGCAGAAGCCAATGTTATAACCTCAAACAAATTGATATGCTGTTTGCTGTGTCCTCTGGCCAGAGACTAAAATGAGTCACATGTTTGTTTTAGTGCATCTTTTAAATGTTTTATCATGGTTATTGAACCATGCATATGATGTTTTGATAAGCAAGGATTTTAGAAACACTTTAAATACTGATTTCATAGCTGATAACTAATTTTAGTGATTTTAGTCAGAATTAGTTAAATTTATCCAGGCTTTCAGCCTTTGTTTAAAGTCAAAACTAGGAGGGAAGGGGGGAGTCGAGCCACAGCAAGCTCTGCAAAGTTGGCTTTGTTTTATTGTCAGATAAAATACCATAAACCTCATACAGTGTCTGATTCCACAAAAAGATTTCTACGGGAGAGGATTTTTTTTTTCTGTCATTTCATATTGTATATTTTCTTTCTCTTGGAGTAATGTGTTTATTTCCTTATTACAAGTGGAACTGAGTCCTCTGTTCTCAGTACAGTTAAGGGTTGTGGGTACTCAAAAGGATGGATGCTTTTGAGGTGCAGGATCTATCAGCCTCTGGGTACCTTTTCTCCTCTGATTCAGCACAGCTAAGTGTTAACAATGTCTCCTAGGAAAGGGAAAAAATAGCCTTTCTGCTTAGCTGCTGCTATTGGAGTGTCTGTTTTCCTTTTATATTTATTGTATACCGTGACACTACAACATAGATATATAAACAGAGTGGATGCTACTAGGAACTGTATGTGTGTTTGCATGTCCTTGTGTGTGCATTGAATAGGAATTTTCCCCAGAAATACATTAATTTTCATTGCATTGAGATATTGGCAGGGAAAAAAGCCAGCAGAGGCTTTAACCCTCTAGGGTGCTGTCTGTCTACATATGTGATCTCCCTCTGAAGTGCCCTGGGCTAAGCAGAGCACATCATAGCAGGGGAGGCTAGAAAAGGCAGCAGATCTTGTTCCTGTGCACAAACCTGACATTTTATATCCCAGATGGTAGTTTTATGGGCCATTATGATACTTCAGACTGACTCAATAGGTGAAATGACAGAATGAAAATAGTCCTATTGCCAAAAAAGAAAAAGGAAAAAAGAAAAAGAAAGAAGAAAGGTTGATTTGGGAGCTCAAGAACTGGCCCTCAATCGGGCTGAGTAAGTCACAGACCAACTGCTGTGATTTATGTGATGGTACAGTGTGATTAACTTTCCCCTGGATCATTAGAGAGTCTCTGTGGGTGGTGATGTGCCAGTTACTGTTCTCAGCTGGAAGGAGGATCAGCAATAAACAGCCAGATGGGGGGAAAAGAGGAGAAGGAAATTCTTAATCAGAGCTGAATTTTTTAGATTAAATCTGCACAGATTTTAGGTCAAGTAAAAAAAGTGCTTACTTTCTTAACCTCAGGAGCTTCAGTTGTCTTTCTCTGTAACAGCAGGACACGGGACATCTGTCACCCAGCTTTAAATCCTTGTCTGCAGTTTGCAGAGCGAGCTATAGGAGTGCCAAGTGCAGTTATACCCAGCCCACTTCCAGACTCACCATGAGAATGTTTGCAGCAGAGAGTTGGGTATGTGTGTGTCACAACTATTCTGTGGGGTGCTGGAGAAAGTATCCAGGATGTGTGGGTAGGTAGGCACCTCACTGCTTGGCCTTTTCAGTGATGAAAGTTTAAAATTAAATCAGATGAATTTCACTGTGACAGGACTGCAACTTGTATTTGACACTAACTTATGGCATCTGCTACTGGTTTACTGCTAAACTGAGCTTAAAAAGAAAACCTTCCACAGTCACAATGGATGTCCTTGAGCTTTACCCTTTTATATATTGATTATCTCCAAATGCAAAGACTTCAAAACCTCCCTGGGAAACTTGTGCTGGTGCTCAGTCATCCTCCCAGAGGAGAAGGGTTTCCTGATGTTCAAATTATGTTTCAGCATTTCAGTTTGTGCTGAAACACAGCCTGTTGCAGTTTGTGACTGTTGCTTTTTGTCTTGTCACTGGTTACTACTGAGAAGAGCCTGGTCCATATTTAGACCCTCCAGGTGTAAAAGGTGTACTCTTTGCAATGTCCTTTCAGGTACATATACACTTTGATCCTCCTGAGCCTTCTCTTCTGCAGGCTGAAAACCCCATCTTTCTCAGCCTTTCCATATAGGAGAGTTGCCACAGTCCCTTCCTACCGTTGTGGCCCTTTGATGGGCTCTATCCAATATGTCCATGTCTCTCTTGTAGTGGGAAGCTCAGAACTGAACGCTATCACAGGTGTGTCCTCACCAGTGCTGAGCAGAGGGCCAGGCAGCCCCCACTTGCCTTTTCTTCAGAGCACTTGGCCAGGCAGCCCCCACTTGCCTTCTCTCTGGTGAGGGCACATTGCAAGCTAAGTTGTGCTTTTTAGTTAATGTTGGTTTTGAAGTTCGCAGTCACGTAGCAGTAATCTGTGCTCCAGAGGCCTGGGGTGTGCTGAGCTGGCTGAAATCACATCCTGCAGCTTTTAAACACTTTTCATTGCTTCAATCTGCGCTCCTACCCCTCAGTTTACCCTGTGCTATTGCATCTTTTTCAAAGCCTGCCTGTGTATTGTTCTACCACTGACAGAAAGGCTGTGGCGTGGTGTAGCAGGTTTTTACATTCAGACAATCAGGAGTTTAGGGAGAATCAATGCAGGGGCAGCAAACTGTGAAATCACTATTAAAAAGGACTAATTCTGTAAAAGAATACAGCAAATCATGCTAGAACATTTCCTCTTGTGAAGGCTCTGCCTTCAGTTTTGCAAGTGGAGTGATCTTTCAAATCACATTGTAACATTTTACACTGAGGATGTAAACCTTCAGCCTGTATGCAGTAGCAGATGATAAATAATGCTGAGCCCTTTTTCCTAAAATCTTGTGATTACTTAACAGTATGTTTCATATTTTAATGTTTCTAAGTGCAGAGATAATGATTGAAAAATCATTGTTATAACTATATATAGCATAATAGCCACTCATATATGTCTTTATGATATCTATGCCATCCAATTAAACTTATAAACCTCTTTGCTAATTGATCTCCATCAGAGATAAATCTCTCTCAAGTAGACATCATTATAATAAATCACGGTTAAAACACCAGACCACAAAAAAATATATTTATACACTGTGCTTGTCTTAGTGTAGAATTTCAGTTTTACGTGGTTTGTTCTATAGCATCATTCGTAGGGATGTCTGCAAGTCCAGTTTTCCATCCCAAGGGGCCAGAACTGAAAATACTTGCATCTGGATCAGTGACAGGTCTGAGATTTGCTGCCTTGTGAACCATTGGAGACAGACACTGCAGATGGCTGTCATTCAAAATTGTGACTCACTGTTTCCCAACAAGATAAGGTTTTGGTTTCGAAGTCCCTATATTCAGGAAATGTGAGTCTTTGTAAACCTGAATTATTGCCTATGGAATATAGAAAGCTTTAAAACTTGCTATTTGTCATTTCCTTCCATCTGACACTTTTATGGTTATCTTTTACCGTAATAATAGTGCTTTAATTTAAACATTGAGAATTTAAGGAGCATAAAGACCCCAGCCTTTCTGTAAGAAACACAGCTCTTCTGAATGCCTTCTTGTCCTTAGGTTCTGTTTCTCTCTCTGCCACAGATAATCACATAAATTTTCCATTTCTGATTATTTTTATCTTTTCTTATATGTCACATCTTTGTTTTCTTCTGAATTTGATATGCTTCTCAAGTTGTGAGATTGATAAAACTTTAATATTTAGGGTTTGAAGCAACTCAAAAGTCGCAAAGTCAAATGTAGGAAAAGGAAGAACAGCATGAATATTCTTAGTAATTTAAAGGGAATAACCCATTCATTATAAAGTTGCTTAAATTAGGAGAGAAATAAAGCCCAGGGTGAGTGAGACTGGGGACACTGAATAGTCATTGCTACTCCAATCAGTATTAAATTACTCAAGTCTTTTACTCAAGTCTTCTCAGACAGGAGAAAAAAATGAACCAAATCCTTTTTCACTGTGGGTGGGAAAAAAAAAAAGCATTTTCTTGCTCTTCCTTTTTAAATATTGCTGTGTATTTCCTTTGCCTTTTACATAGTTTGTCCAATTTAGAACATTCCGTTTTGGACCTCTTGGACTGTTCCATCAGTCAATATACTGATTTTTTAATCTGGACTTCAAATTTTAAAAAAGAAAACAAAATCATGAACAAAGTCTGATGATATACACGAAAGTGTGTTGCTTGATTTTGTCTCTTTTGCAGTTGGACAGTCTTCTGGAAAATTGGTAATTTGCACAGCCCTCACAGTGGCAGACAAATCCTCACTACTGAAACAGACCTTGCTGAAGAGTCCTGCATCACTCTGAACTGAAAATTGCCTCTGTTGTCTGAGCAACACTATCATTCAAATTTCTGACCTAAGTCAAGTAAAGTCTTACTTGAATAATGGATCTTATTGGTATTGTTTGCCTTATGCAGTGCAAACAGGTACATGGCATGAGAGAGAATTAAGATTATGTTTATAGATTACTATAAGCCTTTTAGACAACATATGCTTAGGACATGATCCTGAACTATCAGTAAGTTTGCAGAGGGTCCTTACTTGGAAAAGAAATGCAGATGATAAGTTTTAAGAGTGGAGCTGCTTAATCCATTCCCAGTTTACAGCTGAGCTATAGAGTGTGCTGCTGTTGGTTCCCATGAGCCTTAACAATTTGCTTAGATCTGCTTTTTAGCAGACCTTGTAACACTATCCAGAAAGTTTTCAACCCCAACTCTCATCTTCTGTATTTTAAAAATCATTGTTCTATCCTTATAGTGACAGAGGTCTAGCAGGGAATGGGGACATTGTATCACTTTGCACAGTAAAGGAGGGAAGGAAGAGAAATTGTCTATATAATTTGTTTCTCCATCCAGGCAAGTCAAGCTAAGTTATGATGAGAGCGGTGCAGCAGTCATGATCACCTACTGTTTTATAGCTGATGTGATTGTTTTTATGAAGCCTTTAACACTTTTAACAGTGCTGTTGTGCTGATCGTTGTTCTTGTCTCAGCAGAACAATATTACTACAGTCAAGTTAATTCAGCTTGCAGGCAGGGTGTGCTGCTGACAGAGTGTGAGAAGAAATCTCACAGAGAACTCTTTTCCCTTATTCAGATGTGGCCAGGGCACAAGAGAGTGCAGGGACACTGTTCAGTTGGTCAAACCTTTCAATGAATTATTCAAAGATTTTTTTCTTATCCTTTTGGCAAGGTGACGAGCAGTTCTGCCACATTTCAGACAGATAGCAACCTGCCATTTAACTTGACTCCTCAGCTTTTGTTATTCACACAGTGTTTGGGTGAAGGGCACAAGCATGGATAAAAATAAAGACTGGAAGTAAAGGTCTGGGGTTTTTTCCCCCATTGATCATTCTGAATCCTTCAGAGTGCTGCTTTGCAGAAGGTCGCAGAGCAGTCAGCATAGTGCTGGCTACAGCAGCTCCCCAGCAGAAGGTAAAGGCAGGTGTGTGGCAAAGAGGGGGCATACAGTACATCCCCCATACTTCCAGCTCCTTAGCACATGGTTTTCCTGCTTGCATCCTACTGGCCGTCATTTGACTGCTCTCTTGATTACTCCTATTTCCCATCTGAATTGCAGCAGAACATGACTCGTAAACAAATGAGTAACATCTTCTAGCATGTGGTGAGGTCAGGTGCTGTGCCTGCCCCTCTGCTGTGTTGGTGGTCCTGCTGAAAAAACTTTCCTATCTTCTACAATTCCCCAGACAGCCCAGTGCTCTTTATCACTGTGATAAGAGGAAAGATAAACTCAGCCTACTTTGGTCCTCAGATATTGCTCATGTCATCTGACTGTCTCCCTGTCTATTCCTTCCTGTTGGGAGGAAAGAGGTAAAAGTAGATTTGGCAAGAAGAGAATAGTTTTTGCTCAAGGTGACCTTGCAGTTTAGAATGCTAAGAATGTTGGTGTGGGAACACTCCATTTATTTTGCCTAGTGTTGTTCATCCTCGGCCTGTTTTGAGAAGTAGAATTCCTGTGTAGGAATAACACACTCTCACAGACATGCTTGAGGTCATAAAAGCACAGCCTTGAGCTAAACTGCGTGTGTGAAGCCCTTTGATGTATTGGAGAGGGCATTGGACCCTGGCCCCCACTGTCCACTAAGGTGAGGTGAGCCTAACGGAGCCTGTGTCCCTGTGTGGCTCTGCCTGCTGGGATGAGCTGAGCTTAATGGAGTCTGTGTCCTGCTGTGGCTCTGCCACCTAGCATTGCTAGTGACGTAATGACATAAATGTATTCTTTGCATTTCAGCTGTGTTTTGGTGGTAACCTTGGTTACCTGTACCTGTTGATTTACACACCTCTCATTTACTTTGATGATACCTTAGGCATTTTGTTTCAAAGTCAGTGAAGTTAGACTGGTTAAAAAAGTTTCTTATTTCCCTTATTACTTTTTTTGCTGTGTGACCTCCACCATTTTTGCTTACCACCATCTGCCTGCTGCTGACTTAAATAGAAGTCCAGTGTATGCTTTGACAGTTGTCCTGGTGTTTTGATCCCAGGAGACATTTTAAAATTCTTTTTTTTTTTTTAATCAGTGTTACTTAGTCTAATAAAGGATATTAATTCTAAAACAGGGGAAAAAATAGACAAGTCTTGTGAACCTTGACGTAGATGGAATTTGATGTTCTGGAGGAAGGTGAAGAAGAAGCTACTGTGTTTTTCTCTTGCCCTTCATCTTTTGTTAATTATTACTGGGAAAACTTGCCACTTTCTGAAATTCATCTGGGTTTAGGTTTTTGCTGCTTCTGCTCTCTTTTCTGTAACAGGTGTTTGGAAATGGGTATTTAAACAAACTGAGAACTCAGACCTACAAATAAAAGCATTGGGTTTTCAGTAGATATAGAAAACTATTTAGCAAAACAGCCAGGGTCTAGAAGTGGTAATGCCTGTGGATTTACTGGGCTTTGCAAATAATTATTGAAGGCAAAAGTGTTGATGTAAGTATTTCTTAATCTAGGCTAACACAGAAGGCAGAAGAAATCTAAGAGCCACCAATCTAAAAAATCACCCAAAGTTTGGTGATTTTTGAATTGAAATGGGATTTCCAGTAGCTGCACATGCAGAGAGTAGAAAGTTTTAATGGGGATAGACAGAATCTTGTAATCATTTTCCCTATGTGAGGATTATGCTGTTGACAAGGACAGCAAATCATCTGGTCCTTTAGTGGAAATTGAGGTGTGAAAATGTTTGCACTGATTTGTTTTTTAAACATTTGCATGCATAGAAATGCCTGTGAGCATTTCTAGGCACATGCTTTAAAGGAATTTTAAAACCAGCAATGAGTAACTGGCAACATAAAATACCAGACTGAACTCTTGCTTACACTCACTTTAAGTGAGATCTAAATAGTTAATGGACACTGGGGAAAGAATGAGGAGGAAACTTGTGAGTTTAGCTGGTACTTTCTTACGTTTACCAAAATAAGCTCCAACATCTAGGCCTGAGTCTGAACTAGCAACTGCTGCCTGACTGCACTACCAGTTTCCTAGTCATTTACTTTAAAGTGCTCTAGGATACTTGGAGTATGAAAGGTGTCACAAAAAAGCAGATTTTCTTTCATTCTGTTTGACACTTTGTGTTTGAGCTTACTATACTATAATGGTACATAGAGATGTTAAAGTTTACTGAAGGTCTTGCATGTGTTTATCCAAAAAAACACCCTGTGTTATAGCTGGGAAAACTGAAATTAAATGAAATATGAATCTCCAAGCAACAGGTCCTTTCTACTAATTTTTAAGACTCAAAATTTCCTGGTTATCATCCCATTAGCTCCCATTAAAGCATAACAACCTGTTTAAGGTTGTAGAGTGTATGTGCATTTATGTAATGTGCTGCCCTATAAGCTTATTGCTTAATGATTTAATGAACAGATGCCATATTGGAGGGTAAAATTGCTGCATTCCATTATATGAGAACTTTACTTACTTTTTCCACATACACAGTTGTATTCTGGAATGTACTTTAAATATGCCTACATAAAATACTTGTAGATATGTGTTGCACATGTATGGTCCTAGCTGTTGGACACACAAGAAGAATGCCTTGGACAGAGTGCATTAATGGCACTAGAGATTTCACCCTCACACTTTTATTTTGCCAGGTCATGGGGAGCCTGAAGCTATGGATTTAACATTCAGGTTCTAGGAAACTGTTCAGCCTTCTCACCTCTGGTTGATTTTGCTGGCAATCCATATCAGGAACATCTGGCCCCTAATTGGCTTTGATGTGGGTTTTCCCGAGCTTTCAACATACGGCTTTGGAAAGGCCATTGTTCTCTTTATTAAAAGAACCTGGTTGAAACAAAGACTCATGTCTGTCACAGACTGAGAATGAAGAGAGAGAGAGAGAAAAGTTGTATCCAGCCTGTGAGCCAGATGAGTAAGTGCTTTAGCATGTCAAGGTTCGCAGAGTCCTGAGGAAGTCAGAGGTGAGCAGGGATTCTGGCTTCTAGCCCAGTGGAGCAATGGGCGCCTCTGTGACCACAGGCAGCTAGTTAAATCTCCCTGTCCCTTGCCTGGTCCTACAGGAAAACTGGATGAAAGACAAGACCTGGTTAGATACCAGATGCTGTTTCTGAATGGAATTTTCCAAGGAGATCCAAACAACTGTGCTTTTACAAAAGGCCTCAGGCACTTTTATCAGAATGTTCAAAAGTGATATGTGAGGCTGACAGCTATATCTCTTGATTCATTAGCGGGCTGCCATTTGAAAATCTTCTGTGATCTTGGAAGTGTGATGCTAGACAGGGTTTTTCATCGTGCTGTGTTTCTCCTGTGAGTGTTTCCAGAGTTCAGTATAGGGGAAGGGGCAGAATTTGTTTGTGAGTCTCATGAAACAGATTTTGTATCTATTTCCTTCTTCATTTCTAAAGTGGAAGACATGCTTGACATCTGTAGAGGAAGAGATCTAGGTGATGTAAATATTGCTTTGTCTAAGGTTCTGTTTCTGATGACTGTGTGACAGAAAAAGGAAGCAGGAATGGGAAGATTCAGTGACATAATTAAGGTGCTGGAGCACAACTGCTCTCCCAAACTGGGGGGGGGAAGTTTCCTTTTATGTAGCAATGTGACACATTGCTAGCAATTCCACCATTGAGGAGTAACATTTGTGCAGCACCTGAGTACCTCAAATGTGCATGGCTACAGAAATCAACTATTTGTGGCTCTGTGTCCAAAGCACATGGACCTGATATGGGTGGCCTAATTGTTTTCATAATGTCTAGGATTTTCATTGTTTACAGGATTTTTATAATATGTGGAAATCTATATTAAAGACAACTAACATGGTAATTACTGATTAGAAGGAGATTGTAAATGGAAAATATTTTAGAAAACATGTACCAAGGGATGGGAAAGGAGGGCTGCTCTTGTACAGAATGGGGTTCAATAGTCACATGTGAAGTCATGATTTCACTGTTGGTATGAATTTTATTTGACACTCTTGTGGACCTAATTTCCTCCTCCTCTTTTAGAAGGAGTCCTGACATGATAAAGCTTGCCATGGCACAAAGTGAATTGTGGCAAAACCAAGGCTGTACAGTAGAGAATGATAATTCCAAAAGAAAGGATAAAAAAATAAAATAATCTCTTTCTATGCTGAAGCTGACATCCCTCAAGAATTTGTGTAGATGAGGAGAGTTCTCTGCTCTGGAAATATGAGGGGAAATTCTGGTATTTTGTAGCAAATAGTTTAGAGAAAACAACAGGAGTCCTCTCCTGACAAAAAGCTTTCCTTTGTTTCTCAAATGGATCAGGATTCCCGATGCAGACCTTTCACAACACGGTTGAAACAGTGTGGTGTTTGGTAGTTTGTGGGTTTTAAAATTTTTTTCTTTTTTCTCTCCCAATTTATCCTGGCTTACAGGGTGTTTTGTTTTGGTTTTTTTTTTGGGGGGCAATATTCACTTTAAGAAAATGCAGTTTAGAAATAGAAATTCACAATGTTTTCCATCCTTCCTATCTTTCTTTACTTGCCTCCCAGGACTTTGCTTAGGTCTCTCAGTTGGTTCTCACATTGTTTGATTATGGGAAGACCAATACCTGAAGTATGAGATGTAGTCATTGCAAGCACACTGTCTTTGTAGTATAAATTATATTAAAATGCTGTCTTATTTAAACAACAGTGACAAGATATTCTGAGTGAGTCTCCCTGTGTAAAACAATCTTCATTCCTACTGAAACACAGCTTCTTTAACTTTCTTCATCACTGCAGCTTTTGTTAGGTTGCTTCCTGATGCTTCAAATTCCACAGTCTCCTACCTTGCTGCAAGCAAGCATTACAATTCTTTCTACAGCCACTTTTAAATTCTGGGCAGCAGATCTGCCATCTGCAGTCCATCTGCTGGGTCTAATACCTAAGAAAAATCTTCAACCATGAACAGCTAACCCCCAGAAATTGTCAGTAATGAAAAGTCCATCATAATCACTTAACATGTCAAACACCTGTGTGAGCAAGACAATGAGGGAATGGCTTTTGCAGGAGAATGGATATAGGATTAGATGGAGCGTTACTTGGGGCCTGGATGGGAATATTTGTTTACAATAAAAAGGGCAGTCATTGTGGCACATCTCCTTGAAGCAAATAATCAACCCTGCAAGTCATAGAGAAGCACACATCCCCATTTGGCAGTGGTTTTCCTAAAGAACTGAGGGTGATACTTAAAACCTGGAGGTTTTTTTATGGGCTTGTCCATGGCCATGCCATAAATATATGCAGAATCACACAGAGGTCCTACTTTGATGAATGTCCCCAGTTATTTACAACCTGAACTGGAGGGATGGTGCAGCACAGCTGCTGTTGCCCTGTCTATCCCTGATAGCCATGACACACTTAAAGCATTGTGGGATTTTTTAAAATAACCTGTTATGTCTGCTGTGCATATTTTCCTTTGCTTGAGCTGCTTGAGAGGGCATGTGGTCACAATACTTCATTGCTCTGCCAGTGAGGGCTCCGTTATTTTCAGGATGCTGCAAAGAGAGGGAATGAGCTGAGATCACAGGGTGCAGTGTCTTTGCTATAAATCCCTAGGACCAGTGTTAAGAGTTGCTGTACCTCCTATTTCTGTCACAGAACTGGAGTCCTGTGTTAATAAAACTAGAAACATGTTTATTTAAGACCCTCTCACGTGCCATAGAGTGTGTTTCCACAGAGTACTACTTCTAGCCAGCCACAGCAAACTGTGTCCAGAGCCTGTGGTAGTTCCTGCAACAGCTGCAGGTAAAATGTTACTACAGATACATTGCTGGAAGCTTTAATGAAAAATCTGATGGTAAAGAAAGAAGAAATTAATTGGCATAAAAATGCATGAAGACAACCAGGCAAAATTGTACAGAAGAACTGCTTATTTTGTGGAAGGAAAGTAAGATACACAGAAAGTGGGAATGAGAGTTAGGATGTTAGCAGACTGGAGCTTGTGCCCTGGGGATGAGATTTGTGAGCCTGATACAGAAAGTGATGGGAAGTCATAGAAGGATGATAACAAGAAGAATGACCTACACTGAACTTCTGGCTTAGGAAGTGAGACAAATAAGCTTCTTGAAGAAATAGGAGGTGTTATGCCCTTGGGAAAAGATCAAAATGTTTAGCAGTTGAAGCAGTAATATTCAGAGTTGACATCAAGAAACGAAGCAGTTTGCCTCCCCTTCCCCTGTTATGGCTTTTGTTTTTACTTGTTGCAGATTTTGTTTGTTCAGGGTTTTTATATTTAAATTGAAAAAGATACACACACACACACACACACACACACACACATCATATTTATTGTATTAAAATATCTGTATAATATAGAATATAGTATACACACATTTACAAACCTAAATTTTCCCATAGACTAGAAGATATCTGGATTTGCTGAGAAAAAATTATATTCCGGTCACTTTCAAAGTGGAGAGTGGTAGTGAAATTGGATATAATGCCAAAGGCAATTAGGAGATACTGAAGCCATCCATGTCTCTAATTCTGAACAGACCTGATGGAAATATAGTCCTTGTACCAGGGTGGCAGAAGCCATTGTTCTATTCAAGAGTTCAGCAGGACACCGAGTATGGTGTCTTAAGAAACATGCTGGGGATTCATCAACACTTTGCTAAAACCGAGATGTTTTGGATGGATTTTTTTTTTTATTTTTGTTACTAACAGGTAATAATAATAATTTCCAAACAGGTGGGGAAACTTGAGGAAATTCTCAGTGGAAAGAGATCTAGTAATCTGGGAAAAACTGGAAATTTAAAAAATGCTTTCATTTTTCTTCTCCCTCTCTGCAAGTTTATTGTTGGAAACAAGTTGATTTCAATTGGATGTCACTTTTCAAAAGAGTCACCAGCTGTGTAGCATTTCAGCAGCAGTGGAGATGAGACACCAGTCAAGATTATATATCTATATAAGCCTATATTAATATAATTCTAACACATTTGTTGTCAGTCTCTTTTCACCTGAGGACCTTTAGGCATTTTTTTGAAGCAGTTGTCAGCCCTTACAAAGAGAATTCAGTCCTAGTGACAGTCATTTTCCTTTTCTTGGTTTGTCTTTCACTGTAAGAGTGGACAGAGATCCTCAGATTCTGTGGTTTATACACTGAGAGTGACTGATCTAACATAAAATGAATCAGATTTATGTAGTGTGTCCCAAGAAATTCTTTTATCACCCTTTTCTAATGATCACAGATCAGCCTTCAGCCTTGTGATATGTAACAGTAGTAAAATTTCTGCAATTTTATATGAAACTGGTAAATTGAATGACATAAATTGCTGAGGTTTGCACCGCATATATTTTGGGGAGCCAAAGGTGATGAAAATAGAATAAAAAAAGTTCTACTCTTAATTGCTACCTTCAACTCAGAATATTTGTGTGTACTTAGCAAAGAAGTTGATTTACCTAATGGTATTAGGAGGGTTAGTCAACATAGTTGTTATCCTATATCCAGTAGTATCATTGCATTTATGACCCTGTCACTGCTTTAGTTGTTAGCCTCCCATCTAAAGGTTTTAAACGTGGATAAAAGATGTAGTTTAGACTGGAAATTTGTAGACAAAGATGGTTGTCCTCTTTTTAAGGGCCTCATCAGGTTTCTGGGCCTCTCTGCTCACTTGTGACCTTGATTTTTTCTTTTTGTTTCAGATTGTTAGTCTGTACTAGTTCTGAGTGCATGTTATGGTCTTGTCACCTGTTGACCACAGCAAGTTGGCTGCCAATTCAAATTTTCTGGTCTTTCAAAAATACAAAACTGTGGTCTTCTTTTTATTTTTCTTGAGCACCTGTGAATGATGCCAACATCATATATAGGAAGGTTTATTTTTCTCTCTACTACTTGTTCTTTTTTTGTATACTTTTACCTCCAGAGGACCTCCAAATCAAGGCAAAATTGTCAAATTTTGCATGGGATTGAATGGAAACAATATATCCTTCACTACTACTTAAGCAAGTTGACTGAATTTCAAGTTTATTAAATAAGGTGCACAGATGCTGGCAGGTCTTTACCAAGCTGAGCTGAATTAAAACCAATAATGCAGCAATTTGGAGAGGAAGTGTTCATATAAAAGCCAGGATCATTCATTCTCTTTAAACTTGTTTTTAAGATAGAAATTAAAAACAGAGCCTTTAGAAATCCAAAAATTCTGTCTTTGGCTTCAATAAGCCATTAATCAGAAATTACTGTGTTGGTATCTTTTTTGTTGTTGTTCTTGTTAGTGCCTGTATTTTATACATGACTTTTGGTTCAGAGTGGAGTTTTTTACTCTTTTGGCTTTTGTCATACTTTTAAAAGCTAGTTCAAGAGTAACCCCTCCCTCCCTTTTCTGCTTTCAAACATTCTCTAAAGTGTTACCCTATAACATGACTACAGTATTAACTTGCAGCCCAAATTCATTAAGCCTCTGAAAGAATGTGCCAGAGTATAGGGATAAAGGTTTGAGTCTTTGCAGCTGGAATGTATGGATTGATTTTTTTTCTTTTGCTTTCTTTTTTTTTTTTTTTTCCCCTTTCTTTTTTGCTCTGGGAATAAGTGGAGGAAAGTAAGTACAGGAAAATTTAAAGAGTAAAGTCTGTATAAATGGTTGGGATTGAAGAATAATGAAGCGCACTTAAACTTGGTCTCTTTATGGCTGGAGCTTGGAACTTCTTGGACAAGGCAATTCACAGTATTTCTGTTATCAGATTTTGATCAAGTTTTCTCTAAAGAACAGCACTACTCATGGACAATTTTCAAGTGTAAAAGCTGAACACAAAAGTGATCGCCATTTTGTAGAATGGGTAGATGGTCAAACAGTGTCTTCTGGGTTACCTTTCTTTTCCCGAAGGCACTAGTAGGATGCTACAGAAATTTTTTTTTGTCCCCTGCTTATCTCTGGCACTATTCCTGATGTAAAATCTGTAACATTCCCAGGGGTTGAACTACCCTCAGGTACAGAACAAGAGAAAATGCAACTTTCTAAACTACCCATAAAATGGAACAGAAAAAATCAACAGCTCCTGCATTGCTCTTGACACAAAGGGAGGTCAAGACAGTAAACCCTGTCATTCAGAGGCCCATCCTGAAGAGTGGGAAGGAAATAGAGCACTGTCATTCACAAAATTAGTTACCACCTTTTTTGTCAGCAAAGCAGTTACTAATGCTAATATTTAATCCACCAACTGGGTTATGCAAGTTAATGCCCCAGAGCAGGAGTCAGAGTTGCTGTTTTAGGCTTTCTGCTGCAAGCACTATGTTAGTCACAACTGATTTTGAAGATTTCAATGGCAGCTTGTGAAATGTAAAGACTTTTTATAGGAAAGAGAAGACCTTATCTACATATGAACATGGCACTGAATTCACTAAATCAGCTTTCCTGGCTATAACATAGCAGAAAATAGGACATCAGCCTTTCTTCCTGTCACAGGATAATTAAGCCGCATCTCCAAGCAGGCTCAGAGATGTATGAAGGAAAGATGATAATCAGTGTTTCATCTAGGGTAGAAATATTTGGATTTTCTACCTTCCCAAGCTTTGTGTATCTGAGTATGTGTATGATAGGAGCTCTGACTCAATTTGTTTACCTTCCAGCACTGCTCCCATAACATCTGGTACATTTAATACAGAGATCTGTTCATGCCAATGGACTGTACAGTAGGATATAAATATTAACCAGACTAGTAAAATGTATTTTCCACTCCCGTTCTCAGTAATGCAGTTGAATTAAAAAAGACAGTCTTAAGTGACATATCCTTACTAACTTACTGCTGTTCTACTTTGTATTCATAAGTCTTCTGCAATTGCACCTGCTCTGATGCAGTATTGTGTCAAGAAAGCAATATTAACCAACTGCTTCTTCTCTCTGCATATTAAGTAGAGTTAAAAGAGCAATACCATGGTAATGAGATAAGGAATTCCTATTCTGGGAACTGGCAATGTATTTATAAGGTGGTGGGCAGAAATAACTGTTTCTGAAAATACAGTATGTATCTATTGTAACTCCAGTGTTCTGTTTGTGCTACAAGATTTGGTAGATATAAAACTCTGGAGCTTCAGTGGATTAAAATAAAATATGTCAGTTTTAGCCCAGTGACAGCACAGAGACATGAATTGGAATATACATTATTGTTGAGTCAATAATAAAAATCCCTTCCACTTCATAGAGGATTATTACAGGCATTAAGGAAACTCAAGGCTTGGTGAATTCTGCCATCAGACCCATTTGTCTTTCTTAGCCACTTTCACTAGCTATGCAGGGGCCTTTCCTCAGCTTTATCATGGTGTCAGCTGTAAGATACATCACTTGGATTGAGTTGCAACAAAGCTGTCAGACCTGAGGAGACACTAGACTGTCTGTCGTGCTTCAAGCACAGAGCTGTCTTCAACTGTGATTCCAAAGCCTGGAGGTTTTACATGCTTCATGTGCTGTCCTGTTATACCTGGCATGGAGGGCAAACAAACAGGAAGAGGACTGGAAAACCATGGTGGTCCTGCCTTTGTTTTGGTGTCTTCTGCCTTTTGGCCTTAACTCCCAAAATGCAATAGACTGTCAGAAAGGAAAAACAAATCTATTTCCTCTGATGGGCCTCTCATTTATTTAAAATTGTGTTTCCAAGGAAGAATCTTTCATTGCTTGTTTGAATGTATCTTGTGTCAAGAATCAATTTTTTGTCATGTGTAGGACAGACCAGTTTTTTGTCATTTAAAGGACAGACCAGTTCATAATGTGCAATTATTTATAGCTATTTTATTTTTTCTTCAATGAGATAACACAGGCAAGACAAAAAACCTTTGGGGAAAGCAGCTCTTTCAAAGCCTGTAAGATTCTGAAATATCTTTCTGATTTGTTTGAACCAGTTTACTACATCCAAATTTCCAAAACAGTGGCATCGTCTGTTGTTTAAAAGAAACTTCTTATCCACTGAACTTTCTGACCTCCAAAAGGCAGACAAGTTTTGACCAGTAGAATCTCAGTTTCTCTTTTTTTAATTTCCAGACACCACGAAGAATATCTCACACTGTTTCAGCCTCTGGTTTTCTCTTTTATACTATCAGACTTAACCTGTGAGGTTAATAAGGCTATAAGAATGGAAAAAATGTATTTCAAATAGGTAATTTCTATTTTCTTATGCAGAATCAGTTTCTTGATGACTGCTTTTTAACACTGATTCTAATTTTTAGGCAAATAATCTCTAAAAAGTAAATGAGTTTCAATTACATACTTTTAAGTAAAGCACAAAATATATTGAGTAAACTCTCAGTACGTGCTTCTGAATAATTTCCCCCAGGCTTCTTTCTGTACTTGCAACCTTATTTTATTTTTATTACAGATTATAAATATTTCTACTTCACCTGAAATGGAAAATAGCTACACTTCTTCTGATGCTATAAAATAAGTCACAATCAATCTCATTAATTGTTTAATTCAAGCCCTTGAACTACCCAGATATTACTTCTATACTTCATTGCATTTTTGTCTTGGTAGAATTAGAATCATCAATGTCACTTTAAAATTATAAGATTTAAATATAATTCCAACAGTATTTCTGCATAAAAACTTACTTTTTTCTTTTTGGTGAGGACCAGTTAGACACCTGGTCTTTTTGAAAATATTTTGTACTTATCTAGACATATTAATCCAGAAATATCTTGAAGGACCTTTTAAGGTAAATTGTTGCCTTATGCATCATTCTGTACATAAATCAGGAAATGGGATTATGACATTCATCATTCACTTTGGGAAGTAATTGGGAAACTTCGGTGATTTCCATAGCATTGCATATGATCAGATTTTGTGTAATAATTAAAAAAATGCTCTTCCATGGAATTGTGAGAATTTTAATGAATTCAAGTAAATGAGAATTTTTTTCAGTACCATGATATCCTTAGCCTCATGCCCTAATAGCAGTTCGTCTCTGACCTGGTAATGAATCCACACCAAA
Organism: Agelaius tricolor; assembly: GCF_023055355.1. Classification (NCBI taxonomy): domain Eukaryota; kingdom Metazoa; phylum Chordata; class Aves; order Passeriformes; family Icteridae; genus Agelaius; species Agelaius tricolor. The sequence goes on from NW_027269266.1 coordinate 35,399,521, forward strand.
GCTCTTCATCCCAGCATGCCGAGCTCCTGGAAGTTCTGATGGACTTTGTTGCAGACTCACCTTAAATAGCAGCTCAGGGGAAGGATCCTGGCTGTAGTGGCCTGGATTTCACATCTAACCAATGACCCAAGCTAGCCTCAGTTAGCTTGTGAAATCTTGCAAGATCACAGCCTAAGATTGAGGATTAAGGAAACAGGAGAGGTAAGTTGAAAAAGGTAGCTTGTTCTGTTGGGGTCAGCCTCAGTATAAAAGGTTAACTCTCCTGGTCTGCCTGTAGTATTGATAACCTTGATAGTATTTCTGATGGAGTAAAACTTCTGTGTGAAGAGATCTTTTGTGTTACCCTGCACCTGGGCTGTATTTAAGACTAATTCCAGCCTGACAGAAGTTATCCTGAAGATTTCATATGAACTGTACTGGCTGCCTGCCACCCACTGTGGTTATTAAGCTGAGCTGTGCCATTTGTTTCTTTATCTCAGGTTGCATGTGCTTGAGCTCTCCCTGAGCTATTGTCAGTTTGCCTACATTAATAAATCGCAGCCTCAAGACCACTAATACACAACACCATGATATAAGTTTTTGTCTTGTTGAATACTTCATAATTCACCAGTGCTTGTGTCTAGCTAGTGAATTTTAAAGACAATACATCATGTTGTGCTTTCAAAGGCTGAATCCTTCCTTTGGGGTTATAAGCAAATACTACTCTTATGTCACACAGACACTGAAATATCTCTTGGGTTCAGGCCTCATTCATCTCCCTTAATGTTATCTCTGAGCAGCTCTGTGCATGAAAAAAGAAGTGGCGTAAATGCACTTGATGCCGACTGCTTGTGAAAGGGCGTCCAGGCTTCAGATGGGAAGGTCTTCATGCAGAAAACCCACAGGCTCAGACAGGGGACAGGCATCTTTCCTCCAGGCAGAAAGGCAGCAGGGTTTCCTTCTGCCCAGCACTGTTGGGATCCAGGTCTGCTGTCATCCAGTAGCTGCTGCTAAATGCTGAGTGGTTAGAAGCCAGCAGGTGGTTTCTAACATTTTGAAAATAATTTCTTTCTGTTGGCTATTTTAGTTTCCAAAGTTAATTCTCCTTTGGATTATCTTTTCAAATGGTTCTTTTCTGGTCACTAGTACGAAAGGCATTTGCTGACTCACATGACTATTCTAATTCTCTCTCCTAACCATCACGTGATGCTACCTTGTCATGTTCAAAGGCAAAGAATTGCTGTCAGAAAAAGCTGTAACTGCAAGAAACTGTAACCTCAAAGACAAATGCCTGCTGACAGGGATAACTTAGTAGTACTATGATCAGGACAAGCAACTCCCTCAGATGAAATAAAAGCCACAGAAATGAAGCTTTTTTTCTTGCTGTCAGTACAATGCCAACAGCACCAGCCTTTCCAGAGCATTGCTCTGCAAAAACATGAAAGGAGAAATCAAATGTCTGTCTTGAAATTCTAAAATAGTTTTTAAAAGTACTTGGGAGGAAGATAAGACCGAGCAGCTTCAGTTGGAGCTTTGCTGCAGTCCAGATGACCTGACAAAAAGATACATGGTTGGATGAATGGGTACTAGTGAGCATTTCTGAAGGGCCTGGGAATTGTATAGTCTCATAACTAGACACACAGCTGATTTTTAACATTTTCGTGAGGCGAATTTATCTACTTCAAGGTAACACATAATCTGTGTTAATTAAGCAATATCAGATCTCCAGATCTGCAGTCAATTGACTGCAGCAATTCTGCTGCTCTTGCTGTTTGGAGGTAAGATAATAATTTATCCATTAACTACTACCTGGGAATGACATTGAAACTTTAGAAAACACTTTGATTTTTTTTATCTTTTTTTTTTCTCCCTGCCACTAAATAAAAATACACTTTCCAACACTAATAAAAAAAGGCTGGTAGAGATATATCTGTGGCAGACATCCCAGAAATCAACAACCGAATAAAAGATTAAAGGTCCTTATTTGGTTTAGAGACATCCCAGATGATGGAGGAAAAAAGCTTGGGACCTAGATTTGACAGATGCTAAGTGCATTTCAGCTTTCAGTGAGGGCCAAAGGAGTCAGAGAAGCTAAGCCCCCGTGGTCTTGATATCAGGGAATTTTGGCTATTGGCCTGTGCTTGGAGGATTATTATAGGCTTTGCCATCCCATTCCACCGCCTTTTCCCATCCCATTCTTAAGCTTCAATTTTCTAACCTGGCTCATTCAGAATGGCAGTCCTAGCAGCAAGAAGAAATGGAAATTTTGGTAGCTCTGAACAGTGTCACCAGGAATTTTATTGAGGGGAGTGTGTTAACCCTTGAATGAACAAGCACTTGTCATCTGTTTTGCAGCCAAGGTCACCCATCCTGAGTGACTCCTCTGAGTCATGATGCCCTCTTTAAAAGCATGGGTTGCTAGAAGGATAGTAATAAATTGAACATAAATAGAAAGAGCAAATACTGCCTTGAGAATAAAATGACACCACCCTCTCTGGTGTTCTGCAAATACCTTACATAGTCTATGAGCTACTCAAATAGGATGTTAAAGCAGAAATGCCTAAGTAGTACAAAGAAATTTTAATGGCTTTCTGTGGAAATTTAGTTTCATATTTCTTCATTTTCTGTCTTATAAAATACCATTGCAGGAATAGAGAGGATGGTTTACATTTATAGAAGGTGCCAAAGGCAAAGAAAAAATATGGTGTTCAGTACAGTAGAGGAAAAGAAGAGAAAGCAAGAAAAATAGACTCTATTGCTCCAGCTATAAGACACTATGTATTTCAATTCAAGCCTCTGTCGTCTTATGTGCTGAATTCTCCCTGATGGGCTGTTTTGTAATCTTCTCCTCCCTAAAAGCCATTTTTCTTATCGATATATAATTTCAGAATGAAGGCAGCAGAGATTTTAGCTAAAGTTCTGGTTGCATGAAAACGTAAATCTACCCTTGCAGATCCCAGCACTACATGACAAACACTGTGGTCCTGTGGCACAGAGCCCCTCTTCTGGTTCAAGTGCATTTAAAAATCATTGGCAGGTGAACCTGGAGGCTTTGTGACTGATTGGCCTTGCCTATGCCACTCCTGTCTCCCACCAGACTGGCACCATCTGCTCCCATCCAAATCCAGTGTGGAGGTCACATAAACTGTACATTGTGTGAGCTGGATTATTTGGCAAAATTTGGCAATTATTAGGATTGCCATTTAGGCAGCCCTAAATGAACAAGACTAAACATGTAGTGCTTTGTTAGCACAAAGACCTGACACTGATTGGCATGTAGAAAGGAGAAAAACCATGGGACTTCTATACATTCAGTGGCCTCTGTTTCCTGCACTGGCTTATCAAAGCTTTCCTACTCCCTGTGCAGGACCGCTAGCCATGTAAGGTGTTTGTCTTTTGGTGAATGGTTTTTCTTTTGCAGTACACACTTTCAATGTCACACATGAGAGACTTGAGCTCAACTGTCAGCTTCTTCTGTAATTGATGTAATTGATTTAAAAGACAAAAAAACCATGCTCATTGGTAAGGCCTGATACATAGATATCTTTAAATTATATATAGTGAAACATAAATTTAACAGCTAAAGGGCTTTAATCTGACATGTAAGATGTACAGCTTATAATTCAGGAATTTATTCAACTAGACAAAATTAGACTTTAATTAATTTTTTTCTTTTTTTCTTTTTGCTTGATTTAAGCTATTAATAAATGCTACTATGTCCTGGGAACTTCTTGTAACAGTGCTGCAAATTTCTGTCCTTTGCTTACTAATGTGTGGGCATCCATTTTTAGTCCAATATTAATTTAATCAGTGTAATGTTTGTCAATAACATGTATTTAACAATGCTAATAGAGACATATCAGTGTAATTGCAAGAAAGCAGAGTCATAAAGGAACCATAACTCATGGCTTCCAAATAAGAGTTATGACAGGAAGCTAGAAGCAAAGTCTGAACACGTTGGTTTGTAGTTGGATGTGGTATACTGGCTTATTCACACTTGTGAGGAGTAGTGCCTAAACTTGATAGCAGGTTATTAAAATTAATAACCCTCTATGAGCTGGCTTTTGTCACTTGCCCATCGGTTCCTTGGGAAAACAAGGAATGAAGCTGACTCTCAGCTACATATTGTAATCTCTTTCATTCTAACATTTATCCAGTCTGAGGCCACATGTGACAATTGTAAAGTCAGTTCATGAGATCACTGCCATGAACCAGGAAGTTACCCAGGAAGTCAGAGGACTTTTCAAAGCATGTGTGAAAAGTCCTCCTGGAGATCATTTAACCTGTTCATTGTATTTTAATTTCCTGATTGTAGGCAAGTCTGCGCCTGTTGCTTCACTATGTGATGCAATCTATAGCATGAGAGTTTTTCAGTGGCAGAAGCATGTTAAATCACTTTCTTTCAAATTTGTGAGATGTAAAAAAGCAGCCTGAGCTTCTCACTTTTGATTTTATAGGGGCCAAAGGCTTGTTTTATGGAGCCAGGTGGCAGCTTTTCCTTTGCTGAATAATTTATCTTCTGCAATCTGAATTGTACTTTCCAGTTACCTTTAGAGAAGAACATCATAGGAACCTGTTTCATACTTTGATCTAGCATTTTTTAGTCTAGTCTTACTTTACCTCATAAAGCTTTTATTTCATACCTTTTTGCTCTTCACTCCAAAAGTCATGATATGAAGATTATTTTATCTTTATTTGTACCTCTTTCTCTAATAAGCATTTAAAGCATTAGTGAAAAAAAGGCAACCACTAACCCAAACAATCAAATAAAACTTTCATCTTGAAAGCTGGTAATTTTGTCATGATTTCAGCTTAAAACTCATAACTGATAAATAAATGATTCCAGATAATTTTCCAGAAAGCTCAGATTCTGGATGTACTACAAAAAATTACAAAGTAATATTAAGTGAATGTTTATTTTAGTTTTGTACATATTTCACAGAGCTTCTAGAGTTAAATAATTAATAAGGGCTAACTAGTATGCAGTGTAATCCAGATAAGCTCATTGTTTTCCATTTTTATTACACTTTAATACCCTGCAAAGCTTCCTTCTTGATGGTCCGTTGTGCTTTTCTGACACTTGACTAGTCAAGAAATGAATAGGCTAGATGAAAGGGTATGATTTTTGTCATTTGTTTCATAAATATTTTTAAATCTTCGAAGGTTACTTTTGTAGTCTGCCTGAAAACTAGACACCACTTTTTAAACAGTGCTTTAGCTCTTCTTTTTAGTCCTTTGTGCTGGGATTGCAATGTATTAATTGTTCTTTTTCCTGACTTCCTACAACATGATGGGGAGAACATTATCTGGGCCTATGCATATGTTGTGTCAAAAAGTGAACTAATGTTTTCAAATTTTTCTTAGTTCTAGGTGAAGATAAGGGAACTTCAAATCTTATGTTAATCCTTGTAAAACTCAGTAGGAAATTTACATTTTCCTAAGGGAACTGTAGTGGTTTCATAATATTTTGTATTAGGGAAAAAAATAAGTATTTTGCACTGAATTTTGACTTCCAGGCATGTCCAGGTGCACTGAAATCTTGAAGGACTCACCAAGCCAAAAGTGGGTGTGGTTTGGCAAGCAGATGAGGGTGGTGAGATGCAGGAACAGATTGCCCAGAGAAGTTGCGGATGCTCCATCTCTGGAACTGTTCAAGGCCAGGCTGGATGGGGCTTTGAAAGGTGTCCCTGCCCACAGCAGGGGCTTGGAACTGGATGATCTTTACAGTCTCTTCCAGTCTCTATGCTATGATTCTGTGAATGCTACTTTAAAGATTATTCTAACTGGTTCCCTCTAACACTCAAATGTCATTAAATATAACAAATGCAATTTTATTCCATTCACTTTTCTTTGCATTTTGGAAGTAAAATATAGAAAATGAGTTATGGAAATGGGATAACCTGTGGAAAATCATAGCATGGTGTGGTGAGTGGGAGGTATTCAGTAGAGCTTCATTGAAATGCTCGTTTTGGGGAACAAGAGATACTGTTTTTAAAATCAAGGATGCTAAATAGGATTTGGTGAAGAGAGTAGTCATGGTATGCCCCCATCTAAGAGCATAATGTGGGCTGTCACTGCTCCAAGTTATGTGCAACAGGATCCCAGTTCAGGACTAGACGCAGAAGTTCTTTATCTCCAGCAGTTGCTTGTTGCCTACAGTTTGCTGTGTTCTGTCCTCCTGTGTTTTCTATCTGTAATCTTGTATGTGAAAGATGCAAGATGTGGAGGAAGTGCTGGTAAAGACTAAAGGAGCAAGTCCCATTGGATGTACGTGATCTTTGTGCAACTTTCCTGCATCCAGGTAACACCCTGAATTTGAAAAAAAATAATTATATTTTGACACAGAGAAATATGCAAAGATACTAAACAAAGATAGCAGTTTCCTTTTATATACTCTATTAATCTGTATATTTGTGCTTTAACTTGTTTCATTATTTTGTATTCAGACATGAAGAAATTCAAGATTACCTGCATTGAAAGTTGTATCCTGATCTCTGCTGTAAATATTTACAGTGCCGTAATCCAATTATTTATCCAAAAAATAAAGTAACGGATGATAAACTAGATTTCTGTTATGATAATGCAATGGAATTTTCCATTCAAAAATGTTGAATGATTAAAAAGGCACCCAAAACTGGGTATGACAATGAGCCATTAAAATATTATCCTGAAATCTGCTTTTCATCCCAATAATTTACAGAATCATTAATTGCAAGCTGCATAAAGTATTTCCAGTCATAAGTTTTAAGAGGGAACTATGACTGTTCAGCACACAAGATGTCAATGCTTTTAAAATCATTATTTTTTTTTCCATATCTCTTGTATGTGATAAAAGTTAGAATAAGGTTTCTGGTCCCTGTCAGAAAAGAAGGTGCAGATTTTTGGAGTGTGTTCTTTGGCTACATCATGCTCATGCAAAGTAACCTGGAGTCTCTAAAACTATGAGCATGGATGGAATTTTACGAACCCATAAAACCTGAAACCTCAGGCTCAGCTTCAGATGTGCTTCAGACATTCCTGCTTAATTATTTTGGAAGAAGCACATCAATGTTTCTGTTCCTTACCAACTAAAATGCCTCAAACCTTTGAACAAATTATTCCCCTATGCATTGAAGATCTGCCAATACTGCTTTTTCTGTCCTGCAGAAAATACATTTCAGAAGACAAATATGATATTGTTATGAACAGATTGGAAGGTAGCCTGCTGTCTTTATACAACCTGTTCTCAGTCTGCAGAATCACTGGCATGTTTGTAGGCTGGCAGTGCACTGGCATTAACTTTAAACCATTTATTAGGGTCAGAATTGAACCTCTCTGTTCACCTCCCACAAAAGAACTTTGACAGAGAAGGCAAAATGGTAAAGACTCTGTTCCTACTTTTAGCTCTTTAACTCCTTAGTCAGCCCATTTCCACTGGCACAGCAGTTACTGTGCAGAACTTTCTTGTGCAGATAAGACTTGCACAGATAAATCCCCTGCCTTTGGAATGTGTGCATTTTCACTGCTGCCCATTAAAGTGTCAGGTGTGCTGCTATCTGATGTCACCTCAGACAAATATTCTGTGTCACTGCTATGCTGCCTGTCTTATGGCAGAGATGGATGCTTCTCTGCTCATAATAAATTGCGAGTCGGGGAAGAAAAAGTGATGTGGTTAGGCACAGGTTGGCTGGTTTGCAGCTAAGTTAACCAAGAGAATACTGTTGTTTAAATAGCTATAAGTGTTGCTCCTGACTCAAGCAGGGCTCCCCTTTTTCTTCAAAAGTAAACCAGGTTTCCCACACTTTTTTCTTGCTGTTTCTAACAGCATACAACACAAGTCATGTTGTTCAGTCTGACTGCTGCAAAATTCTCAGGACTGTGAAATCCAAAGCATCAATTCAAGAGCCATGTGCATTTTTAATTTCTGTGCAATATCACTTTTAATAGTTTGATAGTTTGAATAGTTAAATTCAAAGTAAGCTTTAGCAAGGTTTCTTACCAGAGATTATGGTATGAACATTTTTTATATTAACTTGAAATTATGAGAATCCTACCAATGCAAAAAAAAAAAAAAAAAAAAAGAGGATGAACCGGCTTTTACTTTATTGAAGTTTAAAATTTGTCTCAGCAGAGAATTAAGTCTGGATGAGTTAACTTGTATAGGAAACTTTTTATAACCTTTATTTTAGGCATCAAGCCTAGGTATTCTGAATCATCTTCTCTGGAGACTGCTTACCTCTTTCCCCTCATACAGAAAAATTAGATTTCCACTATGCCTGAGGTGTCTATCCTCTTTTGGATATTTGGTTCAGTGAAGGCCACACAATAATAAAAATTAGGCTTCCATTAGAAAATTTCACAAGATTTTGATAAAGGAGAGTTGTTAACAACATATTACTGGTAATATTTAAATCTAGTCATAAGTGGACTTGTGAAACTTAGTGGAAGTGTAACAATATTTTTGATATTTCATAGTTACAAGACAAATGGCTGATGCTGATGTTTTACTTTTTTATTTTATATAATCAGTGAAAATAGATTTAAGAATATTTAGGTAGGGAAATTACTCTGGATTTAATAATTAACATATTAGTGTAATGGTATTTTTTTGCTTCCTGTTGAATCTAGTTCACAGATATAGGGGGGGCAAAAATAATAGTATCATTATTGCCTGTTAACATAGCTCATTAACATGTTATAGTAGTCATTAACTTTGCAAGGAAATATTGATTCCTATAGAAACAAAGGATTCAAGTTAAAAATAAATAAATGAAGAAATGTCTCCAGGAACAATCTTTGCACTGCATATGCATTTAATTCTTATAATTGTATTTTCATGCTGTTCACTAGACTGCTTGCTCACAGTACAAGTCCTAATGGCATAATGAAAATGCGTCGTATTCCACTCTCATTTGATATTTGTTGCTTTTATAATTGTAATGCCATTATACAAGGAAAAAATTTCCCTGTGATCAGAATCTTCTTGCAGTAAGATGGAGAAGTGAATTTTGTTTATCCATGGCATACTTGTAAGTCCTGGGTATAATTCTTCCAGTTTTGAGGCCTGAAGAGTAGGCCTATATTTAGGTGTAAATAAGGTTGCATAATTTTTTTTCTGTAACTACATTGAGTTAGTATACAAATCAAGTATGTCATGGCTATGCTTTCTTTTCAATATTCAGGTGAACGTGCCCTGTTGATTGTCAACAACGTGGGCGTTTTCAGACTCTTCTCAGGGCTTTCATCAATTGGGAATACAAAAGAAGTTTCTGCAAATTTGGAGTCTAGCTGTCACTCTCCTTCAACAGCAAGATGTGTCTGACTTCTCTCTTCTGGTTCCATGAACATTCATCAGTGATGATGAATTCTAGAGATCTGCAATGCTATGGAAATTTTCTCTGAGCTATTTGAGCTCTCATTTTCTTACCATGTGGTTTTGATTTGGGCACATTTAAGCAAGTAAAATTTACTTTTTAATTTCTACGTCATTTTTATTTTCTGGAAATCCTTAATTCAATGATCTTTATGAGTGTTTGCAGATTTTCCAAGTAAAGTAAGCTGCTACTCAGGTGCCTTTCTGGGTTTTTGATAACTTTAGATGTTATTTCTCCACATTGCCTTTAATACATGCTTTTAGAAATTATAGATTGCTAGAAATTCCTCTGAAAGCTTAAATTTTGCTTGTATGTGGAGGTAAAACTAATCTCATGGTTGGTACAAAATATGGTCTAAAATGCAGCAGTAATTTACTCAAGCTAATATGGCCTATCTGGGATGGTCCAAAAAGTTTGATTTGCTCACAGCATCCTGAATGGTTTTTGTGATTTATGACATGATCTTTGTTATTCTGTCAATGACTTGATATCTTCAGTATTTACAATTCTCTTTATCTTTGTTTCAGTTTGATTCCTTTCCAAAAAATGATTTATAAAAATATTAAATATCTAGGCACCAACAACTCTGCTCTGTGGCAATGCCCTTGGAAATACAGCCACAGCCTGGTGCTTTCCAGTGAGATCAGCAAGACCTATCCTTGACCAGTTTTAATACTTTTACGTATGCAATGCTGATTTTGTGTCCTTGTTTATTAATTAGGATATTGTGCAGTGTGCAGTTAGTTAGTTGTGCCTTACAGGAATCTAATTGTATTGTATAACACTATTAACCTTTATCAATCAAAAATATAATCTCATAAAAATATTGAAGTATATTGAGATCTATTATCTATAAGAGCATTTAGATTAGTACTTCAATGTATTGCTGTCCTTTAATTGAGTCCCCTATCATATATTCCATTATTTTCATTGGGATCAACACAGGATAACAAAGTCTGTAATTACTTCAGGTATTGCCCCATTTACCCTTTCTGTGTCTTGGCAGAAGATTATTTTCTTAGCTTGCTCCTCTGAAAATTACCATTAAGAATTGGAAATGAGTCTTTGATCGCATTGGAGATCCAGAACAATTCAGTCTTGTCCTATAGCAGTTCTCCTCTAGCTATTAGTTGAGAGTTATCTGGATGTGCTGAGTTAGAACTGCTTTTGAATTAAATGAATTTAAAATAGCTTCTATCACAATATTTTGTCTCAGTACTAACAGAATGGGTTCATTATAACCACATAATTTACTTTCTACAAGCAAAGTACATAGTAGAAATGTTTATGGAAAATCTCTGTGTCTGTGTTATTAACACTTGCCCCTTGCTTATTGAACAATATCCCAATATAATTAAGATACTGATCGTTATTAGTGTAATAAAAAGTCTCTTCCTTTGGTATTAATTGTAGTGGTCAGAGACTCTTATGGCTTTCAACTTTCCTCATTAGTGGTTTGCTTTCCACTGGCTAATTTATATTCATTGCTATTATCATCCCATTTTCTAAATGACATTTTCCAAGAGATTTGTTTGTTTTCCTGTGCTTCATCTGGGTTATTAATTAATTTCTCCTCTTGTCTTGATCATAGCTTTGGAAATTTTGTGGCCTCGAGGGAAATGTTCCAAATCAAAATTTACTTCTTTTTTATAAGTATTATTTATTTTAAATTATTTTACACAGAGGATCCACCTTACGTTTGTTCCATTTCTTTTTTAAAAGCAGTCTTTGAAAGCTCCAAACACACACCCTTGATATGGACTCCACTGCTTTTGCATGCAATGAGTATAATGATGTCATGTACTCAAGGAACTGCTTTTTATTTCTGGAACCAATACCCGTTTCTATCTAGATAATATAAACTTCACTTTTTTCTTTTTTATTTGGAGGCAGTGCTTTTTGACCCAGTAAAGTGTCTTCTGCAGTTTCTGTATTCTGTGGTGCCTGTAATGGTGGCAGTGTGACACTTCCCTTCTGATGTGTCCCTGTGTGGCAATTTAACAGTCTTTGAAGTCAAGACAGATAGGGAAGGAGCTGAAAACAGTATTCTTAGATAAGCAATGTATCACCCAGTCATTGGTGATTCTGTGTGAACTGATGTCTCCAAAAGTACCAGTTGAACTTTTTGAACAGAGGATGAGTGGGACTTGAGAGGGGACCTGAAGAGGTTAGAAATCTGTCTCACTCTCTTTTAGTGCATACAGATTTAATATGTTTTAGCTCTTCCCCATGTCTTTAAAATATTGTATTAGAGAATCATGTTTCACTCTAGATTTTGGACACTGTGACCAGAATATGAATATCCTTCTATAGAATATTCTTGGAGTAACAAGAATACTCTGGAAAAACTTCTGCTTTAGTGTAGGCCATGCTTTTGCAATATTTTCTCTCCTTACTCCCTTCAGTCATGTCTCCAGGGAATTTTCTAAATAGTTACTGCAACCATAAAAATATAGTGTGGGGTTTTTTTTAATTAGGTAGGCAGAAAAGCAGAATTAAGGTTTTAAAGTCACATCAAATCTTTCTGCTTCTACCATTTATCATTGTCCAACTAGAAAGGTTTCTTATGTGCTTAAATAAATTGTTCCCCTCTTCTGTGAATTTTAGTACAATCCCACCTAGTTCAGACATTTCAACAGCAGTAGTTGCCACCATAACTACTTCTTATAGGAAATGTTTTTGTAAGTTAAACCCTCATATTAGATTAGTGACTTTTTATTGCACTAGATATGGAAATATTCAGTGAATAACCAGTCACTGCAAGAGGCTTTTCAGCAGCAATTCTCCAAAGCAGTGCACTGAAAAGGAGAATGATGGGGTTGGATTAGCAATGGCCATACCAAAAGAAATATTGACCCACTTTCACTAAAAATCCATCAGTTACTACAGGAAGATGAATTTAACAATACCAGGAATATTTACAGCTGAAAACATTTTGTATCAAGCCATGCAGCCTGTGTGTTATTGTTCGAGAAATTGTAGCTTTGCATTTCTGTTTGCCAGCAACTTGCTGCTGTACTACAAAAGCACAATTATTCATGTCAATGGAAGTGACTTCTGATAACACCCTACCCCTGAATTCCCTCTCTTCCTCATTGTGTTCTGGGTGAGGCCTCTCTTTATCCCTGATTTGTTACAGGAAAGAAAAATGTTTTTAATCTCTTTATGATTTTACATTTTATAGTGGTTATATATATATATTTTAAAATATCTTTTTTAGTCTGTTCTACAGCCTGCATGGTTTTGTTCAAATCTAGATTGGGTAAGACCAGTTTAGGTTTTGCTGATTTTGTTAATTGTCCCTTAGATATTGCATGTTTTCAGACCAGAAAAGTTCCACCTGCTGTCCCCTCTCAAAGCATGTTGGCAACAAGTCGGAGGATCTTTGTGAATGTGCCCATTTCAGAATCACTTATAAATTAAAGGCTATATAGAAACTCTGATTTAGTAAGTATGTTAAAGAAAATGCTTTCCAGAATGTTGCTTTGGCTCTTAAGAAACACCAGTTTTACATTAAATTTTTTTTTAAAAATAGGCAGCTCAAATATTTAAAAGTAAAACAGCAAAAGATGAAAGAACAAAAAAAGCATTCTAAAGTTGTCTATTTTAACCCCTTTTGTTTTTCAGCGATTATGTATTTTCTGTACTCAGAGGTTATGTGTCTCTCCCCACTTATCCCATAGGTTTTAAAAGAACATATAGGGAAGAGTAACATCATACAAATTTGGTTCTTTTCTGTAGGAGAATTATTGAAAGAACAGGTTCTTACTTTGCATGGCCTTGTACTGGTATAAAAGAAGTACCTGCTAACAATGATTTTGAAGAGCAGATATGAATATGATTTAAAAATGTTGATTCCAACAATATTGTAGTGCAAATCCAGATCATAAATCTTAGCTGATTTCTCTTGATTTAAACTATTGGCCTTCCTCTCTGATATTTAAATCTTACTGGGGGAAGTTTTCTTTCTTGTCAGTGGGAAGCTTGGCAATACAGATTGGAATGTTTGCAGTCTAGTTACATGATGTGTCAGCCTGGCTGATATATCAACTCCAGACACAGTTGGATCAAACTGTGGATTTATTTGGTGAGTTTAAGACAGAATTTCTACTCACCTACTGCCCCATCCCTTCTATTTAAGATTTTTCTGTCAAATATCATTTATGCTTTGAAAATCTTTATGGGAACAGATGAATTCTGTCCAGTAAAAAAGGCTAATAAGAAAGTTTCCACATGCATTGACCAAAGCCCATCATGTCAATGCATTGTCCATGCAAAAGTGGTTGGATTTATTTTCCTTTGAAGGATGATTAAGGCATAATTTGACAGACTGAGGCTTTGACCTATAAATACACATTTTTAAAGGATTCTTAAAGAATTCTTCTTTGCAAAGATATTATTCTTTTTTGGAAATGTATTGCTCCAAGTGAACCCAAATCTGAATTTCTATTCAATTTGGTTGTGTTTGAAAAAAACACATTTAACTGCTTATTAAAAATAATTTACTTACACCTACACTAATCAAACACATGACAAAGACTTTAATCCTCAGAAGAATCATTGATTATTTCAGGAAAAAAATAAAAGGAAAACAAAGGGAAAAGCAAATGGAGAGAAAATTATCAAGAGGAACTGGGAGAGGGCAGCAGATGGGAAGAAAAGGAAAAGCAACCAATTTGGTACCTGTGAGAGCCTACATCTGGAACTGGTAAAGAATAAATTGTTTTAAAAGCTTGTGCTATCACATAAAAGCAGGCAAACTCATTCTAAGGGAATGATGGAAGCTTTTAACTGGAAAAAAGAGAGAAGGAGTAAGAAAAGAGACCTTCCTGACTTGTAGTTTTCCAGTAGATTGATGTGACTACTGCAGATGCCTCAAATACAAATTATTTATGTACATACACACACACACACACACACATACACATATATATACATATAAAATGCATGTGCTCTTTGTAATTTTTTTGGTTAATGAAGGATTTTTCTATGCTTATTGAAAGAAAAAAAAAAAGAAAATATTACTGAGCCAATTAGGTAATTTGTAAGATTCACACATCCAGCATGGCAAATGGATCTCTTGAGACAACACTTTTTACTTTTTGATTAAATCCAGAATACCAAAGCTAAAACCCAATGTTCCAGGGCCTGTGTAAAAATTCCTATTATCTCAGGAAGAGCAATTATTCTCTGATGTAAGTTACAGCACTGTCTTGGAATGGCAAAAAGGCTAAACTAGGATTGAAATAGTATTCTAAACTAATTCAGCTGAGAAGAGGAATTAGCAAATAATTACCATGTTCAATTATTATATTTGAATAGTACTTTTTATTACAGTCTCAAGCAAATACATTTGTTTATCCCAGTAACACATCTCTGTGCTAGGAGTTTTCATATTATGCTTCACAAATTTGGAACTGTTAAGAAGCAAACAAACTACTGGAGATTTCATCCATATAACTAGAAATATGAATATTCATGACTGCAAGTGTGATATTTCACCCTGAATTCTGTTGACAGTGGATGATGCCATAGAAGAGTTTGATGCTCTCTCTGAATTTTATCTTTAATTCAAGGTCCATATAGCATATTTGGTACTTTAGTTTAGTATCCATAATCCAGCAACACACATTTTGGCTTCTCTGTTTTGATAACAGCATTTTTCTCTTTTTAATCAAACCTGTTTTAAGAGACAGGTATAGCTCAAGGGGAAAAAAAAGTCCAGGTTTAAAGTTGAATTCCAGTAGCAGCATCTTGCTTTGTCCGGACTGTTAAAGAGGATCAGTAAGACAATTAAAGAGGATCATTTAATGAGAATGAGGTGAAGTGCTTGTCTAATGTACCTATGGCTTCAGCCTGACCAGGGAAGAGAGATTATTCATCTGAATTCAGACTGCATCCTTTGATTTGGGACAGAAGTATAATTTAAAATTATTAATTTAAATTTTTAATCTTTTTTCGTTCCTTTGGCTAAAAATAAAATAACATAGAACAAAATTTGTAATTCCCTGATGCTTCAGGGAAGATTTTTTTCCCCAATAAATAAGATTCTGGCTCTGATCATGCAGCTGAAGGGCTTTACACTAAGTTTAAAAAAGACTTTAACTTTTCCCCAGTAAAGGTCTATATAAATTTAGCTGCTCTCAGCCCAAAAATCTCAGATATCTGGAGACAGAATCCTATACTTTAGATGCATTTGATATAAAGGAACATCTTCTCTAAGGGAGTCTTTCAAAAGAAAAACATTTCTGCTGTCTGATGATCAGTTGACATTAGGGAAGAGAGGATGTAGCTAAACATAAGACTTTGATGAGCCAATTTAAGAGAACCTCTTTATGACCTATATTTTGTATTTGTTTCCATTACACTTTTAATGTAGCAAGCTCTTATTTCTTTAATTAAATGTATAGTCCTGCATACAAGATTTCACATTACTAGAAATGCTTAAGTGACTGTACTTCTGCAGTGGGAAGAATGAGACGACAATATATTATATGAGAGAAAAACTTAATACAATTCTCCTGAAGGTAAAACAGATACTTCCTGTGTCTGATTTAGCTGATGTTATACCTAGCAAGATGCTGGCATTAAGGAAAGAATTGTAGGGAAGTAAGGTTTTGACTTAGTCAGTATTACAACGCCCCAGGTTATCAGATATTCTTGACCTTCATTCCTAGATTGACTTCTCATGCTGTTTGAAAGGCAGGTTTTCCATGCCATAGACTCAAGGTAACACTTCTAGAGAACACCAATAGCACACACAGGAAGTCTTCTATCTAGATAAGGGGAGGAAGAGCTGGGTTGATCTGTTTTTTCTTCACTTGGTTGTGAATTTTTCAATTTGGTTGTGCATACATCAAATATTATATCTATGATAATATCTAATACCATTTGAAGTATCCTCATTATTTTGCCCAGTTACAGTTATTTGGTTTTTTTTAGAAAATATGTTATCCAACAGATTTATATAAGTGATAAGGCTTGGCTCAGTCTCCCTTTATTATTTATGGATAAACAAATAAAAAAAGGACATAAACAGCCATAGAATTTTTTTTAAGCTTTATCAATAAATTATAGCCTTGCTATGAAAAGCGTGCTGTGTAAATGCATTTTCTGCTAGCTATACATTAAAATCTTACAAGGGCATGAGGAATTGAAAGTGTCTTTCTAATGGATCATCCATCTCAGAAATTATTTGAAGTCATGGATTAAATGTCACCTTTGAAAGCTTTTGGTGATTTATTTTGGATCTTAGAAGAAATAACATCTCTACTGCAAAATAAAATTATTGCATTTTCATATTCTGCATTAGTTTTTTCTGGAAAAATATTTTTAGAAAAATAACCTGATGATGCTTCCTCCCCCCACCTTTGAAAGTTTCTAGCATTCCATGTTGCATCGGTAGAGGAGTTTCCAAGACAAAGCAGAATGCTTAATGGGAATTGTGTGCACCATGCACTGAAAAGATGACACTGGGTAAATGTGCTGATATAGTTACTCAGTTGCCAGTACACAGAACCTGGGCAGAGTTTAGCATTGAACTTCAAAAAGAATTGAAGTATTGTTGCAAACCCTTACAGTTCTTGCAATAGAAGTGAAGGGAAATATCAAAAGTATTTATCAATTTGACACAATCATTTAAGAAAGGGGTAGAGAGAAGGCTCTGTGTCCCTTCCCCTGCCCCAGGCAGAGTGAAAAGTATTGATGGAGAGATGATTGACAGTCAGTTAAAGCAATAGAAAGATCCTTTGGCCTTTTCATGGATTTTAATCAGGTTTGGAAACACATTAAATAGAATTAACTTCAGACATTTAATTGCAATGCCTGAGCTAAGAGCTGAGTTACTTTAAGCACCTCTGTAATTGAAGAAGATTGATAGACATGTCCAAAGGCAATTCAGCCTCCTTAGTATCTGGACTGTCCCTCTGGTACTAACCCATTTTCTCCTCTGTGATAGTTTCCAGACTGAAATTTTTCAAGTGGCTAAAATGAGACAAATTGAATCCAGGTTTCAGAAGCCAAAATCATTTTGTACTGATGAGGAGAAGCAGAGACAAAATTATTGATGGATCTAGCTTTACAGGCACTGAACACAGTAGAGCTCTGTTTGCCTTAGTTTACCTGTATTTTGAAGTATCCAAGGAATTTTCTATCAACTGATTTTTTCATAAAAAAGCAAAGGGGACTGATCTATTTATCAAGTGCCTGCAAAACTATTCTGGCAGACAAGCTCATAGGTAAAGATGCAGTCTCACTATTTTAATAATCAGGAAAAGTATCAATAAGGCAATATGCAGTGATCCCTTATCTTTTTGAATATGAAAGTTCTGGATCTTACGTGTTCTTTAAATGTACCTCTGAGAAAGTGCTGGGGACACTGTAAGATTTAAAAAGTACAGAGTTAAGAGAGTTAAATTTATGTTGTTGGAAAATGTACATGAAAAAATCAAAACCTTTGTTACAAAGAGAAGATAGAACTTCAAGATCTTCATGCAACTCTGAGAAAATGAAGGACTAAATTTTAATGAGTTAAGGCCAGTGAACATTTTCAGAAAAGGACTTCCAAACAAGAAAGGAACTCTTTGTTTTAAGTGAATAAAGAGCTTTAGGTAATCAGAATTGCAGATTTTCTATTATGAGCTAAGAGAAAGCCTTGATGTTCTACTAACCTTTGCCTAAAGACTCAGTAAAAGCCTCTTTCAGGAGTACAGTACTGAAAATAGGAAAAACAACAGACTGTTGGTATCATGAACAGGGCAGGGAAAAAGCCCTAAAGATTCTCTAATGTCATTATGCATGTTTCAGAAAAAAGTTTATTTTGTACACTGTGGTCAAGTCTGGTTATTTCTCATATAAAGTGTTATGGAAACAGAATTGATCTAAATATAGGAGATAAAAGTGATTGAGACATAGGGCAATAAAAATAGACTATAAAAATAGACTATAAATGTTGGGATTATAATGAAGCAAGAGAATGAAAATGAAAGGCCGCGAAACTGGAAGAATAAGAAGATAATTTGTGTGTTCCATTTACAGGAATTCCATTGTACAAGGGGATCCCATTAGACAAGATCAAAAGGAAGTCAGATGGATTGAAAGTAATGCATATAAATATGAGAGGATGTTTCTAGTTGCTGTGCTTTCCGTTGCTGTCCACTTCATCACATGCTTTCACACTGCTGCTATTTCCTACCGGCAGAAGTCCTATTCAGACCTTGTAGGACATGTTTTTTCAATAGCAGAGCACAAAATCTTGGTTCCATTTATAACATGAGTGTTAGCTGATGTCTATGGCTTAGATTGTGTCAGATGAGTTAGTGCTTTCCTGCCATGTTTCCGTGGTACAGAGGACTGCCCCACAACTCTTACCTTTCTTCATAGCTGAAAGAACAGCTAAACACTGCTGACATTCCTGAGATGCCAGACTTTTTCTTTCTACCTGCGGATGCCATTCCTGTGCTGTGGGAAGAAATCCTCTTGTAGATACTGATTTCCAGAGTATCCACACAACTAAATTCATGATTACTATATCAAATGGGAGAAAAAAATAAAGTTAAAAACCAAATGAAAATAGAGATATGCTAGCCAGAATACCTGACTCCAATTTTTTTATACTTTAGTGGAACTTAACTTTCATTTGGTGATATTGAACAGAACAAACTTGTTAAGCAGAATGGAAACAGGCTGAAAGTATGTGGCAGTTACCTGGCCCAAAATATCGGTGCTGGTTTGTTGCCTTTAAAGTAGTCAAAAGTGTATTCTGGGAATGGGCATACGGTCCGACAAAGAAGTTTGCCATTAGAAATATGGGAAACATAAGGACGTGGTAAAACAGAACATCATTTAAAAGCACTTACATTCTTTTAAAATGCACTATAGGATGTTAAAAAGGCTGCTACAAACATTCCTGCAATTGGGGCCATGGGCTGTTGCTCTTCAGCAGATACATAAGGCTGAGTAGGATATGGCTTTCTTAGGCACACTGGTGGAAAAGACCTCTCAAGTTTGTGACCAGTAGATGAAAAAGGTTTCGTACATGGTCAGAATAAGTGTTTATACATGCTGGCTTTTTGTCTTGATGGATAGTTATTGTACCAAACATAGTACTGCGATAAAAGATAAATACCTGAAATCAAAATATTATTCATGGCCAGTTAAAAAACAACTAAACATCCTTAAAACAATAATTTTATAACTTTGTATTTACATAACTACCTTGAAAGGCACAGACATTTTTCCCTGGGCGAAAATGAAATTTCAAAAATTGATTCAAGTTATTCTGAAGATATATTTAACCCAGAGATAAATATTCTGAACAGTTGCTGGAATAGCCTATATGAGTAAAAATGCACTAAAGATTCATTGCCTTTGCTTTGGCCAGGATGGATGAGGGAGAAAGAAATAATTTGGTTCTGTGTGAAAAAGACAGGAATATTATTGAATTGCTTTTTAAAAAGCTTTTATGGCTAAAAGACATAAAATTTGAAACATAATTTCAAATACAAAAGCAATCTCACAATTTAAGTGAGGCAAGTATTAGTTATATCTATTTTAGGATGAACCGATGCAGTCCTGAGATTTTGGAATGAGACAGAACTGCTGTTTGCATGTTGCTTTTTAAAAAGGCAGGAACATGAAAGGAAGCTTCAGTGTCTGTCTCACTGGGGAATGCTTAGGACCATGCTGTGTTTGAACACTCTGTCTTCCCCATTTTTGTCTGAAAGCCAAGTGAATGTTTTAGTCTGAATCAGATGACTGCAGGATGTACAGAAATGTGTGGCTGCTGATGAGTGATATTCTTTTTGAGGTGAGGTGGAAGGTCAGTTGTAGATGTTTTTCTCTGCCAGTCTGCACCTACCAGAGACTACTAAATCAACAAGGCATCTACCTCCCATGTAAGCCTACTAGTTCAAACAGTTTTATCCAAATTGACCTCTCAGTGGTTCATGTGGGATGTTGGTGCTGGAAGTCCCTCAAAGCAAATTCTGAGAGGAAAATGATTTGTGTCTTGATTCTTTATCCATTACTTTTTTCATTAGTTTGATTTTTAACTCTCTTGAATTTGTTCTTCCTCTCTCAGAAAAATAATTATATTAAACTAAAAAATCAGGATTGGAATATGTCATGGGAAGTAACTGAACCATGATATAGGAGTGGATGATCTAATTAAAACACAAACTTTTATGCACAATCTGTCTCTTCTATCATCTGATCAGGGTGCCTGACATTTCAAGTGAAGTATGCAACAAAACTACTTCACCTACCAAGTATATGAGGTATCACGTCTCACCTTTTAAATGAGCACTGGCACTTTAGACAGCTATTACCCTGTTTCATCTGTGTAGAATATGCACTCATGCCACATTTAAAGCTAAGTATCTCTGGAGGAGCAAATACTTTACTGTGGGATTATATCTGATTCTTTGTACAGACTATTAGCCTGGGAAAGGTGGCTAAGAAAGGGTGAGATGAACAGCTTGATCCCCTGTTTTCACAACTGCATTAATTATCGTAACCAGTTTGGTTCATTGCAGTCCCTCATTTGTGCTCATATTGACTTTTAAGATAATTAAATATATTATTTTACAAACTCCAGAAGACTTTAAGACAGAATAATGAATGGATCATTGACTAAACTGCAGTCAATAGGCTATTATTATTTTCCTTAATACAGCGATACTGAAAGGTTCTACTTCATTTCAAAGATTATAGTTACTGATCAGTAACTGCAAAAATAGAGAAAAAGCCACTTGGAGTGTTGGATAATAAGGAGATGACATGAAAAATTATGGTTGGGAAAGTAATTCTCAAATTCAGTTTAACTTGGAAGGTGGCTGCCTTTCTCATTCAAAAGTAACACTGATTTTGCTGCCATTTAGTTAGGATGGGTGAACTCCTCTTGCCTAATTCTGTAAATTCAGAAGTTTACTTTTGAGACCAGTCCGGCCATCACTCTATCAACGTTTCAGTTAACATCCTCTGTGACAAAGAGTAAGAGGTGAGGACACGGTGTCTGACATGGACACTCCTAACGTTATTAAAATGGAACTCTGAGGAGCTGCTCTTCTCCAAAATGTCTTTCCAAATAACCCCACTGAGTCATCATTTGACATATGATGTGGACTTTTCAGTACATTTGAACAGGTTCTGAAATTCTTGGCAGATAAAAGGAAAAACTATTATGGTGCACTGGAATGATGCAAAAAAACCTTATATTAGTGTAGCTATTGTAGAATAGATAAAATCTGATCTCATCTTGGAAAGACTCCTTTTGGACAAACTGGGTAGTCATGGAGAAATGATACATGAAATAGAGGAAATTATTAAAGAGCTTTCACATACAGACGAACTTGTTAAAAGAAGGTAATTATTGATTTTGTGATTAGGGGGGAGCATTCAGACTAAATGACTCCTGTGAATGTAGTCAGATAGATTAATGTCTTTATGCCATCAGTTGCCATTAAATGAGTTCACAATTAATGGAAGGTCACTTTTTGAGACCAGTGCTGAAAAGGATTGTGTGGGAACATAAGAGACAGGAACATTATTGTTGTTTGATAAAGTAAAAATATTTACAAATTATGTAGTTGTGGTGTGTGAGAATATTTTGTTGCTTTATACAATATTCAGACTTTTTATGCTCTTTTCGGGGTAGCTAATAGAGTAGAAGGGAGATGGGTACAAAGACGGGTATAACTTCTAATAAAAGATAAAGTTGATAAATAATGTGAACAGGTGAGAAAAAAAGGAAATTATCTAGAAATGGACATATAATTTACCTGCAGCAGATAAATAGGGCAGGAAGCCCTTCCATGCAGTTGGACCTCTCCCCAGGCTGGTCCTGGGGGTATCTCAGAGAGCTGTTCCAGCCAGGGAAGAGCCAGATCCAGTGGAAACAGCCAACGGTGGAAGTGCTGTGGGCACACTCAAGAAGATGTATGATGTGCTCACTGAGCTGGAAGCAGTAGGCTTTACATTAGTGGATACATTGCTTCCAGTTTGTGATGGATGTCTTCACACTATGCATCATTTTCCTGGTACAGGAAAAAAAAAAAAAACTACTCAGGAAGGATAATCTACAAAATGGTGTTAAGAAAAAGAACCAAGGGATATGTTAAATTAAGCCATATCAGTGGGAAAACCTATCAAAGCTCAGTAAGCTATTTGGCAGCACTTTTCTCCCACCATGAGGTAAATGACAAGATAGTGGCAAAAGATGAGATTTATTTTAATGAAATGTTCTCTGAGACAATCTCAGTGCTGTAGATTATGGAATGTAAGGAAAAAGGGCCAAGTTCCTCACCATTTAACCAGGACTCACTTTAGGATAATGTTGAGCAGATATTCCTGGTGTAGAATTTAACCAAACTCCTAAAACATTAGATATCAAATGATGGCACATAAGTTTTGTGCAGTATTTACATAATTTTAATGCAAATAATTATAAAATGTGAACTCCTCTGAAGGCATCTGCAAAACTTGTGTTTCAACAAGCCTGTCAAATTTCCACTTGAGGGTACTTTCAGGGTAGGAATAAATACAATCAATAATGACTTTGAAGAGATTGGAATATGAGCCTTCAGAGGATAATATTTTCTTCAAACATTAAGATTTTAAAACTGGTTATTATAGAGGGCCTAAAGAATTAGTCTTCCACTTGTTATTGAGTGGGACTCAGGCACTTCATTTCCTCTAAGTGGTTTGCAACTCATAGCATAAAAGAATCACCTTCAGGGGTTTGTGTGCCCTTTAACAGAAATGCAAATGGATGCAGACAGCATCCACAGAAAAGTTTCTTTTTCTTACATGTGGACTTGGTTTATACTGTTTAAAAAATAAATGCCTCCAGATGACCCACCTGATTTTATATATGTTAGTAAACTCATTATTGCACCAAGAGAAAATATTTTTTAATACATGCATTTTGCTGAATCTCAGTGCTTCCTCAGTCAGGTTTTTGCCTCTCTTGCATTTCAGGAAAGTTTATCTTTGGCTTATTGGGAGTAAAAATAGCCACATTCCTTTTTCTTGCAATGCTAAATTATTTCTTCTTTACTTTCTTGTCTTATTATTGTGTTTACATGAATTAAATATTTGGTCTGAGACCTATTTTATACTAGCACTGAATCTTCAGGGTTAAGGTGTATCATTTGGTATTCAACCATAGGTGGAAAAAGTGTCTGAACAAATATATCTGTCTGTATGTGTACTTCTTGAATATTGTGCTTCAGGCACAATTTTAACTATTTCCCTTTAATTATATTAAGACATATGCACACATTTTCATGCATATATTCCTACAGTTGCATACATAAACCTTTAACATTTCACTAGTGAATCTTGATAGCTTCAGCACTAGAATTGTTTTGGCCAGCAGAACTGAATAGGAAATTATGAGGGTAATGGTCTGTAACTGTAAGCAGCTACCCTTTGTAAAGACAGAGTGAATCTACTGCTGTAAAGAACTTTTTTAGTATCTTCCTGTAAAATAATCTTTTCAGCAATCTTTTGAAGTCAGAATTGAGTTAATGATGGAGGTTTGCTCCCGTATAAGATGCAGAAATCAGCTCTGACTAGACCTATGCCCCACAACATGTTTTACTCATAATCTAGATGTGCATGCAAATCAGATTGGTTTTCAAAACCCAAAAAGTTTAGAAGAAGAAAGGAGAGGGAGAAGGAGGAGAAGGAGTAGTTTTGTAGTTCCATGCATTTTTTATTGCCAAAGCTAAGGGTGTTTTTGATGCTGCTCGGGCACGTAACCACGGAAAGTAAAGCATGTCTCATTGAGAGGACAGTTGCATTTGAAGAGTATTTCTCTTGTTTCTATCGGCAATAGCTGAGGAAGGCTGGAAGAGTCCAACTCATCAACTAATACCATAATAAATAGGGAGCCTGGATAGAGCTTCAGAAACTAATAATTGCTATTAATGAGGTTCCTACCATCCATTCCTTGTCTTGAATCAATGAGTAGTTTCTAATCCACACAGAACATGTGCTGCCTTGAAGATAATTCTGGTATAACAAGGAAACAAGGTACAAATTCAAAAAGTTTTTTTTTCTCCCCAAATCAAATTATTCTTGAAGTGAATTAAAGAACTTAGAAACTTAATATAACTTTTGAGTAATGCAGCATGTTTTTCATTCTCCTTCTTTCTTTTCATCTGTTGCTATTCACCCACTGAAATTTAATTTTCCTTTTTATTTTCTTCTTTCTCTTCAGCCCATGGGTCATCTATTTATTGTTACTGTGTTCAAGTCTCTTGTTAATGGACTACCCATGTGAAGAAAAACTGTAATGTCATGTTACTTGTGTCTATCAACCGTGCCTCAGCTGTGCTGTGAATCAAAAGGGCTGCCCAATCACTTTGAGGCAGTATTCATGTCTCATTGCAGTGGACAACACTGAAGAAATTTGATTGCAGTACTTAAACATTAATATATCTATTGGACAAAGCCCTGCTGACTCCTCAATTCTTTCTTTATATACTAGAGAAAGGATTAAAAATAAGTATATGGTTAGTATTTAAAGCCAAACAAGTTTCTGATGGAATTAAGTCATAATATTTTTACATATTGTGTAAAATATACGTCCATATACAGGGAAAAAATATCCAATAGTGAATTCTTCATGTACTCTCTTCAGATCAACTTTGAATCTTTTTCTAGGAGATAAGTAAGAAAGTTTTCATCTTAGTATGTGGGTTCTAAGCAAAATATAAAATCATGGAGCATAAAAGTAGTTACAGCAAATGGCTAAAACATGACATCTGATCCTAAACTCTTTAGTAGCTATTAAAGTCTATGAAATCTGAATTGATCACTAGCTTTTCATTATCTTTTTCTGTATCTTAACATATATATTCCAATGAGCTATATAGGCTTTTTCTCTTTTCTTGGAATTCAGTTTTAGTCAATGGCTGTATTCACAGTATAAATATTACGTTCTCACATCACCTTGTATGAACCCCCACACTCTTGCCAATAACCTCCTGATGGGGCATGCAACAGCACAATGTTTAAGGAAAGATTTTATGGCAGCATGTTCAATCCCTTCTAATACGGCTGTTGTCCTCTGAGAAACCTTTTTAAGGAAGCTCAGTTGTTTGATATTGGTGAAGCAAGAGATATCCAAGGTACTCATTCTGTTTCCTTGAGGGATTTTACAACAGTGGAATGAAGGAAAATTTGTGAAGATCTTGATAGTCAAGAAGAATATCAGTCAAGAGTACCTCAACTTGTTGAGACTTGGCAGGTAAATTATTCTTTTTCATGCTGTTTTCTAAAGGCCCATGTATACCACACTTCTGCATGCTCTCGTTTTCAGATGCTGATTTATTAGGACTTCCTGGATATGACACAGGGGCTCTTTCTCAAGAGCTGATTCTGGAACACAGCCTGAAAAGAATTAGCCAGCTCATTTGCCAGGAAAGAAAAGCAGGCAATGATCAAACAGATTGGACAGAAAATTGCAAACTTTTCCCCAACTGTTCATCCATTTTTTGTCAGAATATTTTAAACTGTAGTGTATGAAAACCACAGGGAAAACCATAGAATGATATAAATAACATGCATGACTAATAAAACAAACCCTCAGAAATCCCTGTGCAGACATTCAGGCATTGGAAGAAGGAAGTTAAAAATATAGACTCATACCTTCACAGCCAAAGCAACCTAGTGTACGTTCCTGCTTAGGAGTAATAGAAAAGCAAGCTGTAAAGAAGCCAGGGGAGGTATCCCACACTGTGAATGAGGATATTTATGCACAGGCTAAATGTGGTAAAGGAAGTAGGTGGGGAACAAGGTATGAACTCTGATGATCTATTTGAAAGGTCGCAATAAGGTCTCTTTAGACAGGATGTACCTGTGGTTTGGATACCTCCAAATTTTTGGAATGACTGTTGCTACGTATTTTCTAAGGCATCCCAGAAGATTCTGCAGCACCTCTTCCTTGCCTTTTGCATTTAATATGGTAATGTTGCAAGGAGACTGTGAACTGTTTCTTTTAGCAAGTCCTGTAGCATGCCTATTACAGTAATGGAAATTACTCCTGAGATGCAGTCAGTGGTGAAGTATAAATGGCTGTGTGAGAATGAGTTAATCTGCTGCCTTTGTTAGATGTTTATCCATGTGTGGGAGGCCTTGGTAATTAATGCACTTTCTCCTGATCTGCAGATACTGTCATCATTCCCATATGTGAATTATATCTCTGTTTTCATAGGTTTGGAACCTGACACTGACACTAGTAAACAGATTAAAGTCACTAATATTAATGTCAGAAGAGACTCAAGAAATTTTATATGGAGCCACCTGTGTTTCACTTCATGCCATTGCTTCTTGTCCTGTCACTGGGTGCCACTGAAAGCAGCCTGGCTCCATGTTCTTTACTCCCTTTGGGTATCTGTGCAAACGGATGAGATCTCCCTGAGATCTGCTGCTGCTTTTTTATTTCATCTACACAGTAATATCACTGTACACTGTTCAATTGTATGTTTACTCTCACAAGCCATAATATAGAGTGTATGTTTCCATACTGTGACCAAACGAAGTAGTTTAACAGTGTGAAGTGAGATGATATTACAATATTGTTGGCATAAATATATATGTTCCTGAAAGTGGTTTAAAAAATTATCTTCACTAGGCAGAAGTTTATCATGTTTTGTTATTTCAAAGGCTTTTAACTTTATCTATGGTATCTTTACTAATACACTTGAAGATGTCAGTATCTTATTTTAAGAGACAACCAAAAGGTATTTTTCCATAAATTCTGAGCTTTTAAAAGACCACAGTCCATTGTTTTCTGTATTGTAAGTAGTTAATATACAAAGCTTCCTCTTGTATATATAAGCATAATCTAGAATTTAGTAAGATATCCAGATACCACTGGGGGCTATAACATAAAATGAACTGCCCCAAAGAACACAGATGAGAATTATTGAAATCAGGATGGAAATATATGTTTAAAAAACAAAACATCCTCCTGAGTTAAATAAAAGCAGAGTTACGATCAATGCCTAGTGAATCAGGCCAATACCTCTTTGCTTTCATAGAGAATGTAGGGTCCTCCTTTAACTTAATTTTTAAAGATTTTAATATTTACACCAAATGAAGAAAGAACTTGTTTGACTTTAACAATTGATATTTTCTACAGTTTTTGGTCTAAAAAAAAGAATTTTGTTATCTATGTGTGCTTTTCTTCAGACTGAGCTGGGTAAGAACGTTATTTGTCTGGGATATGCCACAGCTATTCCGCCCACCTCTTCTAAGACATAACTACTAGGTCTTTTAGCACCAAATGGAGTTCATAAGTATCTCATGTATTGTTAGGAAAGATTTCTTTATACACTGCAGCACCATTCTGAAGGAAAAAAAAAGATTTTAAAAGATACAGAAATTATTTTTTTAGTTCCTGCTCCCTGAAAGACAAATTATTTCTAAATCAGACCTTTCCAAGGGCAGCTGCCATGTTCTAAGATGTATGCTTTGATGACTGTGTATATGACTAGAGAGAGAGAGGAGGAGAGGGTGATGGAACTGATAGTCTATTGGATTATTATTTTATCTTAAAAATATGTTGTCACTACAAAGAACTGTACAGCATACTCGTGTGTGAATTTTCCTTTTGATACTTTTCTAATACGATATTGATAAACTAATTGCATTTGCTTATCTTGACGCTATCAAATTTTCATAATTTGTTATTCATTGAATTTGGAAAATGTGCTCAGCACTCTATGGGAAAAAAATGTGGATTAAAAAATACATGAGTTATTTATTCAATTGCTGAGTAAACTCTGTTTGAGGGAAAGGTCTTTTGATGAGGCAATTCCATTAAGAGAGAGATGAAGTGATGGCCTCCACCTTTATAATTTAACGAGGCCATTTTTTGCATTCATTGACAATGCATTCTCTAGAGATAACCTCTCTTCCTCCCTCTTCCTTCCAAATCATCAATATTGCGTTCAACATACTTCTCAAACTTTTCAACACCCACCTCTCTGCACTGTGATTTTGCCTTCTGCAACATTTAAAGAAGTTTGTTGGGGCAGTTTCTTTGTCCAAAAGCTTGTTCTTACAGTTGTAGTTATGAGAAGAGTTTCCAGGCAGGTCAGACTTCCATAAGTTGCATCCCTTCAAATCTGATAAGGTTGTCCAGTAGTGGTTACATGACATCCATTAGCAGTGGATGCAGTTGTCAACTGGACATTACTTTCCTTTAACTTGGAAGGATTTTACTGTCTTCAGCTTTCTTCTAGGTAATATAGTCATCTTTTGGGAGAAGAGCTCTGTCCTGACTGTGGTAAACTGTATCAGTGGATTTTTCATCTTCAGTAAGGAAGTAGAGTGAGTGAAGATAAGGTGAAGTATCTCAAAGGGTAAATTTCCCTTTGAGATACTTCACCACTTGTATAGGGCATCAAGTGCTATCAGCAAGGCAAATGGACAGCAGAACTTGGTTGGTATGTATTGTAATTATATATGTGAATGCAAGATATGTATATTTAACTTCTTGGGATATCATCCTATATGCATGCACATATCTTTCAACTGACTGAATTTGAATTTTAAAATTAGCACCTAATAATGTAACCTGCTGTGTAGGTATTTCATGTTCTCTTAAAAGCTTTATTGTACTGCTAAATTGTTAAAAACTCAGCAAATAGCAAAAAAATTCCTCTCCAATAGACAGGTAGTTATTTTTTAGCAGAATTATCCATGCAATCAGCTTTTCAACCTATCCAGGAGATTTCTTTATGCTAACATCTTTCCATTAGTGCCAGGTGAATACTGTCAATACCAAAGGCAAATTGTCTCAAACAATAGGCACAGATATGCCTTATTAGCAATTACAACAGGAAAAGTGACATATGTCTTATTTTATTGTTATAATATCATTAAAAAGTACCTATACTTTCTGACTGAGAACACTTATGTCATGAGGGCAATAAACCAGGGTTTTTATTCTTCTATTGCAATTGATTTTGCCAGGAAATACATGAGAGACTTGAAAAATGAAAACATTTAGTTGAATAGAACCACCTACATTTTCAAACATTCTATTATAAGAATAATTGCTGAGGTTGGGATGAAATTGTGAAGTCATGTGAAAATATGGGAATATAGTGGTACAGTCTAACAAAAAAGTGTACGTTATTGCTTAATTTTTAAAGTGATATGGTTCTGCATTACATGTTTTCTTCATTGCATCCATGATGCAATTCACCCTAAAGAAGTTTGTATATATCTTTAATTTATTTTTTATGTATGAAATGGTTACAGCAGAGGTTAAAAAATATAATTGAGGAAAGTTTGCAATTATGAACCCAATTTTGAACTGAGGTCAGTACAGTTTTGAAGTCTAGCAGCAGATAAAAGAAGATAATGACATTTAAGTCAGTGCAAAGTTTCACTGGACTTTTCTTGGACACCAAGTGCAGTAAAAAGGTCACTTTTCTCAATGCAGGATGACTTAAACCAGGTTGCCTCAAGTATTTTACTCCATATTAATTTCAATGAATTAGGAAAATTTCTATTCCTTGCAATGAATAGTTCCTAGCTGTGAGTGGAAGGTGGCACTTCCTACCTAATTGGTGGACTGTTACTGCTGGAGAAGTACTATATTAACTATTTGATTAGTCTTTCAATGTAAATGCTAGAAATACAGTTAATTAGTTGTGGGACTTCCTATTCAAAGTACTTGCAGATGTTAAAATGCCAGTCTTCCTCTGACACAAGATAAACAAATGAATGATCCTCTGCATTTTCCATGCTGTATCCTTTGTTTTCCTATCTAAATGACCTAAGATTGTACTGCCCTTTCCTCTGTTTGTTTAGGATAGAGAATGTCTGACTTGTACTTCCATATTTCAAGGAAAATGTGGAGTCTAAAAGAGAGCTATAGGTGATATTTCTGTTTTATTTTTATCACGATTTGTGTATGTGTTCACATCTTGGCCTGACTCTTGGGAAATGGATCTCTAAGAAATTGTGGGAATTGATAACATTTACTCATAAAACCAAATCATAAGACTGTGTGGCTTTGGTCATAAAAGAACTCCTTCCAAAATTCTCTGCCAGTGAATATCAGCCTTGATCTCTAAACACCACTGATTTTTATGTCTTGAGCTACTTACAAACTGAGGCTGCCAATTAAATTATGACTTAAAAAAATTAATCTCATTTGAAACACACATTTTCAATAAAAATAGAAGGCTTTAATAACAGTCAGTGCAATAATGATGGCACAAAACAAATGCTTTTACTTACATCTGTGCACGGATACTCAGCTCAGTGCAACTGAGTGAAACTTAATGGAGTTACAGCAGAGGGGATCTTATTTTCCGTGAGGTAAACTTTTTGAAGGCATAAAGTGCATGCACTGTTAAGTCATCCATAAATTCTCCTCTGCTGTGGTGATTATGCAACAGTTCAGGCATGCACTGTGTTTTAGCCGTTTCTTGAGTCTGGTATGTATGATTTTTTATCTTTTTTAAATGACAGACTGCCATGCAACTAACAGACAAAATGAGATGCTGCAAGAACAACTTCGAAAAGAGTTTCTTTGTAAGACCAAAATCCTATAATTCATTTTTGATACTTCAGGGAATCAACAACCAAACAATATTTCTTTCCCTGTTTGCTTAAACTCATAAAAATGCAGTCAATTCATGGTAAGAAAAAGAAATTATGGACATTCCAGCTTTGGGGAAGAAATAGATTTTGAGTTCCTTTTACAATTCAAGCTGGTGCTGTTTACGTGATTCAAATTTCAGGTTAATTTTATATTTGAAAGGGTGCCATAATTAAGGGTGCCTAATAATTTCAGGTTAATTTTATATTTGAAAGGGTGCCATATTATAAAGAAATTCTGTCTGCACAGGCAGAGCCTATTTGTTCGGTCTTTATCAGGCATGTAGTATTATCAGTATAATATAATAAAATTACATAAAAATCATGTAATTTGGCTCCTGATGAGACTTCTCAGGAACCACAATAACACAGGATCATACGTATACACACACATAACTCAGTGTTTCATTGCCAGGGAGCCTATAGCTGTACTTCAGAATATAAAAAATATCTTCTGAATAATTCTTCCTGTAGGCTTAGGCTAAGAAAATTGTAGATACCTTCTTTTTTGTGGTTCCTCACAATCCACACATTAGAGTGGATGATACATGCTAGCATATTTGCTCGCAGTATTGGAAGAAGAGAAAAGAAATGTTTGTTACGTCAGATTTTAGGTGTCATATCTTTGCAAAACCAAAACATTGCTTATGCTCTGAAGCCCACTATCTGTCCAAAGTGGAAAGGAAAGCTGGTGTTATTCTAGATGAAGTCCTTTCCATTGCCTGCTTTGCTCACTTCAGCTTCCCAAGTGTTCAGCCACTACAAAGAAGTTATGAAATCCTTGCAGCAGTTATGGAGCACTTTTGGAATACCATCAGTGCAAGTCCGGCTGAGACAGTAGTATTTCTTGCAAAGAGCTGTATTGCGAATAAACTGATTAGGATTATGTTAGGATCAGAGAGAGGCATGTCTTGCCTCTCTGGACCACAGGCTTAGTGATGAGTGAAGCAGCAGCAAGTATAATGCAACTCTGATCCCAGCAATAGCATCCTTTATCATAGTCCTAGACTGATGAACTGATGAACTTTTCCAACAACCATTGCTTGCCTTTAAAGATTTTTAACTAGATGCTTTGGTAGTATGGTAAGTAAGAATGACAGAAGGTCATTCGGTAATTGATATGACTTAGGTGGATCTCAGCTCTTCAATTAACATTGTTATTGTACAAATCAAATGAAGATGATCTGTTCAGCCACACAAACAACCACCATGGAGGCAATACCTGAGATTTATACAATGTTGAAATGAGAAGAAAGTGAGTCAGAACACTGGGGTCTTTTGAACACATTATTAGTCAATTCACTGGTCGGATTGTATTCAATCTAGATGAAAGGAATCAATGGTACATTTAATTAAAAGGGTTATTGCTTTTGTAAGAGGACTTGCAGAAGGAATTACAATTCTCAAAAGGTGTGTTTCAAAGTGTTCTTCATAGGGCACAACATGCATCTTTTATGCCAAAGTCATACAAATGAAGGCATTTCCTTCAAATGTGTGTAATTGCAAATCTGTGCAGCTAAGAGACTTGATTTTCAGAAGTGTTGTATGCTGACTTATTTTTAATTTTACAGGTCCCCACTGCCTGTGTAAAGTAGGCCATTTCTATGAGTGCCTAAATATAGATTTTGGTGCTTGACCTTAGGCTACCAAGATTAATAACTTTGGCTAAGAAAAATAAAATAGACATTCTAAGCTGAAAGTATGGCAGTAAACTTGGCTCTAGCTAGACAAAAATTGACTGTATTACAGCAACAAAATGTATATCTGTTGCACCCATTCCACAAATTCTAAGTGCCATGAAAAAAATCCCAGCAGAAATGGGAGACTGAATTCTGAATAAACTCTAGGCATAAGCAAACCCTGATATTTGTATATTTCTTTTACCACATTGCCCATTCTACTGAAAAATGTTTTGATGGAGTATCAAATAGAAATTTGTTCATATATTTATGTATGTGTATCTCAAAAGCATAATAATCAGTGACAGGCATGCAGTTGAATTAATTGCTTTAGAAACTATATTCTTGCCAATTTTATCATTCTTTGTACCTGGCAGGTTAATTAATGTTAAAAACTCAAACAAACAATTCAAGACTAGAGCTACAGCTGTTGTAAATCCATGTGCCACATGGACTTCAAAGAAGGGAATGTGCTGATATAATCCAGCTGAGCCTTCGGCCTCTAGACATGAGTTTACTTTACATTCAGCACTGGCAGTGAGATCTACAGGTGATATAAGTCAAAGCAGATCAAATGCAAATTAGTAGAGCAGAACTGATTTGTGGCAGTTGAGGAGCAAGAAGTAGATTATGATGACAGAGATGTTTCTCATTTCCTTTCTTAAACACTTTCTTATTTTAAACAGGCAAACAAATCCACATACTCATGTAGAACAGTATAGATTGGCAGTTTCTGCTTTTGTGATGGTTTTCTTAGCACTACTGCATGGCGCTGACTTTACAGTTGTAGGTGAGACATTTGGCTCTGCTGAAAAATTTTTTTGTAGTGCAGAGCAGAGTGTAGGAGCACTGCAAACTTGTTTGATCCTGAAGGAAGAGGGGTGTTGGAACATCTTCCCATAATGTAGATGCAAGAAGCTTCCAGAGGGACATTGTTGATGTTTTTTTGTTGGTGAGGAATTGTGGTTGCAAAGTACTGGATTTCTGACTGATGTAAATTAGGGTCAATCTGTTGAAAATTGAAGTGTTCTGTTGATTCAAGTTCACTGTAAAGTTGATTTCAAATGTGCTTATTCTAGTGTTTCGTGTAAGACTCATGTAAAGGTGAAGTATATAGTCTTAAAAGGAATAAGATAATTTACAGGGAGGTAAGAAAAAGGGACTTAAATTTTTGGATTAGACTTTTTTCTTTTATAATAAAAAAGAATGGAATTGGGTGCTCTAATACCTGACTATTTTGTCAGTCTAGATGAAAATCCAGGATTTATAGCTCTGTATAGGGGGATTAGCTCTGAGGCTAATGAACAAGGTAAACTGCGAGAAGCTACATAGCTTTCTGGGAAGGATAATAATTTGGGAAATTAAATGTGATTTAATTGGGCATAATTTACATGTAGAATTACCTTTGATTTGTCTGAAACTATGATACTGATGGGTGTGTTTGCATGTCACAGTGCTTGGCAAACTGTGAGCAGTTGCACTGTGAGGTGTTCAGGAGAACAGCATGTTGGATTGGAGGCCCAGTTCCCAAGATGTGGAGCCCTGAACTTGCCTTGAGAAATATTTTCAGATTTTATTAAAGATAATGTGACAGTGGAAAGTGTGTGAAAAAGCATCTATTTGCAAACTACTGAAACAACACAATTCAAAAGTATGCTGAAAAATGTGGGATCTTTGCCACTGACTCATCTGTTTATTGCAAATAAATGCATGAGGGAGTATTCAAGGAATTTCCACAGCCGTAGCCTTTAGCCCTGCATGCAAAGCAGTACCTGCTGCCAGTGTACAGCCCATGGTGATCCTGAACACTGGAAGGCTTGGTAAAGCACAGCAGGCCTCTCATAAAAAGGAGAGTCTTTCTTCTTCCTGATCATTGGCCTCACATTAGTTTTAAAAAAAACATTCAGTTTGAAGTTTGAGTCTGGCCTGATACATAGCTTTTTAGTGTGAGACCAAGGAGCAAAGAAAGATGTGATTCTGCAGTACTTGGTGCCTTTATGTGCAAAATCCCAAGTGCTGGGACTTGGTTTGCTTGAAAGGCTTTATTACTTTATACTTCAATGCAAACACTTAGTTTTATGGCTACAAATATTCTCATATTTGCTCTTTGTTTAGGCTGATGGCTGCTGCATTTACAGCCAAGGTGATTAAGTGACTGCCTGTTAATCCCAAATCCATGTGCATGTTTATTTATTTATTAAATGCATATGAAGAATTTCAGAAAAGGTTTGAGAGACTTTAAAAATCTGGCTTTGGGGAAAGTGTTAAAGAGGTTTGATTCTTTTTTAAATATAAAACTTTTTTAATATACTTGTGCAATTTAGATGACTTTACTGTTCAAAATCCATTTGCTTCTCTGCATGGTAGAGCCCATTGCACAGAGAGAAGGTTGGTCACGCCTTTTGCCACATGGACAGTAAAAGTCACAACCACTCAGCTGTGAAGTTTCACCTAAAGTTTCTTATCAGGATTAATTTTTTGATTTAAGGAAGAAATTGGCTTCTCTACATGCTTGAGGGGGAAGGAAGCAAAACAGCATCTCTGCTCTGTTTTGTAGTCATCCTTTCTCACTCTTTAGGGGAACATCTTTACATTATTTGTCTTTTCACTGCCTCTCAGATAGGAAGGCCTTAAATTCATCCTCTTCTGTTTGTTATGGCTCAGTAGTTGTTCTTAAATCTGACAGCTGGGAATAGGTCTTAGTTCCAATACCTGCCCACCTAGTTTTCTTACACAGGTTTTGTCTTTTTTTTTCCCCTTCTGCATTAAACTATGTTGATAATTTCTAGAGAGAAGATATGTGCTATTGGTTCAACTATCTATTTATGCTGTGTACAAGTGCCAAATTTGTCTAATACAGCTATTTTTTTCTCTTTATATAGTATTTTAGTGTGGATAGCTATTCATTCAACTCTTTTGAATTAACTGTATATTGCAGGCCCTAACTATGATTGCTACCTTTTTTCCCCAAAAATGCATCTTTCCCATCTCTTTTGATCTAAACCAATGTGACTTGCATTACAATCAGTTTTCAGTAGAACCACAGATGACAGTAAGCTAGTTTGCCCTTTGTAAAGTGATCCTCTTCTCTGTAATTGTCAGTGTTAAGTAGGATAAATATTCTATTTTTGTTGGTCTCTAAAAGGCCTCAAATTATTTGGTACCAACAAGGAAAAATAAGTGTGCTGGGGACAGGAATAGCAAGAGCTCCTTTCCTGAGTAACAGTCTGAGAAGAAATCATAATTGGACCTACCATCATTCTAGGTTGTAGAAAACCAGAAGAAAGTCTATTCTTTGTCATTTGTGTCACTTAATACAAATCTCAACAAAACAAAAAGTCAAACCCAATAACCTACAGCAACAAAAGAGTAATACAGAATCCATTAAATACTGATAAACCTTAAAACAAACAAAAACCCAACACTGCCTTATCACAGATCCACAAGAATTTGTAGCCTACTGAATTTCTACCAAGGAAAAAACATTTCAACTAAAGGTACTCTGAGTTGATCTGACTCTTGGTTATCTTGCTGACAGTGTACCAATATAGATTAAATATTGAATATTTTCTTCTCATTCTGCCTCATCTGTTCTTTTTGGCCACTTGAGAAAACAAAAATTCTGTGATTGGGAAATAATTTTTAAGTCTTCAACATGATCAGTCAAGTTAAGGTATCAACTAATGACACTTTTAATTGTCACTGATTTGAGAAATAAATCATTACCCCCAAATTTTCAAGTTTGTCAAGATTTATGAGATGAAAAGATGAAAAGCTTTGAGCTTCTCTGAGTTCATATAATCCATTTCTTGTCTTTAGCATGAGTAGCTTCCCTGGTTCTATGGGAGCTGATGATGACTTACAGTGGGAAGAGAAGGTATCCTTGGTTAAGAAGTTTAAAATAATTCTAAGGAATTGAGAAGCTGTGTATTAATTCTGGGTCACAGGCCTAGCTGTACTTGTGTCTTAGTATATACAAAATAACTTTGCATTTTTTGTGCCAAACCACAATATCTTTCATGAGCTGGGGGAAAAGATAGGAACAAGTAGGTATAATGATTCAATTGATGCAAAGCAATTTAAGATAGAATAACTTGATTCAACACATACACAACAAGGTTCGTGTTTTAATACAGAAATGCTGATTGTTGGGAAGAAGGGGAAGGGATTTCCTCATCATTTTAGAATAACACACCATGGAGGTGAATTTTCTAGGCTATATTAGTGCACAGAAGCTCTGCTCTTCCACTTTTACACC
This sequence comes from Agelaius tricolor, assembly GCF_023055355.1. NCBI lineage: Eukaryota > Metazoa > Chordata > Aves > Passeriformes > Icteridae > Agelaius > Agelaius tricolor. The sequence continues at coordinate 35,436,420 of NW_027269266.1, forward strand.
AGACAGATTGAGTTGTGCAGAGCAGAGAATGGTGAGGCCTAGGAATGAGGACAAAAGTCCTTCCACCTCCCTTCTCTGAAACCAGAGCAGCAACAACTTTCTGCCTTTTCTTAAATTCTTAGAGCATTTGGACACTTGGGATTTTCACTCACTTTGTCAGACATATCTCATAAAAGCTTTTCCCCAGAAGTATAGCTAACACAATTATCTCCCTTAATTTTTGCTTTAGTCATGGAACACTAATTAGGAAAACTCTTCCAGGGTCAGCCTTTTGTTCCATGTAAGTCAACAGGCTGGGACAGGGACACAGAGACAGTAGGAGCTTTCACATGAGCCACAACTAATTTGAGTGTGTATAAGTGTTCTCATTACAGATGAGTTCAATGTATTTTCCTGTGGGAGTAGCTGAGAAATTGTCAACCTTTCCCTTAAAAAATCTTTCCTATGAATTCCAATTTTTTCAGTGTTCTTCCGTCCAGCACTGGCAGCTCATGTATCAAGGGCCAGCTTCTCAAATGTTGGATGTGCTTCCACTACAAACCTGGCAGCAGTGGCATGGAGAGGTCTATTCCTCTAGAGAAGGAGGGGTTTGAATCTTGAGAAGGCAGAGAGGTGATGGTCCTCTACCTGTAGAAGAAATTCTTTTCTTGAATAAAGGTCATGCAGCTATAGGGCTTGCTTTGATTTCAGAAACGTCAAAGGCAGCCTGTAGTACATTTCCAGTGGTTCTTTGATATGTGCCAGGTACTGGATCCAGAGCTAGTTTTAATGGAGCTCCAAACAAATGGCGACCAAGTTAAATTTTACAATAAAACAGCCTCTATGTCTGGGGTGAGAAAAAGAGGGGCCTTAGTCCACCGGCTGAAGGCTTTCTTTGGAAAAATAAATTTTGGCATAACATCTTCCTTTTCATAAAATCCCATGTTTCATCTTTGTAGGTACCACAGTAGGAGTTATAACCATTCAAACGAATAATAACTTTCAAACTAATGTATCAGTGTGGTTGTAGTCAGGTGGGGGTTGGTCTCTTTCTGCAGGCAGCAACTGACAGAATGAGAGGGCACAGCCTTAAGGTGTGCCAAGGAAAGTATAGGTTGGATATTAGGAAAAAGTTTTTTACTGAAAGAGTGACAAAGTACTGGAATTGTCTGCCTGGGAAGGTGGTGGAGTCACCATGCCTGGATGGGTTTAAAAGATTGGATATGGCACTTAGTGCCATGGTTTAGTTGAGGGCATGGGTTGGACTCAATCTTGAAGGTGTGTTCCAATCCAGTGATTCTGGGATTCTAATGCTTGTAAGAAATGTATTTAATTCTGGTCCTCCATTCTCCCACTGTCATCAAGCAAAATTCAAACCAAAATAAACTATGAAGGTAATGAAAATCTTGAGTACTTTTGCTGTAATTTTCTGATTTCAGAAGCAAAATAAACCTATAGTTTATCACAATCTGATTTCAAGGATGACATATTCCAGCTTTCTCCAAGTTACACTGAGACATCTGAACAGACCCAGTTGAAAAGGTGATGCTCAGATGGTCCCACAGGAATACTTGTGGGGCTCCAGGGGCTGAGGTGGGTTCTTGTGGCTCAGCAGTGAGGTCAGAGCCTGCCCTGTGGGGCTGCAGTCCTGGTGGGCAATCTCGAAGTTTTGTTCTGAAAACCTGCAAATTTGAGAGTAATTCTGGTGGTGTTACTTATTCACCTTCTCCAGTTAGGAAAAAAAAAAAAAAGGCAAATGAGATTAAAATCCAATTGTTCAGACAGTTTACAACTGAATGAATTCATTGAGGGGTCAGTAATGTGGTACTACACGTGATTTTCTAGTCACAAGTCTCATGTTAATTGCTTAGTCAAACAGTCTAAAAATTCTCACTGCCTGACCTGTTCATCATATCAGTCTCAAACTGATTCTCACCTGCTTATGTGTTCCCAGAGTGCTCATTTATTGCTTCTCTGATTGCACATATTGTTTTGCTGCGACTTAATTTCTACTGGGTCTCTTAAAATAGACTCACGGAGAATGTGCAACTCAATTTGTAGTGTAAAAATCTTAAATAGAAACCCTGAAAATCTTGGGGCTTAGTCCAAGTTTGGCATTATACAACACATATTTTTACTGTACAGGAAGTAATATAATGATTTTATCTTTATAATTCTACAGTAGTGATTAATGAAGGCTGCTATAGTAGGATGAAAAGTTGTTTTTGCTAAAGAGTCTTTGAATCCAAATCTATATAAGTCTGATTAAAAAAGAAAACCAACAAAAATAACAAAATACAAAAAAGCTCTAAATTGTTTTGAAACTGTCTGCTGATGAGCTTCTGTTTTTGATGAGCCATACCAGATGAGTATTTCTGGAATTTCTAGGACACCACCTTTTAAATTACATCCTTCTTCTTTTAAAAGTGCCACTGTAAAGTTGGTAAAACAAAATGAAATTAATTAAGCTGGGGTAAAAGGTGTCATGGGATTGTAACTAGGGCCAAAGTGTAAAACCATCCAGGTATTTTCTGTAGCGGTTTTGATGTACTCCGTGTGTATGTGGTTTCTTGTGGGTGGTTATTTTGTTTGTTTGGGATTTGTATTTTCCCCTTTTTCTTAAATCTAGAAGATTTAGACCCCACGTTTTTATTTTACCATGGGTGTTCCTATTTATAGAAAATCTGTGGGAGCATGTTGGCTACTATGACCTGTAATGCATCTGTCTTTTAAGAGCTTTAATTTATGTTCATTTGCTACAATTATTGTGTTGTAAACTCTCCATACAAGACACCATGTTTGATTGCATTCACCTTACATGAGCAGGATGATAGGAAATTTTGCATCACACTAGTCATTCAAGGTACACTGCTTGCCAGTCTCTCAAGTTTCAGCCTCCTTGTAGTTTCATAATTTAAAAACAGGCACTAAAAGTATTTCATCCCTGTTTTTAGTTGTTAAGGCTGCTGACCCATCAAATCCAACTGGTTGAGAATGTCTGATCATATTCTTTAAAATATTGTGACATGCTATCTGGTTTTGGATGGTTGTACATCATGTTGAATCAACCACTGTACCTTTTAGAGTGCAGTGACTTCCAGTGAGAAGTTGCTTTTACTAAGTGGCAAGTGCCTGCTTTAAATGGTGGATGTTTGTACCACCCATCTCTTAGTCTCATACAGCATGAAAAATTACTGTATTTTGCTTTCTTTTTTTTCTTTAATAGAAAAGAGTTATTTTGTAATTGTTTTCCATTGTTGGAGGACCACAGCATTTTCTGAAATACTGATGTTGCTATTTGTATTGCTCTTCAGCAATACCACATCAAGCTGCTCAGCCTCAGTGACCTGTCTGTGCTCTGTGGGATTTGGCAAAGTGTGTGCTTCTGGCTAATGGGCTGAGGAGATTTAGCTTCCCTAGGCATCTCCTTGGTAGATCTGTTTCCTTAGTTGTGGTATAAATGCAAAATGAAATGGCATTCTCTGCCCCAAACAGCTTCAGTAATGAATTATGGCATCGCATGGGTTTGTAAACTGCTGCAAGGTGAATTTGCAGTTGGGGCAAATGGAGGCCTGGATAAACTTGTAATTTTCTGTGGTTACTCATGAAAGAAATTACAGAGTCGGGAGGCAAAACCAAGTCTTTTACAGGACTGTATACATACTCTGTAAAAGAAGGCCAGCGGCCCATGCACTATCCTAAGGAATTAAGAGTGACTAATTTAAGAAATACCTCTGGTAAACACAGCATTATTTTTTCCAACATTGTCTGCTTTGATCTAATTAAGGAATTAATGTGTCTCTAGAATCATAATATTGGGCACATTTTGTAAAACATATGATAGCCATTGGTTCTATATAGTTTAACAAGTGCAAAATTTAATTATTTAGGATACAGTTACTTGTGATATATCCTCAGACATCCTGAACATAAAAAGAAGAAGATCCAGAGACCCTATGAGGGAAGAAACTACCTGTAGGTCAGACATAGAGACGTTGTCTATATACACTTATAACTCACTGTGATGCTTGAACACAGAATTCATTTATTGAATTTTAAGCCATGAATTATATATATGCTTGTGAATTTCAGAGAAAGCAGCACTATAGAGAGCAGTGTTCAGAGTAACAGTCCCAAATTAGGATCAAAATCATGCTGTGCTGGGTGTTATAAAAACACTGTAGCTGGTGCACAGCTTTTGCAGTCTGCATGACAAAGATCACATTTGCTGGTAATATATGGTGGGAGGGAAAGGAAAAAGAAATAAATGAGGAAATTGAGCACCATTGTGTATTTGATGGTGAGGATCATTAACTGAAAATAAATAGCTTGTTTGAACAGCGTGAGTGCCATGCTTGTGAACTTTATAGAGAATGACTCCCAGAGTATTGAAGAGCAGTGAGAAGATGCACTGGGTGTCTGTGAAATATAGCCTGCCCACGGTCATCTTGAGTTTTCATCACAGTCCATAAGCAGCCTGCCTAAAGCTCAGGATGTTCAGGAAGATGACTTCTAGGAATCTCAGTGATGTTCGCCTCAAGTTCAGGCGCAGAGGAACATCAGGACCAGTTGATTTATAGCAGTAGATCCTATGGGAGTAAAAACAGGAGGATCAGTACGTGTGTCTTGTTATCAAAGCTGTAATGAGTAGTACCATGCAAGGATGGCAAAATACATGTATGTGTGCACTTAGCATGTGACTTTGGCATCTGTTTCATATTTCAGCATTTCTGTTATGGCATTTCATTTTTAAAAGGTTTCTCCACATCTTTATGTGATCTGTGAACTCAGAAGCCTGCTGGGAGGTTTTAATTTGTTTTTAAAGGGTTTAAAAAAAATGAGAAACTGGATTACATATGAGAGTATTAGCTGCCATTTTTGTTGATTATTATAAGGTCTGTAAAATCTTCTTAACGGATGTGAAAACACAGGTGGCATTGCTAAGACTGCACAACTGTAACTATATCACAGCAAGCAGTTGACCATAAGGAAGAAAAGCCCAGTATTCTTAGTGCCAAAGTAGGTGGAATAATTTGTGCTTTACAGCATCCAGACACGTGCAATCACTTGGGACTTGTCTAACTTCATGAATTTTCTCACATCTGTCTGATGAATCAGGAATCCAAATGCAAAAATGTGTCATTCATATCCACCATGTGTGTCTCTGAATGATTCATGCTTCTCTTGTGGGGGTATGCTTGCAAAATCATTGTGTAGTTGATGAAGTAGAGAGACAAATTCTTTTTCTAAGGTTGCCTCAGTAGGGAGACTAATCTAATATGGCAGGGTTATTATTATACTAATAATAGTAATAATGCTATTTCTACTCAGATTGTAACAGCCAGCCATTCCCACTTGTGGAGCATGACACATCTGCTTCCAGCCCAAGTATAACACAGACATGCAGATGAAGGACATATGAAAACTGAGTGGCATTGGGTGACACAAAGGGATCTTTGGGTGAGGACACTGAAAATGCCGTCTTTTCAACTTGTTGGTAGCTGTTGTGACATAATGCATTTCAAGGAGTGACTTGCAGGACTGTAATGTGGTACTGTTCAGATATTTTCGGAAGACAAATGTTTCACATAGCACAGGAAAAAGCACAAGAATGCTTCTTTTCATGTTTAACAGTAGGTCTTTACCTGTTGTAATCACATTACTCATACCTGTTGTGTGCTCATAATCCTCATGAATCCTCCACATAATCTTGATGTTTAAATGATTGGGACCTTCAGTGAGGGCTTATGCATTTTCACAAGAGTACAGCTCTGAAATGCTCATATAAAGGCTTAAAACACTATTATTTCTTGTTGTACAACCTGCCTATCCTCCTGTCAAAATGGCATCTACTGCTTGGTGTTCTTTTGACGCATAAATTTCATAAACCAGTAGGATTAGTAAATCAATATTTCTTATATTCTATACAATCCATTACTGATTCTATATGACAATGTTCTTACGGGAATTACTTATGTTAGGGAAGGGATAATAATACTAATATTTCAGATAGGCCATGGTTAGTGATACTAGCCACTAGACAGTGTCTGTTTGCCTGCATAATTTTCAGTAGTTCCTTATTGCATATTCTTTAGTTGCGCTGTAATCAGCAGGGACTGGTTTGTATTGAACACCTGGTACCTCTAGTGGTGTCAGCTGCATTTAGTGTAATGTAGTGAACTATGAGTGAATTTATAGTAATAACTATATAATTAAAAGTTCCCTAGAGGACATCTGATCAGTCAGGCGGTGCACAGCGAAATTTGATGAATGTTTTCAAAAGAAGCTAAGAAAGAGGAGTTTGTTGTTTGGTTTTTTTTCATTTGTCTTTTATGTCAGAATCCTACATTTATTTGGTGTGAGGTTGAGTACCCAGTTTGAGGCTAATCAAGGACCGCCGACAGGAGAGTGGGTGGGGATTAGGGAAGATAAAGGTTGTCTGCAAGCATGGTTGCCCTTCCATGACCCAACCATGAACAGGAACACACCCTGTGCAGTTTTCTGGCACTAGGATTCAGAGATCAAACAGATAAACATGATTCTTGAAAGTCCAGATATCTCAAACAGCAACATTTATCACTGTCCTCTTTTAAACACGTAGGCCACAGGTCTGGCTTATGTTTGGTGAGATAACGTTTCCCTGAGCTCTTAATTCTGAGCTACATAATTTCACATGTAGACCTTGTTTTCCCATTTCCCCACCTCAATGATAATTCCAGCAGCTGGACTGTCTCTATTGTTTTTCCTGAATGAATATTCATGTCTATTCATTTAAATATTTTCAGTGCTTTTATAGAAACAGAAATCTTAATATAGTTCTGAAAGAATTTTAACAATGCCCAATGGAAACTTGCTCTGCTGCAGAAGCAAGGCTTCTGATTTCTCATTTAGATGCTTTAGGGAAATAGCTCAGGAATGATGGAAAACTGCTGCAGTTCAGCCAGTGGAATGGAAGTCTGCACATGAGCCTGCTGAGAACAGCTTCATTGCAAGTTATCTAAAACTCACAGTGTTGTAAATTACAAGGAAAAAACAATCTAACATGTGGACTTCATGGAATCTGGCCTTCTTGTGCATCAGGTGATATAAAAACCCCGAAACATCAGCTCTAGAGATCATGAACTGTTTAAAAATCTCTCTGGTACATAGAGATCGAGGAAGCAAAATGAACAAAAATCCTCCTAAGAAAACCCTCTCAAGTGTGAACTTTTCATCAAGTTTAGAAAGGTGATGCACAAAGTTCAAGAGCTACTTTCCTTGTTTCTTCTTTTTAATCTATATCTGTATCTCTCTACCTACCTACCTACAAGTATAACCTTGCACTTCTACCCTGTAAATTCTGAATAACAGCACAGTTGACCTTGGTAGGGTACTAAAAAACTATTGCCTGCCAGAAACTGCCATCCCTTAGGGTGTGCTGTATGTGATGCAGAAACCCTGATGAGCCAGACAGTGGCATAGCTTTTGGATTTAAATTGGAGTCCCATCTGGAAATGACTTCCTGCATTAAGTTAATCAGACACAACTGAGTGGAGCTGAACTCTGGCATTACTTAGAGGTTGGGGTTCTGTCTGGCCAGAAACAGATGGGGGCTATCTACTTAGAAGATGGACAACATGTCCTGATCATATTGTTTTCCTTGATTTTTACAGATTTTTTTTTTTTTGTGGGAGCTTAGGATTTTAGCCTATCTCTGAAAAACAGACAAGGACTCCAGTTGAGTTGTGTACTGTTTAAGCTTAGAAAATGTGTACTTTTTGCTTGGTTGCATAGGCTTTGATTCTGCTGTGACCCCTCAAAGCCAAATGCATGGCATCTTGTCTATAATTTCTTTTGATTAAACCAGACATAAACTCACTTCTCCCCCTCCAAAGAAAGAAACAAATTTGCAAAAAGTGAAGTTTCTCAATTTTAAAGTAAGTGGTTAAGGGTATACCCTGAATTTCAGTAGTATCTGACTGAAAAACCATGTCTCTGCATTAATTTTTGAATTGTGAAGTAGTACAAGGATTAAACCAGTAGTACAAGGATGAACCAGAAATGCTCTAAGACGTCCACCAGAAATTGATCAGAGGCTTCACTTCACAAATTCCTGAGTGTCATTGCATACAGTTATTTTATTTATTGGTTGTTTTTTGGTTTGGTTTGTTTGTTTTCTCCAAGCTCTTTCTGTGAAAGTATATTCCCTTCCAGGAGAGAAGATTGCATTCTAAGGCCAAACCGTTAGTCATCCTTACTGGATGTATTAAGCTTAGCCTTTACTCCTTACCTGAACTGCATTATGATTTCCACAGTGCATGTCATCTTGTCACTGAGACAGTACTTGAGCTTTTCAAAGTGGCTTGAATTGAAGTAATTTTTACTAACACTGAACATAATGAATATAAGTTTCTTAATGGAGCAGGGATACTTCAGATCAGATGAAATTCCACCCAGACACTCAGATAAAACCTGCCAATCAATTGTACCTCAAAGAGGGAAAGATAAGTAAGCAAGATTTCTTATGGATCCTGTTGAACAAAAAAATACCACAAGTTTCATGGAGATTTCATCATCCAAGTTTAAAAAAGTGGAATTTCTATCGCACATAGCAAACAGTGAGAGACTCCTTATCCTTCAGACTTGATCACTAATGGATTTCTCAGATAGGACCACATTTTGAATACCAGCAGAAAGGTTGTTTCCTTAAGAATACCAAAACAAATACAGTATGGATTCAGTCTGACTGTTGCTGATAGTTGCTGCCATATGGGGAACTGTTTCAGCAACATAACATGATTGCATGACAGTGATGTAGAGGAGGTCCAGTTGTCCTGATGTCATCTTGGCAAATGTCTCCCTGCCTGTAGCCAAATTTTTACTGACATCTCTGCCTTGTAAATTGCTTCATGTTTCTTTCTGTCAAATCTGATTTCCTTCCCATCCTACTTCTCAGGCAATAAATGGTTGGAATTTCTTCAGCAATAAGTGCATGATTTGGGAGGCTAATAACTGATTCTGAGACCTTCTCCAAGGATCATCCTGGTCATTTTGTTGGAATGATCTTGGACTCTGTGAATATCCAGGTGCTGCCTGTCTGTTGGTTATGCTGTGTGTATGTGAGTTAGAGTGGCAGTGAGAGCAAACTTTAGAAGCTCCTTGCTGAAGGTGGTGCTGTCACCTGCTGTCTTCCAGCTGGGTCTGTCAGTTTGTTTCAGGAGACTTTTGTTCTACTTAAGTCTAGCTGACATCTAGACAGGTTGAGACCAGCCCTGGGCTGTATGGTTGCATCTTCTCTGCCTTCAAACAGTTTTGTGTTTTTCTCTTGTTCTTTGTAAATCTGGTTCATTTCTCAAACAGATTTGAGACCAAGCAGCCAGTCAAGCTTAAGGTCAACTTCTCTCATGCAGCAGTGACAAGCAGTGGGTATGCTAGAGGCAGAAACATCTTTGTGTCTCAGAGCCATGCTAAGCAGAGCATAAATAGTCTTGTTTGAATGTACAAGGTAGAGGAAAAACTTCCCACTTGGTCAGTGCTAAGTCAGACACAGGTAGGTCCCATATTTGTGTTTAGATGAGAAATCCAACTAGTAAAGTGTCAGATTTGCAAGGATTTTTTTTTTCAAAATCAATTCAGTTGCCAGGAAGACTGAATAGTTTTTATTTCTCTCTTTAGTTTATATCACTTATGACTTAGATGATTTTCTTTTATAATGTTTTATTATACTTTCAGAACAGTTAAAAGAAAAATAATTACAAGTACATAAAAAGCTGTTAATCAATTAGTCATACTGTCATATCACTGGATAGAATATGCAATACACCCAAAAAGGCATGTTAAAATGTCCAAAATTATATTAATTATTAATTTTGTAAGGCAAACATTTAAGAGTTAGGAAATTTGGGAATTTGCCTCATCCATCTTCATTCATGCCCATGTTGTGCTTGTGTTAAAATGAAGTCTTCAATCACTGGGTCTTGTGCTTTCCTCTCCCAAGAACCTGTAACTCATTTGGTGCACAGCACTAACAGAATTTGCCCATTGACTTCAGTGAATTCAGGGAAAAATAGAACTTGGTTTTCTAAAGCTTAGTTTTCTCTGTATTCAGTGTATTTTTAAAGGTTTTGATATATTCTGATAAACCTGGAATGAGCTAAATATCACCCCACACTGGAGGCTGTGTGACTGAAATGGAGATTCATGGGGTCTGACTTCTCCATGTGCACCTGCCCATACACACTCTGTGCAGCTCCAGTGACTACTCACAGAGGGTCCTCAAATGAGGGCTATGCTGTGGCCAAGTAAGAAATGCCTCTTTTTGGAGAATGGCATGGTGTAGAATGGCTGTGTCAGTGGCAAGGACAGAGGTTGGTGAAGGAGCTCTCATCTCAGTCAGTGGTGCAGCCATTTGTAACCCTTCCAAAACACACTGCCTCCTCTGCCCCACACCTTTCAAATTCTGCACCAGACAGGTGGATCCCTCCCACACTCTGAAATCTCTGTTCACCCCTGATGCCCCAACACATTGTTCTTAGTACAGAAGATGGTAAAGATACCATGGGAATATGTCAAGATCAAGAATTAAAGATTTTCTTCCGATTTGTATATATCTGTATATTTTAAATGTATATTTGTATATAGGAACAGGGATGGGAGTTTTAAGATTGCTGTTGACTAGCTGGACTTTGTGGATCTGGCAAATGCTGGGTATGCAAGCTTTCAAGTAGGTGAGATTTATTCCCCTCTGCATACTTTTTGTTGAATTTCCTTCTTTTTTGGTACATTCTAGTTTAGCTTATCAATAAATTATAATTAGATAGAATAATTCTCAGTTATATTGAATAACAGTTTTGTGCACAAACTTCAGACTTGTGCACAAAAAAGCCCCTTCCTTTTAGAAGGAAAAATAAATTATTCCCAGAGACAAAAATTAGGAAAAAATATTTCAACAATTTTTTTTTGTTTAAATGCATAATCCTTAGAAATGGAAAGAGCTAAATCCTAAAACTAGGAAATGAGACTGAGTAGAACATTCATTTTAATCATCCAGATGAAGGAGGAGGAGAAGGACAATTAATCTATTAAAAATAATATTAATTTTCTGAAGTATTTTATGCCAATTATTCTTGGACAGAATCTTAGTGCTAAAATGCAAATGAGTGCAAAGAACTTTAAAGCCTTTCCTACTCCACAACTGAATTTTGGTTGAAGCTGAATCCCTTGAGGATCAGAGATTTTTATTCTCATTATAGCTTCTATTTTTGTTTTTATTTAGGAGCTGACTTTCCAGGCTACTTCTTGCCAAATTTCTGCCAGGGCTGCATTGTATAGGTTGCTGGGTGTAATAGTCTTACATATTGTAATGTAAAAATAATGGTTAAAAACATCTTAATGATTTCTTAATAACTTAGAAGATTCAGCTCAGAAATTCGTCCTCCCCCACTCCCCTGCCCTGATGATTCTATCTACTCCGTTCGGTGATCTTAACAGGAAGATAATTATGTGGATCTTCGCAGGATCCACTGGACTGAAATTTGAGGAATGAATGTTGGCAACAGTTTCTACTCTCTTCCCTTGAAAAGGAAAGCTCATCCCTGGTTTTACAGCTGTTGCCAGGTTTTAATCCAGGTATTATAAATAGATTTTTCTTATTTATGTATTTTTTGAGAAGAAATCCAGATTTCTGGAATGATCATTTTTTCCTAGCTAATGTGATCTCAGCATTAGTAAGGAAATAGATCTGCTGTCAAAGCCTTTGAGAGGGTGAATAAGGGGGGAGTCGTTGGCAGCACATCCCAACATGCTGTCTCTGGCATTGCTTGCATCTGGGTTCAGGTTATTCAAGGAGTCTGGATAAAGGTTCTTACATGACCACTACAGGGTTTGAGAAGGGACCATGAACTTACCTTTTTCAGCCAAGTAAGATTCGTTCCCAAGGGTCCCAGGAAGGATTGATGCACTTGCAGTAAAGCACTCTGTGAAAATTCTGAACTAAGTTGAATAATGTTTCAAATCAAGGAAGCAAACAATCTGGTCATTCTAGGACTGGAAAAGTTAGAAGAATGTATTAAAAACTCTCTGTAGGTTTAACTGAACACTGGACCTCAGCCTCCATTCAGATCAACCCTTCCTTAATATAGTAGTCTGCTGGGATCATTAGTGGCCATCAGTGCAATGTCTCTTTCTGAGTTATATAATGTCCTCAGCAAAATCCTGGGATACAGATTATGTTTTGTAACATGGAAGTTAGAAAGCTCAGTTGGAGCTGAGCTGTAAGGAAGACTCAGTTGTTTTCTATCTGTTGAAGAATAGTTTCATGCTTTCCAAGCAGAATAGTGATTAATGAGAATTTTATTATAAGAGTTAATGGAGTAAACTTTTCTTTGTACAACTCTTTGAAGGCTACTTCTGACCTATGAACCACCCAAATACAGAGACAGTCTTATTCATGGTTTCTTTAAAGTCTGTTGTGCAGCATTTCTAGTACTATCCTTAAAATGTTTCCCAGAAGCCTAAATATTTTCACATTTAAAATTCTATTCAGACCCTTCATTGGGAATATTTTCCATTGTGACAACTTAGAGGCTGTCCTTAAGTCTCCCAGGGTTAGTTATAAACTAATTGTTATTGCTTGCAATATATGTGCACAGAGCAAGATGGAGGAGGAAGGATCATTACTTTTTCATTAGTAAAGCTAGATGGTGATGGGTGCAACGTTTAGTAAGGACGTTCTAATCTGCAGCTTCAAATGTGCAATTATCATCTTCTGATTTTTCACAACACCCCTTTCTTATCATTTTTTGCACCCTTTTATGTAGGTGGAGTTTTAGGAAGCAAACAAAAAGATTATAACATAGAATGTAAAAGTTAAGATTAAGCTGTGTAAGGTATGAAGCAGAGTGCATGTGTTAGCACAAGCATACAAGATAGGGAGTCTACTTAGAGTCAGAGTGAACTGCAAAAGAAAGCAGAAAGATAATATAATTCCATCTCACATAGTACTGTTCAAATAAAAATAATTTTCTAAATGAGATAACTAAAGCAAAGACATTCAGGAATTTGGGCCCAAGTTCTGCAGCAGGGAAGAACTAAGACAAAGCTTTCACCAAGTTTACCTTATTGAGATACTGGCTAAATTTTAGCCCTGTTCTGCTTCATGTCCACTCAAAAATTTAGACATTGGTCTAGAAGAAATAAAAATATTAGATGGAGCCTGAATAATGCCTTGTCTTGTCATAGGTTGAGTTTAAATCAGATTTAAGATTCTCAGCCTCTCTCAGGAGATCCTTCTTATCTCTAGAATATCCTTTACCTGTAAATCTAACTAAGCTCAAAAGAGCAAGATTCTAAGAGTATTCATGAAAGAGTTTAATGCAGGTATTTCAACAAGAACATTGCCTTATTTATCTCTTGTATGCATAATACACATTGACTGAAATATGGCTGTTGATATTTGCTCTTCAGTTGTACTATTTCTGTTATTGATATTAACATTAATTTTCTGTATTAAAATTCTGAGCTGCAGATTTTACTACATATGATTCTCAGACAGCAAATCTTAACAACTCTTTGCAAGAGATGAGTTTGTGACTGAGTTGTAATCTTGTGTTATGAAAGATGTGAATTTAAACCTTTTACCTGACTCACATAATTTTTGTTTGCTATGGTTCAAGGGCTTTGACCTTTGTAGTACCTTGAGTACTTTACCTTGAGTAAAGAAGAGAAAGAAAATAACCCTACCCTTTTTGGGGGGGGTTTTGGGCGGAGGGGGCTAGTATGTGTGTCCATGAGGACCCCAGATACCTTAGAAGTACCAGCCATGCACCTTTCTACAGAAGGAGGTTTACCAACGTGTCCAAACATCTGACAATGATCAGTCAGATACATTTTAAATATTAATAAGCAACCCAGAAAATAAAGCATTTTGCACGACTCTTCATCTATTATTGTTGAAGAGTGGTAAGGTTAGAATTGAAAACAACTGTTTACTGTGTGTTCTGCAAGTAATCGAGGAGGAGATAGCAGAAAAGGGGTAAAAGGGAAGCTGAGTTCAAGGAACAATTAAATTCCTATGGTTTATTTACCCCAAATGGCATCATAAGTCCATTGGATTACCTCTTGGCAATTCACACAGGAAAGGAGGGGGTGCTGTCTCTCTGAGAATTGATGCAATTTGTGGAGTTGTCATCCCCAGCATGTCCATTACAGCAGGAATACCTCTGCCATGACCTCAGTGTTCCTCCTTTCTGTTTCAGATCTGTATGTCTTCTCACCACTGCCTAATTAGGTGATATGATAAAACACAAATGTCCATTAGGGACAAGACTGAAATTACCAGAGTTACTTTATTTGCAACCTACTTTGAATTCAGGTCTCAAGAATTGGGAAATGGGCAATTGTATTAATCCATATTTTAATAAACCCTTGATGATTTATTATTAAATTGGGCATCCTTCCCACCTCTGTCCCCAGCCACTCCCCACAACACTTTACCCTTCACTGTAAAATATTCTGGGACTTCTTTTGCATCCCAGTGAAATCGAATGAAAATTAATTGGTAGCGCCGCAAGCTTTCCCTTTCAGGCTATTGCAATTTGGGTATTTTTGCAGACAGAAGCAGCCCATAGTTTATCCATTATTTAGCACTTTCTGGTACTTGAAACTGACATCAGGCATTTGCCCTCCAGGTGCCCCATCAGCTTGGTTACCCTTATAAAAAGGTAACCAAGAAAGTCTAATTTGATTTACCAAACTGGATGCCGGTGTGCATAACATCACAGACTTCCCACTATTATCTCTGGCTGAGATGGAATTCAGCAGCTAACAAAAGTAGTTAAGCATCTACCATTAAGAGTGAAGAGAATTCCCTTCACAATTTTAAATAGCTTTGCATTTCTAAAATGCTTAGGGATCACTTAAAATCCACAGATGCTTTTGAAAGAGGCACGGTTCACTTCACAGTCAGTCATAATGTTGCCTGGTCTGAGCACAGAAGAGATATGCAGCTGACGTAGCTTTGGAAGGTCACAGTTGCTGTATTTACTGGAGCTTATTATTAGCTGGAAACTCTATTTTTGCTATCAAGTGCTCTTGTCAAATCCAGCTTTGCTGTTAGAGGGCAGTGAAGAAGTGATATTCCCTGAGAAGCTGTCCTTCTTATGACCGTTCAATAGTATCCCTAAATGAAGATTTAATGTATTTTGAATGGAAAACAGAATCTGTGTTCCATCCATTCTGAGTCAGGAAAAAACAAAAGCATAAGCAGCACTCAGCCTTTTCTCCATGGATACATTTCTGCAGAGCAGCAGGACATTGGCAGCAGAGCTCTCTTCATAAAGCAAGCCATTTTCAGGAAGGTTGGTGGGGTTATTTTTTTTCTTTCTCTTTTTGGAAGAAGAAATAACCCAAACAGTGTGTTCTGGGAGGTACTTACTTTAGTGATTCCTGAAATTCTCTCCCCTACTTTCCAACTTTAATTTTATTATCTAAGTATAATTTTCTTTCCTTCCCATGTGTTGTGCATCTGCTCTACAGGCTCCAGCCAGGAGAATAACCATATGGGAACATGAAAATCTCCACTGCATTGATGCCAGAAGACAAGTTTATGTTCATTCCAAATGGCATAAAAGGCTGCTTGTATATTTTCCCTTTACATCCCTTCCAGTGACTTAAATCTGTGTTGTTGTCTAAAACACACAAGAAAGAAAAGGCCTGTCAGATTATGAACTGAAAAATACTCCTCATAGTGCTGGAATTTGGATGATCAATGAGTTTTACTTTAAACCACTTATACCATTGAGCGTTTTCTGCTTCTTTCTTTGTCAGGTAGCAATTACTGCACAAGGACGAACTCTCCTTCTGACTGTTCCCAGTACTTTTCTCCATTTTTGCTCATGACAGATTCCTTTCCCAAGCCTGCATAGAGGCAATATTCTCTGTAGGAGTGAAAATCATTCTGTTAAAACTTCTCCAGTGTCTGGTACTCTCATTCGTTAAATACCTCACCTGCTGCAGTACCTTTATCATTCAGTGCTGGTTAGAACTGGTATGAAAATACTGTGTAGGCATTGCTAAAAAAGACAGTCAACATCAACACAGCTTGATCCAAGCTGATGCTGAGTTACTGAGTTGTCCTGGGAAGGGGTAGTTGCCTTATGTTGGACAAGCAATTACTGTGCACAATTGCTTGTCATAAAATAAAAGGTTAAAGAAAATTGTGCCATCGTGGACAGAATGGCATTTAGAAAAAGTAATAATAATCAAAAGTCCTGGCTGTACTTGAGCAAAAGTAGCCAAGTACTGATTGCTTTCTAAAGAACTCAAACTGTGTGATATATCCTTGTTTTTATAAATAGCTATTTGAAAACACATGCAAACTTCTGGCAGACATGGTCCTCACCTATATGTCTGACCTGAAAGAAATTTGGTGTATGGAATTCATTTTCGCTCAGTAAAATCCATTTTACTTGGAATGAACTTGTTGCTAGAGGGGAAAAAAGCAATACCTACCATTGTTTTCTCTGACACAGGGCCAGGAACACTAATTGGTCTAGCATGGCTGAAAATCTCATGGCCATAGTGCAGTTCCACAACATGGTGCTGGTTCCTCTGCCAGCTAGGACTACTGAACCTTGGTGCTGGTGTTACTCTCTGAATGATGATGGCTTTGAAAGATATCCGCAAATAGAAACTTTACCCTAGAAATGTATTTGGATCAGGCTGGAATTGTCAATTATTAGCTCCCTGGGACTGAGCTTCCTTGTAGTATTTTTCCAAAGCTTGATCTGTCCTGCTTACCAGGCGTGGAGAACTTTGACTTTTTACAGAGAAAGAGTCAGTGTTCCAAAGTCACTTTGAGGAGTCTGTTTCTTTCCCATTGCTTTACATATTCCTATGTCATGTTCCCATTATTTTTTGTTCTTCTGGAGTTCTGTTTCCAGATCCCTCTGACTTGCATGTTTCCCAGTGCTATTTCTTATTTGCCAGATGTTAGACACAGACATCATAGTCTGGGTAACACTGAGTATCCTCAAAATCTGTGCAAATAAACACTTGTTCTGGAAGTCAATGCTCTTCTGCAGCTGAGAAAGCTCAGGAGGCAGCAAAAGGAACAAATGGCTACCCACAGTGTCAGCTCCTCATTGTGTTGCCCTCTGCAAGAGGCAGTAGCCAGCACAACTTCTTTCAGGCTCTGTGGCTGAGCTCTGTGGCTGTGGTGGCCTACATGTCCACAGTGTCAGTAGAGAGTCAGCTTAATCTTTGTCCATGTAATATCAGGCAAGTAACCATCTCTAAAATGCTCAATTTATCCAACTTTAGAAATACATATAACCATAATCTATTTCTATGGAAAACTTGCCATTTTAACTTTTGTTCATCTATGACACAGCTCAGTCCAGAACTGGGAACATATTGCTTGTGAATCATAAATAATCTGTTCAGGACAGGATGTGGTCTCAGCAGCAGGAAATTCATGCTGGTCAATGCCTCTAAAAGGATGGGTGTTCTCCTACTTTTGTGTGTTCCCTTCCTTCCTTGTCCTGTGCTGCATGCCAGCTGAGGCTGGGGAGTGAGCTGTTGAAGTATTAATGTTAATGTTGAAGTTATTAATGAAGAATGAGGGGGACATTCTAGATCTGATGTGCACAGCTCTCCATAATCCTTACATTTATTGTGTTCTCTATTAGCTTTCACAATGACACTTGGCATTTCCTTAATTGTTAAAGATGTTTTAAATTGAT
Source organism: Agelaius tricolor (assembly GCF_023055355.1). Lineage (NCBI taxonomy): Eukaryota > Metazoa > Chordata > Aves > Passeriformes > Icteridae > Agelaius > Agelaius tricolor. Next base: position 35,454,119 of record NW_027269266.1, read on the forward strand.
CTTAAAATTGAACTGATTTTCTCTGCTGTCACATCTGCCACTTCATGTCAGACTTCAAACATTCCTGTTCTGGCTCAACCTCAGTATCCTTACAGTACTTGATATGTTTTTTCTGGGAAACATATGCCAGATTCCAGAATAATTTCCTGCTATTTCTAAATGCCAAGGTTAATACTGGATGTTGCTGGGTTTAGTACTGGCTTCATTATTGTAGCCATTTCTTAGAGGCTCCATTTTCTTTTTCCCTAACTTTTGGTTATTTACACTAGTGAAAATACATCTCATTCTTTATGGTGGTGTTGAATTAGCAGTGTAAATATCACCTTTGATTCTTTTAGGTTTTATCTCTCTATTTTCCTGTTCACTAAGGAATGATTCCTTAGCTCTCCCCTCCCTTTGATCTTGAATGCTACTTTTCTCATTACCATTATCAGAAATTTAATTATAAAGCACCCCTTGCTATGTCTGTGAGTGGCAGAACCTGGCCTTAAAGTAATACATTTTGTCTTTTATCTTTTTATTTCTTTTTTGTACAGCTTTACTTAGAATTGTCTTCAGAAAGATTATATTCAAAGGAATTCACATTGAATTATAGTTTGGTCAATATTCCAAATGCCAGATATTAGACTCTAAGCAGACTATATTTGTGGACTGCATTCATCAAAGAGGCTGTGTATACCTGTACTGGGAAAGACAGGGAGAGAAAAATCAGTTATATTAATCTGTTAGTTAAAGTTGACAAAAATAATCTTTAATATTCTTCCTTTATGTACATTTCCTCCTGGTTATCTTGACTAGAGAAAACAGTTTGTAGCACAGAAGAATTTTCATAAGCTGATTTTCAATTGTTGGAAAAGATTAGCGATAAGTTGATGCAAGCTGTGGGCAAAAATGCTAATAATGAAATTATATATTGCTGAATATCACCTTGTTTTGAATCAAATAAGGTCTGTGTCCCAGCAGATATCTAGGCTGGAGATTCTGCTGCCTACAGTACTGTTTCTACTCTGCAGAGTGGAGCCATTATGGGGGGAATAGCATGGCATATACTGATGTCAAGTGAAATTCCTTTAAAACTAGTGAGAACTTAGCCTTTGTAAGGACTGATTCAGATATGTAAGCCAGTTGAAATCTATGTGTATATGTGACTTTTTGCATAATTGCTTAAGAGGTACAAGTAGTAACAACTTCATTAGTTATAATTTCTACAGCTTTATAAAGAGTGTTTAAATCAAGCCACCGGTTGTGCTGGAAATGCAATTATATCTAAATAACAGCTGCTGTTTTACATTAACCTCTGCTTCCAGTCAACATGTTAAACTGCAGTATGAAAAAAGTGTAAATTCAGTGGAACTATCCTAAAGTCAACAGCAAACAAAAAAAATCCACTTTGTTAAAAGATTTTTTTTTTCGGAAAATGAAAAGCAAAAATTCAGAAGAACTTTTAAATCTCCCTACTATCTTGAATTATTTGCATTTGTTTGCTTGCAAAACATTTGCTGTACTGTTTTCCCATATGCACATGCCTGTTGAATATAACTTTAAAATACGCTTTTTAATGGACTTTCTTTAACTTTTATTTATCTTAATTTCAAATGTATGCTGCAGAATAGATGCTTGACAGATGTTTTGCTGGGCTAAAGCTGAACCTTGATATATGCCTCATCTTCTTTGAATGTTCCTCCTGTTTTAGTTTTGATTTTTCTCAGAGAAATAAAATGAAAGAACTTGGCAAGGCAATTCAGCTTGATGCTCTGAGGCATTGCATGAGTCATTGGAGGAGACTGGAAGATATTCTCATTCTTGCCAGCAATTCAGCCTTTTTACAAGGTTCTTGTTTAGAAGTAATGGACAACCTTTCCATTGCAGTCTCTTCCTCTTGCTTTAATTCACCAGAAGTGCCAGCATGATGGGCTTCGCCATTATAAATACAGCAGCAAGTGTAATTATTTTTAATATTTTAAGCAGTTTTTTTAATCTGTTCTGTTTTCTATTCATGGTGAGTCAATTATTTTCATGGATGGAAAAAAAAAATGTGCTGTTTCATGGCAGGAACACAGTGAATCAAACTAATTAATGTAACTGATGGTTTGGAAGTTTATTAATGGTATTTCTTACTGAGTTCCCCCTGGACAGGACAACTGAGGAAAAATGCATGAACAAAAATTTTTCAGTTATTTTCTAATTCTATATTCTATTCCTAATTCTATTTTCTAATTTGAATTCCTAGATTCCATTTCTCCTCAGCTCTGCCTTCCATTGCTATTATGTTCACTACTAATCTCTCTGTAGTTAGTGCTGGCTTGTAGTTTGAAAGATGTAATAGCAATTTGGGTTTATGATTTCTCCATCAGCTTGAAATAGAATTGAAACTGTTGTAAGTTAACCTCAAATTTAAGCCTTCCAAAACGTCAAGCCAGATCCCACTAATCTTCAGAAAATCATCTGTTTATTTTAAACAGAATCCTAATTGTCTTTCTCGCACTGCTATGCCTTTAGCCACTGCAGTGAAATAAGAATGTATATGGGGATCCAAAACAAACCAAAATTAATACAAATGCCAAATAAAATACAAATACCTAATAAAAAACTCAAATTGACATATTAGCCTTGTGGAGAACCTGTGAGGTGGTAAAAACACTGTCACGGTCTTTGGACTACCAAATAGTGAGGCATAATATGACAATTCCTGTAAAATACATTGATGTTTTTCCTTTACCAAGGCTCTTTTTTCAAAGGATATTGAGACTGAAGCTTTCAGTTAGGTGATCCCCAGAGGGAAGGTTTGTTTCTTTTGAATTTTAGATTAGTTACCAAAAATAAATGCTCCTCTTCTGCCATCCACTATGTCAAGATAAGTATATACCATAGATATGGTGTCCAATATGTTTCCTGTGTCTGTTCTTCCATTGAGGCTGTCATCAATTTTGTTACTTCTAATTCATACTTATTGTATACTTTTAATTCAGTCCTTTTATGTGGTGTGTGAGAAACCTGATGGTTATTTTAACCTAGTTCTGGAGACATGGTTTCTTGAGCAACTTTTTGTGCAACAATCAACTCAGCAGCACAGTCACCCAAGGACAGCCTGCAGTCTCTGTGAGGGTGGGGAGGTTTTGGCTTGGGTAGAGTTAATTTTCTTCATAATTACGTTTTGGACAGAGCTGTATTCAGAACTGTGCTGCTGAGCACTTCTTGCACAGGGCCAAGGCCTTTTCTGCTTCTCACACTTTCCCACCAGTGAGTGTACTGGGGGCTGCAGGAGAAACAGATGAGACACAGCCAGGACAGCTGACTCCAAATGACCAAAGGGATATTCTATCCCATATGGCATCATGCTCAGTATATAAGGAGTGGGGAAGCAGGAACAAGGGGAAGGTGTTCAGAATGATGGTATTTGTCTTCCCAAGGTACTGTTAGCTGTGAGGGAACTGTTACTGTTACAGGAAGCTGTGCTCTCCCTGGGATGGCTGAACATGTGCCTCCTCCATGGGAACTGATGAATGAATTCCTTGTTTTGCTTTGCTTGTATGTGGTGCTTTTGCTTTCCCTAATTTTCTCTTTATCTCAACTCACAAGTTTTCCCATTTTTAGTTCTCCAGTCCTCTCCCTCAACTGACTGTGAGGGGAGTAAGCAAATGGCTGTTTGAGACTTGGTTGCCAGCTTGGGTTAAACCACATAGGGAGCCTGGGTCTGAGAGTCTAAACAGAGACATTCCTCAGAGGACACTTAAACTGTCTCCCTGAGCCCACGTGTGGAAGTTCACTGGTTTCATGAGCCATCAGCCTGGTGTCAAAAACAGCTATATGCTGGTACCAAGCCATGTGGGCAGACATACCTAATGCAATTTATTTTAAATCACAACCCTGAGATTGTTCTGTGGATCGATGTCTCAAAATATTAGAGGCTGACATGAATCCAAATAGCTGGATATAGAGGTCTGTGGTATGGATGTTATTGCTGCCAACCATTATAAACAGTCTGTTTTATTGCTTTCTTGGGGGAACAAAGCCCACATTCACGCAAGAAATGAGGGGTGTTGGCCATTTCTAATAAATGTTAAATTGATTTTAACCGTTTGCAGTTTTACTAGACCAAATTGATACAATGTTCCTGCCAATTTGTTACCACTTCTTTAGCTGTGAAAAACAGATGAGCAAATATAACGTTCATGTGACAGAGTGAGAAACAGGTTCTACTTCAACAATTTTGCTGGAGTTTTATACCTTATAACTTGCTTGGTAAGCAGCATGCTTGATTGAAAAGGAAATGGTGTGTTCAGTCGATGTCAGGCCACTGTCAACATGATGCTCATGTTAGTGCAGATTCAGATGCAGAAATCAAACATTGGTTTGGGGAGACAGACATTACTGCTTAGAGGTACTGCCAAGCATGGGAACCTACACAGCTTGCCATTAGTTGAGTGGCCGTAAATATCTACACCAGTGAACTGAAAGACAGTCAAGATCCGCTGGATGTATTAATACATCATCTTTGTTTTGGTAATTTAACTGAAAACTAGGAAAGGGAGTTAATGTAACCTAGAGTGAAATACTCCTTAACATTCAGAAAGAAATGCCCTACTAGAAAAGTCCAGCTAAACCTAGTGAGTTAAGCTGCTTCCTTCCTCTATTGAAACTAGTGTAAATATAGGTGGAGCTTCTGATAATGTACTACTCAAATCACTTATTTTTCCCCTTTACAATTAAGCTGCAGGAAAAACAACTGATATTAATGGTGTGCAGTAATGAGAACACACAGAGAGACAAAGGCTGACTAAAGCTCAGCCTAAGCAGTATTCTTCCTTCAGTGGTGACAAATGGTGAACGACCAGGGAAAGGTGCAACAGGTTAAGCACATGAACAAGTTTCTGCTCTACAGCTTCTCAGGTTCTGCTGATCTGAGGCTCAAGGGCAGAGACAACATCAATCCAGTAGTGGTTCCTCACCTTCGGAAGTCTGTTTTTTCTGATTCCAAAAGCTCTCAATTTTTTTGTTAGGACTTACTTTTCTTCCTCAGTAAATTTTGAGAGTTTTCCTCCAATGTGTAAGTAGATGCTACATCATGGAAGATGCTTTCATGGTTTTATAGAATTTCTTTTTTATCTGTTTGGCTCAAGGCCTAATTTTGCTCATTCTGCCATTCCTGTAATGTGGATTATTGATGAAATATGCTGGTATTATATAGGCCATTGGCAGTTATGTTAGTTCCTGCTGCTTGGTTTCCTTTGCCATGTTTCCCAGTTTGTTAAACAGTGTAAAAACACAGCTAAAAACATTCAATTGGAAAACTTGATATTTCATTTCTCCTTTATGAGATTTTTTGTAGCGGAAAACCCAACAATAGTTCCTGTTGAATAGAACTTATTTCTCAAATGGTATTCTTCAAACAAGACTTTGTTTTGCACTGGTAAATCCATTTATTAAGTCCAGAAGAAGTCATTATTGAGATCCAGTCGTAACTGTTGTGTAGTGCAGGGCACATAGTTTCTGTGAGTTTTTCCTTCAACAAGACCCCTGACTTGTCTGCCAGAAGAGCATCTAATTTGAATTAGGTACTAAGAATAAAACTATCAAAATGATCAAAATACATACCACTGGCAATTCATTTGGGAAGTTACTGCCTAAGTTCATGTAATGTGTCCCAGCAAATGATCTCTCAATGAAGTCAACGACAAAATTCTAGACAAATTAAATAGCCAGTACTGAGCCCATTGTTCTAAGTCCAGTTTTTAAGAAATAAGAAGAGGCTTGTCCATTCAAGATGGCAAAGTATAGTCTAGAATGATTATTCTCACTTTAAACTGTGTCAGTAGTATACTACCATTGTAGTTGAGAGTCATATGACATGACTGAAGTTTTCATCATGCTGCAAATGTTCCCATCCTGCTGTCTTTCAAACTTTCTTTTAAAAATCCTATTTAGAAAAAAACTCCAATATGTATGAAATTGGATGTTAAAAATGGTAAATTATAGTATAGAAATATTTAGAATACTTCAACAGACCTGTATGTCAATAGTGTCTGGGTATTAACAACTAAACTAATACATTAAGAGAAAGTTTGAGGAGTGAAATTGTTGTGGCTGAGGAACTGATGTTTGAACCATGTTTATGGTCCTAAATTTACCTCAGACTTGCTTCATTCCGTTCCCTTAACAGACAGCAGCCAAACAGAGCACATACCCTGGGTTTGTTTCTCCTGAGAGATTTCCAGTTTTTCTACACTGATACCAGTTTACAAATAGGGAAAGCCAATAAACTATTGAAAACCACACTCCAGAACCAAAGTAATGATGATATCAGCAATTCCTCTCACTGAACTTTTCCATAACAGATACCACAGCTGCTGGGTTTACTTGTTCTCCTACAATCTCCTTATAGCAGGAGCTGGTTAGTTGCAACAGAGAATTACTTTGGATCTTAGATTCTTCCCCTGGACAGCAATAGTGCCATTTGAATTTCCTGGATTGTTTCATATGGGTATTTGAAAATCTAATCTAACCCTGTATGTATTTTCAGTAGTTCTCATCAGGAAAGCCTGAAATGAAAAACTGGTGGACAGTTTTCCTGATGATTCTGGAGGTTGATAATTCTATTCCTCTTCTTTCTTGATTGCAATAAAGCAATGTGACTTAGCAGAAACAAAAGGAAGCCTTTTCAGACAGCCTCCCGAGCAAAGGCTGCCATGTGAACTGCAGCATTACCATTGCATAATGACAACTTCTCACCAACACCCCACCTGAGACTTGCTCCCTCACTGCAAATACAAAACACTCATGGGTGTGACATAATTTGCAGTTGGGGATGGGCAAAGGGTTTCTCTAAATAGTAAATCTTTAGTACTTATAGAACTCTTCAGTCATTTATGTTTAATATAGCAGCAGTATCAGTTGTCGAATGGAAAATGTCATGGTGATATGTACAGTAGATAAGGGATGAGAAACTCCATTTAAATTCTCTATGCGTCCTAGCACGAATGTGAATCTTAATTTTCCAGCTTGCAGGCTAGCAAGCACACAGAGAAAGCTCTGAGAATTTGTTGGGAACTCTGTCTTATTTCTGGGAAGGCACATTCCCAGGGGCAAAGAAGAGAACTGAGGTATGTCTGGTTCCAAGAATGATGCCCTAACTGTGAGGTTAGAGTGTTGCTTTCTTGCTCTTGTGCTATTTTTAGAAACAGTCTGTTGGAAGAAGTAGAATGGCTCCTGAAGAGTAGGGCAGATGGGTACATTTTTGGATGTGCAGAGTCACATCAAAATAGTCTGTAAATATTAAACATGACTTAGAAAACCCAGCTTTTTTATATTTAGCTGGAAGAGAGAGACAGTCCCAGACTGTTGGTGTGATCTGAGCCTAGAGTGCATTTGCACTTGGTTTCTTTAACTAACACCTGAACTTCCTTGGAAAAGGAACTCTGCATGAATTTTGTCTCAATCAAGAGTATTTGCTGTCTTTTATTTTAAGGGACTGTTGGGTGGGATTTTTTGTAGCCTGGAGTGAAAGGTGTTTCTAATTTTGAAGTACTGTCCTATATTTCCTTGATTTTCAGCATGAATCAAGCTGAATCAAAACTCTACAGAATGTTCTACCAATGTAGATCAATTTTGTTTTCAGTGCAACAATCATTTGAAACCTCAGAATTTTAAGAAAAACCTATCATACAAAAAAATCCCTTTGTGGCTTAAGAAGATAGTATAAGGATCGTGTCTGAAGTTTAATTCATGGATGTAACTTTATGTTTCAGACTTTGACTATTATGTTTCAGACTTTGACTACTAAATAAAAATTCTTTAAGAATCCATTTTTACATTTGCAGCCCAATAAGAAAATACTATGCAAAGAAAAAGTATTCTGGACAAATTAATTACTGAATATGTAGACATGCTGTGCTTCCCACATGTTTTATTAGAAAGGCTTGGGTCACACTGCATGTACTAGCTAACCACTGTCCTTTGGAAGACCTCAACATTTATGGATGTAGACCTTCCTGGAGCAGTGTGGAAAGCAACCAACCACAGCAGAAATTACACAGGTTACTATATTCGATTATGATGAGAAGTTTGTGTAAGAGAGGGATTTGGAACCAAATGGTGATGAAAAAGAAGTAGTGATTATGTCTCTGAGCTCCTCTTGGATGTCTCTTTGAGAAAGAACATCTCAGAATATCAAGATTTCCTTGAAGAAGCATAGCTAGGACTAACTTGTGCTCATCCTCTCATATCCAACAGTTATTTTCTAGTGTGAGTATACAGCATTAAGGAATAAAAAAGTTTTTGATTCCTGGGCATATTTTATGTGTGTGTGTTTTCTGGTTAACTTTACTATCTCCCATATGGATTGTGACTGTGCAATGACTTTGAGGGAAATGTTCCATCCACAGATTATAGAATGACAGAATAAGTTGGGCTGAAGGGGACTACTAGAACACTCCTCTGCAGTAGTTTCGCCTTGGGGTTGTGAGGAGTTCCTTTTTCAGCAAAGAAATTTCTTCCACACCTGCACGACTTTCCACATGTTGAAAAGGATTGTTCTCATATTTGAGAAGGCTGTCATAACCACACACCAAAAATAGTTCTGTGCATTCTGAGTAGAGAAATGATTTTGCCTGGATCAGTGAACATAGCAATAATAGCCATAAAAGCTTACTGCAGTTTTTGCAGAAGAGGTTTCTTAAATAGCCAGAGTAGTCTGTCAGATGCAACAAAGCATGAAAATGAACAGGGTTATAAAAATAATTCTAACATATAATTTTATGAATGCAATCCTTGAAACTCTTTTTTGTCACTGTGAAGATACAGAAAATGACAAAGCACAATTGTTTACTGCTACAGAAGTAACAGAAGCACACTAAACCCTCATCCAAAATAATTCCCATAGATCACTTGTTTGGAATAACAAATTATTCTGTTCTTTGCCATAAATGAAGTAATTTGGTGCAGCAAAAGTTTCATGTACTGCTGGTATTATTTCCTTTTGCAACCACATTAAAGAAAGGCAAAATGGAGAAAGGGCTTTTCTGTAACTCTGGATGCCTCAGTTAAAAAAACAAAAACAAAAATGTTGCTGATGCATACAGCTTAAGTGAAACAATCGGTTGTCATCAATGGTGGTTTTCCAGAACACTTGGAAAGTAGAAAGCCTACTATAGGCAAGGGGTTTAAACTTGGAGATGTGCTTTCACTTATGAGTGGAAATGAGAGTGCAGCTATAGAGATATTGCTTTATTAACTAATAGTTTAAAATGAGAACAAATCTATATTTCCATCAATTGTCTATTTCATAAACTGTGTAATATAGCAGAGAATCCTACACATACTTATTATTTATCTTCTTTTGCTGAGAGTTCTAGATGTTTCATTCTCTAAAGTTTGAATTAATGAAAATTTTGAACTTATTGTCCACAAGATGATGATTTCCATAGTCTTCAGCTGCATGAATCCTAAAATAATCTCCATTTTATTAGTTTCACTGAAGATTTAGTACATTAGATAAGATGTGTTTTTAAAGCCCTTTAAAAAATATAAAGATCTTCTATATATATTTTTCAGTGAGACATTTCCTTCATCATACTGTGTTATATGCTTTAAACTACATTCCTAAAATTAAAATCACTTTGTGTAATATATGTTCAGCTTTATTATTCAATGATTTTCCAATGGACATTAAGTGATACTAAAATATGATTACTGTTTAAAAATTATGAATGTAATCTTAATTAAAAACTACCATAGTAAAATAAAACCATAAATAAATAAATAAATACACATTTTGCTTGAAGATTTTACAGTGCATTAAGCTAAACAGTCACTGTGATTCCCAGAAACACACAGTTTAAAATAAGAATATAATTTATGAGGAAAGTAAGGTGTGTCACAGAAATATGTCTGTCATTTCATTGCATGAAAAGTAGGATCCACTGAGAAATTAATACATTTTTGTTTGCACAAACTTGAGGTGCTTTAAAAAAAAGTCTATTTTCTCTGTTACTCAGTCTTAGTGAGGTGAATTTCTTAATAATTGTGAAAGGAAAATTTAAATGTTTTTCTTCTAGTGTAAACAGTCTTGGACTGGGGGAAAAACTTTTAAATTATAGTTATCTTTATGCTAAAATCTAAAGTTAATGTTAGTTGCACTTTTAGAATTGGTAATGAACAATCGGTTTAAAAGTAACAACAAAACAAAAACTAGGTTGTATTTCTGCATTTTAAAGCTGGTCATATAAAGGCATTTTAAACACTGCATTGAAATTTATGATGATTATTACTGTGTGGAATTAAAAATGGAAGAAAAGTATATGGTATACCAAGGGCTTCTTCCTCATCAATGCTGGAAATTCATCTGTCTTAGTATTGCTCTTATTTTAAGTGACTTCATTTTCACATCTTCTCAAGAAACATGACTGCTCTATCTCAGCCATTTATGGTAGAACTGTCCATGGTTATACAGGCCCTTCCATTGGAAATGCAGAGTACTTTGTTTGCCTAATAAAAGCTTATATAAAGCCCAATTTTGACATTTTCTCTCCCTAATCTTTCTGTGATCCTAAGCTCCCCTGGCAGCATGAGGACTGACTGAGCTACACTCGGGGGAAGCACTGCAGGTGTCTTGAGCAATTTATCTCAATGTACATTCAGATTATTGCCTAACATAACCTGGTGGTGATTAGTTTGGTCATCTTCTGACCTTGCAGATCTCAGGAAGATAGTATTGCATAGGCAAAACTGCTACTTTGACATAGTATATTTAATAATCATAAACTGTGAGATAATTTAGGGATTGTGCTCTCCAAATAGCACTGACAGTTCTGGCTGGCAAGAAGTATAGAAATAAAATTAAGTGATGCAAATGCTCTCTCATCAAAGAAGGCAGAAAATATTTCTCATTTTTTTCCAGTTTTACTTTGCTGTTTGGGGAAGGATGCCTTATTCCTTATGGAGTCTCCAATTATTTGAAGAGCTCTAAATCTCATCCAGATGGAGTTCCATGTGATGCTGAGTAAACAAAGTTGGCTATGGCAGCTGTGCTTTCCAGTGCTGTGTAACTACAGGCCAGGTTCAATGACACATAGGGCTGCCTTCTGCAGCACTGCAGCACATACACTGAGGGTGCTAGACCTAAGAGTATGTGTAGACATCCTACACAGAAATGCCTGCCTGCTCTGTTCTCTAGTCTTTTGATAGTGCCTTACTGGTAACCTGTTTGAAAAATATGAATTAAAGGGGTTAACATGCCTCTGTCACTACAAAATGTAAGCCAACATTCAGTGCTGCTTACAAACAGGCTTCAGTCTGCTTATACTCATAGCAAACAAGATTAAGAATCTTTTTAAATATATAGAAAAATGTGTGTGGGGGGAATCCACTCAGTCTTTCAAAGAATTAAAAGAAAAATACCATCTTAACAGCCAATATTATTCCCTTTCATGTTAGTTTAGAGTGTTTCTATAGAGACCAGTTTTCTTTTTACTTTGCTTTTAGAAAATCCTGTCTGACAGTCTTTTAGAGGATACTGAGGATGATAACTATTGGAGAAAGACTGAAGAAAGAAGGTACTAGGGATGTGAGCTATTGTGGTTGCTTTTGCTGATGACAAAGCAACATGCACACAGAAGGAGAGAGGGGGAAAAAATAACAGCAAAGACTGAAAATGTAATTTCTGCTTCTGCCTCATGCTTCAAATCTTACAGTTAAAGACAGGCACAGCACCTGGTCTCCTCATCCATTGTAAAGTCTGTCAAATATCAACATGCTGAGGACTGTGCTTTTAGCTGCCTTTCTAACATGAGAGGTGCTCAGCAGTATCACAGAAAAAAATAGGAAAAGCAGCTGTAATAGATTAAATGGAAGGATAGGACGGTCAAAAGGAGAGAGAGGGAGAAAAAAATAATATGAAAGGAAAGAAAAGCCTTGTGGCATGGTAAAGACTTCTGTTTAGCTGGTTCATATGACTTATGTACCTAAAGAAAACAGAAGTCTTTTTTTCAATCTGTAGTCAGGCCATCTCTCATCAAGGAGGTGATAAAAAAAGGATACTGATCCTGGATGCTTCTTCTAGCCTATCCACCCTCCTAAAACCTCTGCTTAGAAAAAAGGTCTAAAATTAGTGGAGTAGTTGTTTTCATCAATTTATTTACCAGTGTGAACTAAGCTCCAGGATAAAAATTTTAGTTACTTCATTTCCATATCTATACATCTCATGTTCACTGGGTATAAGCATAAGGTTTTGATTTGAGTGCCCTTTTTTGGGTTTTGCTAAATGTTTTCTCTACCATGGTCTTTTAATGATATTTCTAACCAATGTAATCTAACAAGTGAAGTTGGATTTTCATTATTTGGACAAACATGCAGCCCTTGTCTTAGGGAACATAATTACATTAATAGAGCACTTTCATTTTGGGATTCTAAATAAAATTAAAAACCACTAAGTAAACCACGAGCATTTTAGTATCTTTCTGAGAGCATGCTAGTGCTGTTTTTCCCCCTTCCCCCCTCTCTCTTTTTCTTTTATGAAAAAATAGTACTCCAGGAGATGATGCAACTTTCTGAAGATCATTCGAGATGTTGGTGGCAGAGCCTGGAGCTCTTGGCTCATGTCCTTGTAATCCAGGCAATGAATTAATCTCCATTAGGGTACTGTAACTAAAAGACAAATGCTTGTAGGCAATGTGAGTAAGAATTTCAATAAAAAAATCCTTTATTTTAAAAAATTTTCTCCCAGGCTCAGAAGCATAACTATATAATCTTTCACAATTTCACTTTAAAAGCCTAACTTATTTTAAAATTGCATAATCTTGTTTCATGGTTGAAATTTTAAGTAAGCAAATCTAAAATAGTCATGAGGCAACATAACCAGTGGCTTGGTATTTCTGTTGGGCACTGTGCTGTTGTACTAGATTCCATTAACATTTTGCAAATGTGATTGAATATGAAATGAAAAGTTTCTCTGTAGTGGATACTTGTATTTTTATAAAGACTTGCCAATCCAATATTTTCCTTAGCTGACTAAGAGGTGGTTGGGGATCCATGGTAGTGATCATGGCAATACTGCTTTCAGTTATATCTCTTCATAGAAGTTAGAACTATGGATTAGATTTTTGTAAATACAGAGGTGGAGTTTGCTCCTTAATAATATGCAATGCACTGTCTAAAATACAAGCAAATAAGAGAGAAAAATCCTTTCATATTAATATTATCTTATTAAAATTGTTTGTTGTATGGTTATACACTGAAGAGCAAGAAATTACTAAAATTATTGGCAGGTATTTCAGTTTAAAAAAACCTAAACAACCAAACACCAGAAAACCATTAAGAATAAGTTGACCTCATAGAAAACGAAGGTAATCTGTTATCATTCAAGATATTTTCTTTCTTTCTTCTCCCTGTCCATTAATATAACATAGATAAAGGTGGGATATATTGCTAGTTAAGAAAACAAGTCTGTGGGTGCTAAACAGTATCACACCTTTGTTTTGTAATGGCTAGTGATGTGCTGCCTGCTAGCCCCCATTTGTTTATTATCAATTAGATTCACTGGTGGATTTTGCTGAAAATGTGTTTGTTGCTGTGCTGCAGTCTCTGCTGCCTCTCTTGTATCTTGCACATCTTGGAGAACATCACTGAAGGTGCTGCAAGTGCTGCTCAGCACAATGTCTTTCCTAAGTCAGTGAGATTTCTCTGGTGAGAGAGGCTGATGAGCTCCTGAAAGGCAGCTGAGTAGTGCGATGGATGGGGAGACATAAGACACTGATAAAGAACCATTTTGTGAAAACAGCTGAGGTTTTTTTCCCTATTTTTCTTCCCTGAGTGGAGAGTGTGAAGAGTGCAGAAACATGTGCTGATTCACATTTATTTTGACTGGATCAGGAGGTAATGTCTACACTTGTATCAACAGTAGGGCATCACAATAAGAAGTAGTACAATTAAAAAAAGAAATCAACGTTTTCTTAGATGCTTAGTGTATAAGTCATTAGGAGAACAGCCATTTGAGTCTAGCACTCCACTAAAGGCATTTTTTTTACCCATGTTCTTGCCCAGTAGTGCTGAAGGGATCTCTGAGACACTCTGTTATTTAATACTGACGTCCTGATAAGGAAAAAAAGTTCTAGTGAGTCTGATCTGATCTTCAGTATATGGGAAGACCTTGGGACAAGCTGGAAGGAATTGCTGTATACCAAGAATAACTTTTAGTTTTTAACTTTTTTTTGCAAAGAAATCATGTTTCTTTTATGGATAATTTCATGTTACCACAATTTCTGTGTTTCACAGAAACTTGTGTAGGCCTGTATAGAACAGAATCCTATTGTATTCATTCCACAAACTCATATACTCAGACCAGGCAAAGGTCTTTGTACATTCCCAAATGCAAGCTAAAAACCATACTAGATTTTCTAGTTCAGTACTCTCCCCCTATTCACCTGTGGTCACTGAAGTTGTTGTGCAAAACAGACACTTCCATACACGTCTCACAGTATTTAAATGTCTTTGCAGGTATTTCCAGAACTGTATAAATTTTTATTGACATGCTCCTCTGTCAACCATGCTTGCTGACACTGACAACGAGGATGTATCTCATGGAAATCTTCCTGGCATTAGTAATATAAATAAAAATCTTCTCCCTCTCTTCATAGTTCCATACATAGAAAACTCCTCAAGAATTTGTGAGCACTGCCTATGATGTATAAAATGAATCAGATATTTCAGTGAAGAATCCACTGTGTCCTTCACCTGCCTTGCCAGCTGGTCTACATGTGCTCCTGAAAACATGCCTCAGTTAAAAGAGACTCATGCCAGAATTTTGAAATTATGCCATTTCCACATGTTCGTTTCCCATCTGAGTAGCAACAATAGGTTTAACACAGCAGAATTTCAAAGACTTCTGAGGAAATCTCATTTTTATACAGAAGCCAGTGTCACCCCCTCCCAAACAGTGGTCTAAAATAAGGATGACAATTCATTTGCCTCTGTGAGAGATATGGAAGGTAACTGCAAATAATGTGAAGCATTGTGTGGACATTATCTTTTCAATTCTGGGGGTTTTTTGGTATGTTTGTGTGCAGTAGATACATACAATACATATAGGAGTGTATATACTCCACTGTTATCTCACTAGTGTAACCTTGACTTCCACTCATGGCTTTCTTTTCCATTCTGACATTGCTGTTTCTGGCACTGTGGGCACATGAATGTATATTCATGAGCAAAGGACATGTATGAAAAGCTCAAATGACTTGCCTAGGAGATTCTATTTTACAAAACATAGGTTGCAGAAAATCCTCCATTCTCTATGAAACTGGAACAGTTATTAGGGTAAATCCAGGCAAAACTATGATCAAATATTTAACAGAGTTTTTCGTTGGTTTTTTTTTGCAGACTTGCAATGTTAATGGAAATTTCTAGCTGGATCTGCCATCATTTAACCTTTTATTTCCCCAGTGTTTTCACCCTTGGTTCATTTCTAGATTGTACTAAAGTTTGAAACCAAACCAAGTCTCAGTCTCTAGATTTTAGTGTAATTTACTATAAATGGAAGGCAAAACAATCAAAATCTTTGCAAAAATCCACACTATATTGCTTTAAACAGAGCTTTAATGGACACAGTTATAAAATATTGCTTCTTACTAAGACTTGCAAAATGAATACTGCAACTTTTTATCAATACTGCTCCAACAAAATGGGTTTTATGGATATGTCTGTCCCAACCACTAGGTTATCTGTTCATTATGTCTAATATATTTATGGAAGATGAGGAATTTAAGACATTAGGGTGAAGCTAAGGTTAAACTTTCAGCCATTATTGCTCTTCCTGTCTTTCACAATTGCTTCATTTCAAAACCATATCTGTTACTTAACCCTCTGCTTCATATTTTGCTTTCCTGTAATGGCTTAACTGGTGATACGAGCTCAGCAGAAAGGATTTTTTCTTCTTGTCTCTGTAATCCAGGTGTAATTTTGTGAACTTGGAATGTTGCTTTATAAAAACTGTTAGCTTTAGAGTCTAAAACTTGTGTCAGAGGTTTTTTCTATCTTACTTAGAAAATAGATTTAGAAATTAAGAAAGTTCCTCCAATTACTTTAGAATCATTTGGTCTTCTCCAAATTCCTTCTGTCTCCATGAAGTATACATCAATTTTAGTTTGTTTGTTGTCTGTGTAGTAAGTACCTGCTCCCTATTGATGACCTACCACTTGTATTTCATGCCCAAAGGCCATATTTACCTTTATCTTAGATAGGGTGTCAATCATTATCTAAGACAAGAAAACTCCTTCAATCACAAGGCTGAAAAAGATTAATGGAAAATGTCACTGTGATCATTAGAATTGGAATATTAAATTTTTATCAGGTGCAAATAATTGTAACACTGAATCTCAACTTTTGCTGTTCAGACAGGATTTTGTGCAATAGGGCCTCAAAACCTGGATGTCTACCCAGCAACATTTTAAGAATATCTATCCAGCAGCATTTTAAGAGCTGCTGAACTTTACCTTTTGTCTTTCATTGCTCACAAGCTTCCTCCCTCCATTCCTACTGACAAAAGGATTCTTAAATACACTTCTGAAATAACATGAGTAAGGAAAAAGTAATTGTTAATTCTATACCTATTCTCCAGTTTAAATAAATGTCAGTGCAAATATAGAATACTATTCTGCACCGGAGTAGTTAAAAAGGATGAGGTTTGAGTGCTTTGTTTTCTTTATGCCAACAATTCCATCTATATTACAGGAAGAGCAATGTCATTTCAAAATTCAATATGAAAACCTATTTCATTTTGGATAATAAAAAACCAAATTTGTAGAATAACTTTTTCTAAAAGATAATTTACAGAGTAAATTTTATTTTGTATTACAGTATGTTTCTCATAAAAATTCCAAAATTGCTATCTAGGATGTATTGTACATCCCATTCTGTAGAATGGCATCTCAGAACATTTATTTTTAATGCACAATAACTTCTGAGAGTTCAGGGTTATTGCTATGGTAGTATAGTTTATCAAAAGGAATATTAGAAGTAGAGGAAAGAAGTGCAATCACTCTGCAGTAAGAACAGAAAATCATATGGTTCAGTTTAGAAAAACATGTTAAACATTGACGTTCTGGCAGTAATGGAGTTTAACAGCCATCGTGGTGAGTCAGTGCTCAGCAAATTGAAACAATGAGAAATACAGCTGAAAACTTATGACCTACATTTCTAGTGACTGGTGAGTCAGAGCCTGGAACCCTTGTATATTCAAGGCAAGGCACAGTGGAGGGGACTAGGTCTCAAAAACAAGAACTCTGGAATATCTCCAAGACTGAGTTACTCAAAATCAAACCTCACTTTTTTAAAAGTGTGTCACCCTCTCACATCTTATTAAAAAGTAGGGAGTAAATAATATAATTAGAATGCATATACTGTTACTTTTACTGAACTCTTTGACCTCATACAGTTAATTCATTTGTGGGGCAAAGTCCTACAATGTTGATGAAAGAAAAGCTAAAAGAAAAGCTCTTGATCAGCTTCCATTGATATATATGAATTTACATCTTTTGGGGACTTGGCTCTCAATGTACATGAAACCTGGAGCATTCACTGTAGTCTATTACCTACCTGTAATTTCTGCATGGATATCACATATATTCTTATATATACAAACCATACAACCATAGAATGGCATGGGTTGGAAGGATCCCTAAAGATAATCAAGCCCCAACCCCTGTGCCACAGACAGGAACACCTCCTCTGGGACCAGGTTGCTCAATGCCCCATCCAACCCGGCCTTGAACACTGCTGGCTTCCTTGCCCTCTCTGGCTTTCTTGCAGGCCTCTTTCAGGTACTGGGTGGCTGCTAAGAGGTCCCCCACCACCTTTTCTTCTCCAAGTTGAACAGCCCCAACTTTCTCAGCCAGCCAACATCATCTGTATTTACTTTATAATCATAATTATTTATCTACTTTATAATCAACATTTACTTTATAATCATCTTGTTAACAGGCTTGCAAAACAGTCAGACTGATGTAAAGGAGTATTTCATAGCAGGGGTTGAGCTCCAGCCCATGCAATGAACCAGCAGTGAGCCTAGTTACCATTTGAGACAGGCCGTTCCTACCCCTGGAGATCCTTCTGCCAGAGGATATCAAATCTGGTTTTGTTCTAATGCACACAAAAATATATGTCCATACACATAAAGTGTAATGATGTACATGGACATTGAGCATAAGTTGAATGCACTGAAAAATGAGGTAAACTTAAATATCAGGAAGCAGGTATAAGAGCAAACAGAATGCATTTTAAACCAGTTAGACTCCCAGGGCTGAAGGGGTGGTTGCAGTTGTCCCAAGACGAGGTATTATAGTTCTCATCATATTCATGTACATTTTGCATCTGAGCCTGGAGAACCCAGTTTATGTTTAAGCTTCTCTCTACACCCCCTGTATGATAATGGGCAGATAATCTATGGATTATGTCTATAACAATCTTAACTGTCCTTGTAATGGTTGCAGACAATAACCATGTCATTTTGAGTAGGAATAGCTGTGTGATCCTAATCTGGATACTTCTGGGAAGACCAATATGTTTCATTATTTCTCTTTCTTCTGCAACATTCAGACAGTTTTCTCCTCACTTCTGAACTGTGGTAAATTTCCTTGTAAAGCACAAACCACACTTAGCTCCTAGAGTGGTATTGACACCAAAATTCTCAGTGCTGGCAGGACTGACTGCACAGATCTTCCCTTTAATTTGTTTGTCCATCTCTCCTTTCTCATGTGAGTTTCATGGTCATTCATGTAAGGGTTTCTACTGTGTTGTGTGTTGACCTTTTCCTTTTGTGTTCACAGATTCTCTGTCTGATGGCTCTGCTTTGTTTTCTCACATCTCCTGGGAGAGATCCTTTTTGTAGGAAGTCCTGATTTAGGCCTCCTGGCCATGTGCTGGTTTAGACATCAGATCCCTTTCCCAGTATGCATACAATGTTCTTTGATGAAATGAGCCTTATGATTGCAAAGCCTAAATATTTGGAAAAGATGAAATGTAAGGATATTTATGGACATTAGCGAAATGAGCAGTTTCATTTCTAAATCATCCATGCATAGTAAGAGGAACCTTGAGTTTGTGCAATAACCATATGATTATGATCAGTGCATAATGATTGCTTTTTTATTATTTGTGATTTTAAGTTTGATTTAACTGCTTTTTTTTCAAGTGGCTTCTACCAAGGAAATCTCACACATACAAAAAAGAAGTAATGTGCTTGATGCATTTTTCTACCTTGACATGTTGAAATTAACTTTCTCTCTAAGTTTCCAGGCTTTGTATCACTGAACAATTCTGTGTTCCCTGAAGGGCTGTTATTTTTTGTTTGTTTGTTTTTAATTTAAGTTGCTTACATTACTGGTTTTCACTCTGGAAACTTTATTTTAATATCTTTTCATTTTGTTTTTCAGTATTTTTCTGTTCGTTAAAAATACCCAAGCATCCATTTGCTCAGTAGCAGGCAATTAAAAGATCAGGCATGTGATCTTTTGCAGTTGGGTGCAGTTGGGCAATCTGAGAAAATGTAGAATATGTATTTATGTCTTACATTGTTCTGACTTTGAAATCAATAGCACCTTGTCTTCCTCCTTAGATTAATACCAAGTAATGTTAACTCATGAGACTTACAAATTCTGTATCTTCTAAATATGTTTAATACCAATACCGTGTTTAATACCAACTAATCATTACATATTTATTACTGTTTATCTCAGTTATATAACTGAGCTAAAAGTGAAAGACTGAGTATTTAAATCTCTAGTCTATTTAGTGTTTCATGCTTAAACATTTAGTTTAAAAGTTGAACTGGAACAAGAATAAAGAAAGAAAGAAATGAAAAAAAAAATATAAAGGTAATATGATGTTTCATCTGCTCCTTGAAGTAAATTTATAATAATAGGTGGTGGCAGTTGTTGAAGAATTTATTTAATGTTTCAGTGAATTCCTGGAAGCTATTAGCTTAGCCTCAAAGTAAATAAAATTCCCTTTTCATCTTCTCCATATTTTAGTTATCTGAAAAGAACCATAGAGTGCCTGTATTATATTTTAAGTCATCTTCAAGTTATTCTCCCTCAGTTCTTCAGGCCATCGTCAAAAACAATTATCTGCTTTTTTTGTTAAGATATCCAATCTCTGTGGGAGCAAGGTATCCTTGAGCACATTGCCACATCAGAAGGCTGATAATGATCATGAATAATAGTGCTGAGTCATTTTCTTTCCTTTCTTCTTGTGTGGAGGTGAAAGAGCCCAATATAGGTTTCCAGCTACCCTAAATACTGCTGTATTATTCCAGTGTGAGTGAGAGTCTGTCTCTAGCTAAATCCAAAAGTGAGTGCATGGGAGAGAAGTGCTCTAGTAGAAAGGGATTGCAAGAGTTAGATTTTTCTGCTTTGTCAATTGTTCACAATTTCACCTTGAGCAAGAACTTTAAACTGTGCTCTGCTGGATGTGACTTATCTGAACAGTTGTTGAGGTTCTCAGTAGGTATAAATCTTCCTTACCTCCCTGTTTAAAAAGACCAACGAAACAACAAAATCTCAGCATTTTACAGAGTCTTAATTTCTTTTTTATTTTTTTTTCCTTTTCCCCAAGCAAAAGTGAGAATAGATTGTCTTTTGGCCAAATTCTATGCCAAGGCAAAACTGAGCCACAAAGGGAAATGAGTTGGAACCTCTGCTTCTTTCTGACACAGAGCAATGAGTTTCTACTCAGAACAGACAAGAGACTCTCTGGGGACAAATAACCATTCTTCCTGGCAATTCCCAGGTTGAGCCTGTTAGTCCTTCTATTTGTTTACATGGTTTTAAACAGAAGTGTTCTACAATCATTAGCGAGCCCAGAATGCTCAAGTAGACCTTCACTACTGGGAGCTAGAATAACTAAAAATTGTGCAGAAGAGAAGCTTTGTCAAGAATTTTCTACAACCTTTCCCATGATTGCTATCAGAATTTCTCTAGCAAGATGATGTTACAGGGACAAAATCTCCAGGGTGCAGGGCTTCCTTCAAGCCAGAATTTGATGCTGCAGCCAGAGAAGAGAGGATCTTGATTCAATGGGTGCAATTTCACTGCCAATTAATTGACTTCCAAGTAGCATGGCTCTTAACCTGCCAAAAGGCTGTTGAATATGGAATGAATTTAACATCTCTTGATTTTGTACTAGCTCTACTTATTAAGAAATTAAAACACTTTTTCTCTTTTTAAATTTTTGAGAATAAAAGTAAATATCATACTGCCTTCCATTATGGGCAGAAAAAAAATCATTTATTGAGTGCTCCATAATAGCACTTAGGCCATAAGACACACTTTCCTGACAAATTGTGATGTCATGCTTGGGTGGCAAAAGTGACAGAACAATTGAAAGAAAGAAATTAATCATTGTCAGACTTCTCCAAAGTAATTTCTTTTTGGGTAGAATAGGTGTACACTACTTTTGCATCCTTTTCTTCCAGAATATGAATGGAAGTAACCCAGGAATGGATGAGTTTTTCACTTTTATTCTAGAAAATTAAAGTAAAATCATGCATTTGTCACTAGTCTTATATAAACACTCTAATTGCATCCAAATGCAACTCCTGTTTGAAGAAAACATTGTAAATCGAAGTGACAATGACTTGTAGACACCTGAAAATGAGAATAAAGTTTGGAAATGGCGAAGACATGAGCAATGTGTATAAGTTAGCCAGATTATACAAATAGAAATTACCTCCTTTACCTCTTGAATCCAAACAGACACTTGGGAATTTAACTTTACATTACTTCCCATACTGGCAACAAAAGCATTTCATCAGGACAGAAATTCAGGAGTACCCCCAAAACTGTAAAAAACTGTTTGCTGGCTCTCCACCTAGATTCTTTTCCTTCAGCCACAGTAACAGAGAAACCTGCTGATTCTTAGCATCTCTTGGAGCACAGCTGTAATTATTCAAGGACATGCATTCAAAAATGGGGAAAAGTGAAATCAGCAGACTCTGACATTTTGACCTGTTTATCTAGATTGTTCTATTCTCTGCACTGAAGCCTGCAATCTTTAACAGTGCATCTTGGTAAAACACCTAATATTTATTCTTTAAATGTATTTATTGCCTCTACTGCATTATGATTGTCAGGCCAATTTAAAAAGAAATCATTATTTGATGGAATTACAGATTCTTCAATTACCTCCAGAGTTTTTATCTGATTGGCCTTCTTGAGGAATACAGTATGCTAGACAGATTGTATTGGGAGTTTTAAAAACCCATTTATTCCTTAGCACTTTCATAGCATTTTAAAAGTAATAAAAAAAGTTTCACTTACTTGCATTCCATCCCCTCTAAGCATGCTTCACAAGTTTTCTTAAATTTGTTCTGGCTGCTCTTACATTGATTTCTACTTTGCCCTCTAACACCTTTCCAGCATTCAAGAGAGGCAGCTGGTTGCCTGTTGATTATGACAGTGACTTCCACTTCTCATTTCTTGTCTTTAACCAAATGTTTCAAACTTCTTTTTGATTGCTGTAGGATGGCTTTTATGGCACCCAGATGTAGTCAGTGCTTTAACTATGGAAATCTGGTTCCATTTATTGTGATTAGAGTTATAGGAGTTTACAATAGTTTCAAAAGTTTGGTAAGAATGGTATTGTTGGGGGCAAATACTTTGAAGCTGGATGCAAGAAGGATGCAAGAAGCAGAGCGAGTTGGATAAATAATTTTATCAATTCCTTCCATGACCTAAATTTTCAATTGACATCGGTGGGAAGATGTGATTGTTGTCTTCTAATCTGGTGTTCTGTGACTGTGTTAAATTTCCTGTCCACTTTTTAAGTTAAGGAATGTCTTTTTTCCTCTGTTGAGAAAGGTAAGGAAGCAACCAGATATATTGTCAGGGAAATATTTGTTTCCTGAAATATATCATTGGTATGATTGTTTGCTACATCAAAATTACATCAGTGAAGTTACACCAGAAAGGAAAGAGACTTTAAATAGAACAAAAAAAAAAAAAAAAAAGTGAATTTATCAACTCAGAATTTGAGTATTACATGTTATGTGACATAGGAGTATTTTTGACCTTAAAGATGAAAATAAATAAAAAAAAAAAACCATAAAAAAGTAGCATGTTGACATTTGACATCAGAGAAAGATGATCTCATCAAAGATGAAATGGTTAATTTGGGTTTCTAAAGTAGGAAGTGAAGCACAGACAAAAAACCAAATTTTCAAATTTTCCCACAATGCTACTTATGAAAAAGGTTGATTTACATTAAAGTTTAAGTCATATCCTTCCTAACTAGATGTTTGTTTAACCCCATTCATAGAATGTGACTTGAGAGTAAATGCAGAATGCTTTCCACGGAAAAATAAAAAGTGGGTCATGCTGTAGACTGCAATTACCTGGTTACGAGTTTGCCCAATCTTTCTCTCCTTCCCTGGATACTGGCTACTATTCTACAAGAACTCCAGTTAAGTATAAGTTTGTCAGCATTGATTGAGTGTGTCTGCATTTTACCATTAGCCTGTTCAGATGCCTCCTCTCTCAAGAACTTGTTCAGAGAATACTTCCTGTCCCTCGTGCTCATTAGGTGAGGGCTAGGAAGCCTTCATGCCTGGGTTGATTGCTCTCTGCAATTGGTTTGTTCTTCCAGCCTTCAGATGGCTACTCCTCTGCCTCTGCTCAAATTATTCTCAGACCTAGATAGTCACCAGTTTACCATCTTACTCCTATACCTGCTGTCCCCACCACAGACTTGGTCCCTATTCTAAGGGCAACATATCCATAATGATTTTTCCATTTCTACTGGGCTTTGTTATAATTATTTAGTCAAATCCTACCCGAGTCTAGATTGCACCCAGACTATCCATTTCATAATCCCCTCTTTTTTGGAAGGTGTCTTCATGTTCCCTGTGTTTTTAAAGCTTGTGGCCTGATAGGATCCCATCCGGCTACGACCTGTAGCTCCTCGCACAGTAAAATCCTCTGAGTGTGGTGATGCACAGCAAGATTGGATTTTCAGTTTCAGAGGAATAGATTAGATTAATGTTTCCATTAGTTACTCCAGTAGTTTTGCGAACTGTTTCAACATCTGCTTTGGAGAGACTGCTGTTCTGCAAATACTGCCACTTCCACATCATGGGATTGTGCTCATTTACTTTTGCGGAACATCTATCCCATGGATGAAATTCTGGCATGTATTAAGTACAGTTTCTTTTTTTCAGACAAGTAGATTTTCTTTATAAAAGTCTTTTTTGTGCACTTGGTAGAAAATCTCAATATGGCCATACTCTGAATTCATTCATTTCTGTGTAAATCTGGAGTCAGTTCTGAAAATTCAGGATGTAAATTGTCCTGCATTAACTTCAGTGTCACAGGATACTGCCTGCTGTCTGTCTTGGTGCTACATCTGGTCTGTCACCAGTCATGTGCATTTTCAGTTGACAGGATTGCCCTTTCCCCAGCTGCTTCCCTGACAGGTGGATTCTGTAGTAACTTTAAAATACTCCAAATCCCAGTGGATAGAATAATTAGTCTGGTCATTGCAACAAGCTTTCCATTGACTGCTGGACCAGTCTGTGTTTAAACTGCCATCCATCTCCTAGGCCTTTCTTGCCGCCAGCATGTCAGCTGACATTATCCCTCCTGCTCAATGGAATGAAACTGGACAATACTGGCCTCCTGCCAGCTTAGCATTTCATCACCAACTCACCTCCTAGAATCTAATTTTTTGTGGGTAACCATTTTATTCTGCCTCAGCCACTTTCATTTAAAACTCCTCAATCTTCTAAGCAATAACCTTTTTCGTCTATGTGCTATAATGTTTTCTTAAGAATTTATGATTTTTTCATTCCTCTCTCCCTTCCTAGTTGCGAATTGCCATATAAGCCTATTTAAAGAATTAGACTGCAAATGCTCTATGGAAGGTCCTTTTCTTGACCCTCTTCCTCTTCTACAGATAAAAAAAACAACTAGAAAAAAAGGACTTAACATTTGATGAACTTGCTGGTAAAGTAGATTAGCCATTTTCAGTTGGCAAGATTGATGCTGCTATCAATATTATTAAGTAACTGGGTATGAATTCCTCCTTGTGTAAACCCAAAGAAACAAGTGTCATTAGAGCTCCAGGCAATCCATCTCACTCTTGCCTTCCCAGTGTTCTTTCCTAAATGAAAAATAAATAATAAAACTGTGAGACAGTTGGCTTCATTTTTACCAAATTTTGTTGTTTGGTTTAGGTTGGAGAGCTGAGAATTGCAAACTGCTCTGAGTTGTGGCTGCTTTTCACAATTTTGGAAACAGAATGTTGTAGTATGGGTTATTGTGTTTTTCAGTATTTCTCCTTGTTTGGGAGTGTTGGTAAGGTTTCCAATGAAAAGGGATTCTGAAAGCAGACAGATAGACAAAATATGTTGACTTTCAAGGACTAATTAATGGGAATTCGTCAAAGTATTGGGGAAGGAGAAGTCTTCTTTGATGTTGATTGGTTCATCTTTTGTTGCTTCTTAGAGGAACATATAATGGGTACCAATAGCTCAGTTGTCAGTTCTCTGTGCCCCCAAATTGTCTGTCACACCAGCAACAGTGGTCCCTATTCTAAACTTGGACACCCCATTCACTTCCTATGAAATTAATGCAAAGATCTGCACTCTAAGTGATTTTTTTCAATAACATCAAGAAATTTTAAGGTTGTTATTTTGAGTCCTTACATCTCCTGCCTGGATGAGAAAAGTGACCTTGAGTGCCCTTGGCAAAAGCAGAAATGTGGAAAACGCATGAAGTGAGGAGGTTATGGTATTACAAGTATGGAGAAGTATTTTTTATTTCTTGTTGATTCGTTAATTTAATATTTTTTTTGTTAAGTTTGAGTTTAGTTTTGAGTAATTGACAGATATGAGATGGAGTTGACTTTTCCAAGGCAAATAATGTAATTTGCTGCTCTGCTTCTTTGGAATAAAGTGTGTTTCAATTCCTCCTATGAGAAGACATTAAATAAGAGTTCTAAGATGTTTTACTCCTTTAAGAAAACACTTTTTCCTGAGATATTCAAAGTCAAGAGCACTTGCTCCCCTGTAACTGTCCAGATAAGTAATCTTTTCTATTAGGAGAAAAAATAGTTGAGTCATGTGGTGAAATAATGCCAGCCATAATGCCGTGGCATTGAGACGCAGGAAGTGAAAAGTTTCCCTCACTGTCCCTCCAGTGTTCCCACATGGCAGGGAGGAGTTATTGTGTCTTTCTTTGCTGTGTGCTTCAAGGCTGCTAGCTGTGTGCCTCAGAGAAGGGAGCCAGAGTTGACAAAAAGTCTAAATGTTTAAGAAGGGCTGGAGAGTGTCCAAGGGCATCCATGACCCTTTGACTGGGCACTAAACTATACAAGGAAGTGAAAGAATAGATATGGCATTATTTTGGCAACCAATGCAGAACTGCCTGTGCCTGTCAGCATTTTCAGGGCCACCATGACTTCTGGTCTAAACAGAGCTTAGAACTTGGTGAAACACTTTTCTTCATTCCTTCCTCATTTGGAGATTTTCAGGGATTTTTAGTTTTGTCTTCTGATATACCTTTACTAGATCAGAAAGATAAGCCTTCCTCTACCGAATTTTGAAGGTGCAATTGTGAACTTCAAGTCAGCTTTCATGCCATTTAATTGTGGGCATAAATGAGAGGATCTAGCCAAGTAATGATTTAATTAAAAAGTAGGTAGGAGCTCAGCCTTTCTACCTTTCCATATCTGTATCTGCCATACTAGATTGTCAGCTGAGTTGGCCTGTTTTTCAAATGAGCTGCTATTTTGATAATACTTTTATTCCTTTGCTATATATAAAGAAAGTAAGAAAAACATTAGCTTATTACATTTAGATCAACTGCACTGTTCTGCTCTTTACTGTCAAATGTCATAATTCTCCATATCAATTTGATGTTTGGTTAGACCTGGTGATGTGGCAGTTTTTCGTGTTTTGCTTGTGTTTGATGTTCAGAGCACGCTGGAACTTTAATTGTACAAAGCCTGAAGCAGAATTTAAAAGATGTGCAGGAGTCTCACACAACCCTTGATGTGTTTTAAACCTGTTGCCTGTGAGAATGAACTAAATGATGATGCATTTGCTGATGGTTGGGGCAAGCGTGGAAGTTCTTGCTTAATTACTCCATTGTGGTCTCCATCAGGTACATAAAAGTAGTTTGATTTTGTAAAAGCCCAGAAGAGATTTTTATCTTCAATAGGAGGCTGATCCTTTTTCTACTCAATAGGCTGTATTTTGAAGCCCTGTGTATGAACCATGAAAGTCACAGTGTTTGTCAACACTTCTGATTTCATACCATTTAGAACATGCAATGAAAGTGTTTCTGGAGGCAGAGAAGTCTCCAGAAAGCAGTTTCTGGAGGCATCAAAAGTTTTTCTGGGATGACATTTCACACTCTACATGGGCATTTTTGGAAGAGTGGGGAATGTGCTATGTGGAAATGAAGATAACCAACAATATAATTTGTTAATGAACTAATATTCTGTAGCAATATTTCTCCGAGCTCATAATTTTTACAGGTTACTCCTGTGACAAAGCCATCTTTTCTAACCTTCTTTTCCCCTTTCTACTCAAATCTGAAAATATTCTACAAAATGTCCAGTAGGCTCCAGGTTAACGTCAGCAGTTCTGCTTCATATTGCAGCCAATTCATCACCAACAAGCAGCAGACTGGCACAAAGCTTCTGTTAGCCTGTAAATCAGAGTCTCAGAGACAGACCTACACCTCTGTAAGGACTGAATGACAAGTCATGTATCCGAAAGCAAAGTCTGAATTAATAAAAAAACTATATGAGTTTTAAAAGTTAGAACATTAGCTGGTCCTCAAAGAACAGTGTTAGATTTTTTACTGAGTTCTGTTAGTTTCTAGCTGAGAGTAGGGAAAGGAAAAAATATTGTAGTCTTAGAAAATCTTGACATAAGCTGGAAATCAGACTTTTGGCATGAGTGAGCAGTCATGAAAATCTGTGTGGGAAGAATGTTGCTAGTGGTAAGGAGGCATTGAGGGAGAGCATAGTAATGGATGACAGGAAATCAACCAAGAAAACCATCAAATGGGCTGCACATGGATAAATCCAAAATATCGTGAAGCTGTTATAACCAAAGCACTGTTTTAAATCCCAAATATAGGAAAGAAGTATCCAGGGAAATGGATTTCTCTAGCATTATTTTAGTCATGATGTAAGTCAGTGGTGCACAATTACTCAAATCTTTCTGCACCTCTCTGAGTCCTATTGATGTGGCCCTGTTAGGGCCACAAAGGCCTGTTCTACTCTTTGCCTCACTGTTAAAATCTGCCTGGAAATGTAGATTTCAGTGATGAGATATGGTGAGCAGAAATCATAACAATACAGTACACTAGCATTTTCTAAGTTTTATTCTGAACAGTTGCACTTTTCTAAGCTAGTTTATGAAGAACGACAGTGCTAACCCAGGTCTACTCTGGAGAAAAGAATGAATCTTAATCTCACTTTTACTGCTAATGGCAATGGGTCAGGTTTCTAAGAGAATTTGTATTAAAGTGCATATATTCCAGGAGAAAAAGGAGAAAAGCATAATTGGAAGACAGGAACATTAGAGAACAGATAGGTTTTATTTCATGTAAAGAAGCAGTTTAATTTGAAGATATGCAAGGATCCATAATTTTCAAAATCATGTGCTTTTTTAGGACTCACTGCTAAACCTCTGCACTGGTTTGATATTTTTGGAAGGAAGGCAATACAATTTTCTTATTTATTTCTAATTTTCTTTAGATTTTCTTTACTCCTTTGCTTTTTTTTCCTCTTACATATCCTTTGCTATTCTCCTCAGACATGAGTACAATAAACTTGCCTCAAATGAAAATGCAACTGTTCTCTTTTGCCTTTGCTACTTCATTTCTATTTTCCTTAACACTTTTGCTGCTGATCTCTCAGTAGTGCATTTGAACTATGTGAAGTATTTAAGAAACCATATCAAAAGCTGCGGTTTGTTGTGGTTGGTTTGTTTATTCATTTGTTTCCCCAGCACTATAGTTAATGAATTTTAGTAGACAGATCTGCTTTCTAAGAGTTCAGTTTTGACCACAAGTTTGCTTCTGCAAGATCTCAGAACAGATTTAATAGAAATATAACCACAAGGAACAGGGTTGCTTAGGTTCTGTTCCTGTAACCAGCAGAGAAGTTTTATTTTTAATTTCTGGGATAATCACAGGTTGACTGTGAACATGTTGGAAGCCCACGGTACTTTAAATTCTGCCTTTTCCTCTTCCAGTAACTCATTTCTACATCAATAAAAATATTTGTTTTTTTTTTTTCCCCGAACAAATTTTCTCTATTGTTAATATCTCATGCATGTATTTTAAGGTCCAGGTGGAGAAGAATTACTACTCCTTATGGCATTTTCTCTGTGCTGCTTCCATGAAACAAGTCCAACAATTTCTGCTTACATTTTTGCTGCTTGGCAGGAAGTGTCCTCTTGGGGATTTGCTACAGACCTGGTCCACAGGCAGCAAATGTTCTAGAGCTCCTGACAGTATATGTATTTTGGGGACTTGGGGCCAATGAAAAAGGAGAAGGTCATGCTGTAATCAGTTTAATGGTCTTTTAAGGACTCATAAATTCATTGATAGTAGGTCCTTTTTCTTTCCTTCAGGATTAGAATACTGCAGCTGGAGGGAGGGCTTTGAAGCTTCAGTGAACAGAGATGATTTGTCATAGAATTGTAGAATATCCTGAGTTGGAAGGGACCCACAAGGATCATTGAGTCCAACTCCTGGCCCTGCAGAGCATCCATCCCCAAGAGTCCCATCATGTACCTGAGAGTGCTGTCCAAACACTTCTTGAGCTCTCTCAGGCTGGTGCTGTGACCACTTCCCTGGGGAGCCTATTCCAATGTCCAACTACTCTGTAGTTAAAGAACCTTTTTCTAATGTTCAGCCTAAACCTCCCCTGACTCAGCTTGATGCTGCCTCCTTGCGCCCTGTCAGTGGTCACCACAGAGAAGAGAACAGTGCTGCCCCTCTGCTTCACCTCATCTGTAAAAAGCTGTGAGGTCTCCCCTCAGTCTTCTCTTCTCCAGGCTAAACAAACCAAGTGGCCTCAGACTCTCCTGATATGATTCACCATCTTTGTAGCTCTCCTTTGGGTGCTCTGTAATAGCTTTATTTCTCATATTCTGGTACCCATAATTGCACACAGGACTCAAAGGGAGGCTGCACCAGCACAGACCACAGTGGGACAATCATCTTCCTTGGCTGGCTGTTCTTGCTGTTCCTGATGTACCTCAATACTTCATTTTTGTTGGTAGCTTTTAAAAACTTCATTAAAATGAAGATCTTATGCAACATTATGCCTTCGACTGGCGGTGCTATTCTTTGTCTCACATTCATCAAAGTAACAAAAATGTAATTCTGAAGTAGCATCAGGAATTTGCTAATAATTCCAGATTTTGCACTCTGCTACCCTATTAGTTGTTTACAGGCAGAAACATGAGGCAATCAAAACCCACCTGTGATATCCTCCTGCTAATGAGAATGTTTCCATCTATGTATTTAGATATGAGCAGCTAGAGAGCCTGAGACTGCTATTCACATTCTTTCCATGAGTTCTTCTTTCTATTTCTTCAGATTCTGACCCACATGTCCTTTAGCTGTCACCTTAGACACTGTCTGTACTACTCCTCTGTTGCTTGTGCACTTAGAATGCACACACAAACCCCCTCTTTACTTATCCCCTCTTCTCAAAAAAACTTTCTTTAATAAGTAGCTAAGATAGTAATTTTTCATTGGAGTTCGAATCAGGATGATATCTCCTATTAAAAAAAATATTACCAAAATGCCTTGTCCTGATAAAGTTTGCAATTTTTTTTCATAGAATCAGAGAAAAGCCATGTTGGAAAGACCCTTGAAAGGCCTTTTGTTCAAACATTTTCAGAATCAAAACTCACAGTTATAATTTCTCATGTCACCTAGAAATGTAAGGAAATGACTGCATACATTTTAATTCATCAGCAGTCAATATTTTGTCAGACTAGCCCATTTGATGTTCTCCATATTGCCTAATAATGAAAGTAGTTATAAGATGCAGATCCATGGATCAATTCCTCTGCAATTGTAACAAAAAAGATCCAGATAAATTTAAAAGGCATGCTGTCTGTCTAAATATTAATAATACAGGGAAAGGTAAAATGGGATGTATAGCAGAATATTTGGTTTAAAAGTTGTCAGTCTGGGAATGAGAGACCATATTCTTGCATGGAAGATGTCTGCTGATTCAGAATTGGAACACAATATCTTAATATTTGTTTAGTTTTCAGTTTGTTGATGATTGTCCATTGTTTTGTTAATGTTATTATCACCATTTTTGCTGCCTAGTGCTTCTGTAATGATTTTTGCAAACACATTGGGAATGATATTTAAAAATAAAATTTTACTCTTTCAAAGAAGTCTTTTGCCTTTCATTTCCATCACTTTTCTCCTGTACTCATTTTTGTTAATCTCATCTTGTGGAGTGTGTTATAGAAGTTTTTCTAACAAGATTCAAAAGAGAGTATTGTCTCAGTTATATATATGTGTATATAATTACTTACAGAATGAACTGCAAACTTACCTTTTGAAAGCTGTGGAACAGTGAAATTAAGTGTTAGTTAATTTCCTAGCATTATTACTGTATGATCATGATATTAAAGGCTACATTGTAGTAGAGAAAATTCTTTCTTTAATTTCATGATAACATACGTTTTTTTTTGTTTTAAGTGGTCCCCACTTATCAAAGAGTAAATGATCTCTAAACAAAGGGGGATTCACCGTTCCATCTTACTCTTACTGCTAAAAATTTGGCCCATGTTCTCTGTATGACATTTCATTCAGACTGTCCTCAGTGAAAAAGACATTGATTTCTGTATGAATTGAGGGCTTAGCTGTTACTGAGCAGACTTTTATAGCATGCTACAAAAAGGGGTTGTGACATTGTTGTATTACAGATGGAGATACCAAAGCATGAACAACTCAAGATTTAAATGTTTCATTTTGTAGGGTGTCCGAATGTTAATTAATGATATTCAGTTGATGCTTTGCTTTATTTCCACAGTACTAAATATTATTTAGCTCTTTATATCTCACCATCCCAAGACTGCTACAGCATTTTTGTGGGGCACATTGACAGCTTGAAGGCTTACATGGGGGTGCATAAAGAAACTGCCATCACTGGTGCAGCTGTGGTTACTGC
This sequence comes from Agelaius tricolor, assembly GCF_023055355.1. NCBI lineage: Eukaryota > Metazoa > Chordata > Aves > Passeriformes > Icteridae > Agelaius > Agelaius tricolor. The sequence goes on from NW_027269266.1 coordinate 35,486,321, forward strand.
AGTACAAAACATTTACCTGGCAATGCTTTGATAACGTGAGAGAAAGCAGGTGTAGAATCCAGTTGTCAAATGTGGTGCTCATGCACTCTTCCTGCAGTACTCCCTCATTCATCCTTTTCCTGCAAACTCTAGAAGAAGTAAAAGGTCCTGTGCTCAAATTCTTGTTCACTGCAGAGTTCTACTAATTCCCGAGACCAGAAGAGGAGTAGGTTCTTGTCAGTAAAGGTTGCTTCTGTCTAAGTAAAAAAGGCTTCAGGGTGATTAAATTGCAGCCTTCCAGCACCTGAAAGGAGCCTACAAGAAAGATGTAGAGGGACAATTTACAAGGACATGCAGTGACAGGACAAGGCGGGATGGCTTCAATCTGAAAGAGAGTATGTTTAGATTAGATATTAGGAAGAATTTCTGTACTGTGAGGGTACTGAGTCACTGGAACAGGTTGCCCAGCACATTTGTGGATGCTCCAAGCCCAGAAGTGTTTTAGGACAGTTTGGATGTGGCTTTGAGTGACCTGGTCCAGTGAAAGGTGTCCCTGCCCATGGCAGGGGGCTTGGAACTAGATGATCTTAAAGGCTTCCAACTTAAGTCATTCTATGATTCTGTGAAGTAACTGGGTTGTATGTGAATATGTTTCATATCTCATGTATCATCTAGAAAATTAATTTCTCTGCAGCAGTAGAAAATTAAGAGCATGCCTTCCAAACAGAGAGAAAATGGATATTGTGTTGAACTCATGATAGACAAGAGTTCGGTTTTCACTTTGCTTTTTTTCCTCTTCAAGCACTGATTTATTCAAGAAATCTAAAGACACATTAGCTTTATCCCCCAGTACTGCCCTGTATGCAGCTGGGTGACACAGCCCTATAATGGAAGGGCATCAGCCTGAACAATAAGTACTGCTGCACCAGAGCTCTTAGTTTTAGGAGAACTGTTTCTTGTGAAGCACACTGGCTGGTTTGCTACTGGATCAATGTCCCTTTCCTACAACCTTGGTTTGAGAGGTGTTCATTAGTGTGATTTTGTTTTGAGGAGCCCTAGATCTATGTCTAGCATGCACATTATAGTTATCCCGATAAAGCCACAGTGATGGCATTAAATCAACACAGCTAGTTTGCTTCCAGAAAAGTGTAAACGTCATTTTTAGTGAAGCAGAGAAGGGGTTAATTAGGAAATTAGGTAAGAAAGATATTAATAATTTTGTTTTGAAGCTAAGTTCTGTTAAACAGGCAGGAAAATAACAGGAAAAGGAAGGACCTCTATCAGGAAAGATGTAACTGTAAAGGAGATTCATTGCCTTTTGCAGCAATTAGGAAATCATAAGTTTCAGGTCCTGTTAAACATCAAACTGCAGGTGTTTGTTAATAAAATGCTAACCTCCACAACAAAGGATTTCACACTCGTTTCTTATCTTTCATTTTGGGATCAGCTGAAGTGACACATTCTAGCAGTTTCCAGGGAGACAGCATTTTGCTCACAGCCCAGACTCACGTTGTGCTGCTAACTCCACAGATACTTTGATTATGGGAGAGAACTTTTTTCTTAAAAGTTTTTTAGCCTTTACCATCAGTAATGAAGTTTTCAGAAAACACCCTCAAGTGCTTTATGATGCTGTTTTCTCATGCAGTTAATTAATAATGTTTTCGTTTTCAGTGTTGTGTGATCGTTTTTCATAAATCCACATTAGCTAGTTAGCTAGTGCTCTATTCCCATATTCAGACTAGTGGGGCTTGCTGTAGAATATAAACTACAGTAGTTTAGCTTAAATTCTTTCAAAAATTGTCTTAAGTAGGTGTTTCTATTTATGTGCATATTTTTTTAACCATTCAATCTGTGTTCAAAAGTGTTTTAGTTCCCAAAATATTTCTAACCATTACAGTGCTTTCAACAGGAAATGCATCACTTTTAAAAAGCAGCAGTTTCAAAGCTTTTCTCAACTCTGCATTTTAGGAGAGGTCGTCATTAATCAGCATCTTGTTTTTATTCACCAGAAATCATGCAATTCTTAGAGCTCCTGGTTGTTATTCAGTTGCTGTGGGGAAAGTAAATGTCCTTTGAAGTTGTAAATTAAGAAAAGCCAAAGACCATCCAGCACATAAATTTCAATGGACTACAATGGGATTTTACACATCTACCTAGTAAATTAATCTACCTAGTAAATTACTGTGGACAAATAATGTGCCATGAAGAATTACTTAGATTTTATTAACCTATACTGAACTATACTCCTCACACTAAAATATTTCACTGCATTATTTTATTGCCTATTTACTGTCACAAAATAAACTACTGACTATGGAATGATGTACCAGTTTTGGACAGATTGATGGATTTAGACTACATGTCTTCTTAGGACATTGCAACACTAAAGCAATTCTGAGGTTCATAAAAGACAGCAGCAAATCTTAGCAGGGTTAGGACATGGAATAGAGGCTGACAGCTGCACAGGCAATAGGGAAGGTTTCAGTTTGCTGTTAAAGAAGACTTTCAGAGCCCTTATGTTTAGGAGGTTTGTTTCTGCAAACACTCAGGGGAAACTTCTTAAATTTCATATCAAAGTAAAACTTAAGTCCAGCTAGGTGTTGAGCCTAAATATAAATAAAACATCATAAGTATCTAAGCCATGGTATAGATCTGTTAAAAAAAGTGGGCCAGGATCAGCAAAAGTCTCTGTGTAGCTCAGCATCCTCACTCTGGCATTGACCAAAAGTAGGAAAGGTTAGAAAAAATAACAGCATATATGCCATGCATCTCCCTGTCCCTGGAAGCTTAGGGAAATTCTGAATGAGACATTATTTCTGTTGAGTGAAATAAATGAACTTGTCCTTTCTGGGCAGGCATATCTCTGTAGATGTGGCAGTTCCTGTGTAGCCATTTGAAGGTACCCAGGCACAGAGTTTGTCAGGGTAGGGCCTTTAGACTGGGCTGCTAAACCAGCTTGTGAATATTTGTATGCCCAAGTAAAGTATATGCACATTGTTATTTCTGTAATTTGGAGCACACAGAGGCAAAGTAACAAGATTCCTTTTTCTTTTCAAGTTATTTTATCTCAAATCAAGTTTTTTGGGAAGGTGATTAGCAGTCTTTGTCTGCATGTGAACCCCTGTTTAACAAGCATGGCAATGGTTACTTATAAGCCTTAGACAAGTTTCAGTGACTTAATGGTGTATGTTTTCACTTTATTGCAGTCTGAAGAGCTGCTCAAAATGCTTAAAACTTCAATTTCATTTTTGTGTTAAATTTAATATATATATATTAAAAAGCAAAGCACTTAAATGGAAATTCTTTTGATTTATGCATTAGTATTGGATGAAATGTTTTAAACTTCATGTTAAAATTATAGTTCTCTCTTTATATTTTTCCCAGAAAATAAAAGAAGTAATTTATGAACCTGATTTAGTAAAAATGTTATATTTATAGAAGAAATAAAATATTTTTATTAGAATTGGGTTCACCACAAGGTGGATTTTGTAAGCTTCCCATCACCTTTATTCCTAAAAAAATTAATTTTACTGCTAACCGTCTTTTCATGTCAGCATATGGAAGACTCAAATAAAGTAGCAAATAATGACTTTTTAATATGTATTTTAAGGGAACCTGCAGTGCAAGGGGTACATTTTAAGCTTATCAATGTAATGTAATGTAAACTGAGCCTTCCTGCTCTAAAATGAACCATTATATCTAGAAAAGGAGCAGTCATCTCATTATCAGCTAAACTCACAGAACAGTCTGGGAAAGTTACAGCTTTGCTTCAAGGCAAATCAAGAAATACTCCTCTGTCATTTTGGAGAGGTGGTGCAGGAGTCCTATGGATACTTCAACCCTGGGTTAGCAAATAGACTGTAGGTGGGGAAACCTTGTTGTTGTGGAGATGGAGACAAGACAGAGTGAGCAGGACTAGGCATATGTTCCTAGAACTGCTGCTCCTGATGATTAAATGTGGCTAATCAGATGCTGACTGCTGAATTTCTGAATTCCCAGCTGTACTGCAGGAACAATGATCATTGAACATCAGTCATTGCCAGGTAATTTCAGCAGCACATGCTATTTTATACAATGCCTACAGGGCTTGAAAAGAAACCAAGATACCTTTGCAACGTGACATTTAAAAATATGAACAGTATATTTTTTTTGGCAGTGGATTGTGGAATTTACATTCTGGGTTTTCTCAAATATCATTGTTAGTGTTTCTTAAAATGAACCATATCTCATTAGTGGCATGATTTCATGGTAATGTAACAGAAATGCAGTCAGCACAAACATAGATGTACAGTAAATGAACACTGCCATAAAGCATTCTATGATATTTTTTCCCCTGTATTATTAATTGTGAAAGGTTCTGAGTTTGCAATGTTTCCAAATGCCATACCCCATTTAACCCTAATAGCCATTATTCAGCATGACACTTACAAATGTACTTTACAAAAATGTTCTGTAAACAACAGTAGGGACTTGCCCAAGGACCCTGAAATACAAACACTGAATTGCCCATCCATCCTAAAATAGTAATGTCATCCACATCCAGCAATACAGGATACTGTAAGCAGTGGTTATGTTCCATTTCTAAAGGCTGGGGGAAAAATCAAGCAGAGATCCTAATAGAAGTGAAAGGAAAATTTGCTAGGACCTGAAAGACTTAATAAATTTACAAATGAACCTTATAATAGTACATATTTTATTACTGTATATAGATTCTATCCAGTACCTGAAGGGAGCCTACAAGGAAGGTGAAGGGGGACTCTGTCAGGAAATGCAGTGATAGGACAAGGGGGAATGGCTTCTAAGTGAAAGAGAATAGGTTTAGATTAGATGTTAGGAAGAATTTCTATACTGTGAGGGTGGTGAGACACAGGAGCAAGTTGCCCAGAGGAATTGTGGATGCTTCATCTCTGGCAGTGTTCCAGACCAGGCTGGATGGGGTCTCTGAGCAACCTGGTGTAGTGGAAGGTGTCCCTGCCCACAGCAGGGAAGTTGGAACAAGATGATCTTTAAGGTCCATTCCAACCCAAAACATTCAATGATTCTCTGATACTTCAGGCATAAAAATGTTACTTTAAAGAATGAAGCATTCTAAATTTGATCTATAGTGAACAAAGTCTGTTGGCTTTTCTTGTACAAGGGAATAATTTTGACAGGAATTGAAAAACTCTACGGTCAATTTGCAGATGAAAATGTAGCGTGCAGTATCTTTTCAGTGATCCTGACATCGTAAGTAAAGAAGAATGAGGAAATTAACACCATCAAGTGCTGCTTCATTGAAACCAGAGCAGTGCTGCAGGTGGCTCAGTCCAGCTGGCTCGTAGAAATATAGCTGGTTCCCAAAGTGTTTGTTAATCTTATCTCTCAGTTCTGCTTTCCATCATGAGACTTGGCAGACACTTCCCACTGCTCCTCTTGAACTTGCTCCTTCTCATCACAATCCTATAGGCACAGCAAAGCGCTGGATCCTGCTGGGGAAGGCAGGGGAGAAGGGGACTTCCAAAAGGAGCATATTTAATCCCTGAAACAGTGTTTTCCAGCAGAATACTACTCTATTGGAAAATTCTCAGCTGGCCCTGACTACTAAGGATAGTGAATCTAAATACATTAAGCAGTGATACCTTTGAGTATCATTTTTAAATATGGAGCTCTCTTTATCAAATGGAAAGAATAAGGCTTCATTGTCAAAACTATGGAACTATTTACTTTTATTATCATATGTGATGGGATAATAGTTAGAATGAAGTAGTATTGGCTTTTGCTGGATCTGAAAGATCAGAGAAAGATTTTTTATTAATATTATTTTTCTATTAAATGAAATATCTTGCCTTTCTGAAAATATCTGGACTACTGGTCTTTGAAGTGAAAAGGAGGTGGAATGTCACACCTTTTGGTGTTAGCTTCAGGATGTGGAGTCATATTAACATTTTATGTACTTCACTGAGGATTAAACCTGCGCTTAAATGCTTTTGCTGAACCGGGCCATGAAAGAGATTGCTTAAAAGAAGACGAGTTACCTGGGGAGTTTGAAGAAGAAAATCAAGTCACTCTCAGAACTTAGAAATGTCATATAAATCCTCATCTCAACATCAGTGGGAAAATCCAAAACTGCATGTTGCAAAGCTTTGCAGAAAATAAGAAAATGAGGTTTCGCTTTGAAAAATTCAAGCTGGTACTTATGCATAAGATAATCAGAAATACAGATTACCAGAGCAGAAGGATTTAAAAGGACCTATCAAGTTGAAATACATTCATTTATTTAAAAAAGCATTAACTGTAGTATCAGATAAAATTCCTACTCTGTGGTTGCTCTGGAAATTCTGAAGGCTTTACAGTCACGATTTTCATTCTGCTGTTACAGTGTGAAAGAGTCACAGAAACATGAAAAACAATGAACCTGAAGATACACAGAGGGCATGCAAATGTAGAAGTAAACAAACTAAAAAGAAGCAGAAACAGTTTTTAATTTTTTCTAGTTTTTGGAGTTATCACAAGCCTTGGAGTTACGCCAAACAATAAAAAGCACATTATGTTCAGGCAACTGACTGACTTTTAAGTAGTGTTGCTTAAAGGCAAAAGGCATTGATCCTCAATTAAATGAAAATTAATTTACTATCCTTTTCCTTTACTCCTTCATAAAGGTTGTTCAATGGCCTTAGATTTTTTAAAATCAGAATAAAAAAATTATTTCAGACAAGTCTTGTTGGCAGTAGAAAAATACTGTTCCCATATGAGAATAAGGTCACTTAATTTTGGCACCTCAATTATTTTCATCTTTAGCAGGATTATAGAAAAAGACTGCTTCAAAATCTTGTTGCAGGATGTCAAGCTATTTGTAAATTCATCTAGAGTAAGGAAGTCACAAGTGCTAAAACATGATGCTAATTCTACATTTATGCCCCATGGCCAGATGGCAAACTTCATGTGATCCTACCACTTTATAGACACAGATCTTGACTAGTTCTCAGGCTAGTGCACCTACACTGAAATAAATTTAACTTTTGCTGTAGAGAAATAGGGAAATAATGAGAAGTGGAAAATTAAATTAGAAATAGATTTTTCCCCCTAAATATCAAAATGTTTTGATAATGGAATATATTGGTGCACAGAGAACTAGGTGACCTAGGTGACTCAAGATTGGATCTTGAGTTTGATGTGACTTATATTTCATTTGGTCTTATGTGTAGAAAGAGGAGAAAACAGAATTGTTATCCTTACCTACATTTTTAAACAAGAGATCTAGATTTGTTTTGAGTTGCTTTTGGGAGAACTCACATGTTAACAAAACTTCTGTTTTTCTGTAGTGCTATACATCACTATGATATCACTATAATCACATATCTACTGTCTTGAAGCTATGTGTTATATCCTCTTAATTTTTCCCAAGCTGGTTTTAGCAAATGAGATGAATAAATAGAGGAGGTAGGAGAATATTATGCATCTGAAGAAGTGTTTAAATAATGATAAAATATTTCTCAAGGTGGCTTCTAGTTCAATTAAATAATGAAAATGTATTTATACTCTTCTCACCTTCTAGTTTCAGATTCTTCTCAGCTTCTAGTTTCAGAACTTCCTTGTTTTTATTTTCTTTGTGTTGTTTTGTTTGCTCATTTTTGTTAACACAAAGTAAGATTTGAGCAAGATATGAGACTCAACTGGAAGCTTTAATAGGGAACCTGTTGAAAAAGTTGGGTAGCACTATATTGAAAAGTATTAGGGCAGGATCAGTCAGTTCTTCTTTTCCAGTTTGTCTCCTGGTCTCACATTGCCCTTGAGTTGTGCACTGCAGTGGCTGTTGGAATAATTGATTTTTTCAGTTCACTGACGGAAAAAATTCCATTCACACTGACCTTAAATGATTTCTTTAGGAGGGGCATTGCTCATCATTTTAAAAATCTGAAGGCTTAGAATATTTCATTGGAGATAATTTGAGAAATAAAAAAAAAACAAACCCAAAACAAAACTAAAGGTAAATGCTGAGGCAATCATCAGTCTGAACTCAAAATTCTTTTATTTTAATAATGGCAGAAAAACTGTTTTGACCTTTAACAATTGTTTTTCCCCACTGAAATATGCCATGTCTTCAAATGAATTCTCAAATAGTTTTGATGATACTTTATTGTCCTAGAGATATGTTTGCCACAGGATTTTTTTTTCAGTATTACTCCAAGCCTGTACAAAATTTTACAGATTTTGTTTCAAGATAGGGCACATTAGGAACAGGATCCACATTTTCTTCAAGTGGTGTGTTTTGTCTTTTCAAGGTTTTTCAGACCATACTTTCGTGTTGCTGCCTTGTCAGCCCTGGGCAAACTGGGTTCAAGTTTGGAGCATGGATCCAGACCATATTCCTTCCTCCTCAGAGGAAAGGTACCACACCTGTAATTTGGGGTCCCTGAAAAACAGAGAACATGTTCTAGGAGATGACTGAGATCTAGATATAATTACCAGGGGCCAATCCTTATTTAAATTAAGGAAAAGTTTTCTTGTTTCCATTCCTTCCTTCCTTCAGATCCAGCTGGCAAAATTGTAGTGCTTCCTGTGTGCCTGTAAATAGTGACTTCTCACAGGAACTGATTCACTTCAAAAGCTTTAAGGGGCCTTGCACAAAAATAGCCTTTAAGAACATGTGCACAACTGTTAAAATCAGTACCAGAGATGTGTTAACAAAACCAGGGTTGCAAGGCAATGAGATGGGAATATATAGCAACCAAAGTAGTGCAAGCCAGCCATGCCATGAATAACCTTCCCACATGCTACAGTAATGCTACATATTTATATCACAAAGAAAGGAACTCATGAGAGCAGGAACATTGGGATGAAACATCACAAATACCACAAATCCAAGGCTGAAAGGAATGTTATCTTGACCATGAATTTTGGTTGAATTTCTGGTGCGTTGAAGAGATTGGTTTTTTTAATAATCATAGAAAAGTTGAAAGGTTTGGAATGGAAGGGACTGTTAAAGTTCATCTATTTCTACTCACCCTGCTATGGTCAGGGGCACTTCCATTAAAGTGAGTTGTTCAAAGTCCCATCCAACCTGACCTTGAACATTTCCAATTATGAACTATCCACAACTTCACTGGGAAACCTGGTTAAGTGTCTCACCACCAATGTAAAGAATATCTTCCTTATATATTCTCCCTGAATCTGTCTTCTTCAACTTAAAACTGTTGCCCCTTGTCATGTCACTAGAGGCCTTGGTAAAAGATGCCTTTGTATAATTTTTCTTAGCCTCCTTTAGGTACTGGAAGCCTTCTACAATAGTCTCTCTGAAGGCTTTGCTTCTCCAGGCTAGACAACCCCAGCTCTCTGCCTGTCAATACTTTGCCTGTCTTCATGGGAGAGGTACTGCAGCCTTCTGATCATCTTCATGGCCCTCCTCCAAACCTGCTTTAAGAGCTCAGTGTCTTCCTTTCCTATACATCTTACTACAGTGGGAGTGACACATGACTAACAAATACACTACTTGCTGTAAAAGCCTGAAGAAGAGGCTGGGCCATTATTTGTTTCACTGAGTTTTCACCTTCTCTGCTAAGCAAGCTGCCAAGAAGTGTTTTTCTGCTTAATGGAGAGAAAGAAAAGCAATTTAAGGATGGGTTTTTGTGGCCATACATGAGACATCTAGTTTGGATGAGTTCATTTTCTCTCAATAAACTTTGCAGCGAGTAGCTTACATGTAGGTATGGTGTTAAGGCAGGGGAACCAAGTGCCGAACAGGTCACACAGCCCCACTAGTCTGTGGCCAGAGCCTGGGTTTCCTCTCTTCCAGGTCAGTGAAGCCTTAAATGCTGCGTTTTCTGGGAATGCCAGTGGATAACACAGAAAATTTTCTGCCTGCTGCCAGGACAATAAGCTGTTTCTTTAACCAGCTGTACTTTACGGTTAGTGCTTTGCAGGTTTCCTGGGCTGCTTATTTCTTTCCCCTCTCTGCTGTCTACTTGAATGCTGGATTTCATCTGGACTGTGTATTGAATAAGAAAGAAGTTCTCTCTTTGTCTTGATAATGAAGAAAATGTTGGGAACATGTAAAAGTTGCCAGCTTGCAAATTTACTAAGAAAAATGCTAGGTGAAACAGAATTGTTTAAGATGTGTACAGATCATCCAGTTTTTCATTTTTCAAAATTATTGAGATGGACTATTCTGGTACGACAGTTAGGACTCATCCCTTCTGGGAATATAATTTACCGTAAGGTCATTACTTTGACTTTGAACATTTTTACTCAAGGGGTATTAAAGGGTAAAATTCCCCTTACAATAAACAGGATCCTTGAATAATATGCACATTCACACTGACTCAAGGCTTACTTTTGGTTTAATCTTTAATTCAGCAGCAGATTGCTTTACACAGTAACACTATCAATTATAAAAATGATCTATTGAAAAGAACTGGGGAAGGTATCAAAATTGTGTGGTTGTCTTATGATGAAGACAGCAGACAAGTCAGTATGCATCCTGGAGAAAGAGCAAATCTCTTGTTTTGCTTGTTTTTTTGTTCCAAAAATTCTTGACACTTTTCCCTCCATTTTTTTTGATTTCTGTGAGGCAGCTGCCACCATAATATTTAAGTGAAGTGAAAAGAATTAAAGGCAAAAAAAAAATACTATTAAGGCAACAGAACTGTGTTTCAGAACATTCGGGTTCAATTATTCAATTACCAGCTTTCCTTTGCTCCTGCTTTCCTTTGTAATCTTGAGCAAGTTCTTTCTTTGTATTGTTTTCCCTCATATACATATTGTGTTTAACAATACTTCCTTCTCCCACTTATCATGGTTTTGGACTAGAAGTAAACTTTTGGGGATGGGACCAGTCTTTCACTGAAAGTCTGAAGTCCAGTCTCAAATGTACGCATCCTCACTTAGTGGTGCCTAATTTAGCTGCAGCTATGGCATTCTTGATTATCACTGTATCAGATTCCTGTAGACTAGTCAGTAGAAAATGTATTATAACACAGTTTTTAATAAGCTAAAAGATTCTGCTAAATGCTTTTTTTAATGACCACTCATGACTAAAGATAGCAGCGCGATGAGTAAAGTGCACAGTCTGATTAAGTATGGATGTCTCTGTATTTTCAAATTTGTATGTTCATGTACACATGAATAAATATATTCATGAAAGTAAAAGCTCTTTCCTCAACAGGTATTTGAGAGTAAAAAATCTGTCTGAGATGAAGAAGGAAAAAAACCATTAGAATTACAATGACCAGGACAGATGGCAAATAAGATTTAATGCAAAAGTTGATTGATTTTTTTTTTTCTTTAACCTAAATTAGTATGTGTTTCTAGTTAGCCTGCTAGTGGCAGAGTAAATAAAAATTCTTCTGAGGTCTGAACAAACAAACCTTGTCTGAAATCTGATGTCATGTATTGCTTGTGGAGTGAGAGCGGTTGTGATACTGCACTTATTTTGTGTCTTCTTCCACAATAATATCAAAGTCATTGGCTCTTCCAGAACTGGTACTCTAATATACCACACAAGAAACACTCTGGCAAGATAAAAACTAAAGGCCAGCTCTTAACAAATTACCCATTTGACAGAAGAACAAATGGAAAGATTGAACATAATGCATGCCCACCAAGGAGGGTCACCTTGTGTGTTCTGCAGTCTTAGAGAGCAGCACACTGTGGGAATACACAATGTTTGTATGACAGTGTGCTTAGTTACCTTGAATCATACTGTATTTGCACTGGAAAGCTTCCCTGTTCTACACATCCAGCTCTTTAAGTTTGGACTGTAAAAGTGCACATCTGTCACCTGTGGAGAGTGTCCCCATCATGGGTTGGCACTCCAGGGTGCCAGACTCCAAATTTCACACAGCAGGGCTGATGCACAGAAGGGATATTGATGCTTTGTAGTTTCACAGGAGTGAACTCAGCATGAAGTAGAAACTGCCTACTGGAGATGCTGAGCATCACTGACAGATGGCATTTTGCCTGCTTTAGTGGTAGAGTGTCTTGGTTCTTGCTCACTTCATACTTATATGCCTAACTTCTAACCTGTACAGTGAATTATCATTTGATGGGCTGCCTTTGAAAGACTCCAGACACCCAGTCTACTTCCATAATTGCTGGAACAGCCAGGATAGCAGCCATCCTTCAAGTCTGTAATATCAGCTCCAAAAGAAATGAACATTTGCTTTGCTACTAGTAGCATGATTCTCCAGAGGAATGAGAGGATTATATGTGGCATCCTGACCTCTCAGCCTCCCTTCCAGCATTGGAGATGAGTGAAGACAATAAGGTTTTATCTATTCTAAGGCCTTGAGAGAGTAGTGCAAGAGTTAGGAAGGGGAAGTAGAGCTAGTATCCTAACTCCTTCAGGATGCTGTGACTGTAGTGGCTAATAGCTGTTCAAAAAATTAATTAAAGTAAATGACATTAAAATTCCCCTCCAAGATAAGCCAAAATATTAACCCCCAGAGATGCTTAGCTGAGGCATTTCAAAGGCTAAATAGCTTAAAGAACCTTGTCTGAACACAGAAGTTTTATGTGTTGCATCAGATGAGATACTTGAAAAGAATATCAACTCTGAACCTAACCCGAAAGCAACCCACTGTGTCCTTTCCAGTTCTGGAAGAGTGAATGAACTCCACTCCAATTATTTCTTTGCTCATATCTGTAAACTTGTCCTCTGCAAATGCTGGACAAATTTCTCTAATATCTGTCAATCTGCACCACAAGCCCAGACTCCCTAATGTGATAACTTAAATATGAAGAGGACCTTATGTAAATTGTATTGAAATTAAATCAAGGAAGACAAACTGCAGACATCTGCTCCTTGCTTTAGTACTGTTTAGGTGTTTTCCCTTGATCTGCATAAAAATGCTTACTTTGCTTGAATAAATGCCAACCCAACATTTTAGCTAAATAACCATGTGATTGGCTAAATAACCACGTGAGCAATGGCAGTGAGAAGGTAAATGGGAAGGTGAAGGCATCACAGGATATGGATTAGCTGGCTACAGTTCCTCATTCAAAAATTGCTGATTAGTGATCTCCTTTAAAATCTGATTAGAAAGGAACATTGTTTTCATTCATTTAAGTAGGGGCCGGTCACCTTTTATGCCGCTAAATGTATGAGACAGCGTTTATAGAAGTATGACTCTCGTGGGTGAAAAAAAAAATATTAATGAATGGCTTTGGAAAAATAACATTTAGACCGTCCTTTAAGCAATGAACACATTCTCCTTTACTTCCCTTAGTCCTGATTCTCCTTGAATCATAATTCCTATGTGGTGAAACTTTATTAGTCGTGACAGACTTTACACCTGAGATTTGTCTGGGATGTTATAAAGTATCCACCTTCTCATACCCAAACACATAACCTCACTGCTACAAGGTAGCCATGATAGGCAACAATCCGCAATCCACACTGCAATTTTGCAGTTAGAGGGAAGAGCTGATGGCTCTCTACGGCTGCTGCAGGCAGTGTCTGCACTCCATTGCTTTCATCCAGGCACGGGTTCTTGTTGTCCCAAAGCTTCTGAAATTGAGGAACCACCTCACTGCTACTCTCAATTCTTCCAAAGTTTGGATTGGTAGTCTTGCTTCATAGTGCCTCACACTGGCGATAGCTAAAGGGCATGTGTGCAGAATGCTGTCACAGTGGAGCTCCCTATGGGATTGAGGTTTGAGCTGGCTTCCAAAATTGTTTAGCTTCCCTCTGTGACTGATTGGTAAGCATGCTGCAGTGCTGCTTTTTGAATTGGGCTTCATATGGAGCATCCCTGGAAGTGCTTGCTCCATCTCATTCCTCTTTTAATCGTTCAGCTACTAATTATAGCTCAGACTTCATGGTGATGATGGGAAGGATTTAACTTTTCTCATCTTTCTGAAGTGATTTGAACCTGGGATTAACTACTGTGGGCAGACTGAAGATGTTCTCATTCCCCCTGTTAAAGCTTCTGTTTTATGTGGAATAAATAAATGTGCACCATGCCAGATAATAAACACGATACAGGAGTGCTTGAGGCATCTCAGTTCTGTTCCTGCTACTCCATTTATATTCAATAAACCCCACAGAGGGATGGGATTTGAGGCATACTTCTGCTTTAATGTTGCCTCTTAGCTGGCTGCTATCTTTGCAGTGTTTTCCTGCTCTTTTATTCCTTAGGCTGTGGCTGCAAGGAATAGAAAATATGGTTTTAGAACCAGGATTTAAATGTAGGATTTAAAATGTCACAGCCATATGGCATGGCACGGAACTGGTTCAAAGTAACCCTGACTTTTCCAGTGTGCTCAAGGGATTTTCAAGGCAGGCAATTATGCACTAGATTTTATGCCAGCTCAGATATTATCTGACTCTCAGTTCTGATGTTACTCACAGCCAGACACTTTCTCCTCTACTGAGAGTGACATAAACAATCTTTAACTACTTTCCTAATCCAGGTCAGGGTCATGTGGCTGAATGATCTCAGGAAGTCTAAGTCTGACCCTGGTTAGCACAGAACTGTGGTCTTATGTTCCTCACAGGCAGTTTAGTAGTCTTAGACATAAGCCTAAATGTGATCCATCTCTGCCTTTTGTAGTCCTAACATTTGGCAAAAACTTAGGTTTCTATTATTGGGATGAAATCTTTAGGTAGAAGACAATATTACATTGATTTGATAAAACATATTTGTTAATATATATAGAAGTTTGTCTCTCAGATCAGTAGAAATCAAAAAGCAGAATGCTTTTTCTCTTATAATTCCTGCCCATACTCCTTTGTTTTCCAGTCTGTATTCCCCTCACAAAACCCTCCTGGGTTTCTGTCTGGTCAGGGTCACACCATGACTAGCTGCCTTTGACTTTCTGTTGTGTTCTCGGTCTGTGATTTCTGTGTGTTGGTTTATGCATGCACATGCCTGCATGCATCTCCAGTGGAAAAAAACAGCTATATCCATTTGCTTTCATTCTCTACTGGACCTCTCCCTACAGATACTGCTCAGCTCTTGATTTGACCTGCATTTGGTGGTGGCTCTTGTTTTTTCCTCTCAGACACAATAAGGAATTTATTCACTTTATACATATCAAGAGACTATCATCAGTTTTTCCATGAGTCTTCCATCCACAGTCCACCATCAGATGACATATGAAGATAGAAATTCTTATTATGAGGTGAACCAAAAGGCCTTGGGCTTGACTCTTTAGGAAACAGGAAAACTTTCAAGTATTTATTTTAATCCGGATATGATGCTGTGAGATCATTTTTAGGGCAAGTAAGTAATTTGATTTCATAGGAAAGAGCTTGGAGTTGTGTGCAAGTTCTGTTTTCTACTACAAATGTGTTAGCAAAGAGCTGGCAATGGGAGAAGGCAGACACACATGTTGCTGAAACCTGGGTTTTCACAGGCAATGAAGACATACAATCTCACATTGGAAATAAAATTTGCTGAATCCAGACATTTGCTATAAGATCTGAATAGCTGCATTGATATATTGCTGGGTATGTTTGAATATTTCCTTCTCTATGCAGCCAGATGTGTCTACATGTACCCTGACAGATGTGCCCTTAGCCTGGGCATGTCAGTGGGTGTTTGTGTAAAGTGAAGTTTTGTTGTGTCGCCCCTTTCCTTTCCTCTTGTATGACTCAGGAGCTTTGAGTAGAAAGTTATGGCACTGAGTCTTGAAGAGCTAAAACTGACTCAGTGATGACTCAAGGTTAGGTGACACACTGTTCTATAGGGTAATGAGTGCACACAGTATAATCTCTGGGAAGAACTGTGCTGAGCTTAGCATGTCCTTCAGATGCTCTGGAAAAAGGCATGTGACAGTGCAAATCAGAGATAGCAGAGCTATTCCAGTAGGATCTCTCCTAAAAACAAGCAAGAAAATGTAGGATGGTGCAGCAGTTATTAGCATTAGGTTGCTATCACTCACCCTTTAACCTCTGCAGGTCTAATTTTTATTGGCTAGGTATATATGTAGTGAGATACCAATATGCAAACTGCTGGTAGTTCCTCAGATGAAAAAGCAAGTGCATCTAATGGCTAAATTGCTTTGTATTTAATGCATATTGCTACACCTGGAATGAACACACAGTGCTACAAGTTGAAGACCTGACCCAGTAAAACAGCTGTGATTTAGTTTGTGCCAATCTGCCCTCAGTATGGCACTGGGGAAACTCCCCTGCAGCAATTTCTACATGTACCTTGCACTCAAAATTTCCCCAGGCATGCTGGTAGTTTCCAGGGTCAGGGAAATGCCCTGGAGAAGCAGTTATTTCCCTTGTTATGTCCTCAACCTGCCACAAGATGACAATGTTTCAGAACTTTGATGGCTAATAATAACAACCAGACAGTTGTATCCTTTCAGCTGACTGCCCAGGCTTGGGTGGTGTCCATAAATGACTGTGAATTTGGAGTGCTAAATGGGATGTGACGTTATAATCGAGAGAGCAGAGATATAAAAAAGACTGTCAGCCCACTGAGGTGCTGTTCTGCTGGGTCAGCCAGCAAATGAAGGCATTCTAAATCTAGCATTTGCTTTGTGTCAGTCATTGAGGCAGCCTGCTGCAGACACACTCGGTCTGTTTCTTGCCAGAGGTCTAAACACAAGGTGTGTTGAATTTTATCATTCATATCTGGTTTGAGTGGCTGAATGAAATATCATTGCCTGACATACAAAACAAAACTTAACTGGAGATCGTACAGCTGCAACATCAGTTTCACAACTCTTATTTTTATTTAAATGATAGTACTTTCATTGCTAATATCCCTTGACTATTAAATGACAGTTCTTGTGCTCCCTTTCAAAGAGCAGAGACTGAAAGGTTGACAGTTTATACGAGGAAGATGAACAAAAAGTAGCACTCCTTCTACTTTTGACTTGGCTTTGCTTTTCAATAGCTTGATTTATCTAATTGAGGTTGTTTTTCTCCCGTTATGTTGGTGGACTGAAAAGAAAGGAGCAAACCAGGTTTGCATTGATTAAGAATTATGTTACTTGTTTTGACATAATCTGCTACATAAATGTGTTTAACAAGCATGCATATTTAAGAGATCACTCATAATCAGAAAATAATCAGTACTTAAAAAGAATCCATGAACTCCTCAGTTAAGAGTCTTTATATAACTACATGGGGAGATATCTTCTGAGTTACTATTTAATTTTAGTTTCTGCTTCTAATAATAGTTTACCAAAAATCTGGTATTCTATCAATAATTTTTCAAAGGTTTGGAAGACCTGGAGTACCATTTCATCTCTATGTGCCCTCATGTCTTCTTCCATGAAGTGGGGGAAACAATATTCTCCTCTTTTTTTTCTCATAGAGTTCTGTGATGACAGTGTGACAGCTCAGCCAGGTTTGCTGGGTAATGCCAAGTTCAAACAATAAAGTCAAATGATTTAGGAAAACAAAAGCTTTCTCTTTTTAGTGAGAAATTTTGTCAAAAATATAAGGCAGAAAAAATCCCTAAAATTGCTTAGGAATTAAAAAAACATATTCAATTGAAATACTGTTAAGAAATCCTCCATGTTTTCATTAATTTCACTGAGAAGGAGAGAAGGCATTAGTCTCTTATAACTTTAGATATCTCAGATTTTTTCATCTAGTCTGACCTATTTACCTGGCATGGTCTGTAGTCAACCTGTAGGCAAGTCTTCAAGATAATTAATCCCATATATTTTAGACATTGTTTTTGAGCCAACACCCTGTGCTTGAACCAACACCCTGTACAGCTGATATTAATTTTCCATTAACTAAAGAAACAGCCTAAAAGCTTGCTTAGATCAGGCTTGTTTTCAGACATCCTAAACATCTGTCTGCCTGCATGACTAGTTCACCCACTTTTAGCTTTAAAAACCTGAAACGGGTATTTTTTAGAACTCAACTATATGACATGAATAAGATTTGACTTTAGGATAGATAGGAATGGATTCAAAGAAAAAACTGGGGAAAGAGCCATTTTGCAAAGGAGCCTATATGTTGCTGCAGATTTTTTTTCTTACCTTGTGAAAATTTTTCAGAGTTGAAATATATAATATTTTTTTAAATTTTAAGCCAGGGAGTTATTTGAAAAAAATAAGTGACATTTAAGGAATTTATTGTTTATCTATTAAAATGCTTTATGTAGTTTTTTACATTAAAAATAGTTGCAGTGGTTAATAGTCAGCTTAATAAAACAGTAACTATAATGTCAAATTAAAGCACCAAAACCTTGTTTTGATGAAGAAAACAACCCCCCATTCCCCATTCCTGGGAAATATTTATATAATTTCTAAATATATTTAGAAATATTTTTATAATTTCTAGGGAGGGAAGAAAACTAATCTTAAGGCTTTCTGTTAGAAAAAACTTTGGGTTTTTGGATGAACCAATATCTTCAGAGGGGAAAAAATTTCTCACTATAAAATTTCCCACTGTCTTCTTTCCAGACATACTTGGGAAGTTGAGGTGTTTCATGAGCATTTAGGTGTTGAGTGGAGCAATTTTGCCCCCAGAGAGAATGTGCTGAAAGAGAAACTGACTGATAAATCATTGACACCTGGAGAAAATGTCAGTGGAACAACAGAGACTTTCCTCATATCTTGTTCTTGAACTCTTCTCTGGGTGTGTGCTGCTGACTATTTGCAAGCACCAACTCTCTCTTGACCCAATATACAGTAGTACTGGGAAGTAAAAATGAATTCTTTTGCTTCTCTCCATCTCCTGAGGAGCCTGTGGAAAAACCAGATTCCTCATTTGATAGTGCTTTCCAGGATTTGTCCAAGGATGTCTTAATCCAAAACAATTACTAGTTGCTATCCTTTTCCCAAACCCCAAATTAGGAAAGTAATCCCTTATGCAAAACAGAGAGATAGCATCACGTCCCTGCCATCAGGAATTGTCTTGGAATGAAATGTATTCACCTAAGACGGCTCTAAATTAAGAGGTCAGAGACTGTAGGCAAATAAAATCTGAGCCATAAATCTTGGGAAGCCAGAGTCTACAAGTGTCAAAGGCAGAAGTAACTCTTATCAACCCAAATCCCTTCTCTTGACATGACAAACAGTGATGACCATAATTCTTTAGAGTGTCCATTGTGATCTACATCAGGGAGGCTTTTTTCTCATGCTGAGGGGCATCAGCATCACAATGTCTGACTTCTGCATCTGCTGGGTTTATTTAAAATATGTTTTTGGGAGGCAGCTTTTTTAAAAAGTTCTGGAGACTGTATCCTCCTTCAGCTTCCCTGCTGTGTGATGTGCTGTGCTGTGGAAGAGTGTCCATGCAGCTGTGTGTCCCACCTGACCAAATAGCAGCTCTTCCCACTTCTGTGTGGAGGAATACAGCAACTGAAATATCAAAGAAAAAAAATAAAAACTTCACAAAATGAACAAAAATGAAGAATCAACGAACACACTGATTATTAATTTCTGAATTACTTGTTTAAAAACATTCAGGTCTGAGACTAAGTTGATGAATATGTTACACTCTGGCCTTTTTATAAACTTTAAATTCTTAAATAATTTGATTCGCTTAGATGTTCTAATATCACTTCATCCCTATTAGTGGAGAATGGAATTTACGTAATTTACTTCCTAAGTAGTAACTTGACTTGCCTGTCAAGAAGCTATTTAAAGTAACTAAGGTTAGCTGTCTTAATTTACACCTTTGAATAGACTCCCATTAATTGATTCTCTTGTGGCACTCTTCTACTAAAGCTTTGACACACATATTAAGCCTGTTTTAACATACATGAACCACTTAATTTATTGAAGTTTCTGCATGCTAAAAGTAAGTTCAGAGAGTTTAGAAAATGTAGTCCTCACTAGCCCTTTGTGTGATGCATTTTGGGATCTCTGCCATTAGAGCATAGAAATTTCTGGGACTACTCTAATAACATTGAAATTGGATTTTAAAATGGAACGAAGGGGGTTTTTTATGCTTATTTGTTTTAGGAGGCTGAAATTAACTTGACAGAAGCATCACTCTAGATTTGTTTCAGAAAACAGAATCAGTCCCAAATAGGTCTTATGATGGTAAGGTCATTGATGAACATGGTCTGTGTGTTTCCTTCTTGCTGCTTATGTCCCAGAACTCACAACTACGAAAAACTATTTCACATGGCAAGGAAGCGCCAGTATGCAGTCAAATACTACCTTTAAAATGCCTTCAATTATGATGTGACTAATTTTCATATGTAAAAGAAGGTAATTCAGCTCTGAAAAACTATTACCCATGGCGTTGTGACTTTCACCAAAAGCAACAGATGGGCTGTCACCTCAGCAAATTGATTTTGTGGAGATATGACATCTTCCATTAGTGGAGGATTACTCTCTCTGGTCTTTGTTCCTTCTGCCTACTCTGTCAATGCAGTTAATGGGATCTGGTGTCTAAACACAGATGCCACATTTTAAAGAGCAGATATTTTCCTCAAATCCAAAGTAAAGTAAATATTAAGGATGGAAAATAAAATGAGATGCTCTGGAGTGTTAGCTTTCGACACTAGTACCCAAAATTTGAAGACTGGTTTTATTTCACAAACTATTTATCTTCTTACACAGGGGCTGTCTCCATGTTCCTGGCATGAGGGACATGTGGATGTCCTTGATGTATCTTTCTATTAATAGCTAGGAACAATAATAGAGCAGCTAGACCTTTGTCTTGGGGGGATGAAAACCTGATAATATAGTAGGAAGGCTCATCTTCCAAATGATACAAAAGATTGTGAGGCAGCAGGCAACTCAAGAGCAAAGGAAAGAGATGTCAATATCAACTGCAGACTTTGGAGGACAAGGTGAGGAACTACTTATAGATGTGCAATATCACAATCAGAGAGTCCTATTTAAAAGTGGAAGCAGAGAAATACAATTTAGATCATGAAGAAAGAGTCCCCAGGCAGAGGAATGACTTTCTGAGTTTCCAGAGAGCTCTGCCCTTGACCCAAACAAGTTTTTGAAGAGAGGAGAAAGAGGTCAAGCCTTTTTAGAGCTATGTCTAAATCTGGATATTTCTTTTGCAAAGCATAACTGAATTTGTTTGATTTTCCTGTTCAAAGTCTTTCAGGATATCCATTTTACTTATTGTCATACATTCCATTGAATTTATCAATAAACCTCATGTCCTTGCATGGCTAATGTTCTGGAAGCTGACATGCTTAGATTATTCAGATACTGGGATTTCTGAGAGTAGTGTTCACATCTGTGGCAAGAGCTTTCAGGTCTTGAGCTGAGGTGTTCCCTTTTCCTCTGGCACGACACCTCTGCCAAAACATATGCCATGGACAGAAAGGTGGGATACAATTGTTCTTCCTGGAGGTTTAGAACATATGGACTCCTTGTGCTGGGGCCAAAGAGATTGCCCAGGAAGGGAGCAGAAACAGGATTATTTGTTGTAGTTTCTGTGTGTATGTGTGAGTTTCTAGTGATTGAAAAGGTGTGCTACAGTTCCACTCCATTCCTTTCAGTGCTCTTCTTATCAATTTTTTTTTTTTTGTAAATTGTAAGATTGATTTTATACAATTCTCAATATTCTAACTTGAAGACTGGAGAAGGAGAATGTTGGACATGAGGAGGTATTTTTTCAGAAAAAATAGAGTAATAACATCATAACAATTTTTGGCTAACTGAAGAAGGCAGAAAAAAAATGCAATCTAATACATAACTGTCATTTGTTATGAGTCACATCTTTCATTTTAGATCCAGATTATCTCCATCCCACATAAATGTGGCATTCCTTAACTTTCTAGTGATACAAATTATTGACTTAAAAAAATGTGTAGCACTTGAAGGAGACTATTTTACTAGAGGAATGAGTCATTGCAGATTTCATCATCCAGACTTCACTATTACTTGTCCTTATGTCTCAGTGTAAGTTTTTCCTTACATCAGGTCTTAGGAAGGATTAAATTTGCTATACCTTGAAGCTGTTTATCTTGGGTTTTTATAAAATGTGGTCTTTGGGATTGTTGCCTTTTGCAGTAAAAGTCAGACATAAAATATTTCAGCTGTGAAATTATATGCAGCTATTTGAAGAACTGTAAGTGGGGAGACTGACACTTTTACCAAAGAAAAGGAAGATGATAAAATAGAAACAAGTCTAAAATAGGAGCAAAGAAATACGGGACTCGCGCTATATCAGTGGTGGTACAGGGTATCTTAGGACTCTCTTACACTATGGTTTTCTCAAAGTTTCAGTATTTCTAGGGCACCACCATCTCCTGGATAGCAACTGGGAGAGATTTACATTGGCAGCTGTGTACTAATATTCCATGAGATTAAAAATTCAAATGTGATCTTGACACAGAAAAAGTGGAAGGCCTCCACAATTTCTGTGTAGGCTGCTTAATATCTGGAAATTACTTGAAGATCAGAACAGCAGAGTGAACCTGTTTGGTCATTCTTGAGAACTCAGCTGAAAAATAAACAACAAATAACACAGAGAAGAGGCTCTCTTCCGGTTGCTGATGTTACCTTTCTATCTTTTTCTGGACTACCACTTTAACTCAATAAAATGGAGAAGTATAATACCATAGTGTTCAACACAGAAAAACTGGTGGGAAAGAGCATTAGCAAGATACAAAAATATTTTCCTTTAAACATTTGTTTTCTAAACCCTGTGGCACTTCAGAGCTGACAGTTACAGATAAGTGCAGAAGAACATAAACAAAGAATCCCATAATCCAGTGAGGATTAACAGGTCTGAATGAAATTAATCTTGAGTAATAGATATGGTTCACCTTTTTTAGTGAAAAAACACATTAAAACTGAATTTAAAAACTTCCTTCTTTCTCATTAACAGCGAATACACCAGGAAAAACTTTGCTGAAGCCAGTAACATTAGAAAGAAAGAGATCAAAATATTTTTTAATCTCTTTCTGCTCTCTGCAACCTTCCCTTGTGAATATGTTTGGGATAGTGAAGTCTCAACTGTCAAATAATTAGTTTCTTAGCTCTAAATCTTGATTAAAGTATAAAATTTCTTAAGCTTGGTTTATCATCCCTTTTCTTAAGCTTGGTTTATGATCCCTATTGTCACATAAAAACCTAACACTTCCAGGGAGACACTACGTGCAAATTTTCCCTCCCACAAACACTAGCAAGCATTTTTTATATACATCCTTTCCTTGTGACTTACAAGTATTGATTGAATAATTTCGGTCCTCCACTTATTTAATTTTGAAAAGATGTAAGTATATTTTTCATCTGCACTCTGTCCTTTCATTCTGCTCCATTGTGTAGCCTTTCTGTCATCAGTTTCTCAGTAGGACTGGTTTACATTTTGCTTTATGCTGTGGCTTTTTTTTTTCATTACATTGAGCTAGATTCCCAGTTAATTCATAGTCGTAGCTCATAAATGAACATTCAGACGATTCTTGAGCACACATTTCTCCAATTAGAAACATTACTTTCCCTCCAGGTACATTAAATAACTCTGGGTCAAAGACGAAAGAGTTTCTTTAAATTTTCTCCCCAAGATCATTTATGTATTAAGACCTCTTCCATGATTGTTTTTCCTGGGTGCCCTTACTTCAGTAGGTCTGAGTTCTCTTTTTCATGATTTGTTTGACACAAAACTAGAAGTGGAAGTTGGCTGAGTAGAAAAAGAAGGGTTTGGATTTCTCAGGGTCTAATGTAAAGTCCAGTGCAGTCTGTGGGAAGCCTCCCAGCAGTTCCCCATTAAGTTCTGCCCTGACTTTGTGGCACATTCTGGTACAGATAGATGTGAAATTCACTTTTACATTTTTCCATGTTTTATGAGCTCATGCAGGAAGAACTACTCCAGAAAAAAAAAAAAAAAAAAGATTTTCAAAAATATCTTCAAATGAAAGGTAAACCTATCTAAGGTTCAGATAACTCAGTTAACTGTACTCTCCAGTTGCAGAAGAAGAGTAAAAGTGCTAAAAGTACAGTTTTGCTGTACTTCTGTGCTAGTTCAAAGAGTGGACAGTGCGGGAACTTCTCAGAGCCAGTCCTTAAAAGATTTCTGAAAGTGAGAGATTTAGGAGCCCAAGCACTTCCCAGGCTTTGGAAAGTCTCCTGCTATAAATCCTGGTGCTGCGGTCACTGACAGAGTCACTGAGTGCTTGTCATTTCCAAAATAATATAGCTTCACATTATGAATTAAAAGTCTGATGCAGGTAAGTAACCTCCTGAAATGTTTATTTAGATGACAGTCCAGTTTGGTCCTGAGAAGCAATCAGTGTTAAAATGGTGGATTTTATTGCATTCACGAAAACACATGTTGCAGAAATGACGTCTCCGTTTTTCAAATAGCTAGAAATTGCTGAGCTTAATGGGCACTGGAGTGATGGCATAATCACATTTTTCTCTGGTGTATAGCCCCTATCATTTATTATTTCAACTGCTGTACATTGGAATCCGCTTACTCTGACAGCTCTGCCTCACCACAGGTCAGCTTGATAGCATCAGCTGGGAATGGGTAATAACCAAACTGCTCTGACAGCAGGTTTGGCAGAGATAACTTTAAAGGTAGAAATGTGCTTAAAAATACATAAAGGTGTGACAAAATGGGAATAGAAGCAGTCCTCACTTGAGTTTTATATGGCTTCCTGGATTTTTGATTTCCAGATGTTTTACCTATCAGATATTCCCTGATGGGTTTCATTAAAATTCCAAAATATGTCAGACACTCTAAGCTGCTCAGAGACATGGTATTGATAATATGGTGTGTAGTCATGTAGCCATGGATACAGAGCAATCTTCCTTTCCCTCTTTTTTTTTTTTTTTTTTTTAATGGAGAAGCACTGTTTACAATCCCCAACAGAGTTGCTGAGGAAACTTAGCAGTTCTGGCCCTCAGATTCAAACATCATTTTAATGGACATGTTGAGACCATTGTCTTTACTTGTAGGGCTAAGTACAAACCACTTGTTTGAGACTGTGGAGATAAGCCAAGCTGGTATGGCAAGTGACTCACAAATGACCTACTTCCACCCCCTGGACAGTCTGTAGGAAGCCAGTTCAGTGGACTACTGCATGCAGAGCTGATGATGCCCACACTGCCATTCAGCAGCCATGACTGTGTCCAAACTGTCTCAGTTCCTCTTCCCACACTGTGCTGCCAGCTGAAGGGGAGCTGTGTTCAGCCCAAGGAGTCAGAGTCAGGAGAAGACAACCTGCAGAAGCTCTTTATGCAAAACTGAATCCCAGGAAAAAAATGCTGAATGGAGGTGCCTTCAGTTCATCACAGTCCAGTGTGATCCTACTGCATTTCAGGGCTGCATTTCAGTCCAAACACGAGCCTGGGACTTTGGGCTAGAGGCTGAGGCATGTAGATGGCACAGTACAGCTGCTAATGGTGAGCTGGTTCTCTGCAGCCTCTGTTCAAACTCTGAGAGATGTGTCTGGGTAAAGCTGAGAAGTTCTTGAAGAGGCAGGTGGGGCCACCTCCTGTGGTACACAGCTTGAGGAGGCTCAGCAAATACTTTCCTGATTTAGTGTTCATGAGTAAAAATACTGAGTTCTTTGTATTTACTTGTTTCTATGGTCCTCCTCCACACGAAACCTCCTCCTTTCCTTGGAAGAGTATGTTGGGGTTTTCTTGATATCTCCAAATTACTGGCGGTGGGGAAGAACTGCTTGTCAAGAGAGATCATGGAGAGTTTAGTGTTTTTAGTGCAGCTGAAATGAGAACCAGATTGAGAGCTATGAGCAGAATTGTGTTACTGTCTGTACAGCATTCAGGGAATTTTCTAAAAGGACATTTAGATAGCTGGATTCTGCTCCTGTCATCTTACAAGTACATTTTTTGCTGCTAGTGTTTGTGCCGGTTTGTACCTGTTTACTTCAGTTCCCCCAAACCTTTCTGTATCTATTTAATCTTTTCTCCTGTCTGTCCCACTCAGTCCCATGAACCAGTCCAAATTAACCCAGTAATGTACTTTTTTTTTCTTCTCCCCATTTCCCCATTTAGAGCATAAATATATATATATTTACCCTTAATTAATGAAATAATCCAGACACAGCTGTAGCAGAGCCATGTAGATTGTAGATAAGGAACTGTTTTCTCTCTACTTTGTGATTAGCTGCCAGAGTTTATTACTTGGATTTTACATTCCCCCTCTATCATATTACACTGCAAATTCATGGCTAGTGAGATGTCCACAATTTCTCCAAAGTACATACTGCTATTACTGCTTCCCTGGCTTTAACCTGATCATTGGATGCCTTTGTTTCTCATTAATTTTCCTGAGATATTCTGGCTTGCAATTTTTTAAGATTAACTTGATTTTTGGTGGGACCCTCAGTCTGCATATTTCTGTTCTCTCGCCAATCCAGTCACATATTATTTTTTTCTTCTCTACTAGAGCCTCATCTGCTTTATCAGAAACATACAGCCTCTGGGTATTAGAGTTCTCAGGCTCAGCTATTTTTACAATACCTACTGCCACGTTCCTTTGTCTTCTTTCATTCTCCATCTGCCTCTTATCTGGTCTCTCACCTTGTTTCCTTTCAGCTGAAAAATAAATGTTGCCAGTGTATTTTTTTTTGTCTCCCATTGTACATTTTGCTCTAACTACACTTTTTTCTCTGAAATCAAGGTACCTGTCAGCTATATGTTATAAATATGTAAACTCCAAAATTCTTTTTGGAATAAACAGGAGCAGCTTGTTTGATATTTGTTCATCAGTATCTGGTTTTAAAAGCATTCTGAAAGAGAAAAAAAAAAGGCTGTCAAAACAAGCAAAAAAATTTTAACAAATAACCTTTTCTTTGATGGGGTTTGCATTCTGGCTTGGTAGAGTGTAAGTTAGATATTGCTATGCTAATGATTTTTCCTTTAAAAACTGTATTTTATTCTATTCAAGTTTATTTTTAAAATAGTTTGTTCCATCCTTTAACCACTGATATAAAGTTTGCCATAAAGACTTGTGGCAAGAAGATGTATTGCAAAAGAAATCCTACAGGCAAGCTGTTAAATACAGGAGGGAGTAGACCTATTATCCTTAGCTTACAGAAAAAGGAAAAAACCCACCTTTTAGTAAAATGTTCCAAAATGTTCTGACCTTTTTCAATGAAAATTCTCTTCAAACTTTGAGGTTTAGTACCAGAATCTCTGTCCTAGACAGCAGTAACTATGAAATAGGAGTTTGTAACCTGTGAGAACAGGTTTTATATCTTTGTTCATCTACTACTCTATGTATGTAACATTCATTACAATGACTCCTTTTTTTTTTATGAGAACTTAACATGTAGTGAAACCTTTTGAAGGATGATTCTCCAGTATTTCATGTCTCATACTTGAATACTTTATTTCCTCAATGAAAATTTGTTTGAAGATTTAAGTAATAACTCGCAGTTACCTGTATAATGTAGAGGTGACCAGGTCATAATTTGAACAACTCACCTGAGAATTTCAGCAAGAATGCAATTTTTTAGAAATTTTATTACTCATTCTGAGAAGAAAGGAAATTGAAATGGTTTCAAACCTTGGATTGTGAAAAAAAAAATAATAATAGAACAAATCCTACAGCAAAGCAAAATTATTGTTACATTAGAATTATATTTATTTAATATAGATAAGTGAACAACACCAAATTAAAAAAAAATACCATCCTGCCTGAAGCTGTTGGATCATACACGCAAGTAACTGCTGAATACTGTGCTGAATATGGGGAAGGCATTGGTAGCAGTTTTCTACTAAAAAACAGCATCACTCTGGAAACAAGATAGGGGAAAAAGAGAAAAATAAAAAAGCCAAAGCAAAGCAAACAAAGTAAAATTGAATAGACTACAAGTGGTTTTACCAGGTTTTTAATTAATGAGAACACAGGAGATTGCTAAAATGAGTACATTACCTAATTGTGAATTAATATTATATGCTGAAACATCCCACAAGGGAAGAATTGGATATGCTAATATTGTATGAAAGAGATTGCCACTGGCAAATATTTCACTTTAGAGAATTCTACATTAGGCATAAACTCAGGAAAAAAACAACCCTCTTAATATATGTCATGAAATATTAATTGCCTAGAAGTTGCTAAGGCAAGATAAAAGCTTGATTATACACCTTTGCATCCTTTCGATGGTCTTTATTGACCTTTGATCCAGAATTATTTTTAGAAATGCAATGCATTATTGTATGAGTAATAGAACAGGCATTTTGTGGCATGAAGTTATAATTCCTAAGCAATAATATCTGAAACTGTAATTGGCTTAGATCTAGTGGGACATTACTTAGAACATCCTAAGGGGAAGGTATTTGGCTTTAGAATTTGCTTTCTTCTCCTTGGTTCAAAAATACTCTCTGCCCTCTAGTACCATTTTGGCAAGCTGCTCTGAAAAATGCACCAGTTATTTTTCTTAATGTGAAGATTGGATGGAAATGCAGGTGGTACTGGATCTGAAGCTTGTTGTGTCATACTACAGCACAACTTTTTTTTGGTAAAATACTCTGCCGTATTCTGGGAGTAAGTGAATACATTTTTACAAATGAACAAAAAAAGAGGAAGGAGTTTCTTAACTTTTACATTTAGGATTGACATAAACTGTTACCCAAAGGAAATAGCACACAAGTCTTTGTGTTTTGGCCTATGAATATTCAAGGTACCTAAACCTGAAGGAAAGAGCCAACTTTTATATTGCTCCATTAAAAGCAATGAATCTACCTTTTTTACTTTAACACTCACTGACTTAAGTAAACTCTAGGGAATGAGATTTAATTGAATGAGATTCAATTTTCATACTTATGAAAATTGAAGGAGGAGAACTTAAAATAATTACTGCTTTCTTGAAGTTAAAAAAAATGCCCAAATGCAAAACAATGCTCCCCCCAATTGTATTGACTGCAACAGAGAGACATAAGTTTTCAGGGTAACACAAAGTTAGACTGTATACCTTGGAGTGGCTGATTTGCATCAGACACAAATGGCACAGTTTAAATGTTGCTAGTAAGTGAACTAGTTTATGTTTGGTTCAATTTTTTAGTTCCCTTGGAGCCATTGTGGTGATTGTTATCATTTCTACTGAGTGACTTTCTCATGCTTTTCTCTGGTTAACCAGTTGCAAAATGAAAGGTTGATTTCATACCTTTGCTTCCCTTTGAATATGAACTTAAATTGGTAAATTATTTGGCAATGCTTTTTCCTTAACATATGATGAAATCTGTTTTGATCTTAATGTTCAAGATGTATGAAATGGCAGAGAAAGGCCTTCAGCTGCTGCAAACAGGCACAAATCCACTTATCTCTGTGAAGAGTTTGTAGAGTTTTAAGCGGAAAGCAGCTTAGCTACAGTTCATCTATTCCATCTATGGTCTGCTTCCCAGTTGCCTTATACTCAAAATCAAGAGTGCTCCTGAGCAGTTGCTCATTCTGAAAATATCAAGTGTGTGAGTGAGAGGTTTATCTTGTATTTTGAGTGGGAATATCTGAATAATGATTTCAGCCTTGTGCTTGGTCATTGCACATTTTTATTGCTGGCTCAGTGCTGTTTAGCATATTTTCTCCCATGATAGTATTTCTTCTGAGATGCTGCTGCTGCTCCCATTCTCCTGGCTTCTGTTATTCTCTTGAAGATGGTATATGACAGTTTACTGCATGTTACTGCTTTGTTCCAGCCATTCCATCTTCCAGGCCTGAGTAGCAGCAATCACTATAATCTTCACAGTGAGACTTATTAAATAATAAGTAAACCTGTTTGACAGTGCCTTCAGAGATTTGATTCTGAGCAGTTCACTAAGCATTTTGCTAGGCATTATAAATAACCACTTCTTTATCTTTCAACTTTCTGATTAAATGCTTTTAAAATAACTTTCTCAAGAAGTCCAGTTACATATAGAAGGCAGTGTTCTGCATTTCTGGTTGCACGCTCAGTGAAGCCTGATGATGCAATGTAAATATGGTCAGTGCAGGAAGTCTGGCACTATTAATGGTTTCCTAGAACTGAATATGGAATAACATTGGGTGAAAAACAAAGCAAGGATGTATAAATGGCTGTGACTTCTTTGTTTATACTTAAGATAGAATACAGTCCTAATGTGCCTGATTGTGAAAGAAATTAATGTAAAGTAAGCCTGAATATAAGAGGCACTGTCAGATGCAGCCAGGGCATTACCTGGAAAAGTACGGGGTAATTTCAGTTCTCTAACACAACTGTCTGTGCCAGCTGGGACTTAGTTTTTCTTAGTGCTGCACCATGGCATGAAAATGTAAACCCAATCCATAGCATCTAAAATCACCTCCAGGGACTACTGTGCCAGCCTGTCTGAAGCACTTCAGATGTATCTTTTTTTTCTGGAATGTTCATAGTCATTAACATAATTGGGACAAATGAAAGAGGGGGAAATGCTGAAATTACTAGATTAATTCTACATAAGAATTTTAAGAACTAATGTGGAACAGAACAGAGCATATATAAGAGGTTTCAATAGTAGAAAAAAAAATTAAGGTTGCTGCAGTTCAGAGGAGTTTATGCCTTGGACATATCTTGGGAGATGCTAAAAGGTAAGAAGGGAAAAAGGAAAGTAGTCTTGATTCTCATCTCATGCTGCTCAGTGATGCTTTGTCTCAGGTTTTTAGGTGCACTGTTCTTAGTAAACCTGGTCAACTTGCCAGTGATCACAATCTGCTGGGGTCACACTGACCTACAGCTGCCCTGAACATGAAAGATGAGTAAGTTGCTAAGTTTTTTTCCTTAGCCTGGGCCTGTGCCACCAAAAGTTTTGTGAGACCTAAAAACCTGGTCCTCACTGAACCTGAATTAAATGTGCCTGTGTCACTCTGACATACACTAATATACTGACAAACAGTAATCATTATATATGTGATAAGCTGTGTCACAGATGAAACCAGAAATTAATGTCTACCACATTATGTTCCTTTGTGCAACAAGGAATTTGTTTAGCCTTATGATTTTTAATTTAAATCAAGGTGTTCGAGACTTTCTAGCATGAAATGATACTAAGTATCATTAGGAGCAGGACCAGGAGCTGCACGCTCAGATGCTATCCAGTAGAAGTCCAAATTGATTCTAGCCATCCCTTATGGCAGGGTATCATCACATGAATCCACATGCAAGCTGGAAGCCTAACTTGAAGCTTGCTTTCTGCTAGCTGAGTGGGTTCATTGGAATTGATTGTAGGAAACAAATTCCAGAGTAAAGGATCCGTGTCTTCTTTCAGGTCCTTCCTATACCTTTGCTTCCTATCGCCTGATCCAAGTGCAACCACTCTGGCATGTTGTAATCTCCTGAGCTACAAGCTTAACTAAACACAGAAAGGGGATTATCCCATGTTGTACCTATTATTTGGAGGGGTGAAGATTGTACTATGTTGGGGAAAATGGGAGAACCCAAATTAAAAACATGCTACAGAATATCAGGAGTCTTACTCAGTGCATTGGTACAATTATCTACCTTAAATGGGAAAATCTGTGCAATGATGGGATTTGCATTTAATCACATCACAGGTGGCAGTATTTTTCTGAGTAGATGTTGCTGGCACAAATACCCTAGGATTTGGCAAACAAGCAGCTGAAAAAAAATTAGTATTTATATGGTGTCTGTAAGGCTGTTGACTACAGAGGGATTATTATGGTTGTAGATTGTCACGGGCAGTGAATTGAGACCATGTGCTCCCTTAGAGTTCCCCTACAGCAATGTCCCTCACCTTTTATTCCTGTGTAGATACATAATGTCACTGGCATAACTAGTGTTCCTGCAGGTGCAGGCCAGGCTGGCAGCTAAAATGGGTCTCTGTTTTCTGCCTGCACAGCAGCCACGCAGACGGGTGTGCAGCTCATCCCATTTGTTACCCTGGTATGGGTTGTAAGCACAAAAATATGCCAGAGTAAATTGTTCAGGTGTTGCCTGTGCCTGTAAAATGATGGTCAACCTCTGAAAATAAACTCATGGAAAGCAGGCTATGTATAGAAAGCCATTTCTTTGATGGATGTTAGCTGCAGGGGGAGGATAAAACAGGCCTTTACCTGTAACTGCACAGGGTAATCATTCCTGTAAGTGAAACTTACTTCTGTAATCTCACAAAGACCTGAACACTGTGAAGGCAAAATCAAAATGCTAGCAGACAAGTTGTCCTCCAGTTTATTAGGGTTCCTTCCCAGGAGGGCTACATTCAATTATGTTTTCCGGTGGTTTGCCAAAAGAGCTTCACAGTTAAGCCAGCTGAGTTTGCATTCAGATTTTCTACTTTAAGTTACAAATGTCTTGCTTTTCAAAGCGTTCCAGCTGACCTGAAGTGTCATGCCAACAGTACTACAGCTAATTGAATATATATCTAATTTTTCATTTTTGCAGTTTTACGGACCATTTCCTCATTAAAAAGGTGAGTGTTTGCACAGGAGCAGACAGGAGAACTAAGCAGCAGGAAAATCTCTATAACATGACATTGTCTTTTGTTTTTGAGCTTGGCAGCTGGATACTTCTGTTAACTCATATTTATCTTACACTAACTGGGAATGGGAATAATAATAATTGGGAAATGCCTACTTTTCTTCAGCAGAAGTACCCTGCAGTTCAGTGTAAGAAGCTCTATTTGCCTCAAGGCTGTGCTCTATTCTGTGTTTATAGTGTTGTTTCTATATGTATCCCTATAAAATCTGAAGAGACCGTTTGCAATGATTATCAGCAAAGCACAATTCTGCAAGGATTGAGGAGGATAAAACTCTCAGATAATTCACAGATAATCAGTGCACGTGCCTTTGATTCTGGAGCTTGGTGCTATTTGGGTTCTCAACAAGGGGTACCATTTTCCATTGCAGTTTCTTTCCACTAAAGAAAATGATTACTTACACACATTTCAAGGAAAACTTGAGTGCTTTTCTTATGCATTGCAGAAACCAGTGCAGACACCAAATATTAGCATTATGCTCCATGTTACTTTGCAATTTACAATCCCTTGAACTATTCTGCTCATACAAACAGCTATAGGAAAAGTGTGCGTAAGGCGAGGTACACATTGGAGCTGGGCAGAGGTAGTGCACTGGCCTGAACATTAAACAAGCTTATTGAGGTAGAGCAATATTGCTGTTCAATAAAGTTTATTGAAGTAGAAAATAAGTTAAGTCTCAGCACTTTTTCAAAACGACCCTGAACACAAGCTAATTCCCATACAACACATGCAATATTGACTCCCATCTCTCATTTCCCAGATTTCATAGATTTCATATGCTCCAAGTGGTATTTTAAGCATTTTCTTTCTGAAAAGCAAAAATGCTTTAACAACATGGGTGACAAAATTAAGTATTTCTGCTGTAATATTAAATGGCATGTATTAGGAGCCTAACTTTCTGTTGCACTGGCTTATGAAAATGACTCCAAAGAGTCAGTGTCCCCTATATTGAGTGGTCTTATTGTATTTGTCAAGAGAAATGCTTTGATCCATTAAGAACTTTTCTGACTGTGCCCTCTGACTCAGTATTGATCTGGTATGCAGATATTTGAAGACACTGAATGAACAGAAGCATGATCAAAGAGGATCAAAGAGGAAGGAATGGCCTAAGACTGCCCTCAGTAGGAAATCAGGTCTTTGAAGAGGCTTAGAGGGCTAAAAGGTGTTCCTGGTATGCTCAAAAGAGCAGGTGTGTCCAGTGTCTTTGAGAGGAGAGGGTGAGACACTGAAGCACTAGTTTTGATTCTGCCCCTGCCTTGCATTTCTGGTCAGTGAAGCAACTGAGCGAAATAGACTGACAGAATTCCCTGCCTCAGTACCCAAAACCAGCTAGATACCTCTGCTTTTGACAAAAACCCTCTTGCCTAGAGGTTCTGAGCTCCTCCAGATCTACAGCTTTTGCTCTTTCTGGCCTCAAAGCAGCTGTGACAGATGAACTGGGTAGGGCTGCCCAAAGGGTCAGTCTTCTGCCTCTTGGAAATCACTGTCAACATTACAGTTTTAGGCAAGCAAAATGTTGAATCTTTGTGACTGAGCACATAATTTGAAAAATATGCCAATTATTTAATTGGTTCTTCAATTTCTTGTGGGTTCAGACGTGCTATTTTCAGTGATTCTTTGGTCAAGCCTGGTGTCCAAGGGGCAAATTTCCAGACTGAAATACTCACATTTGATGAGATATATTGAGTAATGGCCTGTATAAGCTGATCAGGATATATCACAGAGTATGTATTGAAGCCTATCTGCTAGCTACAGAAGAAAATATTTTTATAATTATTGCAGTACTATTTCCAAAGGAGATAAAAGGGTCATATCAGATTCCAAGTCTCTTCTGGGCAGGCTCAGATGACTTTTTGGCACCTAATTGAGACTTCACCCTGTTCGAAGCAGTAAACATATGGTGGGACTTTCTGGAAATAAGATGGACTTTGGAAATAGTTGTGTTATTACTTAAGTATTTGCAAGCAGGCTCTGTGTCCACAGTTGGGAGGTGTTCCTGTCAGCTCATACAGATGACTTGCAGATTCTACTTTTCTTCACCCATTTCACTCCCTGCAACATACAAAACTCCCCAAAGCAGAGGTTGTACTCTGGAGTTTTTCACATTCACCTTCTTTACACATCTCTTATAAAGCAAAGAGCTGTGTTGCTGGAAATGTTGAGGTGTTTTGGTTTCTTATCCAGTGTTCAGGAAGTATTGTAGGAGCAGAAAGAAATTCTCCCTCTCAAAAGAGAGCTCTTATGTTGTCTAGTGAGACTTTTTGGGTCCATAAGTGTGCTTTGATTTTGAAAAAAAACCAATAACCTGTCTGTGGGTTTCCATCATGGAGCTAGCAGTGGAAATATTCTAGTGGCAGGTTTAAAGTGGGTAGTGCCTTGGATTTATGTGTCCAGGTGAGTGTGGGGACAAAGGAAGACAGTTCACTAGGCAACAGCAGTGGAGCACGCAGGAAAGAAATCTTAAAAGGTGGAGGGTGGCATTTTGTTGGAGATTGCTTTTAAGAAGCATTTCTTATCAATACTTTACTGAAGTTCTAGCAATAGATCATCAATAGTTGTTTTATCAATTGCCTTTGATAGCAGCACAGATAATGGGGAATTTTTTCCATGTGCAGATACATAATTGCTGAGGTCTGTGTGTAAGATAACATTCTCTAAAGCATTGGGCTTTATTTCAGTGTCCAGATACAACATTAACAAGGTGTATGGGTACTGGGTACTTGTACATCTTGTCATCTAATGTCACCTAGGTACCGTGGCTTTCCCATGAGCATCAGCAGAAAAAGCCCTCACACAGAACTGTAACTTTTCTGGGAGTTACACCAGTGGTCTCCTAACTCAGGTATGCTCAGTCATTGCACAACAGCTACCTGTAGGCAACTTTCCACTGAATAAATGTTGCCTCTCAGAAAGTATCAATCCCTTGCTTGTATGAATATGGTGTCATCTAACGTTATACTTTTTCCAGACCCTCCTGAACATATTCTTCTGTCAGAGATCACAGGAAGCAGATCTGTGTGTCCTGCTTCTAACAGAAGAAACACACCATTGCCCCTGTAAGGAGCGCTCTAGAAATTTTGGGGTAATATACACCAGATTTCTCTGAGCTCGGATGCATACAGTACATGTTGGAATGTGTTTTCTTTCCATTCAATGCTTCCCAGAGGGATATAAAACACCCAATGACACTTGTGGAAAAACTGTGGCTTTCAGAATTTGTCCAGCAAACCAGAACAGTGGTTGCAATGCCAGTTCCCAATGGAATGGAGCTAAAGTGCAGAAAACATTCTTCTGCACCTATTCCTGTGTGACAGGGTAGTGATGTCACTGACAGTTACCTTACCAGTATGTTACCTGCCTTTTGTATGTTGGAGTATTCTGCATCTTACTTCTATGTTTCCTGGTTTGGAGAGGTGTGTATTTCATTCAGCAGATACACTGAAGTTACACAAGCTGCCAGTGGCCCCTCTTTTCTCTTTGAACCACCCAAGTATTCAGAAAGCAGGAGCAAGTAGACTTCCTGACATATGTTCACCTACATTTATAATGCAGGAGGTCTGATAATTCACTTGGTTCATTTCAATATATTTCTGAATTTATGGACTGAGATATGAATGTTCTGTCCTTTCTGTAATGCTACTAAGGCTGGAAATGGGCACATTTTCCCTTATTCTTATTTTTCACAGAGAAGAATAAATACACTCAAATACTTTAGCTATGGAAAGAACATAGGTTCTTGTCTGTATCTGGTCTCTTCTAGTTGTCCCTCCACCAGGGAGGATGAAGCAATTCATTTCACATCCACACCCCCAGTTTTTTTCTATCCATTAAAGGGATAGATCTTCATCACTCTGCAGTAGAGTCAATTACAATCTGTCTATTCATGTGAGTGCAACCCTTTGAAAATATAAAGTACTGTAAGTGCCGAGTGATTTCACACTCCTTTTTGTGAACTCAGTCTTTTCTGCCGATCTATAAAAATCATGTTTCTGTTGGTCATAGTGAATGAAAAACAACATTTTGCAGCAGCAGCAGTATGTGAAAAAAGATGCATGTGCTACCACAAAAATCTTAATGCTTAAAAATAATTTAGCAAGTTAATGATAAAGGGTAAATATGTGGTTTTGTGCGCTTTTTTATGTTTTAGAATGAGCCTTCCCCTGAAATAATTGAAATTCTATTCTGGATTGAATTTGTGAACACAGCACTTGTAAAATTTATTATATTTTGTGTATCAAATTTGTTGAAAAAAGATTACTTTGTTCACCTTATTTTTGATTTGTGACCTTGATCATCATATGTCGTTACAGAATCATACTCTGATAGTCTTATTTATGGATAGAATTAACCTCCACGAGGACAGCAGGGACAACAAGTCCAGTCTGATTATCTGTCCTGTCCAATTTAACCTCAGCCTATT
The DNA here is from genome assembly GCF_023055355.1 of Agelaius tricolor. Classification (NCBI taxonomy): domain Eukaryota; kingdom Metazoa; phylum Chordata; class Aves; order Passeriformes; family Icteridae; genus Agelaius; species Agelaius tricolor. The sequence goes on from NW_027269266.1 coordinate 35,522,997, forward strand.
ATCCTGGCCTCCCTCAGCTTTTTATTTCCCCTGGATCCTCAACTCCATTCTAATTGTTTGAAATGCTATAAGGCTGCTGTGTCGTTTTCAACCAGGAGACTTAAAGTATAATCTGAAATAGTTATCACATCCCCTCGTTTCCTACCTGTGGGGAATTCAGTTGAAACTGGATCTGGAAATAAACCAAGTATGCTTTTATTTTTACTGAACTACAAGGCTCTTCAAAAATATAAACACTCATCTTTAGTTTCCAATAAATAAGTTTAGCATGGCAGGTCTGCTTAATATGTGCCAGAACAAAGCTAAGGAATAGAAAGGCTTTGAGTTGTAAATCAATAATGTTTTTTTCCTAGCCAGTAATCACAAGACAAGATGAAGCATTAAGTATCTCTTTCAGGAACAGGTAGGATCCATTCTGCACATCATCCATCTTTTACCTCACATAAAAAACCCCTGATAGTTGCACAAGACAGACACAGAATGGTTATGGGCACTCCAGCCTACAAAAATTAAATCAAAATAACATCTCTAGTAATTTTGAACTTATTTGAACAATCAGGATAAAAATGAGGCATATAGAGAGGCAAATTTGTGTGCATGGCAGTGGACAATGAGGGGTGGAATCAAATTTGTGTGTGTGGACGTGGCGGGGTGGTATCAAATTATTGATGAATCCACACCAATCCTGGTGAGTTGTGCGGATGTTTTTGGAGAGGACTGCTTTATAGAAGTAGACTTCCATCCTCAACTCTAAATTTTTAATCTTCAAGAAAGTTTTACTTTGCCTTAACAAGTGTTAACAGGCTGGCAGCAAGAAAAGTCTACCATCATTTTAGATCTCTAAGGGCTTTTTTTGCATGATTCTCCCTGGATTACTGGAGATTCTAAATGAAACAAACTTGAAAACTGGAATCAGGTAAATACAAGGCAAATTCTAGGTAAAAGCTTCTTCAGTAACATTAAAAACCCCATTTGTCAATTTGAAATTTTTGTTATTAAAGACTGACAGAGTTTTTAATATGAATCTGACTTGGTATCTTGGTTTACTGAGGTTGAACACATGTATTTTGAGGACAGTCTTGTAAGCACTTATTTATTTATTACATGGAAAGCCATTTGAAAATCTCAGTGGCTGTTTGTAGGCCTAGATATCCACCTTTCCATACCATCTGTGCTCACACTGGAACCTGCAAAGTCTGAATTGTATGAGGTAGTGCGGCACAGATATGGCTGGACATGTGAATCTGTATCTGAACATCAAGGAGCTCAGTGTGGGTTAATTTGCGCATTTAGGACCAGGATGAGTTAAACTACTCTGAAGTTTGTGCTGCTTGTGAGACCCATGCAGGGCATAGTGAGCTGTTCCAGGCATCTCCGCACACTCACCAGATGTAGTGCAAATGATATTAATGACACACAAAACTGCAGCTTAAAATATAGATTAACTTAAAAATTATCTGTAAAACTAAAAAGGGTCTTTGTATCTCAATTTTTCCACCTGTACACAATCAGTAATATTATGCATTTACTATTATGTAAAGTTGTTGTGGATGCACAAATGTATGAAATGACTATTGAAGACCCTCATGGAGCCTCATGAATTTAATGATGGGTTCAGAAATCTCATTCTCTATTGTGACATTTTTGTATCACTTTTACTTAAGTGTAATGGCAATGTTGAACTGAGAAAAATAATAGGTGAATGTGTTGGTAAAGAGGTTTTTTTTGTTTTATTTTCTAAACACTGCAGCAAGCCATAATTTATTCCCAACATATGCTAAACCCATCCAAATCAGCATAAATAAGTTTGGAGCTAAATTAGCATAAATAAGTTTGGAGCTGCAAAATATAAAGACAAAGTCAAGCAAAGATCCAGATGAAAAATGAAACAAAGCCTCTTTGGGCAGGAAAACCAAATCATGTATGGTGAATCTACACTACAAGGAATTTAGTATCCCAGAGAAGTGTGACAAAGTGACATTTGTATTCCATTGACCACAAAAGGGAGGAAATGGAATGAGAGGAGAAAATTCAGCATGTGCTACACTTGCTCTTAATTGTTATTCCAACAATTCAGGAGAATAAAAAACATCTAAAGCAAGGGCTCAGTTCTTCCAGGGAAATGTGTGCTTGAGTCTGCCCCCTCCCTCCACTTTCTTGGTAAACATCTTAGGACAAAATCCCAAGCTGACATCCAGGCACTGAGCTCAGATAGCTGTTTTCAGAACTCTGATTTCCATTTCTATTATTAAATGTTTAATCCTCTATCTCTCTATAGGTTATTACCCAAAGTGTACTGCAGGGCTTTCAAGTCCTTGGACACAGCCTGAGAGTGGAAAATTTCTAACCATTGCTAGCCTGCCTCTTGAAAAATGGAGCTTATAACTCTGAAAGCAGTAATATCTGGATCAGAAATCTTTTCCCAGCCAACAGCTCCATGAAATAAAGAGAACTGCTTTCAGACAGTGCAGAAAATCAGAAAGGCACACTACCTGCTCAGTTCTGAACCACTACCATTCTCACATTTCTGTCCCTACTGCAATTTGTGAACCAAGCTGGAGTCTGGTGCAAAGACCAGTCAGACCCTGGCCCCAGGAGTGCCGTGGGTCAGGGTCCATCAATCAATGGACCAACACCAATCAATACTCCTGTCATTCAATCATAAGTCTATTTACTATTCCAGTGATTTCTGGAATAGGCGAAACCAGTCGGGGTTGACTGGTTATTGTTTATCATTGACTGGTTATCAGTTATCATTTCCCCCCAAAGTGATAGTATACTCTAATTATAACTTGGTATCTAAACAATAAAGAGTCAGTTATCCTGGGATGTATGTAAATGAATTATAATTTGGACAAATTTACAATTACAGTGGAATTGAAGTCTGGAATGCAGACTAGTCCTGTCCCAACTCATCTATTAGATATTAAAGATTCAGGAAAAAAGGTAGACCATATTGAATCTGCAGAAAACAGTGGTTTGACTTAAATCAGTATGTAACTTTTTTGACCTGTTCCTTTCTTCACCAAAGGACGTGGAAGTTTTGCCATTGATTTCAGCAGCAGCCAGATCAAGCCTTTTGAGATGAAATTTGTCATTACATGCACACTCTGCCACTAAGGTTAAGTGCACTTTCATCCTTTGATTGTTAAAAATCCATATTTTATTTGATGATTGTCTTTTAACAAAATCACTCTTGCTGCGATGCATTTATATTTCTAATGTTATTAAGAACCTCAAAGAGTAGGTAAATTGGCTGTGTTTTTTCCAAACTCACTTCCATTTCAATCTGAAACTTCACTGCATTTTGCAATACAGCAGACAGCATAAGCTGACATGAAAAAGATAAGCTTTTTAACAGAACAAATTTTAACTCTACATAGAATATAGTAAGGAGGGGAAAAAAGGAAAAGAGAAACTCAAAATGAATGTGTATGAATCTTTCTGAAAAGACAGAAACTTTTCCTTTCTCTCTCTCAGCATTTTAAAGGAAGACAATAGCAATGTTATTCTAACACTTTCTTTCAGATAAGTGTTTTGATTTTTAAAAAAGGAGAGAAGCAAATGTTTATAAACAAAGTCAGTATAGTCGCAAACATGGCCTGTACTAAAATGCATAAAATGTTTTTACCTATAGAGCTGTGCTTGCAAAGTGAAATTGGTGAATAACAGAAGCTGGAAGTGCTTTGTAAAAGCTAAGCATAGGAAAAAATTGTTTATGTACACAGATGTTGCTCATTGTATCACTGTCTTTTTTCTTTATTTGTTATCTGGATATATCTATGATATGATCTCAACCTGAAATAGCAAATGTAAACATAACAACAAAGCCAATGTCTAGAGAGTACTGAAAGGATATTTTTCTAGTGGCTTTCCCTTGTGCGCCCTTTTTCTTCAAACAGAAGTTCTAGAAATTATATAACTGCCTCATGTGTTAAAAATGTTCATCTCATTGACTTGTGTATATTTTGTAACTCCCTTTTACAACTACAATTTTTAATAACCTGTTCCCCCCTCCATTTAAAAAATATCCATAAGTAACCCCAAAACATAACACAACATCAGAAATTTATTCACTCACTTTTCTCTGATTCCCTTTGTCTAAATATTCACAAACTCACAAGGGAATAACTTGTAAACTGCTTGTAAAAGTCTGACAATCTTCATTTGGTAATGATTCGTTAAAGTCCAAATTGCCTCTGTGTTTGAGAGCAAAACAAATCAAAACCCAGAAATGTCCCTGTCTTTTCTATCATAGCATGGGGCAGCTGGAAAGGGAAAGTGTAATTAAGATATTTAAGATATTTTTAAGATATTATTTCAGTATCAAGATAACTCTGAGATTACTATATGTGATGAATGGTATAGCATTCGGTGTGGGCATACCAGGACATTTTATGACTATCCCTGCCGCTAGCCAGTACTCCGCTGTGCCTTCCTGAGGACTCTAATAGACCATCTATGTCAAGTGATGCTGGGCTAAAGCCAGCATCCTGCCCAATGCCTCTTGATGTCCTCCAGCTGGAGGCACAACCCTCACAGTCCTGCTGCTGAAAGGACAGCTTGGTATGAGTGCTTCCAAATAGTTCTTGGACGATGTCATCTGCTCTGGATCATTCTCCATTTAAGTAAGTCAACCCAGACTGGTTTTGCCTGGAACAGATTAGAGACTTCTCTTGTCATCCCTTCTTTGCTGGCAATGCTAGGAGGATAACCCTTGGCAAAGGTCAAAAACAAACAGCAAAGGAGCAGTAGTGTTTTCAGCTGGCAAATAGTTTGGAAAATGAATGTCTGCCTGTGGCTTTACAGATACCCTGGGAGCCTTTAGATCAAGAGTGGGAGGACATTGGAGAGTGATTGTAGACAAATAGTGCAAAATTAGCCCCAGTACAGAAGAGGTATGAGAAGAATTCTAACTTTTTGTAAAGCATTATGTGTCCTTGAAATAGAATATCCTATAGAGGTCATTAAGCAAGATGTGAGCCATAAATCTCTTTGTACGCATTCAACAAAATAATAGTGCATTCCTAAAGGAAGGGACAGGGGATTCTGAGTACTCTGAAATGTCTTAAATTGTGGTATTCTTTTCACATGTCTTGCATTTGACATTGACAGTGAAATAATTGATTGCTGTCAAGAACCCTCCATGCTGCATCTCTCATTCCAATGCAGGAAGAATATTTGTTTTGCTGCACAGAATGCAGAAAGGTCTGAGTTGTTCCCACATGTTTCCCCCATAGACAATTACTCTGTACTAGGTAGCACCAGGCAAAATGTGTCTCAGAACTACTCTTACTGTGTTACAAGAAACTGGACAAAATTTGCATCACATGCAACAGGATTGAATTATGAATGCAATCTGCTGTGTGCACATTGTAACAACAATAACCTCCCACTCTGTATTGGTTTCACTGTAAAATGAATGTGAAAAAGATTATAAACTTGCTCAATTTTCAGATAAATATATATGTAGCAATTTATAAATCTGTTTTGAAATGAAGGTGAGTTGAACTTTCATTCCACCAAGACACACTGGGTGGTTTCAGCTGTGTTTCTCTTTTATTTTTCCTGTTACAAGTTGGCAAATTCAAAATAATAGAGTTAGAAAAGCACATTTTTCAAATACGCTGGCAAATATGCAAACAAGCCTATACACGCCTTTTGCAGATCGTGTCACCTTCTCTGTATCAAAATACACAAGGAAAATGAAACAGCTTTCAGATTTGTTTTAGGCTGAATAATTAGTGTTGGGGTGCTTGTCTGTGCTTTCAGAACCTTTGTAAGCACATCACCAGCTCAATTTGACTTGCTGTTACTGAAATATTTCAACAATCTATCAAACCTTGGTATGTGTTTCACAAATAACAAATAACTCCGCCTTTGAAAAGAAAAAATCCATATTTCCTTCAGTATGTGAGCTATGATATTTTTAAAAACTGGACAAATATTTACCTGCTTTATCATTTAAACTTTGCCATTTGTTTAAAGGATGGAACTGTCTGTTGTTGCTTTTGCACAACCTTGGAACTTTCTGAAATTATTTAACTAATTGTTAACATCCCTCTGAAGCTTTGATCAACACCTAGCTGAATGTTTTTCCAGCACCAAATCAGGTGGCATTAGCAGCTGTGCAGGATTTCCCTACAGTTTTGCACATATTTTAATCAGATAGCTCACCATTTCCTTCTGCCTGAAGGGATTAATAAAGGAAGAAAGCAACAGAAGAGCCAGACCCAAACACAGCTAATTTCTGGGGAAGTTGCATGTTAAATCTTCATTTTGTGAAGTAATCTCTTGGTCACAGACTGCTTTACAGATGCTAATAGTTTTTCAGGTTGCTGCCACCATATCTTGAACACATTATAGATTACAGGAACCAATAAAAACACATTTGTGCCAATACATCCAAAAATTGCATTTTGTAGCTTAAAGGCAGGGGGAGGTGTACAGAAAAACAATGAAGTTTTTTTCCTTGCTTCTAAACATTTTCCATGAAGCCACAAATAAGACTGACTAGTCTGAATCAAAGAACTGGATATGTTCCTTGGTTCTCCCTAAATCTTTCTGCAGTTTAATATAGGTAATAAAAATGGTATTCTGCAATTTATTGCACATCCATGTTTACTACATTAAAGACCCTTCTGCTACAGGGGTATTTTTAGACTAATATTCTGACCTCGAATCTGGAAACAATTAATGTGCATTGTGCAGCTTTTGATAGACTGCTGCACTTCAGTGATAGTCTGAAGTGAAACTGCATCTTGAGGCGCTAAGGTGAGAAAAAAACACGGTGCACAGAAACAAAATATAGTGTGGTAGTTTGAAAACCTTGAAGGTGACTTTTTCCAACCCACTGAATATCAGGTTCATGCCCTGAAATGAAGTTCAGTGAGATTCATCACAGTTCCTTCTGTCACTAGAGTATTAAAACCCCAAATGCATCATTAACTCACAGGTGGGCTTTGCCATTTGGCAATAGGGGTTTGACACAACTCCAGTGACAAAACCATCTGCAGGAACACCATGGACTTCTGCTACATGAAGAAGTAATTACTTTTATATTAGAGATAAAAGAACCCATTTTGGTGCATTTAGTAGCTGTTTTACATTTTATAATGAAAGAAGAGCTTCATATATAAAGGACCTTGTCTGGATTTCCTTAGGGAATAGAGGGCACACTGTGCTTCTCCTTAGAAGGGTTAAAATACAGCTGCACTGAACTGCACCTACTCTTGCTAACAGAAGCCTAGCCACCGAATTCTGTAAAATATCAAAGAGTATAGGTGTTGACTAACATTCACCTTAGCTTTCAGTCATACATCAGGAAGAGATGAAAACCACTAGTATGATGAGGCAATTCCAGGACATACCTTGGCCATAGTGATCCTTCTGTAAGTTACCAAACCCCCAAAATACTCCTAGAATAACTTCAGATGTCTCCAGGCTATTAATTTTGTGAACAAGAAACAAGAGGATTTTGGAAGGTGTGGATAATTGGTGAGTTCTTTCTTTCTCTCCCACCTAAATCCCCTTTTTCAGCCTCCCCAATTTACCTGACCTCATTACTTGATGACTGACAGCATGGCTGTTTGAGATGACTTTTGAAGTGAGCTACTGTCTGGTTTAGGGCAAATTTGGTAGAGAATTTCCAAAGGATGCCCCCTCCAGAAAGCAAACCCACACGGCCCCTCCCCCCAACCAGTTTGGGAAGAATTCCTTGGAGAGGAGTGGAAAGAACCTGTTTATTTAACAGGCAAAGCACCCCCCAGCACACAAAATGAACAATGACAGATGACACCACTCTGAAAAAGATGACAAATTCAGAAAGTCTCTCTCGGGGGTGGTCGCTCTGTTATTGGTCCCTCCGGTGCTGGGGCAGCTGCTGCAGCCACAAGGTGCAAACTCTCGGTGTTTCCAGGTCCCAGTCCAGAGCAGGTTCAAGACTGTTGAAAAAAGGAAAGGAGAAACAGTCCAGGAAGAAATTTGGACTGTTTAGCTAAACTAGCTAATGAGCAGAAGCAAGAGGAAGCAGAAGCCAAGCAGAAGCAAGAGTGAGAGAGCAAAGCGAAAAGCAAAAGCAAGAAAGTAAAAGCAGCACTATGTACTGCCCGTCTCTGTGTCCCACCAGGCTTGATAAGAAAACCCAAACAAAATTTTCACTCTTCAGAGCCAGTCTTAAAGGCACAGAACATAATATCCAGCATAAACAGAAAACATGAATGGGGATACAAGCATCATAACGTCACCCTAGGACAACCACAATGAGCCACAAGAGCCAAAGGCTGCTTTGTCTCATCAAGGTATTGTCTTTGTCAGTACAAAGTTACTGGAAAACTTTTGACGACCTCACAAGAGGGGCTGAGGACTCATCCACATTTCAGCTTAAATAATCTTTCTACCCACACTTCATTTGTCTCAGACATTGCCTCAGCAGAGAGGAGAGGCCAGGGCAGATCCCTTCAGGACTGTACCAAACACTGAAGGCTCAGGCTCCAATGCTGCTCCTCCCTCTTACTTTTTCAAGAAAATCCATTACCTTTTCCACCCACCATTAGGATCCAACTCCTGTTAAGAGTCCACAGCTCCTCCCTTCAGAACCTCTTGCTGCTATTGTGTTGAAGCAAAGAAAATAAACATGTAGCACCAAGCCAGTCTGGGAAGCAAGAGGATGGATGCTGGGAAGGGTGGGAGCTTGATTATGTTTGGGTCAGAGAGGAAAGCCCAGCTGACATGTTAGTAATTTTGGTACTGAAAGATCCTAGGAACTTTTCTAAAGATTTTGTTACAGAGTGTGTAAATGGATGTGTGTGTGTGATGGTCTGTACCATTGTTTCATTAATCCAATGTGATAAAATTTTGGTTCATAATATGTAGGCAAATATACTCATCTTAAATGTCTCCCACTAATAATGAATCAGAAAAAAAAAAAAAAGCAGTTCACTAGATTTCATAAAGTTTAGTGATTACTTGCATAAATAGAGGGCTTTGGGTGAAATCTTCTTTGGTGTAAGCAAAAGGGCTGATGGCACAGAGCTTTGGTTTTTAAGTGCCTTTTTACATTCCCTGGGCTGTATTCTCCTTGCTTTAGCATGGTGCCGAATTGCAGTGAGCGAAGTGTGACTATTTTGGTGATATATCTTTACTGAAAATTCAAGTTAATCAGAGAGTTCCCTTATCACCATCCAATTACCAGAAAACTTTCTGACAGCCTCAGTAGGAATTCCACAGGCTCAGTTAAACTTGGACTACCCTTCTGCTCAGGGCCAGGATCTCTCCAGCAGTTATGGCTGTGGCAGCAAGAACACCTTCTGCAGATGTCTGGCATGCATTGTGTGATAAAAAGGAAAACTTACAACTTTGCTACCACTCATTTATCACCTGTATGGTCATGGATACAATAGCAACTGCAGCATCAGTAGTAATTGGGACACATTTATTACACTGTTTGGGGACACTAGTTACAGACCAGGACTGAATTGCTCCAGGCACTTTACAAAGAACAAAGCAATGATCATGATTCAAGGACTTTACAATTCAAGTGGAAAACTAAGAGCAAAAGATGAAAATAGAAGATGGGAGTAGAAAAAGAGAGCAGCAAGACAGTATTGATCAGAGGACTCAGCACAGCAGCAGCCTAAATTGTTGTCAAACTGAATAATTTAAATCAGAATACTGATATGGAGGAACTGATTCTCTTGTTCACTGCAATGTCTTTGAGCTGTAAGCCTACCAAATTTAATAGCGTTCTTCTTAAAAGACACCAATACAACAATACAATCAATTCTGCTTTGTAACAGGATGTGAACTTGAACATTGTGAATGACAGCAGGACTTAATAAACTAGACTAGGGTATTCTGTACCATAGAAATGCTCATCCAGCAAACAGAGAGAAGTGAAATTAGCAGAGATATTGAAGGTCACCTGCTCCTCTTCGTTTTAGGAAATCATTCTCCCTGTAAAGGGGGAGGATGCGTTCTGCCTGTGAACCTGTTGTTTCACACAGAAATTTGCACCAAATGCATAGGAACGAGCTGATGAATGTAGTTATTCTAGAGCCCTACATGCTCAAGCCTGGGGGAAAGGGACTAAAACAAATAAACAAACAAAAACAGAGAAAAAAACCCCAAAACATAAACCTGGGGAAGTATTATCTAGCCCAAACCTGCAACACTGGGGATGGCCGCAATACTCGGGCCCCCTGATCCTTCCCAGACCTCTCGTTGGTATCTTCTGGTTGCTTGCTTCTTCATTTGCACAGAGCTTGAAGCAACTGCACAGAGAGCATTTCCCAAGGGCAACTAGGCAGCTTTTGTATTGAGGGCACTCTGATATCAGTCTTTAGAGAGCTGAGAAGTCCAACATGTCCAGAATGTGGATGCCGTGCTTGAGCTGTGAGATGTGCACCTGGAACACAACGTTGCATTTATTTTGACAGTTTTGCTTTCATACTTGGCTTACAGAAATATTCTGCTATATCAGCAGACACAAGGAATTTATTTTCCTTTTGCAAAAATGGTACATATTTGGTGATAAGTACCTTAATCATCAGCTATTACATTGTCCCTATGAAATCCTACTCTAATCTAGCTATGTATTTTCTAAAGGTCACTGGTGATTTCTTTTAAAGTCCTCTCAAAGACAATGCTTTTGTTCTTGTTGTTGTTGTTGTTTTCAAGAAAATTTTTAGCTTACAGAATGATAATTAGTTTCTACCTTTATATGCTCAGCTTTTTTTTCGTAAACAGTAAGACAACATTTTTAAGAAAGAAAAAATGATGCAATAACTTTATTGAGTCAAAGACAGCATGAAATAGACAGCTTCTGCAGGAAAGCAGCCTGCTTTTTATTATCAATTATTCATCTATTTTGCTATTCACTCACAGTCTCCTTTTTTTTCCTCCTAGTTTTTCTGTCTCTTCATCCTATAATAAGGTATTTCAATTTTCTTTTAATATAAGAAGTGGAAATAAAAGACCCTGGTTCTGTATACTGTTTTGTCTTTTTTCTCCACCAGTGCTTTTCCATTTCTTAATTTGGACAAAAAAATTAAAAAACTGTAGCACCCAGCCACCCACTGACTTCAGAGTACTTGAATAAAGTGCTTGTAAAGTCAGGGGAGGTGGTAACTTGAGTCAGAAAGGCAGAAATCACCAGGAATTGTGTTGAACCTTTTAGTCTTTGACATATATCTAAGCAATCTAAATTGATAATAAATAGATGACTAGTAATGTGGCTCTTTCCCACAAGTCATCAAAATACTGTTCATAATGAAGAGACATCCTTAAGCCAATATTTTTAAGATTGAAACCTTCCTCACTGTCTGCCTTTCCTGTGTTTAACTATCTGGTCAGATGGGTTCATTTAACACTGGGCAATAACAAAATGGATATATTTTGAAAAAACCTCACACTGTACATTGTGCTCAAAACTATAATTTAAATGGACACCAAGGTAAGAATTTAGACCAAGCATTAGTGGTTTTATAAAAGGCAATAAGAACTAATCCTGGCTTAATTTTTTTCTGCTGTTCTGGGAAGCATAAACAGAAGCAGACCCTTGGGTGCACAAAAATATGATGGAAATATTTACTCAGAACTAATATGACATCTAAAATAGTCTTTTTCTATTTATAAAATAGACTTGCAGTCAGTCTGTATAAGACTGCCTTAGGTATACTCAGGTGCAGCTCAAGGACACAGACTCCATCCTCATTTGCACCCTGCTGCATTTGAAGCGATGGAAATTACTGTGTATGTTGCTGTTAGTGATCCCAAACATTTGAGTAGTAAACAATAATAAAATACTGCAACACCTTAAATGTGGAACATACACTCGACAGATATGTAAGAAAGCTTGTTTTTAACCTAGTGTCAGAAGAATAAACACTGTGGCAAGGCTTAATAATGACCACACATACAGGTGGATGTCAGGCTTTCCCAAGGGAAGGATATACAAGAACACAATGCAGCCAGAACTTGGAGAAAACCACTTCAACAAGGATTGTTTAGGAAAGAAAATGGTATTTTTAAAAAGACAGAGATTGAATTAATTTCTCCTCACAAGAATGGGAACTGTCTGCAGCAGCCACTGCTTGCAAGAGCATGAACAGCGTGGATCTGGGCACAGGCACACTCTGCATAAACAAATGTGACACAAAAAACTTCAGCTCCTCCCAGCTTAGCCTGGGTCTCAGGGAACAGAGCCACCTCACAAAGGACACTGCCTAGCACCAGGTGCTGAGATTTTGTGCACATATTCTGTGCTAGGCAGTATAAATCGGGTTGACCCTACTGTGTAAGAGAATGTGTGACTGATTTTCCAGCTCACACTGGAAAGGACAGAGGTCTGTGGGGAGACACTGGTAAACAGCAGCAACAGAATTTTCATGAAGCAGGGCTGTATTTGGATTATCAAGAGGAGCTCCTTTCTCAAAAGCAACAGTGCACACAATAAAGGAGCTTTCTTAGTATGGATTATACAGGGTTAGAATCTGAGCACTACTTCTAATTCCCTTGCTATGAAGACAGAACCTGCAAGAGATGACCTGGAACTTTATGTGAACTGTCTTTAGCTATTTTTTAACCCAAGGATTTTGAGTCTACCTTATGAAGCAAGATAGAATTGGGAGAAATATTCCAATTTTCATCCTTGAAAATGTTTCCATATCTTTAGCCACAAATTTTTAATTAAATTAGAGCCTGCAGATATTATTGTGCTCCTCTGCCTGTGTAGTCTTTATGTAATGAGCAGGGACATTTCATTTTCTTGCATCTTATTAAAATCAGAGTCTAGGAACTTGCAAAGGCAGCATCCATTCTTCAGTCAGTGAAAACAAATTCAATAAACAGTATTCAAAGTAGCAATATGTTGTGGTTTGGGCTGTTTACATTTTGGAAGTAGAGTGCCAAGCTCAGGATGCCACTTCCATCATATCACACCTCACAAACTGCACTGATGGAAAACCTGATGTGCCTCACAATAAAAAGTATTTTAAAAGGTGTAGGAAACCGTTGGGTTTTTTTCTGTGAATAATTTTCCCTAATTCTGTATCCTTGGCACATGTAGACCTGTGCTGAAATTAGGGCAATACTCAAGAGCAAATTTCATAGGCTCATGTTCTTGTCTGAACATGAAAAATGACGGAGTAATTAAAAAATCATTTAACTGAAGATGCTGCAGAGGTGGGTGTCTGGAATTATTGCAGAATATGACCAGAACTTGCTCTAACCATTTTCTGGGTATATGAATGAATCAGAGGGATCTGATCCTTCCTCACTTACAAAGGAGCAGACAAAATACAGATACCCTGATATAACTTGTCAGTGAAAGGACAATGAATTATCAAGTTTTAACAGACCTTAAATTTCAAAAGCTATTTTTAAATGTAGAGGTGAACCCACCCCTTAAAACTTCACTCTAGATTTTAACATGAAGCTGTTTGTGCAGACTTGATTCTTTACATCAGGATAAATTTTGCCTTCAGATATGGATTTGCCAAGATGTGCTGGTGCAGTGGATGCAACCTGTCTTGTACAGGTTACAGGAATTTACTGTTGTCTGCAAAAGTTTCAAGCAAGTTGTGACTGTTCTCTGCTACTTCTTCAAGCAAGTTGACATATGAAATAAGAAAGGGATGGTAACATGAAGATCTTACTTCAGCTATGCCATGTGGGATCATCATAGCAGGCTATACCTGAGCATGTGGAGTATTTTAGTCAATTCCATGGGCTATTAAATAAGACAGTTGGGGGGAAATAAGAACAATTTTGATAAGTTTTATATTAACATTAGACAGACTAAAAGATTCCACTCTACACCTTAAAAAGGTAATGTGACATGGCACTGTGCATGTTCTTTTTATTGTGCACTTTCCTACATAAAACAACCCCAAAACCTGAAGTGGAGCATGTCTTTGTGATGGGGCAACAGATGTAAAACATGAGAATAGGAAGGGAGTCTTGAAAAAAAGACAGAAGGAAAGAGACAAAAATTTTCTACACTGATTCTTGATATTGGCTGTGAGTGCCTGTTTTAGCTGCAGATATTAGCAATTTGCAAGATGGACTAACCCAGGATCTGCCTTCATGCTGCAAGACAAAATAATTGCTTCTTTGTTTGAAAGTCTATGAGCATAAAGCATGGTAACAACAAAATCTGAAGAGTACTTAACTCAGTAGTGAAAAGCACAGCTCAGGAAACTCAGCCAAATAAAAGAGACAGCAGTTTAGGAGTTTAATGTATGTGAGGATAAATTTACTTTTCTGAGTGTTGCCTTATTTGTTCTTTTCTTGACTTGGAGAAGCTATTTTAAATCACTTTTTCATTTTTTAATACAAAAACTATTTTTGTTGTAGAAAATTATACAGAAAGTCATGGCAAACTGCCTTGAAATCATCATACCCACACGGAACTGGCAAAGGGCCCAAATCCTCCACTTCACTTTGCAACTGGAAATTTTCACACAGCTCCCATTCTAGCTCTCTTCTAAGACGAGGCCTTGACCCCCTGAGACCTCTGAGACTGCTCACTGAAAAATGAAACAATGGGAAAACTGGATATCTTACAGAACCACATTTTTGAAAGGAAGAAAAAATATTTGTGAGGATTCTCTCTCTTTTTGTCTTTGCTTTGTTTGCTTTATAATTACAGTAAAACAGGTAAGACAATGCACAGCATGTGGGCACACTAATCCAAGGACAGCACTGCTGCTGCTTTGGCAGACAAGACAGCCTCAATATGGGTAAAAGATTTTCTGGCTCCGCTCAAACAGGGAGGCAACAACCTTGACATAACCTTGATTTTTAGCAAGGTATTTAACATGTTCTCCCACAATATCCTTTTTGACAAGATAGTAAGATACGAGCTGGAGAGATGGACCTGTCCAGTGAGTGGAATGCTGCTAAACTTCAAAACTTCAATGATATAATTACTGTGCCAAAAGTGAATTGACAGCTGGATACAAGCAGAGTTCCTGGAGGATGGTGTTTTGTCCAGTACTATGTAGTGTCTTTTATAAAAGACCTAGATGATGGGGTGTAACTTATCATCACCAAGCTGGTAGATGGAAACTAAACTGAAAGGCAGATACTTTTGAATAGGCAAACATTATTCAAACAAAAACCAGTAGCTGGAATATTGAGTCAAAAAGAACTGCATTGTGTATGGCAAAGATAAATATGGTACAGATTCATTCCAAGCAGATGAACAGGCTGGGGGTCTGGGTACTTGGGGCAGCTTTGCTGCAATGGCCCTGGGGGTCCTGGAGGGCATCAATCTGAGCAAAACATGTTCTGGACTGCATTAGCAAGAGAACAGACAGTGGATTAAAGGATGTGTTAATTTCAACCTCCTCAACACTTGTTAGGCTTTACCAAGACTGTGGTTTCCTGTTCTGCTCCCCCCAGTTCCAGAAAGATGTTGAAAATAGGCATGTGTCCAATGGAAATCTACTGAGATAATTAGAAGATTATAGAACTTGAAATACAAAGAAATCCTAAACGAACTTTAATTATTTTGGGAGTCTATGATTAAAATATTCTACTTGCTTTCTTTTGACTTGGAAGACAGATTATTTAAAAGAAAGGTGTATGGATCAGTGACACATTGCCATCCCACAAATATTGTCTTTAAATGTCACACTTACATTTCCCCAATGATTTCAGCATTTCCTCTTGTAGATTTTTCTGCCTCTTCTGTATCATCTCATCCTTCTGAAGGAAAAAAAACCCATTGTTGTGTTGGACACTAGAGATTCTTGCTATAAAAATGATTTTGATACAGCAGTTGTGCCCAGACTTCACATTGGGATCAAGAAAGCAAGTGCAGATTCGAAGGGAAGAAACACATTTTTTATTAATCAAGATGGTAGGAAACCTCTTTAAACACATAATTATTCTCTAAGTAAAGATGCACTGAAAAATAAAAATATGGAGGTAAACTAAACACAGCTCTTAATGTGTATGCAGCTGCACTGTTTCTAGATCAATTCAAAAGAAATTATTTGAGGCACACAAACTTCTGGTGAGCAAAAAAGAGTCAGATTCCTTTCAGAGACTTCCAAAATACAGTCAAAAGAAGTTTGAAAGGCAAGTTAAAATACAAAAGAGAAAGAAGTAGTGTGTCTTATTTTAAAGTTTAATTCAAGTTCCTTGTGGTGTTGACTGTCAAATAGTCTGTCCGTGTCCCTTTCTTGCAAGGACTTGTGCTGGCAATGGGATCACTCACATTCACAAAAAGCAAGTAGTACATGAAACATATGCAAAGTCACTAACCATTAATTTCATTTGTTCTTCCTTTTTATTTTAAGACCCTGTGTCTGGGATGTTGTTGACCATGGCACCTTAGTCTAGCAGAAGAGAAAAAGCTTTCCCTGCTTACTAAAATGTCAGATACTCTCATTACATTTTCTCAGTGTTTCATTCCAAACATAACTTTGACATAGGCATAGAAATTCCTGCATTTACAAAATTCAGCAGGTTCTTCTTAATTTAGCAACTTAAATTGTTATTCTTGAAATGTAAGATCTGTATTACTTAATATTTTTCAGCTAATTTAAGAATGTTGTGCAAAAGAGTATTAGTTAGAACTGACACTGCTTCTATTCACTTAATTCTCCAGTCTTCATCACTTCTTCAGACATGTCTACTGTGCAGGAGGGCTAGAGGTTTCTGTCTCATATTGGCATTTGACTTTCAGAGGTGTCAAGTAAAACACCCCAGAGGAAATGTGTTTGATATTGCCAGTAATAGTGTCCTGATGATAATTCCTTCTTCTAAGTCTCCAAGTTTCATTTGGAGAAAAAAAGGAAACCATTTAGGCATTTGTGATGACTTTTTTTTTCTATACATCTCTATAATTTCAAACCTTCATACTTTTATTTAGCCAGATGTTTCCAAAAGCATCACAGTCTATGACTTCAGATGAATTGATGTAAAACCATATATTATTTATTTGTTACCTTTTTTTCTTTCTTTTTCCTTTCTGAAATTTCATTGCTGCTGTAGAGCATTAAAAATGTGTGTAAGTGCACAACCAAATTGTCTTTTTGTATCTTGCCTTTGGCAGAGCTGAGTGCAACAAAATCTTATCAACACATATAATGTTTTGTCTGATGCTCTGTCACATTAAGAGACTTTCAGACCCAGCTCACCTGGAGATCAGATGAGTAAAATTTTTTTCATGACTCTTGGGCATGATTTGTCTGCGTGCACTTGGATGAATTCACATTATACACACCAAATAGTGAGTAAAATAATTACCTGCTCTGCTTTACCATACTGAAGTTGAGAGTGGGGTAAACAGATGAGCATTATGCCATTTTTGCATTGAAAATGGTACAGCTTAAATGTCTTTAAGTAACTTTGTGGTGCAGGTAGGTTGAACATATGCAACCAAATGCAGTTAGCAACAAAATTATTTTTGTCTGACTACAAAGGGTTTCACCTGAACATACTCATCATGCTCCAGTGGTGGTGAATCATTTCTCAGTTCTGGTGAAATAGCTTGAGAAAAGGCTACAACTGAAGTGTTTCTGCTGAATATCTAATTATCATGAGAAAATGTAATAACTTCTCACAATTTTCCCCCCTTTGCTTCAAGCATCAGAAAAGCACTGAGTCACCACTTGACCAAGTAATTTGTTAATTTTTTTCCAAGCAGTTGCCTACCCTACACTCATAAATTAAGCAGTAATAAAAATGGTCTCCAGCCTGATTAATTTACCAGTTTGGCTGCTTAGGCAGACTGTCAACAGAAAGTCCTACAGGGTACATGATTCATAGCCAGTTAAGAATAATATTTGCTTTTTATATATTTTCTTTGTCATAGTCAAATTTAAAGAAGTTCAACAATCTATCTGGTTTGACTCATCACAAAGTTTCATTTCCCTCCTCATATAGACCCTGGTTATCATTAAGGAAATTACTTAGTTACAAAGTGGTAATATGACTTGGCCCAAAAAACTGGAGGCAGAATGCAGAGCTGTGGGAGCAATTTGGGAAGGTTGAATCAGGCCCATGCTCCGTCCACAAAAGTGATCTATTGCTCTGTGACTATTTTCCTTCCAGCTGTAGCCAGCAAACTCTGCTATACTGAGGTACGTTCCTAAATTGTGGCTGTATTATGCCTTGGATAGAAGTCAGACACTTTTCTGAAGGGGTTCCAGTAAGGCTTTAGATGCTGATCATGCCAGGAAATATTGTCTAAAAAAAGCTAAATTTAAATCCCATCACTTAAAATCAGCTTTGCAGCAGAGAGACTGAAGAGAGGACCTCAGAGACAGTCTTCAGAGACTTTCTGGAATTTTAATCCCCTTGGTAATCAGTCCTGCTCCACAGCAGTGCTGGGGAACAATTCTCAATCACATGCTGAAGAAGTTTTACTGATGCAGGAGTTTAAATAAAGCAAGCTGTTGAAGCCTTTTCTCACTGTTACCACTGCCAACTCAGCAACATTGGTAATAGCAAGGGTGGGAAATTTTTTTCTTGGAAGACTTTTCTTAGAAGAGGGCTTATATACAGCTGTAACTTCTTTTGATCCCTGTAGAAACATAATCACAGTAGCATAGATAAAATCTTAAATTTAAGCAATTATTTCCATTTTCCTTCATGAAATTCTCGCTCTGTTTCAGTCATCTGTTCAGTCTGAGGGAATTGGATAAGTATTTAAGGAAAATAAAAACTAAGAAGTTTAATGGATAAACTTTATAAAAATTATGAGTCCTGACTTTACAATGTTCTCTCAGTATATGTTTAGAAGACAAAATAGTTTCAAAGAAAGGCTCAACACAACTGCTTAAGATGTTTTGGGAAATATGACAGTTGGAATATGTTCTTGAGGAAAGTTAATATTCATAACTAAATATTTACATAATCTCATAGGATTGTGCGTTTTAATGGAATTTAACATTAGCCATTGTTTTTAGGATGCTTAGCTACATGAGAATTTAAAGAAAACTTGGGAATTTAAATTATTGATGTGAAAGAAAGCACAGTGACATCCTCATAACTGTATGGTTACACCGTGTTCTTCTCTAAAGGCAGCATTTACTCCTTAGATCTGTGAGTGTTGGAGAAAAAAGAGCAAAACTCCATGAATAACTAAAATTAAATATGAGGCAAAAAAATCTGTGTGATTAAATGTGGAGTCATGCAGTAGGGAGGAACACAGTGTCCACAAATGATTTTTAAAAAAGTGCTAAGCATTTACTAGGGCCTTTTCAAGCCCTTTAAGGCACTTTTGAAAGGCACATGAGTCACATCACAGCCAAACTGGCAGAAAAGGAGAAAAACCTAGAGAACCTGTCAAAGTTTCTTTCACTGAAATTTTTAAGCTCTCAGAATTATTTGAGATAAACATTGCAGGGATTTGGAGCAGCAAAGTTAAATAACAGAACTTAGATGACCAACACTATCAGCTTTTACTATTTGGCTTGGGTTTGCTTCAACTTTTGTATATTGTCTTTGATATTATTTCCTTACCTCTCTCCATTAGACTTCTCTCATTGCCTTCAATTCCACCTTCTCATTGGTGTCATCAGCTTGTTAGGTCTGGGTTTTCTGTAACAAGCTAAAACTATGGCAGATGCATACTTGAACAGATGGTTTCCAGACAAATGAGCCAACAGGTGAGGGAAATACTAACTATGCCAAGCATGATCTTCCAGAAACTGCAGCACCCTCTGAAACATTGCCAAGACCTGATAGGTTTGGCTTTCATTGATCGATTTTTGGGTTTTGTTTCTTTGCTTGTTTTGGTTTTAGTTCTTTTTTTCGGTTTTTTTTTTACATTTAAATGCTAAGTTTGGGTCTGCCATCTGATTTCTGAAGTCCTCTTTCACATGAGCAGGTAGACATGTCTATAGTGTTGCTCTGAACCTCCTAATAAAAAAGGCTCTCACCCAGTCATTAAGTTCTGCCTCCAAATTGCTGCCTATCACCCTATCCATTATGGGATACCCATGAGATTGCCATCTGCCTTAATCAGATGTAGACACAAGTGGCATCAACAGAATCACTTCAATTTCTCTTCCTCATTTTCCCCTCCTCTGCTCTTAGATCCAGGGGAAAAATCAAGGGATTTGATACAAATAAGCAGCTCTTGTTCATCCCTGCCTTCTTGTGAAGACTGACTGGGGACCTTAGGGGAAAATCTGCTGTGTCCCCTGTACATTTGGTAGGATGGGGGAGAAGGGCTGGAGGCAGTTACCAGGATAAGTTCAGAGAAGGCTACTGCCACTGGGAGGCTGCCTGAAGGGTTCTATAACCTGCAGCTCCCCACCCGTTCTGGGCATGTCAAGATTTATGCATGCTGTCATTGTTCTGGTGACCACAGGGGGCAGGGAGCCCCACTGAAGAAATTCTAAATACTCAGAGAGATGGGCAACTCCTAGGCTCTACTTGCTTCTTCCCATTTAGCATAGAATAGCAAACAGAACATAAGAGCTTTACAGAAAAATATATAATCATTTATGTGCAAAATACTATTTACAAAAGATGAGACATGCTAATGACATCATTCTTACAGAGATGGCTTTCAGTCTACGTAACATTTGAAGCAAGGCATAAGCTTTCTAGGGTAATTTTGTTAGCAACATTTTCTGCCCTGTAATTTTAGGATACTTGTAGCAGAAATGGTGAGTTTTCAAGAGTCATTTTCCTCAGGCTGAATATCTGACTGCTAATTGCATTCAATATGTGTTCTTGTTCTACTGCATCAACTTGAATACATGCACAGAAGCTGTTTAAATGATTTTTCTCTGAATGGCTATTTCTGGCTAATATTATCTCTATGCCTTTATTTCAGGTTGCAGTGAATTCCTTTTCATGAATGTGCAGCATCCCCAGTATGACTTCTGCCAACACTCACAGCTACTGTACAGAGCAATACAAAAATTGCAATCTAGTGTTTAAGTTGTCCTTTGCTGGAGTCACAGCACACACCGCTTCTTTGAAAGGCCAAATAAATTTCCCCACTAATCTCTTTTTGAAGAATAGAAAGGAGGGAATATGACAGGTTTGAATTGTTTTTCCTTCTGGAAAATGGCCAATCTCTAAGTTGGATGGAGTCTCCTACTTTGCAGTTTGTTCAAAGTCTCACATCCTTAAAAGCAATCCATATTGGATTCACCATCTGAGCAGAAAAAAGCCCCCAGAATTAGTAGAGTCCTTTAATCAAGGTATTAATGTATCATATTAGATATTTTAACATCCACCATAATCATGAACATCATCAGACTTAGTATATGTCACACTTATTGGTTATTGGGCTGTTGAGCATTTAAAAGCGGTCAAACAGAGCATATCAGGGATGCATTGTGTTGACTGATATGGCCTCCATGTCCTCTTTTTGTGTAAAGGTATAAAAATACTTTTGCTGAACCAAAAATAAAAAAGAAAAGAAAAGAGATGTGCTGGGATAGAATTTAAATTTTTACACTTCCATACTACCCTTTGTCTATTTTTCAAACTGTGTGTGGCCTGAATGACATAGGAAGAATCATTCCAGGGCCAGACATGATGATGCCTGTGGCTGTTATTTTTATGCAAAGATCAAAACAGATGTTGATCCACCCATATCTATCCATTTCTGCTTTCTTTTTAGCTTTGTTGAATTTAATTTGTTTTTATGTTGAATTTAATTTATGTTGAATTGAATTTGTTTTTATGCAATTACTTGTCACCTACTTGCTTGCATATTCCTAATATTTCTATCAGGAATTCTGATAGGAGATATGTCTTTTTTAAATCTCAGTTGTTATTCTGTTCTTAAATTAAAAGAGTAGGAGAAGGCACCATAATCTGTGAGCTGTGGGTCTGGGCTGATGTTCTAAATTCTCAGACTATAATCTGTGTAATGAAGAAGCAATGGAACAGGCTACCCAAAGGAGATGTTGAGGATGCCTCATCCATGGAAGCATTAAAGGGCAGGTTGGATGGCACCCTGAGCAACCTGATTTAGTGAGTTACATCCCTGCCCATGGCAGGCTGTTTGGAACTATAGCATCTTTAAGGCATCTTGCAACCCTAACCATTCTACAATTCAATAATTCCATAAATTATTTCCCATATTTATCAATGATAAGAATGTATATTTATATCTTCAGGGACAAGTATGTATTTTTCTGATTAGTTTTTATATGACTCCTTGAGAACTGTGCAAATGCTCTGGAGAGGTGCTCAAGTCATTATTCATCTATGGCTTTGGCAGAAACGTAGAAACCACATATTATATATATATATATACACAATATAGAGCAACCCAAAATACTTTACATAACCCAGCTTATGCAGTTTGCCAAACACCACCTGCAGATGACATTTGAAATACTGGCATCTCACTCTACTGAAAATCTTTTTCTTTTTGTTCTCTCCCACATTCTTCAGACTGTTTCTAGGCTGAGTATGGTAAAGTCCATATTCTACATTTACTAGTAAAGTACATATATATACTGAGCTATTAAAGAGATAGTGACCAGAATCCAAGTCTTGGTTAATTTTAAAATCACCAGAATTATGGACAGCATCGTTAAAATGCTGGCAGGAAAACTCTCATTCATTCCACATAACCATGGTTAAAATTCCTGAGTCCTCAGAGTTCTGAACTCTCCCTCAGTTTCTGATAGCCACAGAAAATGCTGACAAGGTTTGTAAAAAGTGTGGCCTTGTCCCCTCTGCTGGCACATTATTATTTTCACATAGTAAGATGGTAATATGATCCTTTTGCAAAATTGCTGGGGGTGGGGGCAATGTGGATTTCAAAATTAAACATATGCTTGGACACACCAATCAAAGGTCTCTTGGCTCTTCTTATGCGAAAATATAAGTAATTTCATGACATAAAGATTTAGCACATGTTATTTAATTTTACTCTCTTTTATAATGCTTTAGTACACAAGGGAGTAAAACTTTTCCTGTATATGCTTTTGGAACACTAAACCTTTCTGTAGGTCTGCAGTTTTTGTAGTTTGGGATGACATTGTTATGAAATCACAGAAACAGGAGTCTACTTTCATGCTGCTCTCAAACTATTTCCCCAGCCATCTTTTAAAGATGCCCAAACGTCTTTGTTTATTATCCTCCAAATTACACAGCTGTAAAGATGATAGATCATTCTCAGAGTATTCCATGCTGTCATATTCCATGCTATAAGGTTTATGGATGTAGTGCTCTCTTCTTGGTCTCATTTTACCTATTGTAAAGTTTTCATGATTCTGTTACAATTTCCCATCATATTTAATATCTGTTTCTGTTGAAAAAGCTATTAATGGGAATCATTTGGGATCAGCTGTGGCATAGACAATAACCATTCACAAATAGGTTATTTTACATTTGGCATGTGGACCAGATCCTTAATGCAGCTCTTAAAGCCCTTGTAAAACTGGAAGGTCCCCTTTGATTTCATTAATCCAGCTGCATGTTGGGCTGATTTCATTTGGTTTTCATTTCTACCTGTACAATTAAAATGCTCCACAATCACCCAAGGGCGTTGATGTGGATGACTCTATAGAAATTTTACAATCTGAGCAAACGCCTTGTCGGTTGGTTTTCAGGACAATGACAGGCTTCACATTTGATTGTAGCTCCAACTCCCATAACACCTTGTAAAACTAGTACCTTTTCATAATCACTGAAATGATTTCTTTTTATACAGTCTTCCAGTGTCTCTCTTCAAGACTGTCTTCCATAGAGCATTGAACACTTCTTTTTCTCTGAATCATTCCTCTTTTTTTTTTAACAGACAACATTCTAACAGCAGAACTGGCTAGAAACATTTTTTTTTTTGCTTTTGTTTAGTCAGAAATATCAGAAATATTTGTTTCAATAAGCCAAATGCATGAAACTGTATCTGAGAAAAGTTTCTTGGGACTGGAAAGGAATTTCTGTTTGGAAAAAAAGGTAATGACTGTGGTCCCAGAAACACCAATTGTACCTTGGTGTATAATGCATTTGTATGGAAAATCAGGCACAAATTTCTGTTCTGCCTAAATCAGACCAGCACCTTCAACCAGCCAGTCCACATTCCAGCTTTACACTTGCCAAACAAGTTACTGATTATTCTGCAAAGGAAGACATCAATCCTTCTTTCATTTGTCATGAGAGAAGGAAAAAAAAAGGGAGTAAGGCAAGGAGAGGTCACCTCACCATCTTGATGTGAAACTGGAATTTTTCAAAATCTTGTGCTTGTCTGACCAAGATTCAAATCTGCCAGTGTGTTTTTTAGTGTTTGATGCTGCAGATTTTAGAGTTTGGGCACATAAGTGGCTTAGACTGAGTTATGCTATGTTAATGAAGTACCATTCAGGAATGGAGCTGCCACAGAACATTTCAGTGCAATTTCATTAATGTTTCTTATCAATTGTATTTGTTTGCCTGTAGCAATACCTTCACAATTTCTGTGTGTCTACAGTTTGTTTGCCCATTTTACATCATTTGTAGAGGACTCTCTGTCCCCGTGAATTTTAGGATCACTTCATTAAAATTACAATTGCTGAAAAATCAGATGAGGATAAAAAGCCCCCGTAACAGGGCTTGAAGCACTTCTTGATCCTCTTGGATTTGGATAAGTCTCAATTCCTGAAAAACATACAATCCAGCTCTTTCACTCTGCAGTCTGCTTTACATTGTTCTTACATCTCAATATAATTTTCAATATGAAGACTCAGATCTTCAAACTGTGCTTGGAACTGCAGATGTCACATTGAATTCAGTGGCAGCTTTGACACACTACTGCTTTTTGCTTCATCAGAACAGACATTTGTCAGCATCTCAAAAAGTGTGGAGGGTAGATATGCAGCGTGAGTTTTTTTGTAAACTGCATTGCATGTTACATGAAGTTGGACTATCTCCAGTACATGTTTTTCCAAAAATGATATTCCATCAGGTCTTGACTAACCTAACATCTTCCTTTATCTGAGTATAAATTCAACATCTTTATGTAATGTTATAACATTATATGTAATAACTCATCCAAGAGATTGGCACTTAACTTTATGCCTTTTCTGGAAGAAAAGAGTATTATTTTTTCTATACTATGCAGTAAGATTTATTTTACAAATTATGATTAATGTAAACATACAGTATTGTATCTGCCTAACAATTACTATGGCCTTAATAAAGTAGTTAAGGCGTTCAGCCAAAAGTATCCCTTGAAGTTTTACATGTTCTCTTTTCCATGTGGCAACCACTAGTCCTACAGACATTCTTTGCCTACATGTAGTAATATGATAATGAGCACAGTAACAGCTTTGTTCACAACCCATCTTTGATTTCTTGCCCTTGACATTCCTCCTCCTCCAGCTAGTCTGTTTCTGTTCCAGAGCTAAATGATTTATCATCTTGTCAGTGGATTTCTTCTACACCTTGTATTTATTTGTCCCACCCTATGCCTCCCAGATATTTTTATCTGTTTTTTGCATTGTTTGTCAATGTCTTGATAGTTTTCAGAATCTGACATAGAGTACAGTGTGTGGCCAGGAGGAGAACTTCCCACAGTAAAACAGGATTTTAAGCCACGGCTTAAAAATTTATCATAGAAATCCACAGATAAATGGAATAACTTGTTTTTCACAAACACATTGGTAAGACATGAAATATATGTCAGACCTTTCTATGTTGTCTGGACAGGTCTAAACTGAACTCCAAATGCTCCATAGCGTTTCCTCTAGAGATATTTTACTGTTAATTAAAACCTGGCTATGGTGGGGTCAAGGCTTTAAATGATGTGACAAGCTGAACCAAAAATAGAATGAAGAGAGTGATGTGTGACAGACAGTTCTTGTAGCAGAAGGATTAGAATTAATTAGAGAAGTTAAATTTAAGTTCAAAGCTACAGATGGTTTATGTTATTATAAAAAAAAATTAATTAACATTTTAAAAGCTCTCCCCATGTTAGCAATCAAGTCACAAGTTAAAATACTCTTGGACTTGTGCAATAAGCTCCAGTTCTTCCAGTTACCTGGTGCTCAGCCAATTTCCCAACTGTGCCTATAATAGTGCATTAACAGCCATCCAGTCTGTTCCCCAAGCACAATATTGGATCTGTCGCTGCAACAAATTGCAGATCAGTGACCTCAGTGGTAAATGTTTAGTATTGTGTTTGGCCTGGGTGTTGTATTTTTGATCCAAAACAAAGGCAGAGATTCAAGACAAACACCAATGTTCTTTATAACCTTACACCTCGTGTTTTAAAATTAAAGTGACATGAAGGAAATGGCATTTTAAACACTGAAAAGATGAGCTGTTTCACTCTCCTTCGTTGTTTGTCTTTTTGGTGGTATGTTCATGGAAAAATATGGCAGGAAAAAAGAAAAAGAAAAATAACCAGTAACAGCTTGCCTCTATTTGGCATCAAATGTAGGGAGGCAGTGTCCTTCCTGAGGCAAAGAAGTTTCACAGCAATGGGCTGGGAGCAGTGAGCTGGGTCAGCTCTGCGAGCGCCGTATGAATGAGAAATTGGTGCAGTGTGCTGGGAGGGGTCTGCAGAGCTGTGCTGAGGGGGCTGAAAAGTACTCAGCACCCAGCACAAATACTCTGTTCATGCGTTGTCATGTGTTGGGGAGTTGCTTTACTATACTGGATGCAAGGACTGCATGTCTGTCTGTTATAGGAGCAGATTAAGTGTGTTCTTGGAACACCTCCTCTGGTTTAGTGACATCCCAGTGCAATCCAGCTGGGACACGCCAGAGCTGTTCTGCAATGTGAACAATAAGAGAGTAAAAAGAGGTGAACACAAGTCTTACTTCAAAACTAAA
Source organism: Agelaius tricolor (assembly GCF_023055355.1). Taxonomy (NCBI): domain Eukaryota; kingdom Metazoa; phylum Chordata; class Aves; order Passeriformes; family Icteridae; genus Agelaius; species Agelaius tricolor. The sequence continues at coordinate 35,549,747 of NW_027269266.1, forward strand.
GGACTTGGGAAGGTAGACAACACAGACTTGTGTCTAGGAAGTGAAATAATAATTCAGCAAGGTGCATTTTGGTGTCAAGAGGCATGAATAACTTATATGCAAAATCATCTTGATATTCATGGATATAAAATTTGTATCATTTTATAACATTGTCAACATAACATTGCCATGCACTCACCATCATTTCTACCTTCAATAAGTAATAGTGTCACGTATGGGGCTGTCTGCTAGATGAGGATGACTTCTTAATGATGTTTAAATCAAAATACATTTAGGCATCCTGGAATTTAATTTTGAACAAATGTGGATGCTACTTTTTCCATAATAATGTAGATTTGATGCCCTCACTAGCTGACCATCTAGCTGTAAGTGTGCTCTGATCTTGGGATAGATGCAAAGACACTGCACAAGGAATTATTTATTGTTACTGTAAGTCCATGTAACAAATTGGACTCCTGCAATCAAAGGAGTGTGTCACTGTGTGACCTAAGCATAATATATAAGCTGATAGGTATTCCAGATCTTTAAAAAGACAAGAATACTGTGGATGAACAGTTAATGTGGACTGAGGCCTGAACAAATATAACAGCTGGGTGTAAATTTTGTAAATAACACAGGCCAGGTGTTAAGCTGTTCCAGGGTGTATGAAATGAGACAAGGTGGTCCTTCAGAGACCTCCAAAGAGGACTTTGGTAGCAAAATCCTAGGCCTGACTCCTAGGACCACATTATTAAATGTAAAGTTCAGCTTTATTTTTGTGTAAAAAATACTACCTTTTAAAATTTTTTATGACTCCATTCTGTAAAATCATAGAATCATAGAAATATTTAATTTGGAAGAAACCTCTAAGATCATTGAGTCCAACTGCTAACCCTGCACTGCCAAGTCCACCACTAAACTGTGTCCTCAAGTCCACATCCACAGCTCTTAAATACCTCCAGGGATGGTGACTCAACCAATTTCCTGGGCAGCCTCTTCCAATGCTCGATCAGCCTTTCAGTGAAGAAATTTTTCCTAACACCCAATCTAAACATCCCCTGGCACAATTTGGCAGCATTTCTGCTCATTAGTTGTTGCCTGTGAGAGGAGACCAATTCCCCACATTACTACAATCTCTTTTCAAGCAGTTGTACAGAGCCATAAGGACTCCCCTGTGCATCCTTTTTCCAGACTGAACATGCCCAGCTTCTTCAGCCACTTTTCAAAGGACTTTTGCTCCAGTCCCTTCACCAGCTTCGTTCTCTTTTCTGGATACCTTCCAGCACCTCAATGTCCTATTTGCAGCCAGGGCCCCAGAACTGAACACAGGATTTGAGGTGCAGCCTTGCCAGTGCAGAGCACAGGGGGATGATCACTGATCACTACAAGCCTCTGTACTCATATAAGCAGATGCCATTCATAGGTGGAAATAAAGCAAAACTGAGATTCAATGTATCATCACTTGCCACATCATTCTCCCAAAGGCTGAGTGAAAACAGGCAAATGCACAACAGAGTAAGTTTGGATAAACACCCATTCAGAGGTAGGCACCCCTCTGACTGATGCCTGAGGAGGAAAAAAGAACTTCAAATTGCTTCAAAGGCAACAGCCCAAGATGAGCAGAGAGCTTTGTTTTCTTGTGGAGAGGCCCTGGCTGATATCTGTTTGCTGGTGCACCACCCTGCATTAAGTGTATTTCCATGGTTACTTCTCTCAGGTGCCAGGAAAGAAACTTTTGCAGTACTGCCACTTACCTGTTACAGTGATAATCTAACATTAAACTTTTTTTTCTTCTGCTTACACCACTCAAAGAAGATCAACAAATTCCCCATCAGCAAATTCCCCATATGTTTCTATCTTCCCCTTCCATTTGTTGTCAAATGAACTTTCTAAACAAAAAATGAAAGTCACTAAGATTAAATACATTATAAAAATTTTTGGTTGAATATTTTGCTTCAAGTTCAGTCTAGAAAATGCCTACTCAAAAGTGAGTGCCTAAATGCAGATTTATTAATTTTTGTTTGGAGCTGCTTGAATAATAACATTACAGCAAACAGAATTTGTCTCACAACTTTGAATCTAGTATTTTAACACTTAAAAAAACTAAAGTTAGGCGTGTCAGGCACTCTTGGAAAATTTTACTTGTTGAGATGAACACAATAAAATCAAAAGAAATCTATCTCAGTATTTTTATCTGTAACTCCTCTATTGGTTTCTTCTACTTTCCCCCCCCCTTTCTATAAGTTTAGAAATGTGTCATTAATGGGTATAAAATCTTTATTCAGTTGAGAATAATCCATGCTTCTGTGCACTGATTAAAGGTATCCCAAAAGTGGAATTACAAAGCAATACTCAGAAATGCAACACATTAATTGTCTTCTATTATTCTGAGTTATGGTCATAAAAAGTATACTCTAAAGACCTATGCGTTACTGATGGGCTTCTCTTAACATCCTTTGTGATTTCTCTATTATTTTTCTACTCTTTTTCTTTTTGATAGTGCCATGTCTTAGGCATTCAGGAAAATCTCTTCTCAGGGTTGTCCTGCTGCCTTCCAGACCATCATTCCAACATCTATATTGATGGAGAAAATGTTTTGGTACACAAATTCTTTCCACATTCCCTTCTTTGCTTTTCATGTAATTTTATGTCAATTTTCGTTTCACACACAATTATCTTACAATAATATCAATCTCATGGAAGTCAACAGGACTCACAATAATTCTAGTGACTCAAATATTTATCTTTTGTATTTCAAAGCAAAAATTTATCCAATAATTTCAGTATGTGATTACTGCTGCCTCTAGAATCACAGGGTCCTTTCTTTGCAAAAAATGAGACCTTTCAATCTTTTATTTGATTATTGTGTCTTTAGATTAAAGCCACATTTGGGACCATTACATTATACAGTATTATTTCCTGAAGATCTCTAAAAGGGATATTTTCTTTTGAACAGATTTTGTTTCTCAATTGTATATCTCCTCCTTCTTATGACTCATTTATGAGGAGAATTGGAGAAGCATTTCTGCAGTCTTCTCAGAAATGTCTGTTTTCTACCATCCCACTCATACCCCATGACAGAGATAAATATCTTGGGGTTTGATACTCTCTGATGAATATTTGGTTTTTAGGGTTTTTTGTATTTTTATTTCTGTTGTGTCTTACAGATAGAAAATATAGGAATGCCATTATGAAGCACAGGGTACAAATACAAAGAAAATGAATCTTTTCTATTAAAGGACTCATTTAAAGTATGACAACAGTCTGCAAAATAAGATGCCATTATGGTTAACAAAGATGCTATAATACATATTTGTGCAGTAGATGCAGTGCACCTGATAGTGGGGCCCTGGAAAATGTTAAAGATAGACTCTGAAAATGTTAGGCTTTGTGTTTTGCCAGATCATTGCACCTGCGTAAGCAGTATGACAAATGATAAAATTGTTAGATGTGATGATTGTTTAGTAATTAAATATAATTATTGTATAATCATAAGAAGAATCATGAGAAACTATGTTAGAAATTTTAAGGTGGGCCACGAGGAGCCATGCTTGGCTGAAATCTGTGTATACAATAGAACAATATAAGTTTAATGATTAACATGAAAGTTATATAACGATAGAATATAAAAAACATGTTCATCCCAAATGCATATCGGAGTCCGATTTGGGTTGAATACCCCTGACACCCGGAGCTCTTCAATAAAAAGCACCTACATATAATCGCTCTTGTGATTATGTGTTTCTGAACGCTAACACGCCCACTGCAAGTTGTGAGTCACAGGTAAACTTGATCTTGTTCCAGGTGTGATTCAACCCTACAGAGAAAAGGTGGAGCCACAATTATACGATACTGAACTGAGTTATTTTGCTCTGGGCTTCCTCAGAGCAACTGCACCATTTTCACTTCAGTACTGGCTTATAACAGCCTTGCTGTAATGTTAACAAAACAAGTTTTAGAAGCAGACGGTCTTACACGTAAAGATAAACGCAATTACAAGGACCCTTCAGTCCAGTATTCTCTCCAGATTTTTCCCATTGTATGGAGAGTTTCCCCTCCAAGTTTCCATGCTTTTTAAATGTAAGCCTCCAGCTCACATCGAGGATTGAATTCCTCTAAAGTATCTAGACTTTAAACTCTTATGGGAAATGACACCTTGGTAAAAGTGAGAAACCTAAGTACCTCTTGGTATTTTGAGCTAAATCTTTGGGGACTTATTCTCATCTTGTTTAATCAATATAAAACTTACAAAGGTGCTTGGGGTTGGGTTTGGTTTGGTTCGGTTTGGTTTGGTTTGGTTTAGGATTTTTTGGGGCAGATTTTACGTCCATGGTCAGTATTGATCTAAACAGGTTATATTCTACTTATTGCTTTGACTGCAAGTATAGAAGTGTCAAAGTGCCACAGGAGGACTTTTAAATTTAGATCCCTACAAGAGCAAAACAGAAAATTTCATGTTTCCTATCATCCTATAATTTATCTGGTGTGATATCGCTTGCTCAGATAGTTCTGCTCTGTGAAAAATGGTTCAAGTTGATTTCATGGCTCAGGAAAAGATAGGGAAAAAGTCATACATTTTACCTTCAACTGCAAATTACAATGAAAATGGAATATGAAGCTTTATTTGCTCATTAGCTGGATTTGTCTCTGTTAATTACCTTGTACACACGCAGAGGAAGTGACCTGACATGTATGTTGAGCACACTCTGAGTTTCTCTTTTTGATATCCCACCAGATTTGGTTATCAAAAATGTAAGATAGAGATGGGGTAGATTCAGTTTCTGTATTAGATGTTCTGCTTGAAGATTTTGGATTTGATCACTCTCTAAGCAAAGCTTCTTTGTTGATATTAACCTAGGAAATATTGCTAAAAAAAAATTCAATATTTCAGTCTGCAATGGGAGGTTTAACTGCCTCCTCAAAATTTATACAATATCTGTGATCATCTAATGGAAAAAAATGTTTCCTCATTCTCATGTGTCCCAGACATCATGCACTTTATGAGTTCAGAGTTCAGACTGCTAGAAGAAAGCCATGCTCCACATGTAAATCATATAGTAGTACAATAATTTAAAATCATCCTTGAACCAGCATGTCTACAGACACACTTGATACTAAATAACAGCACATGAATTATGGAGTGCAAGCAGTGGCCAGTTTAAGTTCAGCACCCTGTTTGGGAGACTCCACTAATCTCAGTTTCTACAAGTTACTAACCTGAAAGCAGTAATCTGTAGAATGCACTTAGAAATAATTTTTAATTTCTATTCTTCAAAAAAACCCTCCCCACCTACCAGCAGCCAACTTTTTAAAGGTTGTAAGATGTTAATGGCTAGCTGTCTAATAGGTATTTTCTACTATTGTAGAAATTAGGTATTTCTGCCTTGTGTTTGGCATTTTTCCAAGAGAAGGTCTGCAACAGGTATAGTTCTCTTGCCAGTCCCACTTAGATCTGTTTTTGTTGGCTGCCCCATCCCTGGAGCGGATTGTGTGTTGGAGCTATTCCATGCCCATGATGGGAATGTCCTTTAGATACTCCATGAAGTGTTTCAACTCAGAGTATTACTGCATCAAACTACCAACAAGCTGCAGAGCCGGTAGAAGTCAATTGGCACTCTGTAGGAATACTTTCTGGAGAAATTTTTAAATTATAAATGCTATGGTTCAAATCAGGTTGAAAGATGTTTGTAAAAAAATAAGCTTTTTCGAACTGGCTGAAATTGTTCAAATTGCTGAAATATTCTTTTTCCTATTAAGCAGGGAAAAAAAAACTAAACAGAAAGGAAACAAGAGAATCTTTGCTCAAGAAAGCATTCAAGAAACCATAACAAAGAAAATGTATTTGCAGAAAAGGAACTGAAATATATGTATTTTTAATAATGCTTTTTAGTTATCCTGATAGGCTACTGAGCCTATCTTTCAAGATTAAATATCTATCTACATAACACACAGAATAGGACATAAAAATACCAGTTCTTTTGAATATTCTAACCAGTATTTTAAAAATTGTAAAAAAGTGTTGTGAATTTTACATTAATCTCATTCTGCTGCTTTAATATCCTTCTTATAAATAAGATATTTGAACTTCTATAGGAATTGATATTACTTTTCAATTCTCCATACAATATGTTCCTCTGCATATAAAACACATATAAATTAGTTTAAATGTTCATAATACCTTCTCATGAGTTTCATTAACTTGCATAATTATGCAGACGAGATACCACAGTAGATGATGGAACTAAGGTTGACAGTGCACATCAATAATTTAAGACAGAATGCATCAGAAGGAGACTCTACCCCAAAACCCAAATGTTATAAATGAGGAAATTCAGAGTTAAAATTTCATTTTAAGGATATATTAACCTGTGAAGCTATAACAATATTTTAAGATGGACACCTAAATAGATGTAATTGTACACAAAATTACTTTTCCCATGATCATTTTAAAGTAATAACCCTTATCCTGAAGAATTATGAACACTCTTGAATTTCTTTGTTATAAATAGCCATACTGGCATCAGTGGGAGTACTCATAATGCTTAATAATTAAGCAGCTGCATGATCCTTGGAAGAATCTCGAGAGCAAGAAATTTACTTTTAGATACATCTTCCTCATTACATAACTAAAGGGATTTATGCCAAAATGGTGTCTCCAATGTCTGAGGTTTACATTGACCTTCTCTTTATCCTGCCATTAGGACTGTTTGTCATGGGTTGTGCACGATGCCACAGCCTTTTGTGGGAGTAGGAGCAGAAGCAGATTTGTGGCCCGTCAAAAGGCTCAGCAATAGAAGTAAGAAAAAGGACAATGTAAGGTTGCCCTTTGGAGCAGACCCACAAATCTGTGTTTTGGTGATATTTAACTCAGAGTTTGAATTATAATCTGGAAGTGAGCTCTTTTCAGAGACAGACTTTTGTAAGATTATTTTTTAAATAAATGAATATATATCATTGGAACATTTAATTATTTCTGGGGTAATTACTGATCAATACATATGGATAGCTGTGATGTTTGATAAAACTGCAGCTGAGCTTATAAATTTGTTTGTTGTAGTAACTACAACATAAGTTGATTAGAATCTTGAAGAACATAAAAAAACCCCTAGAAAAACTTGTGGTATCAGCAGAGCTGCCTTTTATTTCCCATCCCTGTTATTCTTGTTATCTTGACAAGGAACAGAGTTTGCCCAATTTCCCAATTTATTTTACATTTGCTGTCCTAAAAAAATTTTCCTCTGGTATCACCAACATTTCTGTATATTTAATAAATTCTAAAGAACAAGGTAATGTGCTAACACAGCAACAACAGGGAGGATCTCCTTTCCAGGGTCCAATTACAAAGGTTGCAATGAAAGAAAAGACATCTGCAAGAATAAATGTATTTTGTAAGACAGACTTGCAATGAGGATGGTAGGTATAAAATCAAAGTGCATCTATTCTCTGGACAGATTTACTACTGTGAGGATTTGCTAGCATAGCCAAAGACAGTACTGCAATTGTCAGTAATTGGCCTTCCTGTGTATTCCTGGTAAAAAGACTACAATCTAGAGGGAGGAAAACTGCATAAAAGAAAAGGTACCTCCTCATATATGAAGGCTGCTTTGCCAGGAACTGCAGGGAGATGAAAGTGTAATGTGTGAAACTTGAATTAAATTTGACTGTTCTGGTGATAAAGATGGGACTTCTTCCTCTTAGGTTAGAAATAGTTTGTGAGCATACAGTTCACTTGAAATGAAGATGGAAACTCGGTATTGTCAGATGTATCTTATGTGGGGAAGCAAGAGCAGAGAGCAGATTTTGGGGAAATACTATTTTTTATTCATGCTCTGGGCATGTATATGAGATTTTAGATTTATAGACTTATTTTTTCTTTTGATGGTATCTATCCTGCTGTGCAGTTCATTGCCCACAGAGAAGTGTTTCAAGGCAGAGCTTGAGCACACATTACTGGTGATGGATGAAAAAGTTGATTTTTAGAGTCAAATAGCAGTTGAACTAGACACTCCTTTTCCTAAAAATATCTGTATTCTCTATTATATAATGATCTGTGACAGACATGACCCAGATATACCTTTTTACTGGTCAGTTGTGGCCTGCAAGTGAACTAGGGAAACAATTTATAGATGGAAATAACAGCAAAAATTTAGCTGAATGGCAGCAATTTATATGTTCTTAGGAAGATTGCATAACATCATTAGTAACTGCTGACATGACCAGCAGATAACAGAAGTTGCAGCCCTTGGGTAATGCTGTCCAGCATGTGCCAGCATGAGGGGATGTGCTGATAGAGGACTGTATTGCAGGACTGTCACTCTATAACATTGGAAGGTTATCAGAAAGAAGTGGGGTTGCCAGCTTTCACTCAGGAGAAGCTCTTTTCTAATGACAAAGTCTTAAAAACAGCACACCGTTGTTTTGTTGTTTTTTTTTTTTTGGGTTTTTTTTGGTTTTTTTTAATAAATTAGGTTGATAGAAACAGCCACCATTAGGTCAAGCACAGAGCACGAGGCACAAGATGTGTCCCAGTTGTATTTACAGTGCAGCCTGGTAGCTGAAGCTGTTCATCCCAGAGCACTGTCAGGCACCAGCATGTGACAGTCCTCACACAGTAACCAGAAGATGACTCTGATAGCTGGCACTCAGTTGTTGAGGTGCAGGGCAGGTGAAAAACAGCCAGGGTAGAGAAAAAAAAATGAAAACTTTATTTGGAGCCCATAGGGTTATATGTACATGTAGTGACATCAAAAAGTCAGGAGTGTTACTCATAGAGAAAAAGGTGTTATTTTAATAATTGATTAAAGTAAGAGAATTTCCTGTTAAAATAACCCAAAAAACAACTAAACTCTAATTTTTCCTCAAAACTTACAGGGATGATCACAAGATGAATTATAGATTAAACATAAGACAGTTTTTTTTCCCTCTCTCATGTCCAACTAATGAAGAAAACCAATAAATATGTGTCAGTAACAATAGCACGTTTTCAGTAAATATTATGCACTAGTACTGAGCACAAAATTACCTGAGGAAGAAGAAAAGAAGAAAATGAAAGTTGACCCTTTTTTCATCCATTCTCTCTTTTCATGTCATCATCTCGATCTCATTATCCATTCCTTCAACAGTAACAACTAATAACAACAGTAACAATAAATAAATAAATAAAAGTGACAGCCATTCCTGCACAGTAGATCAGAAACCCATTTATTATTTAGTATTTCAGTCAGTTCGCTTCTTTCAATATAAATAGACTGCTGAAAGGGATGGTTTTCTAGTCAAAATGGTTTGTTGGAAACTTCTCCACAATGCCCACAAAACCTGCAAAGTGTCTTTGCCTGACGTCTGAAGGGTGGGAATCTATATATATCTATACATATCTTTATCTATCTATCTATCTATCTATCTAATCTGTTTTAACATTATAACAAGGAATGAATTTTTACATTATCTTATGAAGGATACTGAGGAACTGACCACACATTTGGAAAATCATGGCTCAGTGAGATCCAGTATCAAGATCAAGGACACAGGAAGTTTCTAACCAACTGCTGATCTCTTATGCTCTGTATATATAACTTTCCCTTCTCACAGAGACATTGCCTGTGCCCCAGCCCAACAAAGGCAGAATGCCTTCAGGCTACCATTGCACACTAATCCTCAATTCACTGTTTACTCCTCGCCTGCCATCGGATGGACTGATACAGTCATTTAAGTGGCTAACCCTAATATCTCCAAATAATACCTGTCTGAAATAGTCACAGCAGCCCTCAGGCACAAGGGCAGAGAGCACTTGGTCTGAATGGAGACATCAGCTGAAGAATTTCCACAGTGAGGGTTTCTGGGAGTTGGGCAAAGAGCTATGCAGCTGCACAACAGTGACCTTAACTTCCAATTTTTCACCACAGCCTACTTTCTGCAGCTCTTTGAAGTATGTTTCAGTAGAAAGCCCACTGAACTCATCATCTTGGTCAGCCTTGAGTTGGAGTTGCTCTCTCGAGAGGTGTAGTAGCCATTCCCAGTGACCCAGTGATTCCTCATCTGCCTGTGAATATATTCTCAGAAAAAGGACATTTTGATCTTTATAGGGACTGATAAGAAGCTGATGAACTCATGTTTGCTTACCTTTGTGTTCCTTCTTTTCTTTCTTAAAGGTAGGTGAAAGTTTAGCCTGTTTCCAGGCTGTCAGTGTTCTTCCCCAGTCACACAATGGTTTTTCCACAGTCACTTTAAATGTTGCCTTGTTGTTGTCACTGCAACACTTAGAGCAACCTCTGCTGACTTCTTTTCTCTCTATAAATTTGATTATTCTCTAAATATTCCCAAACCTGTTTCTGGATGCCTTTCTTTCTACAGCATGTTGGTAGCTGAGAGATTTGAGAGCAAACTTTTTTCTACAGAAAGAAGAAAGGTCAAGTGCTTCAATCATTTCTGTACTACCTTAGTCAATGAAAAAGAAAAATTAAATTTAAAAGAGTAATTTGTATTTTGACCTCCATCTTCTTTCTTTCCCCTCTGTTCCATATCCCATTTCTCCCAGCAACTTGATTCAGAGGTCAAACAAAAAATATAGAAGATATTTTTAAAAAGGGGGGAAAAATTAAAAAAAAGAAACATGTCTGTCACTCTCAAAGTTTTACTGGGTTTCACATCCAGTGCAGGGATACACATAATTTGTCTTGGCAATCAACAATATCTTATGTACTGTTGAGTTTTTCATAGAGCCATTCTCCATGAGGGTGTTCAGTTCAAAGAGAATGCCTCTGGCTGTAGGCAAGTGGTCTGAACTGCTCCCTCAGCATCTAAATCCTTTTTTCACCTGATGTGGACTGACACAACCATTGATATGGTTAAATTAAATATCAGCAAACTGCAGCCCTCTGAGATACACTCAGCTGAGGAGAATTTGGGGCACAAGTGAATCCCAGTCACAGCTAGGGAAGGACTTCTAAATAATTAGGGAGAAAGGACAGGTAGCTGTGAAATTATGAATCAGAATTTCCTAATTTCTGCCCCTTTCATATACAATTTGTGGTCTTCTTGTCAGTCTGGGGGACTTCCATAAAGCATTTGGTTAGTGGCTTAAAATATTTTTTATGTTGGCCAATCTGAGTCAAGCTGGTTTTCAGCTTCTCCTTTATACAACACAGTGAAGAGCTTCTGGAGGACAAAACTTGTTGTCTACCTTCATTTTCTAACTATGACTCAGTAACAAGACTCCATCAGTTTAAAATATTGCTGAATAATGAGAAAACATTTGTCATGATGTTGCAGGAAGAATTAATGAATTTGTATGAATTTATTGGAGGATGTCATGTAATGGCATGTCCACTTTGTGGAGCAATTGTAAACTATGAGGAAATTTTCCCGTGCAGTTGGGAATTTTGTGACCCTTCCTCCTCTAAACCTTCCTCTTCCAAGGAGCTGAGAGAGCCTCTCGTTCTACTTAAGCAAGGCTCTTCTGTCCTCACTCCAAAGCACTCAAAAATAGGTAGCATATATACTTAGGAGTTAATTTTGTGGGCAATATTTAATGAGAACTTAAAGTGAAAAAAAAATCAGCTGGCACTTGAGATCTCATTTAAGTTTTTCTGTTGTCTGAGTTACCTCAGAAACACTGCAAGCTGTAAGAAAAAGCACATTCCTTGCACAGATAATGTGAAATTAATTTTTTTGAATATACAAAAGAAAATATCATTTTACCAAGTGGTCTTTGGTTGGATCATTGTCATGTTGAGCCAGAGATGTGCAGAAATGTGCCCACAATGCCTTTAATTGCAACAGCTGTTATTGCCCCATTCTGCTTAACATCTGTTTCAGAGAAATAATTCCATTGACGCCTCTGATGTATCTGCCAGCTGTTTCTAATAAACCAGGAAAAGTTACAACCCTTTTAAGTGACAATCATTCAAGATGCTCCATAATTGCATAACTGCATAGAAGAGTGAGGCTTTTTCTGAATGCGGTCAACTGAATATTTTGATTATTTACATAGAAGTCTTTATTTCTGGATGACAGATCAAGTGAGGGAAAAATTCAACAAAACAGAAAGAACCATTGCACACCAAAGTTTGTCATGCCATCTGAAAGAAATCATGAGGGAAACTTAAAGAAATTTCTATACTATAAAACCAACTAGAAATTTCAAAGACTCATAAAGTCTGTAGCTCAACTGGGCATTCATCTAGCAATTTATATTAAACTCCTGAAGGCATTTTTTCTCTTCTTCAGCAGTAGAAGATGGGTTAAATATATTGTAAAGTATAAAAACCACAGAAGAATAACAAAAGGGAGGTATTCTCACTGTTTTTTTTTTTGGAAAAAAGTCTTCATAGAAACTTTCACCTTGAAAAATATTCAGTGAAATATTCCCTTATAATCAATAATATCTATATGGTAGTAATCTATTATAGCAAATGCTTTGTTAGAAAAATTGAATAACTCCAGTTGCTATAGAGAAAAAGTACACTTTTTTCAGGAAAAGAAACTCATGTATTAAATTTGCTTTGTCTGGCTCAGTGAGATATCTTGTTTTTCATTCCCTTGTGAGTACACAGGGAAGAGTATAAATTCTCAGTGTAGTTTTGAAATGTTATTTTTTTGTTTTCTGTCATCTGTAAATGTCCTAGGTCCCAGGGTTTGGCCCAATCAGTGCATGTTTCAGGGGTTTTGCCTTATACTTTGGGCAGATTGAATCCCAAAACCTTGAGAAGGTTTTGAGGCTGCTCTGTGAATCCCAGTCAGTGGCCTTGTAGATCATAGTGTAGGTCATGTTTCCATAAAATCAAGGACATCTTAGAGAACACCACAAGCTGCACATTTTCTGCACGTAGAATATTTCACTTCAGGGGGCAGGTTCCTACATGTGCATGCCAAAAGACAGTTGGGGGACTAAGAATCATTTCAAATTAAGAATTTGAAAATACTCCTTTGCCTTAAAGTGGAGATGTGATCATACAGCCCTGCTCTCAGCAGCTGTACTGTGATCCATCTCTATAGCAGCTGGATTGCCGTGTTCCACTAACAGGTTAAGTGAATCACTCTTGGTACCTGGGTGTTTGTGCTGTGGACATTTCTGGAGTGCAGAGTGGCGGGCTTCTCTCTCTGTACAGTGTTTTGCCCTTTATGGCACTAACTTTTTCAAGATCACTGTGGTATGGATGTCTTCCTGTGGGGCCAGAATGTCTGGAAAATCAGTTCATGAGGGAAAAAAAGCTTTTTGCTTTGGCAATCAAGCTGTGCGCTCTATACAAGCAGTATAAGAGAAAAAGAGGATTATTGTCAGCAGGTACACACTTTTTTGCACAGTGATTGAGATATCGTTTGATCTAAAGGTGTGCAAAGCAAAATATCCAATGTGACATTTTCTTCAAATCAGTTGTATGTTTTTGGGAAGATGTTTCCAGCTTGGCCAAACTACTTGTTTGAAGCCTGCAATGTCAAACTTTACATAAAAGCCAGTGTTGTATGCGTTTAATATTGACCTTTGTTTCAACCTTTTCATGACTGGTCTTGTTCTTGTTTCCCAACAAACCAAAAGTGAAACCAAGTAGGAAACACAACATGATGTTGGCTTTATGCACCATCTGTGTGAAGCAAGGAAAGGGTTTTTTCTGAGATATGAGTATATGAAGTACAAGAGAATGAGGACGATGTAAAAGCAACCAAGCAAGACAACAATTTTTCTTACACATGAAGGGCTGCAACCCAACCCCATTTTATCTTAGTAGTACTGCTGAGAACTGATAGTGGGAGCAACACTTTCACAGTTACAGAAGAGTCTTAGGAGAGGATAAAAAAGAAGGGGCTCAAAAATGGCTATTTACACACTGTGGGACAGGAGATCCTGAAATGTTGATAGAATGACAAACTGAAAATGGATTGAGGCTTAAAAATGCTAAGGAAATAATTTAATGTTATGAAAAACCACTGTATTTGAATGCTATATTCTGCTGTCATTTATATCTAGACAGAAAATAAGCATATTACAGATCTGAGGCATAAGGGTTATATTCAGCATTTTTTACAATACTGAGAATTACAGAGGCAAACCATGCTTAATGTTGATGATACAAAACTAAATGAGGCATATTAATTTGGGCTTTCAGGAAAGCAAAACACATTTCCTTCCCAAGCAGAGATAATATGCAGGCCATAGACTAAAATTTTTCAGAAGGTCTGAGAAAAAGAAGTCTGACAACAGCTTAGCCAGAAAGTCTGTCTGTACCTGTTCTGTGACAGCACATCATTACCTAGGACCTGTCAGCTTAGAGAGTAGTGCTCAAGAAAACTAAAACACTGTTATTTTGTGTACAAAATCACTAGTGACCAAGCCTATCCAACAACAAAAATAAAAAAGTCACAAATTCCTTGTTCAACTAACAAGAGTGATTTGAGCAGTGAATTTGGGAGTGAAGGATAACCTGAATTATATACCACACTCCTCAGAGGCTTTACAGTCTGTATTCCATTGAAACTTCAATCTGAAAGGAATTAATTCACCATATCACTTATGAAACAAGAAAAGCAAAAGAGGCATAGTACATGCTAAAGCACATTGTACCAAACCAGCACTAACAGCACAACACTTGCAAGCACCTCTAGAGACAAAAAAAAATCCCAAATAAAGCTCCAGACATCACTCATCTGTCACATTTAGCTACCACAACATAACTGCCACAACTAGAACTAAGCTTACACATGCTTGAGGTTTTCTACTAATTGTATGCTTATTCTGGTCAAATCTAAAGAGATAAGTGACAGACTTAGGCTCTTCTATATTTAGTGGGTATATTTAGCTGCCTCAGGAATATTTAAAAGTGACTTGCTGATGAAAACATGTTGACTGGTTTAGAAGAGAAGGAAATCTCAGCAAATCAGAGGAAAACAAGGCATTGAGAGAGCATACAATTCACTAGGCAAAAAAGACTCTTAAATTTCTCATTTTGGAATTATGCCAGCTAGTAAAATGCTTCAACAAAAACTAGAAATTTTGGAAAGATTGTTGAGATAGCAGCTTGTAATGTGATAGAAACAACATGATCTTGGAAAGGAACCTGATAACAAGAGGTCATATAAAACTATCAGGTTCAAGAAAAGAAAAATTCCATTTGTGGTTAGAAGTACTAAAATACACCAAATCTGTATTCCTATGAAGAATCCAGCAAATGACAAAATGAAGCCAAGTGACAAAAGCTGAAGTCACAGCCAACAAAAGACCAAAAGGCTCTGGCTAGTCCATAAAAGGACTATAAGATGACTCTGAGAGATGCATGCTGTGGCAAAGGGGTGAGAGAAGAAGGGTGCTTTTGTCTGCTCCTGCAGGAACATGACTTATTTGATTGATTTATGCCTAGGGAAAAGAACTTTCTGTTGAGGCCTGAGAGAACACAAGGGGCAATGTGAACATATAAGTTTTAAGAGGCAAGCCTGACTAAGAACAGCAACAAATAAAGGCACCAGCACTTGGATCCCACTTGCTCATAGGTCAGCATTTCTCAAAGGCAGTGCCAGGCTCTGTGAGGTTTTATCTGATGCAAGACAATGGCCACTCCTGATGGCATCTGGGAGACAGATCTGCTCCAGCTTTCTCTATCAGGCCCCACAGCATGTTTCTGATATATAGAAGCTGCAGAATAACAAAAAAAGTAAAACAGTTTCTACCCATAAAGTGAGACTAAATGGAAGAATCAGATGTTTAAGTTAGAATTCCAAAACTACTAGATTTGACTTATTCCATAATAATCAACTGCAGTAGTTAACATTACGCAATTATATGGAGCTCTTGCAATTTCTGTAGTTCCAGGCAGGTATTTCATCTCCCCTCAGAAGCTGGAAACATCACACCTGCTTGTGAGAATTGACTGCACATTCTGAGTGTGAGGGTCCCTGCCCCCTCATCACTGGACTGAGACATTTTCCTGATACTTTTAATGTTTTTTGGAAGTTTGGATGCAGTTTTAATATGTTTTTGAGATATATTTACTGATGGAGAGTATTAGAACATAAAGTCATGGAAGTGGATGGCAGGGAGGCAGAGAGGCAGGGAGGAAGGAAGGAAGGAAGGAAGGAAGGAAGGAAGGAAGGAAGGAAGGAAGGAAGGAAGGAAGGAAGGAAGGAAGGAAGGAAAATATTAAATGATGAAAACTCTTTTGTTATGTTCCTCTAACAAATGTTTTTTTCCTGTTTCAGCAAGCTGTTATTTTCAGCAGTTTCTTGGATTTCAGAAGTCCAAATATACTTCCACACAGCATTTTTATCTAAGTTTAAATTCAGCTCATTGTGTGTGTATGTCACTTGACGAGGTCCAATTCCTTCAGCAAGCAGACTTCCAGGCTAAGCTTCCCTGCATGTCCCTAGCACACTTTGCAAGTGTCTTTCTTTTTGGGGAATCCTGTGCTCCACAGATCACCCCTTTACCTGGTTAGTAATTTGTAACTAAGAGGAGTACAAAGTAGCATATGTGGATATACATTTCCCCAGGATTCTAGGACTGGCATATTTTCCCATGCCCATTATTAATATTATTCAATAAGAACCTCCTTTTCAAGATGTAGTGCTACTGCAAGCTGCCAATCTGGGAAAATCAGTTATGGCTCAGTATTTCTTTTCTTTCAGATCCTCCTTAAACAAAAACAAAATTTTATTTCATAAGAATGAAAAATGATACATTTTACCTGTATTCCATGTTTATGTCCAAACTGATAGTCAAGACCATCATGAAGTCTTGAAATGTACTTCCAGAGTGCCCATCACTACATGGGTTTCACTATAAAAATAGCAGGAATATATAGGTTATACAGCAGGAATATATACATATACAGCACACTGTCATCAGTCTTTCCTTAACTGCAGGCAATAACAGAAACATGAAGGTTCAGAAGGAGAGTATCTCTTCATGGAATCAAAGATTTTCCCAAGTTAGCAGGGACCCATAATTGAAATGCATTCTCCTGAACTGTTTAGCAAGATGGTGAAGAAGAAAGAATAATATTAATTTCCTGCAAGTCATAATCTAACCAACCACCAGCAAGATCTGAAGGCTAGAAGCCTCTGTTGGGTGCACATTCCAATTCCAAATCACTGTGTGCCTCATTCCTAGTGCAAGGATGTTGAAAGCAAAGTACAGATCACCTCAGTCAAATTGGTCTCTGCACTCACTTTATCATATTGGCAATTTTCTCCCTTACTATCACCTTTCCATTGTACCACATTACTAAAACAAAATGATGTTTTCACTTGTGAAATGAAAAGTGAAATGAATAATATAAAATAACTCTCATATTGTGGTGGTGAACACAAAAATACTAAATAATAATATTTAGGAAAATGGAAAATTAACAGTGGTGAAAGACTTCATGAGTTTCTGTAAAGTCATAAGTAAAGTTCCTTCTTTTTTTCCAACAAACCTAGTCAAATGCTCCTAAGAAAAATATACTACCTTAGAACAGACAAAGCATCTGAACTTTTGTCAGTATGATTCTTGTACATCTAAAATTTCAAGTCTGAATACAATAATAGTCCCTGTCCCTTAAATAAGGAGAGTCACACTCACACTTAGTTATGTTTTTGTACAGGGGCTTGTCCATTGTGTGTTCAGTTCACACCCACACTGGAGCTGAAAATATGAATCCAGGATAACAGTTCTAAATACTTGATTGCAGGGAAGAAGCTGGTAGTTAGAGATTTGAATAACCAGCTGTTCACCTAAATCATACTTCAAATGCAAAAAGGATTACAACACCCAGCCTCTTCAAATGTTTACCCTTGCATGTGTTTTTTATAAAAGCAAATGCCAGCTAAGGGTCATTCTTCTTCATAAGTCCTACTAAGTCTGAACTCCCACTCTCATGAGATCCCTTGATCTCCCAGGAGTTATATACATGTACTCCAGCTGAAAATTTTTGCCCAGTGACGAGTTATGCAAAGATTTATATTATATGGTAATAATAGTGCTCATTGTTTAGCATTGCATATCACCAATGTACCATTCCACACGTCCATTACAACCTGTTTTATTGCTGTAATATGCAGCTGATATGGCAAAAGTACTAGCTAAAATAGAGAAAGCTTATAGGATATAATTTTGGTGCAATCAGTGCTGTAGCAAGTCTTTGTCTGAACAGTTTTCAGTGGATGCACCTGCAATGAGTGCATATCAAATGCTTTTACTGTACTTTAGAGGTTTGTTCTGCCTGCAAATTTCCTTTAGGAGTGCAGTCAGTGTTTGGTGGCCAAAATGATTACCTGGCTGCAGACTGGTCTTCCTCATCAGCATTCTGTACAATTGCCACAAGCTGAAGGAGAAAAAGACAAGGAGGAGGGGGGAAAAAACCCTCAAAAACTAGATATACGAATGGGAGAAGTGATTAAAGAAGATCACTGAGGTGGAAAATAAGCTCGCTGCCAAGTTGTTTAGAAACAAAATTCCACATACTCTAAAATTAGTGCATTCCACCAGAGCATTTGTCCTCCTGGTTCTTTGTAAGTTTCCCTTAGGACTGAACTACAATGCAGAAATTAACATTTTGGTGGGGCTGAAAAAGGGGGATGTGGTAAAATTTAGTGGAAGGTCCATATATAAACTTGGTACTGATGAGAAATAAGATAATAAGGTGTCTATACAGCTGAGGGAAGGAACAGGGTGAAGAGGTACACTGGAAAAAACCTACCATGCCACCAATCAATGAACCAAACTTGGCTTTGTTCCTCTTGTTCTGTTTAAAATCATAAGGACCATTAAAATTTGATGTTCCCATTTACTTTTTCCAACATTTATTACTTCTAATCCTCAATTTTGAGTTTTGTCCTTTGACCCGTTGGCAGCAATGTTAGCAGTCAGAAGCCTATCTGTATTTGGAAAAGAGGGTTAAAATTCCATTATTTACATTTATGTTATTATTACAACTTAGGGTTCATGTACTAATATTCATTAAAAAAATAAAAAGATTACTCATTAGGCATTCAATTTAAGTCACCTGAGTTACATATTTACATTTTCTAAAAGGTTCCTAAATTCTAGGCATTTTGATTTGCTGTCATCAAATACCCACAGTACTTGAAACTACTCCTGATGGAACACTGAGAAAGTAAAGGATTTAATTTCTTTTTGCATGAAAGCCTTTAACCAGGCTGTTTGAAGTGTGATCAATTGTACATGAATGGGGCATCAACAGAAGTAGGGGAAATGAGTCACAGCTGTTTTTTCTCTGCTGCAGATACCCTGTCCACTGTGACAGAGAAGTCAAGAATAGTATGATTGGGGGATGAGAAGAAAGTAGTTCTGGTTGCTTTAAGGTATACCACCCCTCCAATACTGAGTGCCAGTTCTGTGCCCTGAGGATGTATTTACATCAGTGTTAGCTCAGATTAGCAATCAATTTTTGAAGCAGATCTCCCATGTACCTGCAGTTACCATATTTTTGTTGACACTGCAGAGCACACAAATTGTATTCTCAGAATAAAGGAAGCCAAAGATACTCCAGGAGCCCACCTAATGTCACCCAGTGGGCCAGAATGCTCAGGGGAGCACTTCATTCCACCTCATCTCACACTACTTCTTCATAAGCAAAGGCATCCAGTCAAATCCTTTTCACTGCCTAGATCTTCTGCTGCTCTTGCTCATCCCATAAATATAGCTATGACCTGAAATCCCCATTTCAAGCTAGGCTGACCAATTTCTTGAAAGGATGCTGACTCCCTAATTCTGGGCCCTCATGTGTCTGAAGCTGACAAGCCAAATTACTGAACTGAGTGTTGTCTGAAATCAGCCCTATGGAAGAAAATGTCACAAGCTAAAGCACACCACGCAGTGCCTTTAAAATATGGACCCAATCCAGGCTTAAAACTTTATCACACAGAATTATAAAATGGAAAAACAAATAAACTTGTTTACATGGGTGGAGACTTTACCTTCTTCAATTCCAGATTTTTCAAGACCTACTTCCAAAATTTCTTCAGAAGACTGCACTGATTGTAGTTTTCAGAGGCATCCTCAGCATTCCAAAGATATCACATTTATGTTTTGCAGCAACCCAAATCAGCGTGCCACCTATGGCAACAGGCCAAATCACATATAATCCCATTCTCTTCAGCAGTTGTTTTCTCAGAACAGATGCTTTAAGCCCACATTAGATTCCATTGAGTGAAATCATCTGCGTACCCTTTTCTAGGGTTTCTTCTTTTTCTCGAACATGAATATATCTTCTCAAAAAAATGACCTTTACATCAATACAATAACAGCATGTGTCAGCAAAAATTATGATTGCTCCTCTAGCATGGAGGAAGGGTAAATAAGTTTTAATACCTCTTTGCTGCTATAAACACATAACTTCAGTAGAATCATATTTTTGTCGCTTTCAATTTTAAACATTTCTGGGTGCAATATCTCACTTTTGTAGCATAAAACCCTAATGTAACCTATCTGACAAGATGACCTTCCTCTAGTTCCTTCATAGTCTACAATACACAAAATCTGACAGAGAGACAGCTTTACAGTTGATCACTCAGGATCCCATCTCAGTGCCAGTTTCAGACACTCTCAGCTTTGTCATTACTTCTTTTTGATCAGAGAGAATATGACCTGCTATTTATAAGCCTTCTCAGAAAACTGAGAACACCAAGGTCTGTCACAAGCCAGACTCTAAATGTGTTGATTAGTTCTAGTAAATTCTGTTATTGTTTGTTTCAGTATCTATTCAATTTTAGAAAGGGAGATATGTGTTTCTAACCTCACATAACAACTCTGAGGAATGTGAGCTTTGGTATTTGATACAATTTGATCTGATGCCCTTCACTTATATTGTAAATAATTACTACATAAATACACTGAATAAGTACTTATAATTTCACAGATATTTTTGAGGGGATTGTTTGATTGAGGAGAGTGGTTTTGGGCTCCTTGTTTTTTTCTTCTTCTTCTTCTTTTTCTTCTTCTTCTTCTTCTGGTACAGCTGGTGGTATGAACTAGTATAATATTTATCTCTTTGATGCTTAATGGGTCTGACAATAATTTCTTGATCATCTACCATGATGCTGGACAGATAATTCTATCTTATCATCTCAGATGACAGAAAGCACGTTAGCAGCATACAGTCCCACACAGTGAAGCTTAAACTGTCCTGCCAGCTCCAAGCATGAAAGCACAGTGGAACTGTTTGTACATTTCATGAATTACAAATATTTATGAGCATAAGAAGGACCTAGATTCTAGCTGATTTAACATCTGTATGTGAGGATCCTTTGACCAACTATGGTAATCCTTTCCAAAAGAGAAAGATGGCTACAATTAGTATAGAAATGAAGTGCTTTCCAAGGAATAGTTTTAAAGGCATTTATCAACATAAAATATGGATAGTAAAAAGATATTTATCTGACAGTGTACTGAGATGTCTTCAATTTACTCTGAAAACTATTTAATCAAGAAACATAGGAAAGCCTTAGTTTCATATATCATTCATGAAATGGAAAATATCACGCTATCCTCAGAGTGCAATTATCTGTTATGATTTGAAAATGGTGCTTCCTAAATCATCTTCAGTGTCACTTTTTGCAGTACCCACCAGATTTTGGGAAAAGAAAACACAGATTTTAAAGTGGCTTGGAGAGCTGATTGGCACACATCCAAAGATGATTTGGCTAGAGGTTGCACCTAAAAATTAACCATTCATTTCAAAAATAAAATCAATTTTTTACACAATAAATATGTTTTGAAATATCTTCCTACTTATAAGGGCCTCCATAAATAATACAGAATTCCTAGATTTAAAAAATAATAATTTTCAAAAATTGCCATTTGTTCAGCAAATAAAAATCAAAATCTCCAATGGCCACTCGGAAATTTCTTCTGACAGAGCCTTATAAATTATTACATTTTTACATATTTCCTTTTTAGTCTACCCTCATATAGGTATAAATATATATAAACACACTCACACACACCACATACATGAGAATTGTTTGAAATGAAAATTTTTAATGTCACAAATGAGAAGCTGCAATCTGGAAGATAATTAATCAGTCAGAGAAGACGCTATGGCCTAAGTCCTCAAAATACCTCAAGCTCTTGAATGCTTAATTCCCCTGCCTTCTTTCTGACTTCAAGTTTGAATAATTTCATTGACCTTGGGGATGTGTCTTTGACATTGGTCCAAGAAGTTTCATGTTTTAATGGGCTATGATGCCATGTGCAACAAAAAGCTTATGTTCGAAGAAAAGGCCATCAACAGTAAAACACTGAAATCTTATGTAACTGAATATAGATTTTGCTTGCACTCAGCAATGCATATTAATATGGCAGTGAATCACTGCAGCCTGCTACTGTAAGCAATACTGTTTTAACAGGAGGCAATTGAAATAAATCTTGACAGTATATGAAAAATGTTTCATTTTGCTTTGCTTTAAATTGCTAATCAACTGCTTTCTCTTGATTGCTGTTTCCCAGTTATTTCAAGAAATAACTGTATGTTCAAATGAAAATAAACAGAATCAATGGGCTTTTAAAGCTGTTTAGGATTGTACATGAATGACATATTAGCTACACTTCACAATAGATGCATTGTAGGGCCTTTTCTTTCTAACTGAAATGTACTTTTCACAGAACAGATTACCTGCTGGGAACTGAGCAGGCTGCATATGTAAGCTAACCTATGTGCAGGTGGCTTTCAATTAAAGACATTTCATCTAATTAAAGGCAGAGTTGTGACCTGGCTGACATTACATTTTCTGGGTATTAAAATTGCAACTTTTCTTGTTTTGCACATTCTGTCAGGCCTCCTCTAGCTGAGGCAAGGAGAGATGATGCCTCCACTCATTATCCTTTTGGTTGCTTTATCATTATGTCTGTTCTTCACAGACATAATGATATCCTGCCTTAAAATGGGATTTTAACTGTCTAAAGAAACTCAGTTATATACCTTGCCCCTTGCCTTTTGATGGGTCAGAAAATGAGGCATTATTCACAATGGTTGCTGAGAGAACTCCGTTCTCTGTTCTCCTGGTAGCTCTCAAACAAAAGCCATTAATATCATGCCAAGAAACAGCAAACCATGGTATTTTGGGATATTTAGTGTATGCTACAACATGGTTTTAACCCTAAACTCAAGAACTTTGCAAGATAATTTTTTAGTTTTCTCAGCTGATGCTTTACAAACTTACTGTATAAGAAGAGCTCTATGTTTTATGGGTAAAGTATGTCTAAATTGTAGCAAGGGGGAAACTGAGCAGAGGGGGATTTTTTTAATAGAATGGCTGGCATAAAACATATATTTAGGAGGGACATTTATTCAGTGTCATTAAAATTTAATTTCTTGAAAAAATGTTATGGAAAAAAAGTAAGAGGGTTTTTTTCGGACTCCCAGTTTCTCTCCTGATCTACTCTTGCAAAAGCACCAGAGATAATAAGTCTTTTATGCTGGGTGAGGAAGGTCATGGCTAACACCTTGAGCTTTCACACCTTGTAAAGTCCAAATCCTTCTCTACCAGAAACTCACTGACCAAGCTCTTCAGGAAGCTTGAGTACAAGAGTACCCAGGCTTTCAAATAAATATGTTGTATGCTCTGTGCATGAAAACTACCCACCCTTGTGATTTTCACATAATGGAAGACGCTGTACTGCTTTGAGTTCTTAAAAATTATTAGAAAACAAAGAAAATTTCCCTTATTTGTAAGGAGCTGCTGCTCAACTTGCTATAGCATTTATGCACTAAAAGTTATAGGTAAAAATACTCTCCAAAATTAAACTAATTTCTTCCTAATGACTTTTTATTTAACACATCTGCAAACTCTATAAATATTCCAATCTCACACACTGCATAGACATCTGAAATAGAAAGCTCTTATTATTTACTCTTCGTTCACAACAGTTGATATTTTACAAAGAGGCAGCTGTAGATTAACTGAGTTAATTCCTCTGGTGGTGTTCAGACGTTCAGTTGCTCATAAATGTAACTTTTTATTCCTAAGAAAGTATCCTAAAATGTTGCATTTTAAAATTACAAAATGGATTCATGTGTATCAAGTATTATAGCTGAAGAATTTACTACATATGATGTTTAGCCTCATTTAATTTCTTGCTGTTTATCCTGGTCATGATTCAAAGTAACAGAAGTTAATGAAAGATATCAGCAAAGTTTTTAATTAAAAGAAAAAAAAATCACCTTGCCCATAAAATACAATTATTTAGAGATTATAAATCTTACTAAATGCTTCCTTACTCAAGTTAAACCTTCCCTAAATTGCTGTAATTAAAACAAAAACATCAAATACAGCATGTGTACAAATGAGGAGCCTTCTTCTTTTGACCTCAATTTCTGGAATAATCAGGGGTGTTTTGTGTTTTTCTGTGGACTTTTCAGGAACTGCTGCAATGGTGGAATAATTTTTAGAAGTCCAGAAACTTCTCCAAAGTATGCTCCAGGTCAAGCCATCTTCTGGCCTTTCTCTGGAACGGGAAATAATACAGTGGATACATTAAGAGTGATGATGATGAGGCAGGGAAGGAAGGAGAGAGCACACAGCTGCAGCATCAAAGTTGTCCAAGATTCTTCCCATTTCAGATCTTGGGGTTTCGGACTCCCACTACATTATTGAAAGAACTGAAGCCCTGAAAACAGAAAGGTCAGCTGAATAGCAATGAATATTGCTGTTCATTGTTTTTCATATAAACAAAAGTTCAAAAAAAGAAGCAAATCTAGACAATGATCCAAATTCTTAAATGTTGTGCTTGCAAACCAAAATATACTAATTTTTTCCATTTTCCAAGAGGATATTATCTGCTCATTTTAGGAAGCAATCGAAGCTGGACAGCAACCATTAAAACAAGCTATCTCTTTGTAACCAAAATTAATCATTCATCCAATAGCTCATCTATTTTTATGCCAAACTGTATTCCAGATATTGCTATTCTGAACTGACTTTGCTTTTTCACAGATGTGCAGGAATTGGCTACGAGCAAAACCATGACTTCTAATGTACAGAAGAGTTCTTAATTTTAAGAGATTTTCCATAGATTTGAAACATTGATGACTAGGGAGTTTAATAGTTCTTTCTGTTTCAAGCATTTTTAGGGCTTTTTTTGAGATTTCCTTTCTAATCCCCAAACAACTCATATTATCACATACAAGTTTCTGACTTGCTCAGCCCCATGGGAAGCTTTTTGGCTTTGGGGTAGTAACACAAAAAAACCTGAAATCCAGTTGTGGTCTATCTCATTTCACTGTTGACAAGCAGTTTTACCCCAAACAAGAACTCATTAATTTACTTACTATGAACCTTTTTCGGTTTTAATTCCTACCATAAGTTTGCAATTGTGCCTGAACACTACCTTTACTATTCAGAATACCAAGGAGAAGAAGACTGTCACTCAGAAGAGAAGCATTTTTTATATGAGCTTTTTACTAAATTTTGCAAACATGTGCTTCGAGGCTTTCACATGGTAATTAATTGTGCTTTCACAGGTTAAAGAATTTGGTTTCACTCCAATGTAAGGTGATGGTTCAGAAGATTTAGCTTTTTGATTTCACTTTTTGCTAATTCAATATGTGCACTTAGGCATATATCTGAAAAGCAGAAAAACTTTCCATTTGAAAACAGTTCTTGAACTATTAGTTCAAATTGATCTGTTCATCACAGCTGTAATAACCAGTGCCTCTGACACTATTGAGCCAAAATTCAACTACTTTGGAAAGGTTCTGCTAAAAGGGTTGTCCACACCATGGGGTCCCAATCATAATACATAGTGGAGAAAACTCTTTTTTCAATGTTTATTTCCATCGTGTTAATCTGGATGTTTTTCTTCTGATACAGAAGATATCTGAATATTGTGAATAATTTTTAATCTCAATAATTTTTCATATTTCCTATGTAAACCTAAACATATCTGCTAAAACTGTAAAATACTTTCTGTTCATATGTTTAAGCTTCTTTTACAAAAAACATGGTCAGTAAACATAGAAATTCCCATTGTTTCAATACAGCACAATTCCTCTATAATTACAGAGTAGCCAAAAGGTAATAGCTGTATATAGATAGATATTATTCTACTAACAGAGTGCTGTTTTAAAATAGAAGAACAATGAGTTCATCTTTTTCTGAAATTCCATTTTACAGACTGATCAGTGTAAAGTAAAAGGAAAATGAGGAACAAAAAAATAATAAAAATATTGAGCCTTTAAGAAATAAGTTAGGAGAAGTAAAGAAAGAGATGTTACACAGACAAGAGAAATAGTTCTTGCTGTAAAAAAACTTCAAAATAAATAAGAAAACTAGTTTCACTCAAATTAAAATACAAATATGAAATCATATGTTAAGAGAAACGACATTGCTAGAGAATGCACTGTAGACACCCCCTTCACCACTACAATGATCCACATCCAGCCTATGTTGTCAGAAGACATTGTCATCTGAAGGATTTCTGCAGAACTGAGAGAAATGGATGGGCTTCTCATGTGAATATATTCTCTTTCATGGTTCTCAGAGGTGCAAGGGGCTGAACTGGTACTGAGAATTTACCATCTCCATTACAAGAGATGTCACAGGGCACATTAGGAAAACAGATTACATGCTTATACAGCACAGTAATTTTGTAGTTTTCTTTTGTTGAAAAAAACACGCTAAATGTTTAAGTTCTTTTTAACAGTATGTGAAAGTGCAACATGGGAGGCTCCAGTGCAGTCACATAATTATACCTTGAGCTATAATCTTTGTTCATTAACCCAGAGGGCTTTATATACACATGTAAGTAATGCCACAACTTAATCTTTTCACTGGGCAGGAATTTAAGCCATATGGTTTTTAACATTTAGGAATCTGGGAACAGTTCATGCACAGTTACTCAGTGCCTCAGCATGGAGGGTCTAAATTGTTGATTGATACTAATTGTGGCTATGTGTCTGAGCCCCAGTTTTGATCTACATTAGCTCTTTTTCCCACTGGCAAGTAATGTGGATTTGCCAAGTGCATGTCGCCCTTCCACATGCAGCAGCAATCACAGAGATATCAAAGGCAGTTTTCAATTAACTTGTTCAGGTACTGGTGAACACTTCATTGCAGAATCCTGAATTGTGGAACAGAAATGAGGTTTTTTTCCAAAGCAAAAATAGTACCTAACAACGTTTTTATTTTTATTTGTCTCTATTGTTTCTATTTTTCACCTCAGATAATCAAGGCTAATATTGAAATCAGTAAATATATCAAGTGCATTATAGTCACTGTATCTCATTGGGAAAATAAATTTAGTTAGCATTTCCATTGCAGCATAAGGATTTAAGTCTGGAGACAGGAGGTTAATGACATTTTCATGCACTATAGCGTTTTGTTAAAATCTGGTATGGTAGAAGGAAATAGAACTTTATGATGCTTACTGCATAAAAACTTAATATTCTCCCTCACCCTCAGCACAATCTGTGCCAGTCAAATATACAGTCCTGTAGTAAGCCAGCTTGATATTAAGAACTCTCTTAGCTCTGATGCTTCAAGCAACATTTTCTTGATGATAGGAAGGAAAACCAATAAGGAAATGTTTACCATTTTTTCCTTTCTGAAAAGTTTTACCTCAAATTTGCTAGGTTAAAATGAGATAAGCACCATGTCTTCTTATAAAACAATGTAATTGACATGCACCTGAGCAGAAAAAATGCGAATATATGTTCTGGAAAGTTTTAACGTTTAAAGATTGTGCTGTATTTAAATTTACTCAGGTGCTAAAGCTATGAAATTCCAGTTTACCCCTCAGGTCAGGAGCTGTGTTTGCACAGTGGCAACTAAATCTCTGTTGAATTGGCTCTCCTGTTTTTCTGAGAAAAGCAATATAAACAGAAGATCCAATGCTTGTTGCTTTCTTCTTTAATTTGTCAGCACCTTCTGTCTAGAGGGTCTGTGGTGCCAGACAGAATGCTGCATAAAGAGTGCAGCAGACAAATTGCATTACATATTGTGGCATGTATACTGACATAGAAGTGCCTTGAAAAATCTAAATTATATCTTCTGTCTAAATCTCAGCCACCACACTGGGGATAGGTTGAAATGGATGACTTTCATGGCTTAGGTGTGACAATCCCAAGTACAGTGCCCCCTTCCCGTCCCCCCCACAAGACCCTCCCAAACCTATAACACTCTCTTGTTCCCCCTATTTCCCCTCCCTATTCTGGGCATGGAGTTGAGAACTGGAGGTATAAAAGGGTGACAATTACAGCTTGAGATGAAAACAATTTTCTGGAAACAGCAATGAGATTAGAAAATGAACACTGACAACAACAATATGGATTCTAAAAGGTGTACAAAAAGAGAGAATTATTCACATGTAAAAATGCTTATTGCAGAGCCTGACTGACCCAACCACAGCCACCTTTTCACTGACTGGAGAAAGAAACACCTTTCTTCCCAGAAGGGAGATAATAGAGTCCTTTTCCCCACCCTCTGGCAATGATATAAGATAGTATTTTTCTGTCCTTTTTGTGCCAGTGACAAAAACCTCTTATGTTATGGGTTACAAAGCTGCTGCTTTCTTTAAATTTACTTTACCTATATATTTACGCCAAGATATTCACAACCTCTGGAATGCTGTGAGATCACACACTTCTACCATGATTGCCATTTTAAAAGCCATTGAGTTTTTATGGGTTTTCAGGAAGAACTGATAATGTCAGAGCACAGATAACAATATGTGATAACACAACCTATTTGGTGTTTTCCAGATGAACACTAAAAATGTATTTTGAACAACATTATAATGCAAATCTCGGGGAAAAACTATTAAGGAATTATTTTCAAGAATTTAGACATTGGTATAAAATTGAAGTTTGGAGAAAATTCATTAATATATGGATTACTGTCAGCAGGAGATAGCTGAGAAAGGGAATTTTGCATTTTTGATTTTACATATAATCTGCTACAGCATAAGCAGGTCAGTAAAAATAAAACTGAAGTTTCTTCTTACTTTAAGAACTAAGTGAACTTTTGTTTAATAACTCCAAATAATCATTCCAAAGTTTTGGAAAATCTTAATATTGACTTTACCAGAGCTATCTTTCTAGGCTGGCATTAACCTTTTTGCTTACCTAATAAAAAGAAGAAAATATTTCATAATCACAGTTTAACCAGTAGAAAGACAAGATTCTGTTACCTATGTTTGTCTTTTCATTGTCAGCTTGGAGCATCTGGGGAGGTGTTAAAGAGACTACCTCTTAGTCAACTTTTTTGATGTAATTCTATTTTGTGACATCTTTATGACCTCTAGACTACTGTAGAGGAAAATATGGTCAGCAAAACTTATTAATTTGTCATTGTTTATGATCATTACTGTGTTTTAAATGCAATTTACCAGGAAAAAACAGTTTTATATTATACATTGGGAATAAAATTCATCTTCTTAATTGCATGATTCTTAATATTTTTGAATAGACAATGAAATTCACAGTTGCATGACTAAGTGCAAGATTTGACAACTTTTTCAATTTATTACAGTAAATTACAATTTCACTGAAGCACTCATTCTAGGTTAATTAAAATGCAAGTTCCAGTAAATGAATTATGCAAATAAGATAGTGCACAAGTCATGAAGTAATTACCAATTCTACATTTATAACCTTATTGATTTTCAATAACTTGCCCCAAATCTTAAATGTGTAATGTGTAATTAAAGAAAAGATTAAGCATGAAGTGATATGTGAGAGGTTTTGAAAATAAACTAATATTAAATCATTACTTTTCATTCTTTTTGCAGTAAACCATTTCAGAGATGCAAATTTTGATATGGTATATTTGGATCATAGCTTGGCCAATCAGTTTTCAGCAGAGTTAGGCAGATTACCTAAAAACCAGACAGTCCCTCATTTGTTACCCCATTGTAGAAGTCAGAATGTCAGTTTTTCATATGCATCACTTATCTTTATAACTGTACAAGGAATAAGTCTTAGTAAATTAACAGGCTTTGGAAGGAATAAAAGATTATTTGGTTTGCTTCCTTGCCTTGTCTTTCTCTTCAGAAGCTATCACCTAGGGAGATTCTTGTGAGATATTCCAGCCTAAAAGCAATCTCTCACTTCCATCTTTTCAATTTCTAAGGGCTGTAGTAAATTTCACTGGAGTTTCCTCGTGACGCAAATAATCACATCTATGAAAGGGGCATCTCTGCTGCAATCCCAAACTACAGTGTGGAGGTCTCACTCCCAATGCCAGGTGCAGGAGCTCACACAGGACTGTCTAACTGTCTCACCACCCAGAAACTCAGTTGTATCACAGCTGGAAAGTATGAACATGATTTAATGGGCAAAAACTTAGAATATTATTAACTAAAATTAGCTCTGTATTATTAGATTGCTTCTGAACCATTTTAGTCTCACTGTCTCAGACACTAATTGCTGTTTTCCCCCAGGAGCCCCCCAAATTTTTGCCAGTAATAAGATCTAAAATGTGGATTGATATGGAGGTGCCATTGCTGAAACATTTATAACTAGGAGCGACAGCAAAAGTTAAAAATCTGCACACAAAAGTAAGAAACAACTGTCTCTTTGGTTAATTAGAATTTAATTACTGTATCACTTCATTAATGACTTTTAAAAGGTTTTCACTTTCTTTTTATTGTAACTTCAGGGCATCAGAGAGGTATTACCCTTTTGTGGTTTATATTCCTCAGCCTTCCCAAAGAAACTACTGCAGAGCACAGTGGTACAAAAGGTCAAAAGTCTGCTGGACTTCACACACTTAACACATGTAGAGGTAATTGCCAGATAGCAGTGTGATTTCAGCTGCTGCTGGCTATTAGCTAAGGTTCAGGCAATTATCTGTGCCTGGAAAGCCCAGCCTAGTCCTGGAAATATTTTGGATACAAGAGGAAACAGCACTAGATGGTCCAGTCCAGCCAATCCGGTTTGCCCCTGACCCAGCACCCAGCAGTGCTTTCTCTCTGGCCCCAGCAACGCCCCAGAGGCTGAGGTTGCAGCAGGAATCAGGGCTGGCTTCTTCTGGGTTTGTTTTAAAATGGGCAAAGCTGCCAAAGCAGTCATTTGTCAATTGTCTTTATGCTCCCTGGAGAAAAAAGGCAGCATTACTCTTTGCTGCTCTGTAGTGCTGTAATAAGCAAGAGAGGAAGAGAATTACTTGACTTTATCCTCATGTATAGGTACAGATATAACATCCAAAAGTAATATACAGGTGGGATTCAAATATTGATTATTTCATTTCTTGCTGATAATAGCTTTTAGTCTGAACTGTGCATTTGTAAACCTGCCTTAAAATAAACATCTATTGCATCCAATTTTAGAAATACTTTGATGAAAGAAACATCAGCTATGTTCAGTCACTTTTAATGTTTTCTTGAAGTGTCCACAGAGTATACCAAAATACTGCAAAACTCATGCTTAGCTTGCAACACAAGCACAGAACAATATGGGTGGTTTGTGCATGAGAGAAAGTCCCAAGGGGAAGATCCCTGATGAAGGCAATTGCCACTGACTCTCCTCACAATTATGGAGATCCCTCTGGCTAAAAAGAGCCAAACCTTTGGATACCCAGATATTCTAAAATCTTGTCTCCCCTCATCCAAGCAGCCAGGTTAAGAGAGATCTATAGACTGTCTGAGGAAATCATTCCTTGCTCAAACCTTTCCAAACCTTCATGTTCTCTTTTAAAATGGTCTGTGGATGCCACAGTCTCATGTATTGTGTTATTTACCATGATATGTCAAGGTCATGTGAAGGTTTCAGCAGTAAACAGAGTCTTTTGAGAGCCAAGATAGGAAAGTTGTTCAGTTTTAGAATAAAAAGAATATAAATTATTTAGAAGGGACTACCAAAGGTGTTGTAAGACAAGGTGGCAAAAGAAATGTGAATTGCAGCCCCAAGTGGCCCAAAGGAACTGAAGAAGGTCTGAAGACTCACTGTGAAGTACTGTGGAAGCTCTAGGACATACTGAGCATGTGTACTGCTCTGGCAGATCTGGTGGCAATACTGTCTGGTTTCAGTGCACAAGATTAATACTTAGGACAACCTAAACAATCACTGTCATGAAGACTCTGTATTAATGAATATATACAGGTGATTAAGTACTCCAAATTGAGAAGATATCTAAACCATATTGCTTGTTCACATTAAGTGAGCAAAAGTAACTTCAGACAAAATGCAGGACCAGTGTTTTAAAAAGGAAAACATTTAAACAACATTAAAGAAAGCAAAATAAAACCTGATTCTCTAACTAAACCACTAACTAAAAGTAAAGAGATAACAAAAAATTGTAACATTCACTTCTTCCATATCTGAATTTTGACCTAGTAGTTCAGTGACTATTCAAAAAAAATTGCATAAGTAAGTTTAAAAATTAATGCCATTTTTGCTTTCTTCCATTGCCTTAAAACAAGCAAACATGCCCCCCCCCAGACAAATGAACAACCAAAATCCCCATCCCTCACACCCCACAGGTTATTAAAAATCCCCTAAGGGACCTGGAATTCATTGGCTTTAAAATTTACTTGGTGCAGGGAGTGATCTGGGCTGGTCCAGTGTAAGAACATTTGAACTGCACACAGGGTAAAAACTTGCTAACAATGAGGTGTAATAGACTGTGGAATGATCTCCCCAGGGAAATAGCAATGCTTGATGCCTAAAACCAGACTAGATAAAGCAACAGGAAACTGTTGTGCCCAACACCAATGTGGCCAAGAAGTGACTCACTTGCTATTTCTTTTCTCTCTAAAAATCTATATTTCTGTGATATTGTTGTGGTAACAAGCAGCTCTACAGCTCTTTTGATAATATCCATTAGGTAATGGAACAGCAATGACTCTGTAGAAAATGGATTCGAAGTTTTGTCCTGTTTGATATTGGAATGGAAGGCTTTTGGCAGAAGGGAGGAGATTTTTATCCAAAATCATTTCATGAGCTGAGGGAGTTCTCAATGAACCACAACCCATCATGATGTGCTAAAAGCTCACAAGGAGGGGGCTTCAATGCACACCAAGGTTCAAAAGAACACTCTGCAGAAATAAGAGCCATGCACAATCATTACAGGTATAAGAAGTTATTGTCACTGACTATTTTGGTCTGAGTACAGCAAAGTTCTCTACTGGTTCTCAAGTATTTCTGTTCCTGGCATTACTGCTCATCTTCTTTCAGCTGAGAATGGAATATTTCTATCTTCTTTTTACTGTTCTGTAGAACTGAAACAATAGCATCAGCAAAACTGGATGTAATACAAAAGCAACAAAGAAATTTCTTGCTTTGAAAACTCAATGAAAAAGCTTCGTAAAAAACATGAAAGGAAAGAAATTTACAACAGAGAATGGCTGGAAATGTCAATTTACTTTAAACTGAACAGTAAAAGTTATTTCTTGCAGGAACAAGAAAATTGCACTGGGACTAAAATAGCACCACTTGGTTTAAACCTGTTGTTAATAGCTAGAAGGGTAGCTACAAAGAAATGCTTGTGACAAAGGTACATTTGTTCTGTTGAATGTTGCAGTTGTCTGTATGACAATTTGCTTTTCATATTAGACCAAATAAATAGAAACCTATTTTCTAAGCAAATGGGAATTGGAAAAGGGAAAAAGGGAGGCATTATCTGATCTTGAGCTTTAGAAAAAATTAATGATTCTTTCGTTGTAAATTTTTTTATCATGAGAATCTTTATCAAATGCAACATTGTGTTTGCAGCAATGTCCTGAGGCAATAGCAGAAGAAATTCACTCAGTGCCACAGCAAATGATCAGATTGTACAGGGGCAATTAATTCAAAGCACAAACAATAACATTTAAACAAATAATAATAAATGATCCGAACCAAACAAACTCTTTAATTAAAAAGCCTCCTTCAGAGAGATGAAGGACCTAGGAAGGGAGAGAGATCAAATCTTTGTCAGGAAGGCTAGTGTGAAGAAAAGCAGTTCAGGTGAAAAACATGCTTTCTGAGGAAATTTTTATTTTACAAAATATGTTTAATGAGATCTTCAAACTTAAGGATCAAATAAAAGAAAATTGATGGGAAAGACTGGTTTGGTAGATAGCTGCAAAGGATCATTCATCTCCAATTCCTTTTTTTCAAAAGAGTGATGCAGAATTGGTTAACAGTGAAATAAAATCTGTCTTCTCCCTACTAGAGATGTCCTTATGAGAAAAGAAAATTTATAACGAAATAAAAGTCATGGACTTTTCAGGACAAGTGACTCAGCCAGGATGATTTGACAGTTCTGGCTGAAGATCCTGTTGCAGTCAATTAGACACCCCTCCTGCATGTACTAATATTCAATTTAAATAAGATCTGGAAGTAAAGTACTTATTACTTCAGATCAAATACACCTGAACATGGTATTCAACAGCAGAAAAAAAAAAGAGTAACAGACTATACATAATAAAACACCCCACCCAAAAAACCAAGCAACTACACCCTAACACTGATCATCCAGGAAAAAGAGAATCTGGAAGGGTATTTTGTTTGAATTACCCTCAAGTGCCTTTCTGAAAAATTTTTGAACTTCTGTCTGTCTTTTCTTCATCCTCTCAGAGTTTTAATAAATAAACAATTGTCCAGGTGTTGAGGCCTGACCTACTGTAAAGCTGAGCCCATTTTAGCTAGATTAGCAAGTAATGGAATATTCAAAAGACTGAGACATAATGGGGAAAATCCCAATATTAGTGATGGTTACTGGAATTCATATACCCTTAAAAGTACAAAAAAAAAGAAAAAAATGGAAAACTTCTAGGAAAGGTAAAGTTTCATAAAAGCAGATAATCTGTTGGGAAAAAAAGAAAAAACACCCTACAACCAGATTTGTAGGCTTACCAGTGCTTTATTGAGTCTGAAGCACCAGACACTGCATATGGTCTTTCTTTATTGCCTTTCCCAAGAAAATGGAGAGCATTCCCACAGTTTGCCTTTCCTGATATAGCTGCAGGTCTGTATTTCAGTAGGGCTTGTTGGCAAAAAGACATTTGTTGTTTTTCCTAAGAGGCCAAATTCAGTGAAATGCACATTAATTATATTGATTCCTGTTTATTTTTCCACCCACTTTTTGGATCTAAACTGTGAATCCTACAAAGAACTAACAAACAAAAACTTTATTGAAATTCCATGGTATATATTCCAATTTTGAGAAATTCCATCCAAAAGGCCATGCACAAGTGACATCCTTGTGTTTCTGACAAGCAGTAAGGGATGAAAATGGCAATCTTCAGCCCACTAGATCTTGGAAAAATTGGATGAAATTTCACAGGATGAAAGAATTTGCTCACTTTTTTCTCTGCTGAATTTCAAAAATTTCATGTAAGTGACAGAGTTGTTTGAATTTACTTGATTTCATTTTTTGTCAGTTTCATGAGTCTTTAATGATGAAATTATTAGACAAAATGAATGTGAGTTTCACTACAGCTGTTGAGGCACATGACTGAAACACACACTTCAAATTCAAAGGGAACTCTTGGCTGCTTAGTCCTTTTCAAAATGATGGCATTTATTCAAGACTCACTTCTGGCCTTTTTTTTTCTAAAAAGAAAGCACTCCATCACATAAACATGTAACTTCACTTTCTCATCTCAAGGCCAATCCTGAAATCCTTTTCAATATTCATCCTGGCAGGAATTTTTATTTTCAGAGGAAATAAAAGTAGAGTAAGGATTTCAGGAATGGCCATTATAGTCTTTGTTCGTTAACTCATTTTCTTTAGTTTTAGGGGTATAACTTTTGTTTCTTTTCTGGCCCATCTCTCTTCAATCCAAACTTACTTTGCTCATTAGTTTAATGTTCCAATCTTCCAAAGAATACCATTTTTAGAACAGTTTAAGAAAACATTGTTAGAGTGTTCGATAGCCTGGGGCATATAGCACTTTGCAGAAGAGAAAAACAAAGTGTGTTTTTTGCTGACAGAACTAGAGAAGATGAATTTTCAGCAGTTTGTGCCCACAGGCACAGTGTACAATTTTCTTAAGTCCAGTCTTTGGAGCTACAAGAAATCACTTATTTTTTCCTGTGCTAATATTGTGCTTAGATCTCTCCACAGTACTGGATCCAAACTTGAGCAGTTTTACATCCTCTGAATAGAACAATAATAGCCATGATTATGTGGTATTGAGTAATCTGAGACCAAGTTCCCTCCCTGCCTCACATTATACAAATCTTAATTTGGACTGTAGATTTGTCCTAGTTTCCTGGTTCATAGCATGTGAACAGATTTCAAGGTTTTGGAAGTTGACAGTCTTGTTTAGAACCACTGGTCAGTACTTCTGCAGAAGGGACAGACTTGCAAGTTGCTTTTTAGCAACAACGAAACCTTACACATCTCCAAGACCAGTAGTCTTGCTGCTATGTTTCATACTAATGTCTATTAACTCGAGAATAAAGCACTTCACCTTTTTCTCTTGTATGTTTTGTTGATCTCCGGCAAAATATTGTCAGTTCCATTTTCCTCCCAAGGAAATGGTTAATGAGCTCCCTCTCACCAGTCTAATATTAATGGTAAATTCTAATTAGAGACTAAAAGATTAAGTTTAAGCATCATCTATAAGAAAATTCATTCTATCTCTTACAGTATCTGTTTTGGTACTGCAAGTTTTCCTTACTGACAAAAAGAAAAGGCTATTAGTGAAACATATCATTGTATTTAAACCACATTTTTGAAAAAGAAAATAAAATTACTTAGATATCACAAATCTAGTACAAAAAAGTTTTTTAAAACCAGACTTTATTGTGCTAGCTATTTTTGATCTTGCCTGAGAACACAGCACATCTGTCAGCAAACAGGAGAATACAGTGCTGAGATACAGTCCAACAAGTTCACACACTGTTTTGTTACATTTTGCTCTACTCTTACTACTCTCCAGATTTATGTCCCACCTACCAGGGCTGCAAATGAGAACATAGAACCAGTTGAGGGAGTGATAGACAAGTACAGACATAGCTACTAGTGACCTCTACATTAACTTTGGCTCTTAATATATTATTAAAAGCTGTTCTACAAATAGGTATTGTTTTTGTATGAGGTCAGGGATTTTGGTACTTTCTAATTACAATGGATTGAGCTTGATGAGCAATCCATTTAATTTAAAGAATCTCTTTCAAGAAAGAATCTGAAAGTAATAACCTTCATTAAGTCTGGAAGTTCTGTCCTAACTTTCCTTAATGTTTTCAGCAGTTGATACTCACCTTTGAGTCATCTGTACATACTCAGGGTTGTACAATCAATTCATTGATCTAGGCCTCTGAATTTAGGACTTTCATCATAGCTGAGCTCTTCTGGTGCACAATATCTAATCACAATTATGATCAAGGGTGAAATTAAATTTGAGTGACTTGAACATGGAGAAATGAACTCCTACAGCATAAACATGTCCCTTCAGATTAGGACATGTGACATGCAATAAACCTGTTCAGCTGTCTCAAAATCTTCATATTTCTGTACTTTTCATTTCACATTGTGCTGATTTGGTGACACTGCCCAGTAGAATATCTGCATAAAGACTAAGCAGAACTTATGGGCTCACTTTTTGAATAAGGTATCTCAGGGTGAAAGTGTTCATTGTTGAGTAGAAGAGCCAGAGGTGCACTGACATTGTCCTGTTGTTTTTTAAATCTCACCTTCTTCAAACCCTAATTGTAAGCCCCAAGTCTTGTCTTTACTAAGATTAGCTTTATCTGAATTTAAGTGAATATACATAAATATATAAAAACACATACACAAGACCAAAGGAAGAAGAATGTAGTAGAATTCATTATTGAATAACCCTACAATCAAGGTTTATTCATTTTTATTAATCATAGTCTGTCAACTGGTGTGTCTGAAGTCTTCTAATTACCTTGCTGAATTAGCAGTCAAGTGGCATTATTTGTTCTTTGAATTTATGGGGTCCACTTTTATTTAAATGATTAATGATGCATATTAATCAAGAACTGAATTTCTGCAGGAAACTACCAGCTTGGGAAATAAAGCTAGAAATTAATTAGCTCGTTTGAGGTGTGATTGAACTTTTTTTCCCCCTGAAAACATGCACTTTACAGTTTCAGATAAATGAAAAGAGCCTTAATATCTTTGGTTTTTGTTTGTAGTGTGAAAACCTTCAAAATAAATTCAGGCTCAAAGTCTTACGGCAACTTGTCCCACAGGTTATATGTGTATTATATATTATACCTATATTCATTAAGTAGATCAGAAAATTAAGTGTGTACTGATTGATTTTCCTTTACAGGAAAGGCTGGGATGATGAACTTGTACCATATGCAAGAGCAACAGTGTTCCCCTCTGCTGTAAGGAGACCCTCCCCATACATGTGGGCAGAAGGTTCACTCCCTTGAAAGGCAATGTGGATCCCAAGTTTTTGCCCTCTCTGTTTCACAGTCCTCTGTTCAGTGTGAAACTCACCATTGATGCAGACAACAAGAGCATGCAAAAATTGTTTGTAGGTATCAAAAGACACTGACAATATAGAAATTTCTAGTTTCTGTGTTACAAGAATTTAAATCCACACATACACATATTTCATCTCCATAGTTAGCTGCTTGTCCCTGTTTTTAGCTAGCATTGACTGCCTGTAAATTAATTACCCGTAGTAGTAGACTGTCAGAAACAGCAAAATAACTTTGCTTGACTATGTCAAGACTTTGAGTAGTCTCAGTGGTGACTGCTCCATCCCTAGAACAGATGGAGGAACTGAATAGACCATCATTACCACAGGAGACCAGGGTTAGGCTCCATCAAGAGCAGCTGACAGGTAATCCTCCTGTTCCTCTGGTAGCAGCAGCCTGAGTCAAATTTTTTGGTTTTTGGTATTTTCCGCGAGTTTTGTTTTTAGTTTTTTCCTTTGTTCCTCTGTTCAGGACTGTGTTTTTATAACAAAGTTGAAGGTTGTCTGTACCTGGCTGGACCTGAAAGCTGGTTGATATCAATTTAGCTGATGTCACAAGACCAAATCCTGAAATCAGCTGAACAAGGAGATTGGCTTTCATGGCCTCAGTGGCAGGTTCAGCAAACCCAAAGTGCAGCTGAGTGTGGTGAGGAACATGTAGGGCTACCAGAGGGGCTTTTACATCAACAGCAGATGGAAAACAAGGGGAAAATTGTGCCTGCTGCTGAATGGGTTTGGGACCCTTATCACATAGAGCAGGGGAAAGGCTGAGGTACTAAACATCTTCTTTGCCTGAAACTTTGCCACTAAGGCTGGACCTCAGGAATCCCAGGCCCCTGCCACCAGGGCAAGTCTGGAGCTAGGAACATTTACCCTCCATGGAGGAGGTCTTGGACTAGACAATACCCAGCACAGGGAGTTGACTCTCCCTTGTCAACCTCAACTGTACTGTGGTTCTGTGGTTCTGTAAAAGGTGAGAAAATTTCAGTCTCTAATGTCTGGAGAAGACCTGAAATAAAAATAATGTTGAACATACAAATGTCTAATTTGTGAAAGCTTGTCAGTATGTATAGATTTATTTTGCTAGATCTTGTCTGTCTTTGTCTCACACTATTTCAGTGTACTACTTTCATCTTGCCTGACAGTTATCACAAGATGTGAAGACATTTGCCTTAAAAGATCTTCAAAAATTTTAGGGGTAATATGGTCAACACAACATAACTCTTAAACAAAAAGGAGTTTCACAGTGGAGAGGATCAATTTAAAAATGTCTGTTTATCTCCCACTGTACTGAAGTCTTCAAACATTGGAGAGGTCCATTTCCATAAAGCTGAAGCTGTTTTCCTTCATAATAAAAGTTAAGAATACCAACTTCTGACCCACATCTTCCTTATGTACACGAGGAACTGAACGACCCTGTTTGTAGTGACAAAATAAAGGATCCAAAAATGAAATAAGAGAGAGAAATAAGTCCTGCTGTGGAGTTAAACCCTTCCACTAGATTCAAAAGGCAAGCTGTTGTGAGGTGCGTTCAGCCTGGTGACACAGCTATCTTACAGGATTTACTTTCAGGATTACTTTGCTGATTCAGCATATGGCACTTGTCTCTCTGGTAAAATAAGAAATAAATTCTCTATCAAGCTTTTAAACCTTGGCTTTTCTAGAAATAGAAGCCTTTAAATGAGAAGTATATTTTAACTGTTTAGTGTAGCTAATGAATTAATACTATTTAGGTTCTCCTGTGCTAGTCAAATTCCATCTTGGATAATTAATATCTGCCTCTAATGCTCTCTGGTAAATTCTACTTGTAAATTTATTTTTCACTTTCCAATCTTCATAATGATGTAATGACATTAATATATAATCTTATCATGGTTGTTTGGTTTTAACACAGGAGAATTCAGCTTCAGGGGTGGAAATTAACAGCCATTCTGTGCAGTAAATGCATCAGCTTAGACTCGCTCCAATAACATACTCCACATTTGTGAGTTTCAATTGGTTTTCCACAAGGGGTTGCACAGGTCTCCCTGCACAAATGGCAGACACCCCTTTTCAGACAGTTTGTCTAACCTTAAACTTTTGAAGTTTCCCTTTTACATTTACCTGAACAGACACAGAGACAAGTGTGCAAGCACACACATTCAAATGCTGTTTCTCCTTTAAATGTTGCCTAAAACCTCTGGATTTTCCCTTCTGATTCTTGTAAGTTTATATTTTCAAAACTGAATTTGTCTGATGACTCACTGAAAAAAGCAAATACACGAGATCTGTTTTATTTCCCCTTCACACTTTGTGGAGGGAAATAACAACTTACTGTCTAAGAAATGGTCAAGATGTAGGTTTATGTCTTATTCAGTGAAGATAGTCTATACATATTTGAAAGCCGAAAATGAAAATGAAGTCAACAGTTTACTTTTAATGAACCAAATGTAATAATTTTTACTGCATTTTTCTCTCAAAACCAATTTCCTTCAAAGGAGGAGATTTTCTGTGTCATTTTTATTTTAACTATTCTGATTTTCTGTGTCATTATTATTTTAACTATTCTGATTTTATTTTAACTATTCTGATTATTTCACTGAAAACCTATCAGTCTTATCAGTTCACTTGCAAAACTTCACTTGCGAAATTGTCATTTGAAACTTTATTTTTAGCTAGAAGAAGATAAAAAGTTGCCTGAAGAATGCTCAGTCAAAACAGTGGCCTAGTTTACAGAGGGATGTGGCTGCTTTCATATCACATCACAAGTCACTAAAACTGAAGAATGTCAGCACACCTCAGATTGTCTTCTTATTTGTAAAATTTAGCTCCTCACTGATCATTTTAATCTGGGCATGCAGGTGTTGATAACTGCCAAGCAGGTGACCAGCTATCGTATAACTGGGCAATTTCCTACTAAACCTCAGGAGATCCTTAAGTGATTCATTTAGTAAAAATACAGGAGTAATTATCTTCACAATTTCTCTACAGTAACAGGGTTTGTTTGGAAAGAAGCATTTCCTCCCTCTCATTTGTAGCAGAGTCAGGATTGACTCCAATCAGTGACTCTGATGCTCAGTACAGCCAGTTTACTATTTTCCATTGTTGCTAAATTATCCAATTTAGATCCAATTCTCTGATAATTTTAATTAGCCTCCACTTTGACCAGATCCCAGGGTTGAATTTTAATTATCCACATCCTTTATTTTGGGTTTCGGGGTTCACTTCATTAATCATCCTATTTTTATTGTTACAACAATTTTATGTTAAAATTAGGTAGATCATGCTGTCATTATTTTTTCCTTCAAAATGATTGAACAATTGATTGAAACATTATTTTTCCAAAATATAATTCAATTACTATGAAATTAAAAATTTTCACAGGAATCTTGCTAATAAATTTATGTATGGAAATTTTCTAAAAATTTGCAGAATTCAATGACATTTTAATACTTAAACTTTTATTTGACAAACTAAATTGATTTTTGATTTAGTCTGAATTTAATGTTTATGAACATAAACATTCCCTTCTGTGTTGCTTCAAGCCCTCTTTCCCTTCTATGGTGATCTTTTCCTTGACTACATCTTCCATGCAAAAATGTGGTTTCCCTTATGGTTTAAAAGTTTATTTATGGTGGCTAGAGGGTATGGCTGAATCTGTAACACTAAATTACATAGGAAACACATGGACATGAATGATCTTTAGCTGACTTAAAATGAAACTTTCCAACATTTTTCCAAGTACTTCTGTTTCTGATATTTGTGTCTGAGAAAGCATTCAATAATGCAGAAAATAAATGTTTTTTCACTCATTTATTTTGGCAAAAAAAATGTAAATCTCAACTTTTTGTTTGATTTTGGTTTGCATTTCCATGTAAACCACACAGAATCAATGAATAATTCTACACAAAATGAATGTGCATTCCTCCTTGTTTGCCAGGCTAACCATTATTTCCTTGTTGGTTTAAAATGCTTAAATAACATATCATAGTCCTTGTCTAGTGCATTTGAGCACAAGAAGAGATGTTTTTTTGGACAGTGCAGTTCTATAACAAAACAAATGAGTGAAGTTTTTCTGTGTACACATTAGGTCTTAATTCTTCAATGACAAGTAGATCAGCGACTCAACTATCATGAATGTGCATGATCAGAAAAGAAAGCTCAGAAAATTTTAAGTCATGGGAAAGTTGAGCTTGACAGACATATAGATGCTGATTGCAAACTCAACTAGATGCACTAGTTAACTAAATATGAGTATTGTGTATTGAACATAAAAAAAGAGAGATTTTATACTTGCTATTACAATAATGAATATACTGAAATGCTTGCTAAGGTAAAAATAATTTTATTGGGAAACTAGGATTCATCTTTTGAAGAAGCAAAAGAAAAGAAGCAAAACTGTGATTTGCAATTTTGACAGGCCTCAGAGTGAATTTACCTTTGAATTTTTGTATGGTTAATTCACATGTGGCAAAGGAACCTGAGATTTCCCATCTAA
This sequence comes from Agelaius tricolor, assembly GCF_023055355.1. Taxonomy (NCBI): domain Eukaryota; kingdom Metazoa; phylum Chordata; class Aves; order Passeriformes; family Icteridae; genus Agelaius; species Agelaius tricolor. The sequence goes on from NW_027269266.1 coordinate 35,592,514, forward strand.
TTTGGGAAAAGGAAAGACCTACCACATCTGTCTTAAAACCATTACAGAATGCTGAAAACATTTATTCTACTATTAATAAAAAATGCTCAAATGACAAGTTGGATTATAAACTGCTCATGTTTTCCCTGCTTGCAGATAATTTTAGTGCTAAATGGGGGAATGGGAGTGTGTTTTTTACACATAAAATACAGTTGCCTATGTTAAAAACTTTGCTCTTTATGTAACCTTTATAATCACTGAGGACAATTTAAATGCTCTGAATTTTATTTTGGAAAATTCTGACTGTACTTTTATGTGTGTCTGCCTTGGTATATATACAATACATTTATGACATAACTATACACACACAAAATATATTATTGTACATGTAGGGAGCCTATTCACACACCTATAAGTATGTAGGTATCAATATGCATTTATTGTATGAATATGCACACATAAGGGCTTGGGTAATTCCTACTTGTATGTAGTGTGGAGATTTAATAACTTGGCCACCTGAGTCCTGGCTGACCTATCAAGTCCCTGCTTATTTTCTGTTCTCACTGAGACAAGCTGTAATCACGATGGACATTTTTAGGACAACATCTAGGAATAAATTGTCTCTGGTTTATATCTAGTGCTGCTTTGAGTCCAGAAAAAAAGCTTTTGAAGCTTTACTTTTCCTTGTACCTTGCACCAGCAGGGGTGAATGTGAAATATAGAATGTTCTTGTGGTGAAATCACAGAGAAATACAAATCAAGATCAAGGAAACCACCAGTTCATCTGCTCAGACCCAGTATTGGGGTCATTCCTAACTGTCTAACTAGTTCTCAAAAGAATTTCAACAACCAAACTCCTCAAGTCCTCCATCAATCCATAACAGTACCTCACTACCCTGTTGCAGTGATAGTTTCTAGTGTCAGGATTTGTGCTTTATGTTACACTTTAAATCCAGTATTTCTTGTTCTGTTCAAAAATGTTGAAATCAGATGCTGCCTTCTCCTTTGTAGTAGGTCTTTATATGCATTAAAAAAAATCATTATTCTATTCTTCATTATTGACATTTTTAAAATAAATTAAGAGCACTTTCTCTAGGTATCATCTTTTTTTATATCAGAACATTCTTATTGGTCTCTGGGGGTCTTGTCCTAACCAGTGAAAATCTTTTTGGGGAATGAATTGTCCAAAATTGCATGCCTCTCTAACTAAAGCCTTCCTAAAGCAAAATTCAAACCTAAGATTTGGGGCTTTTTGTAAAGAAACTTCTTTTTTATAAGATTAATATCTTCTTTATTCACCTTGTGCTCTCTTCTAAATCTAGATGATTTTCAGAAATTTTCTCTAACTGGTTGTTCCCATGTCCTTTATTGTGCAACTGATTTTACTGTCACATTTTCTGATTGATTTTCAGACTATTTCTTGAGTATATCAAGAATTGTCCTTTGGCATTCTAATCTTGTCCTCCAACAGACTTATTGTTGTTTTGAAATTTAAAAATTTAACAAGGTCATTTTCTGCTACATCATGCACTTCATTAGAGAAAGCATTTAATAGAAGCAGATGCAGTTTGATTCTGCAGAGCTGAATCTGAAAACTTTCTTTTATTTTCACAGAGAATTGATGGATTACTCCTTGCATATGATTGTCTAACCTGTGTTGCACAAATTTCAGAGGCTTTGCTGTCCTGGCTGTAAAGCCATTGTCCTGCCTTTTCAGGGCTGTATCAAAGCCCTTCTGATGGCAAGAAGCCCCAGGAAATCTCCTACTTGTTTCCCATCAGCAAGATCTGATGAAGAAGAAAAGTCTATTATTTGATAGGATTATTAATGAAAAGTCTATCCTAGTTCTTATTTATCTATTTTTTATTTTCCAGTTTATAGGTCTTTGCTTCAGATCTTTGCTGGGGAAAGAATTGAAATGTGACTTACCTGAAATTCTCATGCTAGTCTGCTTTCCATACTAAAGGAAAATATTTCCTTTCTTTGTTTGCAAATGCATTTGGACTTTGCGTTTTGTTTGTTTGATTGGGTTTGTTTGTTTGTTTGAAGTTCATTCTTCTTCCAGCAGATCTCATATTCCAGTGATTCTACATTGGTAAAAGGGGCTGGCTGTGGGGCATCCAGAAGCAGCACCAAGTCCTTTTTCCCAGTGGGAGAGGGCTGCATGCAGAGATTTGATAACCCCCTAACTAGCCCAATAATCTTTAAATTTGTCTTCCCTGTTCTATTGAAGATCTTGCTCATTTTCCTCTACTGCCAGCTGCACTAGTTATAAACTGACCTTTTTAGGGAAGATTGTCTCAAAAAAGACTTTGACATTTTGTTGCTTTCAATTTTATCACCTGCAATTAGCTTCTTTGTTTCACAGAGGGAGTAGGCCAACACTTGCTTCAGACTGCTTACCTTACACTGTTAATGCACTTCTAAAACAGTCCTGGCCTGGCTTGCTAAATGCTTCTATTTCTGAATTTGGCCTTTTTGATTTTGTCTCTTCCAGCTTGAAATGTTCCTTTACAATCCTCTCGACAATGTGATCTGATTTCTACTGTTTGCTCCCATCTTGTGCAGGTCAGTGAAGAATTTGCAGCTGAAACAAGATGAGCACCTGTTGTGTTTCTCAGTCTTTTCCTGTGCTGTGACATGTTGTATTTATGTGATTAACAGATCTTTTTAAGTACCAGCCTTCCTGAACAATTTTCCTTTTAGAGTTGCTTTTCAGATCAACAGCACAGCAATTACTTAATAAATAATTACAATGATTATTGCTTACTCAGAAGGACCAGTACCTCCACATAGTCTTCATGGCATTTTTTACTCATCAATTTTGACAGTTATAATTGCTAAGGGTAGGTATTTTGAGAATGTGCAAAAATTGTAAGTAGGAGACAAGTTCCAGAGAGAGAAGCAGGCTGTCTCATACTTACTGTCATGCTCCTAACTGTGACCAGTTACTTTCAGCATCAGCCTTAATGAAACTAAATGGGTTTCATGTACAAAAGCTACCCATCAGCACAAGAAGGATAGATTCCATCTTACTCTGAAAATATATGTAAGCCCACCAAAACTTTAAGGTAAGAATGTTTCCCCTTCAACCAAGCACGACAATTTACTTACTAATTAATAATTTTCTTGTCTTATTTTTAGAGTTAAGTGGCCCAGATATATGGAAATTTTTCCTTTTTTTCTTTTTTTTTTTTTTTTATTTACTTATTTCATTTTAAGGTCATACTCCAAAAACAGCCTAAAATCAGTTTGGAACAAAAGGGGACTGTATGAAAACTGTTCACAAAGCAACTGAATTTTCTTTCTTAAATCCAGTGGAGAGGTCACATCTGCTTTTTTTTTTTTCTTTCCCTCTTGAAAAAAAAAAGCCAAAGATTTTTTTATCATAAATGTAAGCACTTACTGGAGTCTGAAGTTTTTTGATCACCTGATAGTCTCCAAGAGAAATAATAAAATAAAGATGTCTATTTTTGTTTGTGGATTTAAAAAAGAAGAAATAAAGGACTGAGAAACATGACATATACTATGAGTGAAACATAAAACTGACTAAAGAAATGTGGGAAAATAAATTTCCTATCACTTACAAATGTTAGCTCCTCTTAATTAAGGAAGAGACAATGAAATGTCCTTAGTATTATCACTAGAAAATTTATGCTCAAAGGAGGTACAGTCACCATTTATTCATTAGGATGTACATGTTCATTCTTTGCATGTAATGAGGACCAAATTTCTTAGGCTAAGAAAAACTAAATGCATTTTTTAAATTCTTTCATTAGAAGCATGTTTAGCTCAAATAGGAACAGATATGAGCACATTTGAAAAGTATCTTTACAAATCGATTATACTTTGTGAAATTCTAGCTCAGTTATGGACAGGGAACATATCTGTGCATCTGCAAGGCTTATTTATTTAATTGCTAACATCTTACAGGAATTGCAGTGAAACATGCAAATCCAGCTCAGAGCACACACTGAGACTGCAACCTGTCGAGTTAGTTATGCTCACCTGAACTAAAAAGCCAAAGATCAACTGTCAACACATTAGTAAATTAAATGAAGACAGAGTAAATTGTATTTTGCTGATCTTAACAGAAATCTAAGCCACCTTTTGGCTCACTACACAGGGTAATTTAAATATCCTGGCTTGATTCTCTATTGCAGCTTCCATATGTTCTCTCATAGCCTGAGCCACTTTGACGGCATGCCTTCCTTTTCAGGTGAAATAGTGAAATCTAAGTAAATAGGAGTTGATCATGTGAAGTAAACTGCACTTTTGGGATTGAATTAAGATTGTCTTGGACTGGGATTTTCTATATTTTGGGCTGCTTCTACCTGTCCTGTTCCTTTATTCAGTCATCTTCTTTATGACTTTTGTTTACCACTGTGGAAGGAAAGCGTGAATTCTCATGCTGGTTGTGCATGACTCATGAGGGTGTTCTACTTACTGGGGGATGCCTCCTTTCTGCTCTCTCATTTTGAAAAGCAGAATGAGAAATCCTTAGAGTTGACAGCCTTTGTGCAGGAGAAAAGATCCATCTGTGTCTACTAAAATAATATTCCTAGAGTCATCAATATGATCAGCATGTCATAATACTGTATTGAAATGCCTAGCCATGGTGTTTGGAAGATAAGGAGGATCCACCCATCAGTTATGTCTGTTGTACAGATCTTCATCCATGGCCTACATTAAAATTTAGTTGGTTTAGGGCCGAGCCTACTTTTCAAAAGGTCAAACCTTTCTCCTAATGAAATTAGCACTTATACACATGTGTCATGACTGTGAGCACAAATATTAACTGAAACATTCACTGGTGTGACTTGGCTGCACAGAACTATGGCAGAGTGCACCAGCATCCATTTATTTCTGTCTGGAAATCAGTGCTACAGAGGAATTTAGGTCATGTGTGCCCATATAATCCCATAAATTTTGAGGTAGCAGCCATTTCATTTTGCAGTATATTTTAATCAGGTTTTCTGGATAAACTGCACAAGAATTATGTATAGCAATTTTACTATGCAGTAATACTGAAGATTTATAGTTTACGAGCTTACTTTTATCTTGTTTCTCACAACTCACAGTTACTTGTGTAAAAGCACATAGCTGCAATAATTTTCTGTTCAGGCCCTTAAAATAGAATTTGAGAATAATGCTATTGTTTATGTGTTTATAAGTTTTTCCTAGAAGATACAGAAATGCTTGAGATTTCTATTGAAAGCAGAAAATAACCATCATAAGAAATTTCAGAAAATATATCCTTTCTAGTTGAAAAGTCATTCAGCTTTAGATGATTATTTTTATTTAACAGTTACTTTAACGGACCATTTACGTAATAATGCCTTTCATTAAAGTAGGAAAACCTCAACATGTTTTCTTACTGAAAACCTAAAAGTAAGCAGGCAAAAAATAAAATTATGGAACAATATTCCTTTTCATTAATTTCTTTTTTATATACATAGTCATAAATTAATACTTGCTGGGAGTGCATTTGGAAGTGTAAATTTTGAAGGTACGATTCAGGGAAGAAATATGATAGGGAACAGACATCTGAAAAATTAATAATGAATGATCCATGATTCAAATTGGGATAGCTGCACTGAAATCCAAGCAGTTATGTAAGTCAGAGGACCATGTACATCTATTACAAAATAATAGAACATCTTCTCTTGAGGAGAAACAGGCACAGCTTTGTTAACACACAAAAGATAAGGTCTTTTAGGGTTTTTTTGTGTTGATTGAACATGGTTAATGACTGTGGAATATGAGTTCTAGACCATATTTTACTTGCAGTAATGTTCAGGATGTCATTGAAACAATTAATCACAAAAAATATGAGGATCACCTCTAATGTGAGGCACCTCTTATAATGTAAGGATAGCACTACCATTGGAATTCCAAGAAAAGGTCAAATTTTGGTTGATAGGTCTATCCATTTCTAATCTTGGAGCTACACAAGCTCTATTAAATTTCAGTAAGACAGCAAAGTACTACTTGTAATCAGTCTCACAGTGGGAGGAGGAGGAAGTAACAATCACCTTGTTATACAACTCTTGCTCATTTAGCTTAACTCCTTAAGATGATTTCATTATGAAGGTCATACATATTATACTTGACTATTTGAGTCACATGTCTCATATGAAGGCCCCAGATGTTCACATAAGAACATGCTTCATGTCTTAAAACATTTCAGTTGTCTGACAAGTACAGTACAATTATGCTCATTGGTTCCTACAAAGTCTACAGGAAAAGATTTCCAGGAACAAAACATGCTATTACTGCCTGTGCCTTAGTGGAGTATGAGCATCTCTTTAATAATGAGATATTCACCCTACCTGTAGCTGCAGAGTTGATTGGCACAAAATGTGGAACTAGATCAGCAAATTTCTTAGTTTTCCAAGATAAGAAAGCTAACCAAATGACCTTCCTCCCTCAACCAACTATTTGCCTCCTTATTTAAAAACATCTAAAAGGCATTTATGTGTCTCTACGTACTGTGACAGTAAAATACAAAATTAACATTAAATGTAAAAGTATTTAATAATGAATTTATAACTAAATCAAATTTTGTATGTCAGCAATCTAATGATTCTCTAAAGGACAGCTCTTTAAATTGATGCTTAATGCTCATCTGAGGACAAAATAAGTTTTGCAATATAATTAAATGAACAGAAATGCATAATCATAATATTATTAATATGTTAACCTTGTAAAAATATTTCAGTATTGCAGGCACCTAACAAGATAGCTATGGGAAGTTAATTAGATTTCAAGTAAGTTTCTAACCGTGCTAATTCATATTTTATAAGAATATTAATTAAAAACCAACATGCTATAGCTTCACTGCACTATTTTGCTATATTTTATACCAGCTCTGACTTACAATTAAACAAAGCAACTATAAAGGACTAGAAAAGTGCCAGAAACCATTTCTTGCTAATATAGTAAAAATTATTCTGCAAATGGTTTATCTTTTATTACATTTCATGAAGATCTCTCTTTAGGAGTCAGTGTAACATACGAATTTTCTACGCAAACTTAAATATGGAGTTGACAATGCAAATATGTATATTAGGGTAATTTTATTGCTCTCTTTTCATTCAGAGGAGAGAATTAAATTATCAAAGGCAAGAGTTATAGAAAATCATGAAATAATGAACTGATGGATATTTTTCCCTTAGGTCCATGGCAAAGTCACCAAATAAAACATTCTTTTAAGCAATCAATTAATCTATCCTTTTAATCAATGATTAAATCACTCCTGATGCTTGGCTTAGCTCAGCAGCAGTAAATGTTGTGCAGGTATTTCCATTCATGACTGTAGCACAGAAAAGCCTTTTTTACAGCTCGATGCTATAATTACTGCTATTTTATCACATTCTTAGGTGGTAAAGACTTAAGAAAGTCAGGAATTCATCATTAAAATTAAGAGCACAAATTTTCTTTAGGAAAACTAAAGTAGCTCAGCTACATCCTTCAAGATGTCCATTTTGATCCATGAAACTAAAAGTCCTTTGATCAAGGTCAAGTAGGATCCTCATTCTGGAGAACAGCATGAACCTGGGGAAGAGCAGAGGGCTGAATGTCTTTTTTATCAAAATTATCAAAGGCTCCATGTAATTCTTCTTGTTACTCCGAACTCCAAAGAACCTGGCCTACACAGATCCTCATTTATTTTCCAGGTCAGCATTCAGGATGTGCAAATCTAAGACACCAATGCTTCTCTTGCTGTCCTGGAGTCTGTCAGGACCATCCCGCTTACTGAGAAGATGCCAAACCTTTTTTTACTATTGCTTTTACCTGAGACTTCCTCAACAGAGTTTCCTTCTTGACAAGACTCTCTGAAAATTCCAAGGTGAGATGCTGCAGCCCATTTTACAAATGTTGGCATTGCTTTGACTTGCAAACCACAGGCCTTGCTAATTTGTGAACTCTGATTTAGCATGCCTTGCTTGGTTCCTTGTAGCATTTTTGTTCCCTGTTATGACCTCAATGTCAGGATGCTATTTACTTTCTATAAGCTTCAGACTGAAAGAGTAAGTTATTGATCTGCTCCATTTTTCCCTTCAGGGTCCCATTTTGCTCCTGTTCAGAAATCAGTCTGAGGCACAGAAACTGATTTGTTTCATTTTGTGTTTGAGATGTGGCCCAGATTTTTCTCAGTTTAGCACTAGAAGAAATTCCTATAATCTCATGTCTCTCCTTAGTTTAGTTTCCATGAACAGGCAGAAGGACAGAAACAAAATATGTCAACCTCATTAATTTTTAAATTTTTTTAGCTTGCACATCAGTGGGGTTTTTTTGGTAAGAACCAAAGGCAACTAATGACATTATCCTTTCTTGATAAATTTCTCATACATGTAATTTTTTTCATTGCTTCTGTGCTTGCTATCTTTCAGGCTTTACAGTCCCTCCCTTTGTTCTTCTTGCTCCAGATGAAAAGCAACCATTAAACAAAGCTATTTCCTCAGCAATGCTGTGCTTATCACTGGGTGGGTAAAGAGGCCTGTTCCACTCATCCCTAAAACTCATGAGATATTCTAGATACCTGGTAGTGTTACACACTCTCAAACAGACAGCAATGCAGGGAAGAGCCAGGGTGCAGGCAAGCGAGGATTCCCCTTTGTTGATGCAGAAAAATCTCGTTTCTCTTTACCCCACTGCATTATGTGCAGGACTTTGATTCATTCAGTTAATTGTTTATCTCGCTTTATAAAAATATCTATAATCAAAGCTTTAAATATTTACTTCTTCCATTTTCTGATTAGAAAGTAATACAGTTGTAATGTAATAATACAGTTATAATGTAAGATAGTAATGAAAAAAACCCCTGAGTGTCTTTGAGTCCTTTTATCCAAGCTATATATTTTTATGCACAGTACAGGACAGCTTGTGCAACATGGGCAATTAGTTATTCAGTTTGAAATGTCCCAGTGTTTACTCAATCATCCCTTTGCAAAATTATTCAGTGTAAGGTGCTAAGTAGCACATGCAATTATTTTATTAATTTGTATTTCTCTACGCAGAAAAGGTATCTCAAAATTTTGCTCAGAAAAATGATGGTGAATCATGCCTTGGCCATTCATTTTATTTCTTGCAGACAAACCATCCAGAAGATTAAAAGCTCAGCAAGATACTACCTGTAGGAAAAAAAAAATCAAAGGAGGACATTTTACCAACAAGTAGAAACATCTCTTAAGGTGCCTCAGACTTCTTATGGCTATTAAAAGGTCATCAGATCTGTAAAAAGAGACAACTGAAGAGTCAAAAAACTTATGCCGAGAGTAACTTGCTCACAGAACTTTGGTTTTGTACATGACAGAAGTCCAGATCAAACACCTCTAAGAAAAGCTAAAGTAGCAGTAATAAAAGCCCCCTTTTATGCTGGTTCATGTCCAAGGTATTATTGCCTTTCTTGACAGGCAAAAATGATCTCTCTGGTGCCATTCTACATCAATACCTTTTCCATTCTCCCATGTGGTCTGTTTGAGAGATACAAGACAATAAGCTGCATCCTCCTGAGCCCTTACATCTTCTTTGGACACCATGTGGTTTTTGAAATCTGCTGATAGAGTGTATCACAGTAAGTAGCAAAGTTCAGAGCTGTAAGAAACAAATGCTACCTCTTGAAAATGCCTGGATGGGAAAAAACATTCTGCTTTTTTACTATCATCTAATAGCATGTGATTGTTCACAGCAGAAGCTAGGCTGTGAGCTTTTGTTATTAATCATAGGGATTTTCTCAAATAAAAGGCCCTGGGAAATCCATCATCTTCATCAGGCTTTGTTCCCTCTAGTCCACCATTATTGTGCTGGGATCGTGTCCACTCTCACAAAGCTTCAGCCAAAACATTGCCACCCAGCTCCAACTATAAAGGGAACAGTAGGATCAGGTATTCTCTTGTTTTCTCACCTCTGTAATCCTTAAAGCACAGATGGCATTCACCCTTGTATATTACTGCTCTTTTAAAAAAAATACATTTCCTCTTACAGTAATAAATAGAAACACAGAGTAGCAGATAGATGTCCAGCAAGAACAAATAATTGTTTAAAGGAGCAGTCAGTATCACTCACTTACCTCCAGATTACTTTTGCTGACAGAAATGAACTGGCCTGAGATCACAAAGTTCTACTCATAAAATGTGAAGTTTCTTCTAAAATTGAGAAGGCTTGTTTATTTCTTTGAAACTTGCTTTTAAATCATGAAGATTGTTGGCTACTGTGGTATGAATTCTTGAACATGAATCCTTGAAATATTTTATGTTGTGCATTAGTGCAGGGACTTTCCTCCCAAGGCAGAAAAGCAAGCACATGGAAGGTTACTGGTAAAATATGCAGTGAAATACAGTGTTCTGAAAACCAAAGTGCAAGAGGGTTTACAAGTATTAAATATGTCAAACTTTAAAGGTCTCGCTGCTCTTCTAATACTGTAGTGGTTTAAATTTTTTTAAGCAGTTCCAAATGCTGATGTCCCAATGTTCATGTATTCTGAGAGCTGCATTTGGTTTTTCTTAGGCTGGACCTTTTTATCAGATCATTGTTTTGGCCACAAAGATAATATTTTTTTAACTTACAGACAGCATTTCTGTTGATGAAATTGAGGAGAAATAGAAGTGAAAGGGAAATCTTCACATGGAGACCAGCCTTACCCTTTGGCAATTTGAACAACCAAACAGAGAAAAAGGCTGGCTTTTAGCAGTTCTCCTTTTTGTGAGTTTGGATTTTTTTTAGTACCAGTTTGAGAAAAAAATTCCTGCAGGTTTGTGTCTGAAACACCAAAAAAAGAGGATGTCAACAACAAAACTGAGAATAGTTTTACCTAATTTATAACTTTTAAATATTGGTTTCACTGCAGTTCCTTTATTAGTATGGAAGCCAAGTTCTCTTATCATTTTTACCCTGATGCTTCTGCTTTCATAAATCATATATCAAGTTGATAAAGAGAAATTCAGCACAGCCCTAGGAAAATTCAACAGGTTGTCAGCTATTTCTTATTCAATAATTTATGAGAACAAGATGTCTCCATTACATAAATAATTCCTTTGCATTTCATTCAATTATGCTGTTATTTTGATGTTTACTATTGAGAGAAAATGTGGCTTTTGAAGGGCAAAGTGGATGTTCTAAGTTGAAATATTTCTTGAACTCAAGAGATTAGTGATATGTTATTAATAACAATCTGTAACACAGAACATCCACATGTAGAAAAATATATTCCTTATAGAAGAAGCAATATATGATGTGAACCCAAAAGCCAAACAGAGTAAGTCAGAAGTTTTTCAAATAAATACTCTCTCCTTGGAAAAATAGGATTTCTTGGAACCCAAATTTGCCATTAATATTACGTGTTGCAATTAGTGGCAGTGGGGCAAGTCTGACTTTACTATATGAATTAAAATTACCAATTAATAAAAATAAAACTTTCCTCATTAGCTACATATGTAATCAGAGGACACTGGGACCTCTGAAGTTGATGAAACCTTTGCCTTTTTTTAACATTCTGCTTATTTTCTCTTGAAAGGGACAGCTGATACTTGGTGCAGTCCATCCCTCTAAAAACTTTGTAAACTTACTGAAATATTTTTTGTGATTTTGTATTGGTGACAAAACATGCAGTCATCAAAGACTGCACGATATATGCAACAGTAAATCTCATATCAGCTGATTGAAACAGGTTAAAATTTGTTACAGCATTTAACATGTTTTGGCAGATACATTTTTTGAACTGACAAACTAAATGCAGTTAAGGACATGTGTGGCTTTATGCAGCCTGTAGTGGGAATTTCACTGGCAATCCCAAAGCTTTCAGAGAAGGGCATACAGTGACTCAGTATATGCACAAAAGGGGTGAGTTGGGGAAAGTTAAAAAATCCTTTGCAAGACAATGGTTATTTTGTCTGCAATCTGACATACAATCACTGAATCCCTTCACCTTGTATTGTCTTAATGGTGATTAATCTGTGCACAGCATTGTTTTGATACTTTAAGTTTTAGCTTTCATATTTTCCAGATTCTGTACTGCATTAGTATATAACTAATTATATATGGCATATAAATAATTATATAGTGTATAGCTAAGAAGTACTGATTCCCATTTTGTATTACTTTTGCTAAGGCTTGTGTTTTAAAGCACAGGTCTTCACATGGTCCCTTTAATTCTATGTTCTGTCTCTTAGTGGATAATGCAGCAATGACTTTGACATTTTGGTACTCTAGGCATATGACTGTCACATCATGGGGTTGCTACAGTGAGTTTTCCTGAATAACTCTAAACTCTAAATTATTATATCATCTAGTATGCAATAGAAAATGCAAGAAACTACAGGCAAAATTTGCCTGGGATGCATATATATTATTGATAGCAAATGTGTTGTATGTACCTCAATAGCAAGATATTTTTAAAATGTTTAATTCAGTCTGAGGTTTGATTCTGATTTGCTTCTAAATCCAAAATATGTGCAAGGTCTGTTAATGTCATCTGTCAGCTACTGGATGAATAAGTGTATTTCAAAATTTCATCATCAATAGAGAAAATTAGTTGATAGCTTGCCTTAGTATGCTGCCAAATTTACTTGATTCCTCTTGCAGCTTTGTATATGCAGCCTTGCTTTGCTCTTCTGTCATGATTTTGTGTGTGTCTGTTCCCCAGATTCACCAGTTTAGCCAATGGCATGTTTCTCCTTGTGTGATCTTTCCAAAGTATTCTTTGGCATGTAGCAGATCATACCTAATGCTTTTCTGTTGCAACTTTTAAGTTCGTCAGGTTTCCAGATACAAGTGTATCTGCATTCCAGAACTGAGATCTCATGTTCGGATCCCATTGACAGGGCATTGCTGTTGAACTGTCACACAACTCTGTTTCATATCACAGCTAACAGAAGAAGCACACAAAAATATGTGTATGATGACCAAAGATACACATCATAAAAACACATTTTATGCCCCTTTAACAGTAAAACTTTTCTACTAAGCGCAGTCTGTGAAACCGAAGGATTATTAATCATATTGTTAAACTGGTATCTGGAGCGCTTTAGGTAGACATCACTCTATCCCCCAATAACTATATTTATAGAACCATAGAATGTTAAAGGTTGGGAGGATCCTTAAAGGTCATCTAGTCCCAACAGCCCTCTGCCTGTTAGGCAGGGATACCTCCCACTAGACCCCCCTTAGCTGCTCAAAGGCCTATCCAACCTGGCCTTGAACACCACCAGGGTTGGGGCATCCACAGCCTCCCTGGATAATCTGTCCCGGTGCCTCACCACTCTTATAGTAAAGAATCTTTTCCTGATATCCAGCCTAAATTTCCCATCTTTCAATCTGTACACATTCCTCCTTGTCTTATCACTACAGCTCCTGATGAAGAGGAGCTTCCTGGCAGGCCTCCTTCAGATACTGGAAAGTTGCTGTGAGGTCTCCACTCAACCTCTTATCTTCTTCAGGATGAACAGCTCCATCTTTCTCAGCCTGTCTTTGTAAGGGAGGTGCTTCAGTCCTCTTATCAATTTTGTGGCCCTCCTCTGGAATTGCTCTGACAGTTCTGTGTTGACTGATTCCACAACACAGAGTTCTGCATTTGGTCACATGAATGTCATTTATGTTTGATTTAGATTAGGGACTGGATTGGAATTACAGATGAGGTGACAATAGCCGCACTCCAGTTCTCCTGACATCATTCAAGGGTTTCCCCCATATACTGAGGGCAGTTTTAGGAGTCCAGTGCTGTTTGTCCTGGACAAATAGGGCAGGCTAACTACAAACAGGCCATCAGCTGTGCTTTATTTGTGCCTCAGATCAAACTACACTCAGTTAGTTTACAGCTGATGGAGTTGTGCAGCCAATGGTGAGATCTTATGTTCGCTCAGGCTGCCAGACACCATGCATGCTGATGTGAGAGGTGACTGCCAAATCTGAATTGTTGCCTTTACTGATGTAGATAGTAATGAGATATAATTACCATTTGCCTTTCCATATGTCGCTAAAGAATTTGTGTAATTAACTCCATATTTAAGTATGATTCATCTATGCAAAATTAAATGTGTCTACTGGATCCAGGAGCCTTAGGATTCCTCAGGATTTCAATTGCTTTGCTAATTTGTTCAAGGTAGGGGGTTATGTTAATTTTGCAATGCTTTGGATGACCTATTTCTTTATGATTTATTTATTCATGGTTTTCTGTTTATCATCTGACAGTGTGCTTAGAAGATACATAAAAAACCACAATTTAAAAAGTAAGCCAAAAATTGTTACATTTGCTCCAGTTTTGATACTTATAGATTTTAAGTCTTAAAATTTGATATAAGTAATTTGGGTAGTTCCACATTATATATTCTTTTAAAATACAAAAAATCCCTGAACAAAGAACAACAAAAAACCCAGAAACCAAAACAAAAAAATCCAAAAAAACAAAAAAACCCCTCCAACAATTTGTAATATGTATTTGTAAAAAAATATTTAAATTGTTCCAGATTGAAATTTCAGGTTTTGACTTTCTGAAAAATGTTTAGATTTTAAAAATTCTTACTGAATGGACAACTACTAATTTGACTAAAATCTCCTTTCAGTCACTGAATTGTCCTTCTCAACCCCAGTGAGGGTGAAAGAACCATGAGGTGTTCAAAATGAGAAAAAAACTCTTTCTAAAAACTGCCTAGCAAACTCTGATAAAACATGTTAGCTTTGTCTTTAACCATGTGGTTACCATATGTGCCATCTTTCTCAGATCATAATATTTCCATTTTTCCTGATTCAGTTGTTCTGAGTTGACAGAGGTGCAGTTGTTGAGTTTTACCTTGATTTGGTTCTCTTCCCACTCATACTCATACATCAAACCCTGGATTCAAATATCAATGTAGCTTCTCCAAAAAACATACATAGAACTTGTTGCTTAACAGTGACATTTTTGATTTGTCTCTGTGATCATATCCTGCAGGAAGAATGAGACTATAGCCATATATTTCCTATGTTACGTGTAATCTATTGGGAACAAAAAATTACCAAAAGGACATCACTTGTCACAGCTTAAAATAATAAATTTCTTTAGTGAGACTAGTGCACTCTTTGAACTTCATAACTGCATGCACAGTTGCAGAAAATAGAGTGCATGAATTTGGAGAGCTTTAGAAATATTGCAGCAGTGTTTTGTGGACTGGATATGCTATAGGACCGATGAAGACTGCAGGAAAGGTGAAGCAAAGCCACTTCCAAAATCCACACAGGCTGCTTTACGGAGATATACCAAATCCTTGAAAAAAACTAAGTGTGAAGGTTAAATTAATGGTTCCACCAGAACCTATTTTTTTTTTAATCAGAAGTGATGGGCAGTCATATGACTTATGAGTACAAATGAACAACTAATTTTTTACAGATAAAGTAATAGATCAAAGGTAAACACATGAACAATTCTAGCTGTTGTGCAAATGATTGTTCACACCTTTCATAAAGCAAGAATAACAACTTCACCATAACAAAGATGTGGCATCCTAAAATTTCCAAATACCCTAGGAATTAATATAAATAAGCAAAGAAGAACAACACTCCACATATCCAGTCTGAATTACAGAAAAAATGTGCAGTTTTTTTCAAGCATTCCCAAAGGTAGAGTAAATCAAGTCATATTGAAAAGGCAGCCTCAGTAAATGTGTGAGGCATTATGTGAGTAGATTAGTAGGAATTCTGACAAATGTGGAAATACTGTCAATGTTACACTGACAAGCACTGTAACTAAGTGGTGATCAGATTGAATCACTGTAGTGTGGAGCAAATTAAATTGGGGAACTTGAAGGAGACCTAACCATGTGTATATAAAGTACATTTAACAGAAGGAACTCTTACTGAGATGTTACCTAGGCACTTACTGAGGCCTTGCTGTAAACAAGAGGGCAGCAGATGACTGGGCTTATTTAAATTAAAAGTCAGAAAGAGTGAAATTAAAATGGCTGAAATAAGGGCCAACAATGTGCCTGTATTAGCTGAAGCGGCTAGTAGAAACTTTTTCTGGAAAGTCTTTTTTCCTTATTGCATCTCATTCTGTGAGACAGGCCACTTTTAAGGATTAATACTATTAGTCCCACACAGTATAGCAAATATTTGTGATTAATATGGTAGCATTGCCTAAGGGTGTTTGGTTAGACGCTGAGGAAAGTGTTGCCAGGTACATCTGCCCTGAAACACAGGCACCTCGGTCATCAGAAAAGAGTGAATGTGTTATCCTAGCTGGGATGCATGACCATCTCTCTCTGCCCACTGAAGATTTTGCCACCTCAGACACTCCCAGGCAAATGACACAAGTAATGGCATTTATATTCTTACTGTCTGAGATTTGCAAGTGGGTCCATGACTTGTTTTTGCTAGGAGAGTCAACTTAAAATGTGCGAGATGTGTGAGTCACATCTTGCAACATCTCTGCTGTTTGTAACCTGTATTTGCTATCCTTGATAGGCATTGCATCATTTTCTGAAGCTGAGTAGCACTTGAGACATCAAATTGCATTGAGTTTCTTCACATTTTGCTTTTCCTTTTCTGCCAGAAGCTCCTGATGATTCTGATATCAGTGTCCAGCAGTGCAGCATTTCTTTTGACTGAAGCTAAGTACCAGGGATACGTGCCAGCTGGGCACATATTTTAACTGGATGTTTCATTTGAATCTGCTTGAAAAACCTTGATCAGTTGCCATTTTATGAAGCTGCAATAGTAAAAACCTGTACTTCATTGCAAACTGCTTGAATCCAATGAAAAAAATTCACTATTATGTAAAGACTGCCACTTTGGGAAAAAGTTAATATGCTATACATAAGCATACATTAGGTTTTGGGGTTTTTTTTTAAGTAACAGCTTGTAAAAAGTAGAATCATTGTCCAGAAGAATTTTTCACGGGCAAAATAAATTAATCTTTTCCAAATTCACTACCTAAATGTGCTATTTCTCTCAACTTGGCCTACAGTTTTGCATATGAAATAAAAGTTTTCCTAATGTTCCTCTAAGGACAACCTAAAATATCTCTGGACCTTCTCTTATATTTCTTTTACCTCCATCTAAGTTTCACGAGCTCTTTTCCACTATTTTCCATTAAAACCTGGTTTTCTACCCAGAGATCTCACCCAGTTCCAAGAAAGACCCCTTACAGTGATATTAAGGTTTCAGAATGCACTGTCCCTGACATCTCTGACTAGTCACTTCAGGTGTTTTCTGTCATGTCTGACATTCAACTTTTTATATCTATAAATCATCATCCAGATTTCATCTGAACACAAAAAAGTTTTTTACTCTACTGATATTGATGTTCTATCTTACAACTTTTATACCCTGCCCAGACACCGGAATGCATATCTGAAGTCTCTGCATCTCTTCCAAAAATCTCTTTTCAAATGTTACTTTTTTGTCTGGGGTATAGAAAACAAAAAAAAGAAAAAAATCAGGTATATTATGTGTTTGATCATGTATTTTTTTTAGGGTGGATTAGTTTCCCTTTTTGTTACCCATCGGTATTTATATAACATCAGGGTCTCAGTTTGTGAACTGTTCTACCTTGCAGGACCTGCAGCTTAAAGGTATGAGCACGTGAGTTCTTTTATGCTGAGACATCAGTCATCACTCCCTGCAACACTGCCTGCTCTGCCATGGGTTAGTCCTAAGGTAACAATGCCAGAGCCAATGTCTTTGTCTTGACTCCACCACTCTCTCGTTCCAGCTAAGAAATGTAATTTTGCATTGTTTCCCAAACGTTGGGTTTGTGCTTGAAGCTCTTTGGATAGGATTTCCTGGATGCCATCTCTGAACTGCCCAGATCCTTCTACCTCTGCCCTCTTGAGGTGTTTTGCATTTGCAATTGTGAGCAGAGTATCAGAACACTATCAACCTAATTTAAAGAGTCTGTGCTGACACACATATCAACAATTTTTAACTGTTTAATCAAAGTCTATCTTTTAATCTTCAAAGAGTCTTTACTCAAGTTTTGTTTTCAGATCTTGCTTAGAGGTCTTGTCAGAGACAGCACCTGAAACCCTTAGATACTTCCTTTTTCCAGTAACTCTTCTATACATTCAATCTTCCTGAAGCCTGTTTGAAAGACATGCCATTCATTTTTTGCTTTTGTGTGGTCTTTGGTACTTTTCCAAGGACTGAAGTAGCTGCATTGTGTCTTTTGCCTCAGCTTAACTGGAAACAATGAAAAACCTCTATTACTTCAGAAATTTCTATTATGAGAAATAAATTTCAGATTAATATTCTTTTTGATGGAAAACTCTCTTCATCATCACAACTAATGCTGTCTTTACCTCTGTTTTCTGGAGAATTTAATTCACAACGGTTCTCTTAACTGTTAGAGTTGAGCTAAAAAATATTATTGACCTGATTTCATTTCTACTTCACTCCAGCTTATCTAGGTGTGAGCTCTGTGCAAGGTGAGCAGTCTGGCTCGTGCTACAGCCTCATGGTGGCTCAGAACTTTGGCTGAATTGCTTGAGGTGAGAGAAGGCAGGGAAGGTGTCACCACCTTACTTGTCACTCAGCTATTCTTATCCATATGCACCTCTCTTTTCAGTATTTAATTCTTCAATTCTGATATCATCTCATTACAGTCAAAGCCTGTTTTGCCACTCACACCAGCAGATGCTGAGTAGATCCAAAGGTACAAACCTTGGAAGACAATTCCCTGTAGGATTGCACACACACTCAATCTGCACCAAGGGCAGGTTGTATTTGCAGGCATGAGTGGAAGAGCACAGTCAAGGACTGTGCTTGACAGGCCAGCGTGCACTTGGGGAAAACATGCTTTATCCATAGTTTTCACTCCATGCCTATTTCTATTCAGACTCAGCTCTCTGAAAGGAAAAGCTGGATACTTTTTCAGATACTGTATGTGGCAAATTACAGCTTTGCAGAGGGTGGTGCTGGGTGTACATATATTGAAGACTGGTACAGGGGAATTAGCCAGTAAATTGTTATTTATTGCTAAATAAGTCTCAGTTCTATGAGGCTAATAAAAATCAATTGATGAAGTTCTGGAGATAACTAGATTCAGTTTTGTGGCAGTAACAACACATGTCTAGATAAAATTCTGTCTTCCTACTTTAGACTTTCCCGGTGGCTTTCATAATTTTTCCATTGATCTCATTTTTCAGAAACATGCAACGTGATCTAAGCTCCAGAGCACCTAAGTGAGAAATTGTTGGTCTGATTTTCATGACCACTGAGTACATCAGGGTCTTAATTTTGAAAATTATCTCAAATTGAGAAATAAAATAAAGATATAAAGAGCATCTAGCTTTAGATACATGGCTAACCTGCATGTTACCTTATTTGTCATATGTTTTTATGGTATCAGACTCACTTCTTCAAGAGACAATAGCTGTCAATTTCAATACTTTAAAATTACCTAATTGGAATAAACATATCAGTATATACTTCTCTCTTTTTCTGAAATAAAACCAAAAAATACAGAATGTCCTCTTAAAGAATCACTTAAATGCCTATGTTCATCGGATTGCATTAAACCTAATGCCATTAATATTTGCAAAGGGTTGCAGGCAGGGCATTTCCTACAAAAGTCATTCATGTTTGAAAATTCTTGGCTATTACAACGTATTGACTGTCAAGATATGCTGCGAGGGCTCATTTATTTCTATATCCATGAGGTAGTAGTGAAATATATTATGTACATTTTTTTCTGCAGAGTTTTTCCACCTTGCAGCATATTTGCTGATTACTATCAGGTAGAAGAGGCAACTTAGAAGTGTGATCTCTTTTATGGGTCTGTATTGTCAAGGGACACCAAGAAAGAGAGGAGGGAACTCCATTATAACAGATAAATCTGAATGTGTTTATTCCACGGCTTCCCACCTCTTTTGTCAGAGAGAAAGACTGAAAATCTGTTTCTGCATATGTTTCCCATTGAATTCAAGACATAGTAATGCATAAACCATAGCAAAATTTTTCAAGTCACTATTGCTTATCACAAATTAATGAGAACAACTGTGTGTACTCTCCACATTTTAGTTGATGTATAAACAGAGCAGTGGGGTTAATTGTGAAAACTGTTTACTTTTCAGGGAGGAATAAAACCCACTCAGATGCTGACTTTTTTCAAGCTGTGATTTTCTTTTCCTCCATAGCACATATGCCTTGCTACAGTCTGGCAAACATACCCATAAAAGAATCAAACCCAGAATATTTTTTTTTTCCAGCTTACAGTAGAAACTATGAATTCATGTAAATTACATATAGTTTCTCCTATCTATAAAGGTATCAAAATTGCACATTAAATATTGGCCCCAAGACTGTGATGGCATATGTACCTACAGCTAGTCACAAGCAAGGAAAAGAAGCACACTCAGTTTGAGTGAACTTTACAGTCCGATAAAACAGAAATCTGGTTTAATAATATTTCACTTATGTGAGATGTAGCGTGCAGGGCCAATAGCCTAAAACTTATGTTTCTTTACTGAGAGCATTGTTATTAAATATAATATCTGCCAAGAACTGTCCCAGTTGTATGCCCAGTGTTTCTCACCACTGTTTTCTCTGCAATAATGGCCTCTCATATTGATTTATGTACATTTACCTAGTTCCCCAAGGGTATTCATACCTTAGGACATGAAATAAATCTGGTATTTGGCTAACTACAAGGGTTTAAATGAGTCAGTTTCTTTTTCTTTTTTTTTTTTTATATGTCTTGGACTAAGTGGTAAATGGACCAAATATTAAAATATATATATTATAGTACATTACTTACATAAATTTTGAGCAAGTCCTGGAAATATTTCTCTAGCACTGTTTAATTTCTGCCTATTCAGGACCTAAATGATGCTGCAGATCCACCACATTCTCAGGTGGATCACACACCTGAGAATGATTTGGTTTGCTAGGACCTTTCTAGGCTACAGTGCCAAGCAGGGGAGAAGACAAAGCTCTTCTCAGAAAACAACTCTGGAAAATCCAATGAAAAAGAACAGTTAGACTGAGGCAAAGCTGCATCCTGACCTGCTGAGGTGTTTTGCCAGTTTGACTGAGAGGCAGCCCAGCAACAATCTGACCAACTGCACTACCTCCAGCCTCCCACCTCTCATTATAAATGAATGGATCATTCTCCCTGGATAGTGGAGGTGCACAATTTCCTTGCATCCCTAAGTCTGTGGAGTCGCAGTAAGTACATTTATAAATTATTTGCAAAAATAAAGTCACTGGATTCAGTGGAAATCATAAAATCATGGAATCGCAGAATGGTTGGGTCACAAGTGACCTTAAAGTTCATCCAGTCCCAAGCCCTGCCACGGGCAGTGACACATTTTGCTAGATCAGGTTGTTTAAAGTCCCACCTAACCTGGCCTTGAGCACTCCCAGCATCCACAGCTTCTCTGGGTGAGCTTGAGCTTTCTCAGTACCTCACCAACCTCACAGTAAAGAATTTTTTCGTAATGTCTAATCTAACCCTACCCACTTCCAGTCAATGCCATTACCATTTGCACTTTCACTATCTTCCTGTGTAAAAAGTCCCTCACCAATGGTCATGTAAAGGTTTTTATGTATCAAGAATTTCCCAAAATACAGTCATAAATGAGCAGAGTTTGTACCAGGACTAAGAGAATAATGTTAAGGAAAGAAAATTACAAATGCAGAAATATTCGAACAAAATATTCTATATAAACCTAAAAAGACATCAATTCTTCATGTGGCTGCAAAATATTTCTTTTCCTCCTGCTTCCCTTCTGTATCTAGGGGCGCCCTACCAGGAAGAAAGGGCTATGACACTACTTGTTATGTGAGTGGTATTTCATCAGTTCTAACTTGCCATGTAATTTTGGGTCCCAGGTCACTAACTACATCAGTATATAGAGAACAGACTGTCTTCTTGCTTTTCCTGCCTTCCACATCCTCTGCCGAAAGTCGTGCCTTGCCCTGAGTTTTACATTCCTGACAAAACCCTTCATCCCATGCAGAGCTCAGCATCTTAGCCCCTCAAGGTATGATAGACTTTTCTGACATAGCTTCTTTTTTGCAGGGACCTCAAAATGTTTATGGCCTAAGAGCTATTTGGTCTTCTTTTCAGCCACATTTCTCAGTGAGTAGCTACAGATTTCAGCAATAGATTCCCCATGTTACCCAGGAGAGAGAAAGGACATGCCTGATTTCTTCAGCAGCACTTAATGAAACTGAAACTGAAGCTTCTTCAGTTGCTGTTGCTTTTACAGCACTGACATTTTCTGGCTTAGTGGTCCAGTGGATAAGGTAATGAATTGGGAGTCACAATGAAAACCTATGCCTCTGAATCCTATTTTTTCAAATTATCTTGTTTTTTTGTGGAGCAGTGGACACATGGTGAGGAATTCATTAGCTGTAATTAAATAATCTAGAATTTGGTGTCTCACTCTGGGTAAGAATCCACAGGTTTCTTTGCAATGGAAGGCACATAAGCACCTACAGGGCAACTCATTTCCTAGTGACCTATGTCTGCAATGGGACCTGTAAACAGTTCTGTTCATTAGCCAAGGGAACTCATCACAGGAGCCCAGGTTTAGATGTGATTTTTAGAAATCTGAATTTCCTCAAGAGGACTTTGATTCACTTTGATGTTAATTCAGGAAATATTTGGAATTTGTAAAAATCTCAGCGCTTTCTATTTCTAGTTCTTTAATTCCCTCCTTTGGAAAAAAAAAATTGAAATGTTGTTAAGATTCCACATTATCACTGTAACTATATTCCCAGCTCCAGGAAAAAAAATCATCATGGTGCTGCTTGGTATGAAAAGTTTATATTTGTAAACCCCAGCATTTTTATTCTGCAGATTACTCATATTGAAAAGACAAAAACTGGTGTGGTGGAAACATAAACTAAACCAAGTAAACTCAGAAGGAGATGTTGCAGTGAAAGAGCTCTGAATATATGGAATAAATAATTTAAGAGAAGACTGAGGCTGAGAAGTGAAAATGAGTTCAAGAGAGCCTCATATATCCTTCAGCACAAAAGGGATCAAGTCATAGAGTGAAAAGACAGGAAAGTGGGATTAAGATGTACCAAAAAAAGCAGACATGCTGGGCCAGATATCTTTTTCCTGTTTGTAAATTCCATGTTTTCAACAGAAAATGAGGTGACTACACAGATGGTCTGTGTTATTCCCACATCCTTTGAAATTCAGTTTCCAAAAATGTCACCTTGTTCTGTATCCTCTCATGTAGTATAAAGTGCATACACTGTTTTCCAACAAGTTCACATGCATTTTGCTGTCAAGAATGGTTTATTTCATTAGCCATGTTCATGGAAAAAATTGTGTAAGAAGGGGAATATAAACATTAATAGGATCAGATTCTGCTGTTAAGATCTGTGTGAGAGAAGGCTGCTGGTGTCTAAGTCACAGTGTCCACATTAGTATGCAATTTGGCCCCAAAAGAATAAATCTTTTGGTATTGAGGCTGCTTTATTTTTGGTCAGTGCTGTTCTGGAGTTCTATATTGGTCTAGGAAAAAAAAAAAATCCCCCTACCTGCATTACCAAAGCTGTCTGAATGCCCTGGCATGGATGCTAAATAAACAAAGTAACCTGTTAGCATGGGAAAGCATTACATACAGAATGGAGCATACAGTTTGGGTTGATTTAGAGGGAATCCATCTATTGCATACCACAACAGGTTTGCAAATGGATTTAACATGGAGCATCTCTATCCTGCTGGTCCAGATCAAAACATGCATGAAAATGTAGTCTTTGCTCCAAGGTTCATGCTTGACTACATCTAGTAGTTTCTGATTTGCTCCATCTTGCCAGACACTGCTTCACTACGGAAAGTGCTTTTGGATATTATCTGATTTTCATAACATCAGTAAATTAAAAGAACAGAAAGCACATAGGAAGTCCAAGTTATCCTACAAGAAGTCCCATGTTTGGGTTAGGCTGTGCTCCTGATCTTAGACTGATTACTGGCAACAGAAGTAGTCTTAGAGCTCAGAGAAGTCTGTACTAAATTTGTCCTACATTTTCTTCTCTGGAGCCAGCAGCCACCAGATTTCCCCTTCACTCCCTGTCCATTCTCATGGCATAAGTGAGAAGGAAGCACATTTCTTTCTGATAGCACAGACCTGAGGATTTGTGCAGTTTATGACCATTAGGAAAATACCTTAAATAACAAGAGCTTAAATAAAAAAAAATATGGAAATTTTCCATCAGATACGATTCCTTGCAACTGCTTCTCTTTCTCCCAGTGTCAGCATTTCCTTCAACTTTTCCTTCTAAATCATGAACTGAGATACACATTTGTTTTCACAACCCCACAAGATATCCATAGGCAGACCACTACCTCACCCTTCAACAAAGTTTAGAAAATGCTTTGCAGCAATTATGCACCTGGAGACACTCAGTCCTGTGTTCTGTCTGCATTTGGGCCCACTGTCTCCCAGTAATTGTGCCACATATTCTTGCAGCCTACAGTACTCCCTTTTCCAATGGCACCCTTTCCTTAAGAGGGGAAATCTTGGCAATAGGAGCAAGATTTCCTGCTGTGTTTACAGCAGCAAAGAGTTGTAGTGAGGTGTGGCTCCCAGTTCCAGACAGTTATGGGCAAGGGATCAACCCTCCAGTAATGCCCTGTGGAGAAGGAGGACATGGCTCTACTTTTGTTACTCTCAGACTTAACATGTGTGGTACATATTCAGAGATAAAAGAGCCTGAAGAAATCCATCTTCTGACTTCCTCCCCAGCCCTCCTTCTCTGCCCTTTTGGAAGGAGGGGGCACAAAGCCAAATGTTTTTTTATTGAAGCAAGTTCATGTTCAAAAGCGGTGAATGAACCGAACACCAGGGAAACTCAGAGTCTTTTGAAGGCTCTCATTTCCTTGACAGAGTAACTTTGGAGTCTGGGAGATCACTCCTTAGCAAAGCTTGCATAATATGAAATAAGAGTCAGGCCCTCATTATATTAGTCTTTTCCCACAAAAGTCCTAAAAATAATAAAGTGATTGAGAGTAAAGCAATTCTACCAGTCTGTAAACTCTAGCCTAGTAAAGTTTAGGAAAGACACCAGATAATGCTCAAAAAAAAAAAAAAAAAAAAAGTCTCACAAAAACACCCACCAACCACTGAATTCCATAAAATAGGATTTCACCTTTGTTGTAATTCAGCCTGACTTCATACAATCTCCAGACATGTAAGCACTTAAGGACACAATTTTTGGTTTTTAACAGTCCTGAGGGGTACATCAGAACTCAACTCTATGAAAAATTATGGGCACATGTTTCTGAGTGCAGTTCTTGAAGAATTCCAAATCGAATGTTTTAAAAAGTTAAGAGCAACTCATGCACCTTATGATTATACTATACTCAAACTATGTTTTTACATTTGTTTTGGAAAGGAAAATTGCTATCAAAACCCCTCTACAATAAAAAAAATCAAATGCAATTTATGAAAATCAAATCTAGTTAAATTATCTAATTAAATATAAAGAGGCATTGCATACTCTCCTGTTCCCCTCACAAAATACAGAATATTTCAGTTTAAGAGGAACATTTGGCTATGTCATCCTTCTATGAGGTGACTAAAACATTGCATTTGTTCTTTCTTTTACACTGTCACTTTCTGTTCTTAATATATTGTCTCTGCCACGGTGACTGCCCAGTGTTTGCTGGTGCACCACACAGTGCTCCACAGGATGCTGGTCTGTCAGAAAGTGAGGCACACAATGGCTTCATGAATATTTGTACTTAAAATTGCAGTTTTCTTGTCCCCAGACACCAGTACTGCCAGAAAGGTGTTCGAGCTACTCCTGCAGCTTTCTGTTCCCTACATTTGAGTGCAGCTGGGAACACAAGGGGTAAAGTGACACTGTTCATACCATGTCTTGGTGTCAGGGCAGGAGGTTATGCAGCAGGGATCTCACAGGAAAGTGAATGCTTCTCCTAATGAGGTGGAGCTGATGGCTCTAATGCAGTGGAACAGCTGCAGCAGGCTCTTTTCCAGCTTGGAGTCACACTGAGATCAATTTCAGCTCAGAGCAGCTCTGCTTCCTTCACACATTACAATTATGATTGATTTGCAAAACATGTAATATGTTACCTTTTTATAACAAGAGCTTTAAGTTGTGAGGCATTGAGGAAGGGGTTTTGGTGCTGTTCCAGTGAGGACCAGCTCCTCTCTGCCTGCTCAGTCTTCTCCTTGGCTGACAAGGTTAGTTTCCCCTTTTGCTGCAGTCTTCTGAAGGTGCTGGGAGATCTGGGAGGAATCAGGAATCCTAGTTCCAAGTTTTATAATAATGCAAGCACAACCTGCCTGTTTTGAATGCACATGATGCATAAAACACAATCACAAGAGACTCATGGCTTTTCTGCTTTGCTATTAACAATTCTACCAAGTTTCCATTAATGTCTCTATATCATAGGTAGATGTCACAGCAGGTATATGCACATGATTTGCTGCCTGTAATACTCAAACTGCTTCCCTCCAAGCTCAAAGTTCAACACAAAATTCCTGATTCCCCAGATTTATCATCTGGCTCTCTCACAGCTGTGCATCGCCTGCCTGGACATGAAGATCTCTCCCTCTTCTGAGGTCCCAGGGGTCAGGAGGTGTCCACAAGGCACATATTGCACCTGTGTGTGCAGGGAGATTCTGAACTAGTCTGGAGAGCTGAGCAAAAGAGAGCTTAGCAGTATTCCCACACAGATGTTGGGTTTCTGGAGGGAAAGCAAGCTGGTTTCAGTCAGCCTGCAGGTTCTGCAGAATTGCTCAGGACACTACCTGTCCACAGAATAGAGCTCTTAGAAAATAGTCAGCCCTTAGTACTGTTAATTAGTCTTTGGTTTGTGCAATTACATCTGTAGTAGTGGGTTTTGTTATTTTAAGATAGGGAGCTTTTTGATTGAAAAAAAAAAAAAGAAAAAAACCCCAAACAAACAAAACCCCCCAGAAAACAACAACAATAGCAACAAAAAAAACCCAATAACAAAACAAAACCAAAAAAACCCAAAAAAAACCAAAAAAAAAACCACCAAGGAAAAGAACCAGCCTTGGTAAATAGCACAAGCAATATGCAAGATACATCCATTATAAGAAAACAAATTGTTATTCAGTCCTTAACTATTTGATCATGAAAAGTGTCCAGGGTACAGAACAAGCAGAGCAGAAAGCTTCAAGGAAAGAAATGATAATTTGCTTTCCGGTGTGTAAGCATCAGATTAGACCAGGACACAGGAACTTTCCCTGCCAAATCATTTCTCAGTTTGGACAGCTTAATTCTGGCAGCTCTTAACATTTTCTGATTAGACACCACAATTTGAACACTCTTTTATTATAATTTCTATATGTAATTTTGCATGAAATGCATTGTCTGCATAAGGGTACATGCTTTCTGATTTAGCAAAGAGGCTAATTTGCCCTTTAAGTTATAAGACAAAATAATGACTTTGCTGATATATTAAAATCCACAGGCAGCATACATCCAACTTATTATGACACAGTTTTGTCAATTGCTAGGCTCAGTGGTGTTTCTAGATGTAATGGCAGAGTTCAAAATATATTGTTAGGAATTTTTGAGGGAGATAATAAATAAATTATAACTAATAATAATGTTTTCAGCAAATTGCTGTCACTTAAAGGAATAAAAGCTGTTGAGCCAAATTGAACCATATGCTTTTTGAAAAAGCAATTTCACAAGTGGAAACTCTATTAATATCTCTGTATGTTATTAGGACAGCAGGGTTTGTTCTGCAACTAGACGTATTTGCTGTATTAGATTAGATTCAGTTATGTACAGAAATATGCACAGCTATCCAACATGCACCATAAACTCTGTAGAAACTAAAACAATATCTTCAGCTGTTTTTAGTTATATTAATTATTTCTTACTATATGGGCTTTTTTATTTACCATTTTCATGTTGATAAAAAACAATGGCGAAAGAGGGGAGAAAAGTATATTGGTATTATCTCCTTCTCATCTTCACATAGAATGAGAAATATGCAATAACGACAGATGTATTTAAAACTCCAAATGCAATCAGAGACCTAATTCTGTGAGATTGTCACCATCTTTTAACTTTCCTTATATGTTGGCAACTAAGTTGTAAATTGTCTCACAGCTAAAACCTTGTTCAATTTTAAATGGCATGTAAACGTGATGGTAGCTGTAAAGAGTTTTCCTGAGAGAAGAAGCAAATGAAGGTATTGTACCCCAGCTGCCAGCCTGGGCCTAGAGGAGAGCTCAGAAAATGTGTATTTTGTATTGCTGTGTAATGCATCTGGAGGCTGCAATTTGGGATAGCCTTGGCAACTAGATTTTGGGATGTTTCCTCTGTTCCTTCACACCAACTGACAAGGACACAACAGACAAGATAGGAACCAGGACTCAGTCCTTCATCTCAGAATACCAATTTCCGTTTTTCTTACTTCATACTTTATCTCTCCCTCCTATGAGTATGTTGATGTCATATGACGACAAAGTCATTTTACCAGAATTTTGATAGTATTTCAGATTGTAAGCCAGAAGACATGCTTGAGTCTCATCAACTGCACAGACAGCTCTGAAAATGCTCTCTGGAAGAACAGACCAAGACAGACTGAGTAAACCAGAAGAAATGACCATTCCCAAAAAATATATAGCTTCCTCTTGTGTTTGTGCTCTATACAAGTCTTTCATGATGCTTTGTTGTGTCTATAAAAAAACCAAACCCATCAACCAACAAAAAACAGATAAAGGGGGAAAAAACCCCATTTTGTTATAGGCAACTGAACAAAGTTACTGCATGCTTTCAAAAGAGAAAAAAATAATTCCTGTAGCTTGTGGGATGAATAGAAAGAATGTAAAGCTATTTCTATTTTTCTCTGCTGATCTCGCCAAACTTCTTAAGGACAGACATGGTGATGTCAGTCCATGTTATTTCACAAAGCTTTAGTAAATTAGTTGGATGGAATTTATGCTTTCAGAGGAAGACAGCCAAGTCTGAGCCTGGATTATCTGTAGCTAGGTACAAAATGGTCATGTTTTGCCTATATAACCCAGGTTTTGTTGAAAACATCCTGGATGCACACAGAAAGGTCTCTCCCTGGATGTTGTGTGATTCAGTGAAGCCTGATGCCTCGCTGAACCCTGGAGCCTGCAGAGAGCAGGAAGCCTCAAGCAGGGCAGGGCAAGCACTGCTGGGCAGCTCTGAGGAATGGGCTGGGCTCAGGCAGACAACTCCCTGTTGGAACACTAAACTCTTGGTGAAGCTATCACTGCAGTGAGGCCAGGAATCTTGGTGTCTGTCAGCTTTTCACTATAGCAAGATCATATATCGCTGCTAAAATGTAAAACTCTTTTCCAGATTAGCCCGATATTAAAAGAAAACACCGTCTAAGAAATTGCAAAAGAAACTTAAAATGCCTTGGAGTGCAGAAAAACACGACTTCATTGTTGCTTTTAATACAATACCAGAGCTCTATTTTCTCTCCTTCTTGTCCATGCTTAAATTTAGTAACATTGCAAGAGAACATCATGATTTTGCTGATGCAGAAGTCCTTGCCATCCCTTCTTTTTGTCCTGGCTAAGCTACTGCAGTGATTTGTTCCTCACTAATGCCTCTGCATGCACAATTAGCAGCTGATGCAGAATTCCCTTGCCTGGTCTCTGCTGGCATTGAATAGGTACAGCTCATAACTCCAGACCTGGCTCTGTTGTACTGCAGGTTGTTAATCTGAGCTCATGTTAGTTTCAAGGTATTCTTGCTACATTAGGAAGACCTTTCATCTAATTCTGACAATTGTTGGACTCTGTTTTTCCATAAACTCTACTTTGCCTCAGTTACAGACTCCTGGTTTCCACTCTCAAGATGAAGGATAACTGAAGACTGGTAACTTGCCCTTCAGACAATGTTTTCTGCCATGGCTCATGCCTGGGTGCTCACAAACCCTTGGTG
The DNA here is from genome assembly GCF_023055355.1 of Agelaius tricolor. Lineage (NCBI taxonomy): Eukaryota > Metazoa > Chordata > Aves > Passeriformes > Icteridae > Agelaius > Agelaius tricolor. The sequence goes on from NW_027269266.1 coordinate 35,622,358, forward strand.
TCTTCAGTCTCTGAGGGAAATTTTATTATGTGAAGGAAATTCAAGATAGCTGCCTGGATCTTTGATACTGATCTGCTGTTGCTAATTTAACAGACTGTCAAGAAAACACTGTCAAAAGAAGTCGTCTGCTTTAATTCTTCAAGTGAATGGTCCATTTTCCATCTTTGTCATTGCAGATTACAGCTTTTGAGAATGTTTAATGATGTGTAAGTGTAACAGGGCAGTCAACATTATTTAGTTCCTGTTAAAAGGGGTTTATTTTTACTTTCTTTGCAAATTACCTGCTTCCATCTTCTGTTGCAAACAGAGGTATAAATATTTCCAGAAATCAAGCAGTTCATAGCATCTCACGAGAATCCATGACTTCTCAGACTTCCTACCAGTCTCCCAGGTGAAATTGTACAGGTAGAGATTCAAACATACTGGAGAAAATAAGAGGGAAAAGTAGGGTGGGGTGGACAGAAAGCAAAAAACTAATTTTAAAGCATTTGGAGATTCTACCCCTCATTAACATTCCAATGGATTTGGATTTTTTCCCCAAGGGCAGAAAAAGGCCAACACATTAAAACTTTTTAGTCCTCTAATCTAATCTAAGGGACTCTTAGCAACAGACAAATCTCTTCTAATTGTCTCTAATAAGTAAAGTAACATGAGAACCAAACTCTGTTGGAGACATTCCAGGAATTTTCACTTCTTCATTTCTGCCTTCTCCCTTATGATGATGGTAATTTCTTTTTATCTGCTCTTAATTTGTACTGATTACTTCCCTTACAAATTAGAGCTGTACTTTAACTGGCTGCATGTCAGTTTCTTTATAGTTACGGCTCTCAAAATGTTTCAAAACCAATTCCTCCCAGGCTCGGTTTTGAGGTTTTGTTTGGTGCCTTGCAAGAGAGCCCAAGCAGCACAAGAAGGTTCTTCCTCAGAAGTGCAGGGAGCCCTGCAAAGCCCCTCTGCTCTCCTTAGGAATCCTGGTGACCACAGCTTCTGAGCACAGTGCAAAGGCAAGGAAAGCTCTGCCTTTTGTAAGCATTCATGAATCCTTATTCATTAAATGCTTTGTGTACATATGTATAATGAAGTCATGATATGATCCATGCCCACTGAATCCATTTGTTTCAACTCCCTGCTCTCCTTTGACTGCTTAGGCAGGCCCTGCTGGTTGGAACCCACATTTCTCTTTGGTTTCTTGGTAGTTTTTACCTTTCTGCTCACATAGTTATAATAATTTTGCATTTAGTACGTACAGACTAGTGAACTCCAGGGCATATTTGCCAAAACATCACTGTTGTTATTTTCCAACAGAAATTCAGATGGGATTGAAATCCTTTAGGCCTTTAATGAGTTTCCAACATTATCTGGGCCTGCACTAGTTCTCTAGGGTTAAAGAATTGAAATAATTATTGCCCTCAGTCCATTTGATTTTTTTAAAAAAATTCAGATATAATTACTTCCTCAACTGTCTGCACACAACTATTCCTGTAGAGATGTAGATTTCCTGACCTTGGTCCAGACATTATCTCTTACTATGAATAAATTTACTCAGAAAGCTGCTCACTAAGGGAGCACCATCACCTCAATTTGTCTTGAGTGGCATATGCCTATTGAAAACTTCCAGAAATTTAGCCTGAAATTAATAATAAGCTACAGACATTTAAGGAATTACATCAGTGCTAGTGGAACCCAAGCAATAGAGTATAAATGCTAGAATCTCTATTTGAAGGAAGCTACCTTTTTATTTTAAGACATCTCAGTGAAGAGTACATCAGGGCATATTAAAAAAAAACATGCAGAAATATCCATCTATTGTTTGGACCAAGTCTTCTTCTTAACCCATCAATACATCTTTTTGGTAGAAATGTGTCAGGAAGAGTACAGTAAGTGCATTAAGTTCCTGAGCTGGTGGGGACAAGCATTTCAGAGAATCACAGAATATGCTGATTTGGATGGGACCTACATGGATCACCAGTAGCCCAACTCCTGGCCTTGCACAGGACAAGAGTTGCACTGTGTACCTGAGAGTATAGCCCAAATGCTTTTTGAGCTCTGTCAGGCTTGGTGCTGGGTCCACTGCCCTGGGGAGCCTGCTCCAGGGCCTGACCACCCTATGGTGAAGAACCTTTTTCAAACATCCAACCTAAACCTCCTCTGACACAATTTCAGGCCATTCCCTCTGGCCCTGTCACTGGTCACCACAGGAAAGAGATGAGTGCCTGCTTCTCCACTTCCTTTCATGAGGAAACCCGTAGACAGCTATGAGGGCTTCCCTTGCCCTTCTCCAGGCTGAACCAAGTGAGACCAAGTGACCTCAGCTCCTCCTCATATGGCATCCCCATCTTCATTGCCCTCCTTTGGATGCTCTCTAGTAGTTTAATTTCGTTCTTATATTGTGGTGCCCAAAACTGCCCCCAGCACTCGAGATGAGGCCGCCCCAGCTCAGATCAGAGAGGGACAATCCCCTCCCTTGCCTGGCTGGCAATGCTGTGCTTGATGCCCCCCAGGACACAGGTGGCCCTCCTGGCTGCCAGGGCACTGCTGGCTCATGTTCAACTTGCCATCAGCCAGGACTCCCAGGGCCTGTTCCACGTCACTGCTTTCCAGCATCTCATTCCCCAGGCTGTACAAGTATCCAGGGTTGTCCCATCACAGGTGCAGAATTCAGCACTTCCTCTTGTTGATCTTTTTATGATTGCTGATTGCCCAGCCTTCTGATTTGTTAAGGTCTCTCTGCAGGGCTTCTCTGTCTTTGAGGGAGTCTACAGTTTTGAATCATCTTGCAAACTTGCTTAGTATCCCTTTCAGTCCTGCATTCAAGTCATTTGTGAAGATGTTGAAGAGCATGGAGCACCAGATGGAGCCCTGATGTGGGATTCCACCAGTGACAGGACAGCAGTCTGATGTCACCCCATTCCCTGATTCCACTAGTGACAGGAAACCAGTCTGATGTTACCCCATTCCCTGTAACTCTTTGTGCCCAGCCCATGACCCAGTTGATCACCGGTTATTGAGCTGTGTTATCTTGTCCAGGATACTGTGAGAGACAGCGCTGAAAACTTTACTGAAATCCAAAAAGACTACATCAACTGATTTCCTTTGATTCACTAGGTGGGTTACCCTGTCATAGAAGGAAATCGGGTTTGATAAGCAGGACTTGCCTCTTGTGAAGCTGTGCTAGCTGTGACCAATGACAAAAACACCTTTCAGGTGTTTTTCAATACCTCTCAGAATAATCTTCTCCATAATTTTACCAGGCACTGAAGTGAGATTGAAAGGTCTGTAGTTTCTGAGTCCTCCTTCTTGCCCTTTTTGAAAGCTGGGACAATATTTGCCAGCTTCCAGTCAGCTAGAACTTCTCCAGATTCCCAAGATGACTCCATAGTCTTCAAGACAGGTTTTGTGATGACATCAGCTGTTTCTTGGAGGGTTCTTGAATTAATCCCATCAGACCCCATAGATTTATAGGGATACAGCTGGAGCAGCAGCTCCTACAGTTTCATAGTCAACTGGAAGTTGATCATTTTTGCAGTCATGGTCCTCCAGCTCAGGGCACTGAGAGCCCCTTGGTCCATTATCCATGTTGAAGATGGAGACAAAGAATGCATTGAACTCTTCTGCCTGGTCTCTGCCCCTGTGTGTGAGGGGACCATCTTCATACCATAATGGGCCAATGTTATTTTTACACTGCCTTCTGCCATTAACATATTTGAAAATATTCTTTTTATTGTTTTCCACAGTTCTGGCCAGCTTCAACTGTAGTAGAGCTTTGGACCTATGAATCTTCTCCCAGCATGTCTGTAATCCTCTCCAATCTCCTGATCTTGCTTCCACAGGGCATACACCTGACTTTTTTGCCTTATTTCCAAGAGAAGATCCCTGTTCAGCCAGGCTGACCTCCTGCCCTGCCTGCTTGACTTCTGACATTTGGGAAGTGCCTGCTCCTGTGCCTTAGGAAGTGATGTTTAAAAGGAGACTACTACTGATGAACCCCACAACCTGCAGAAGCCTTTTCCCAGGGAACCTTACTTACTAATTCCCTGAACAATCTGAAGTCATCTCTTCTCATGTCCAGATTTGAGGTTTTACTGGCACTTTTCCTCCTGTCAGAGGATTTTAAACTCAAGTTTCTTCCATGGTTGCTGTGGCCAAAAGGGCTGCTGTTCTCCACTTCACTTACAAGATCCACTGTATTGATTCCAGTTAGAATTTTTTGTTGATTTCAGTTAGAAGACCTGGAGCCTTTGAGGTTCAATCTAGACTGTATTCAATATTAGATGCTTTTGCTTGTAAACATCTTGAATTTATGTAGGCAAACTAAGAACAGGAAAGAGTCTGACGCTGGAAAAATTTTACAGCTCATTACTGGAAGAAGTGCAAGGGCCTCTCCTATTCAACTATGGTTTAATTCTCTCTACCTTTAGAAAAAGGAGCAATTACAAAAAGTTTTCTCATATCCTTATCTGTTTAAAACTAATTTATTTTAATCATACTGGCTGGGTTAAACCTTTTTACTGCTTAATCTACATTTCATGGGTTTAATAATACTTATAACTGTCTAGTTGGTGTCTGAATCATCTCCAATTTCTTTTTATATTTATTTCCACTGGATCAATATTACTTCAGCAAAGGTGACTACAATATATAAATAAAGAAAAACAACATTGTTACTTTACTTGATTGTATTTAAATGATCATAGACACCAAATTTCTGTGTATTCATGGAAAAGTCCTGTGTTACTTTTTTTACTTGTTCAAACATAAAATTTCTCTTTAACTTCCTGCAATGTATAATGAATTTAAGTTAAATTGATTATTCACTATTTCAAACAACTTTCTGAGTTACTTATTGGGGTTTTTTTAAATACAACCCTACATGTTTCATATGCAAACAGAATTCTTTCTCTGGCAAATTGACCTTCCTTATTCTAGGCATAGGACTTAATGTCTAATTCTTCAGCTCATCATGAGAATTTGAGTTTACAGTCATCTTCAAAATTCCATCTTTTAAAGGTCTGCTTTATCTTACATATGAAGGGTATTTCCCAGGGCTTTGGAAAGTGTAGGAATGTATTAACCATGTTGTTACAAGATTGTAGGCAAGACAAGGATGTTTCTACCAGATATTGAGCAATTCTTATTGCATAAACTATAAACTTCCTGCAGTACTATATGAAAAATAAATTCTAATATATTATATATACATATAAATAGAAAAATACTCTACTACCATACGTAAGTACCTATGCATATGTGCATGCATACATACACTCTCCAAAATGAAAATTTAAAAAAACTAAACAGGATGCCATCAGGCAAGAGAATTCAGAAAATTTGTAGCTTTTAGTCCTAAGCCTATTCTTCATTCTTTAATACAGCCAATAGGAAAGATGTTTCAGACATCAAATTATCAGTGAATCACTAGGTCTAGTAGGAGGTGTTGGTAGGCAAGCGATTTCCTTATTTGAAAGTCAGATGGTGTATCATAAAAAAGGGAGGCAGTTAGTACCCAAATGTGAGGGACAGGCCTCTCTATAAAGAGATTTTTCATGCTTCTGGCCAAAATTGTGAAACATTTGAAATGTGTCTGTTACTGGAATTTTGAAAGGGATAAAGAATAAAACATAATTTATTCTAAAGAGAAGAAATTATCTTCTTCCCAAAACCAGCTTTTGGAGTTCATAAACTTCCTCTAAGTGAAATCATTGTCAGCTGGAAAGAAAGGAATTCAGGAATGTAGTTTGAAAGAAGATTTTCCCATTTGTTCAAGGAAAGACTCCCAGATCAGAGCTGTTACCATGCTTCAGACTTGAGAAGTGGGTTGCTTATTTTAGGAGAAATGATGGGTTCAAAACTTATTCCAATCTACTCCTATTTAAAAATGTAATACCCTTGGATACAATTTTGAAGAGTTATGCATGGATAAAACCTATGCCTCCTCAGTTCATATTTACATATTTATACAAAGAGTACGTTTAGTATCTGTATCTTTCTCAGCACAAGTTTAGGGTTTTTTTTATTCATAATGTTCAACCTCCCATTTTCAGAGTCTAGTTTTGAATACCTTTACCAGATTAGTCCTACATCCACTCTAAAACAGAGATTTTCCCACTGATTTCAGTGACCTCAATGCAGATGTGTGAAATGTGTTCTTAATTAATTTACCCCCCTCAGTGTTATGCTTTTAGCTGGTTTATTCTTCCTGTGACCAAATACTGTCACTTGGTGGAACTGCAATATTTAGTAGTGCTAAATCATCATCTATTTGTCCCACTGGGTGGGACTAATTGCCAGTCACAAAATAGAAGGCAGCTGCTATTAACCACAAGGCAGATTGTTACAAGATACTGAAAGTAAAGTAGTAAAGTAATGGAAACAAAATATTTTGTTCAGGTCCATGCCCAGCTTTCATGTCAGATATGTAAGTGTTCTTTGTAAAAAAGAAATACAGGAACAAAGACACTTAGGCTTGTGCAGTTTCTGTGAACAAAAAAATTTAGGTTGTTTCAAAGCACTTATTTGATTTTTTTTAATGTTTTCTTTGCAGCAATTTATCTTTGGTGATTTACAAATACTTCAAAAGGAAAACTTTTGATGAGTGAATTAACATTTCTGTTACTTCTGAAGATTTACAGAACAAATGGTCAAAGTGGAGCGCAGTTATGAGCTAGTCTGAGCACTTGGGTAAGATAATGCACTCCCAGTGTGCAGGTTTGAGGATTCATTATTTTTACTGTTAGGAATGTGCTTTTTATTTTTGCTCTACCTCCCTGGTTCCTGTTACCAGCCATTAAATCTTGCCACATTCTCTGCTAGTCAGGTGGAAGGCGTCTCTGTTATCGGATTTCCACTTCCTAGACTTCAAGGCACTAAAAGGTTTGGAGGAAGTCATCCCTTTGCCTTTCCTTTGATATGCTAAGTAGACAAAGCACCTGAAGAGTGTCTCTAAGATACATGTTTCCTCCTCTATAATCCTTCAGCTTTTTTCCTTCATCTAATATCCCAGCCCTTTTTTCACTCTAGATGTCAGACTGGGGAGCTGGGGTGGTGGTATAATTTCCTCTTAATGTAATATTCCTTAGAGCATTCAGTTCAATGACTACAATTCATCATTAGGCTTTTCTGATTAGCTGGTGAACTATCACACCCCCCCCCCACCTCTTCAAATGCTTTGCATCATTATTTCTTTGAAGTTTATAATTCTTTCCCATAGTTAAAAATTATGTTTCTCGTTTCTCTGCTTGACTTTGTATTTTGCTGTCACATAACACTTGGGTTCAGACAACCAGACTATTATTTATCATTATTTACTATGTCCATAAATGTCTCTGAAATTTATACACTTCATTTATACCTATGCTACTTCTTCTTCAAGATTGCTGGTTCTGAAATTAAATCTAAATCTAAGATACCCCAAAAGAAATACACTCATCTCATTGAGATTCCTCTCCCACAACTAGCTGTGTTTTAGAAACTGAGAGCAAGCTTTGAATCCATCTATACGCTGATTATAGGCCCCTTCAACTTCTTAAATGAAAACATTATCTGGTACTATGCCCCTGCAAAACTCCAACTATATTGTATAATTCATATTACATTTATCAGCCAAACTTATAACTTCAGTTGAGATGCTCAAATATACAGCATTCGTTTCTTAAACCTTGCCATCAAAACTGAAGAAAATCAGATTTATATTTGTATTTCTTCAGATAAAAATCAAGATGGGTGGAAAAAATCCCAATAATGAGCAATAAACTATCTTTTCAGGCCAGAAAGTACATTACCTCTTGGGTTTTTTTAAGATGGTTTTGGTAGATGATTATTTTTGTTCTTGCCATTGGTTGAAGACTACAAATTCTCTCCATCATCTTCTATCTAACGGGTCCATTTATCTCTAGTTTAACTAATTGAAAATACTCCTTTCCAGAGAGAAATTTTCCTTTTTCATATACCATAAAAATTGGTTTATGATAGGCCCAAATTATGACCATTTTTTGCTATATACTATGCAATTCATAGACATTAAAATTTAAGATGAGCTTTAATTTTTCTTCTTAAAAAAATATAATTGCGTATCTATTCAACCTCATTACTATGAGACTCACAGTTTTATTTTAGATGTACCAGAAAATAACTATTCTCATAGAGAACAAATGATAGAAGATCATTTGATAAAAAAATCTCAAATAGTTTAAGATTTGCAGATGATTTAAGGTTTTCAGGTCAATACAATACCTGCTAGAGACCAAATCCAAATGTAGGTTTGTGGTTTTTTTTTTCCCATTGCAATATGAACATGTGTGAGGACCCCAAATTCCTATAATTTTCTCCAACTGAAAATTCTGAGTTGATCAATACCCTTGGATTTTCTTTGCTGAGTGCAGTCAACTGAAAACATGGAATAAGAGAAAGCTCCATGCACTTCCTGAATTACAAATGCAAATGGAGGAAGTGCATGAAGTCGAGATAAGTGGGTATGTTTGTGTCTGTGTGTTTACCTACATGTTCAGGTGTTGTAGCCTTGTGATCCCAATAAGAGCATTACCATGGCTTGTGGCAGGCCAAAGGCTTTACATTAATGCTGCAAAGCCTCAGAAGTAGCACTTGCCAGGCTTGATTTGTCTTGGCCTGACTGGATCTTTGCTTCAGCTTGTTTAGCTAACAGCAATTTTCTTGCTCCTAGGCAACTGATACCTATTTTCTTAGCTTTAGTTTAGCTTTTATATGATTGTGTGCTGCAATAACTGTCAACTGTTCTGGTGCATTTTTGCAACTAATCAGTGGTAACCAGCAGCAGTTATTCAGTGCACAAAGAAGTAGCTGTGGCCTTAGAATAATGATTTGTTGTAGAGGAATGTGAGCACAGGATGAGAGCAGAGTCCTTGCAAGCGTGGGAACAGTACAAATTCAGAGGCCCTGGCATGATAAATAATTAATCAGCTCTCAATTATTAATCATCAAAAGATTGAAACCTTGGAATATTGTTAATTTTAAATGGTTTTTAAGCATAGCAAGGAGAATAAAGAACAAGTGTCTAACTCACACCAGTAAATTAATCAGTAACACCATCTGAGGACCAATGGAGAGAAGAGCACACAGTGCCAGTGTATAAAAATATCAGAGCTGGAGTGGGGAGGAAGCAATCCTCACTATCTATATCATGCTCTCCCCAGACAACATGGGACATTGACAACTCCCCAGAAATCCTCTCCCCTTTATCCTCCTCCTCCTTCTGAGGGTAGATCACACTGGCTGCATTAGTCTCAGAGCCCAGGAGAACAGTGGTGGGGTGAATAAAACATGAGTAAAAGGGGTAGGGGTTACATGCTCAAAGGAATCAGGAATTGTGTGTACCTAACAATTTTATCAATGCTGTTAACAATTGCTATACTACAAAAATTAGGTTGTTCTGACTGTAAATTGTTGTGACTGGATTTCTTGCATTTTGTCAGAAATCAAAGACAAAATCAAGTGTGTTTTTAAGAGATTATCTTTTACTACCCAAGTCTTCAAAAAAAAAAAAAAACAGAAGTATGTTTCATTGGAAGACATTCAGTGAATTCAGTGAATTCTCAGCCTTAGCCTTATTTTTAAATCATATCAAGGGGTTGAACTTTACACATCAATGCCTTAAATTACTGATTCATCTACCCTTAAGAAAATCAAATCTCTAATATCTTCTTCACATTTCCCTATTATACCCACATTCCATTTACTTGGAATTTATACCATGATACCTCCTGCTGCTCCTTCATGTAACTCTGACCAATGCTGAGGTTTGTTTTGCTCCATCTTGGGATTTTCACAATCTCTTCCCTAATGGGTGTGTAGTGGGGTGACCCTGGCTAGATGCCAAGTACTCACAAATGCCCATTTCCCTCTGCAGCTGGGCTGGGAAGAGAAAATACAGTGAAAGGTTCATGGGTTGAGATAAGGACCATGAGAGATCACTCACCAAGTACTATCACCAGATTAAACTCAGGGATATTGATTTAATTTGATTCTAACAAAATCAGAGGGGGATGATGAGAAGCAAAATAAATATTAAAAACATTTTCCCATCACCCCTCCCTTCTTTCCAGCTCTACCTCCTCCCCTCCAGCAGGGCAGGAAGACAGGGAAGCAGGGTTAAGGTGAGTTCACCATGTTCCTGCAGCTGCTCAAGGAGAAGGGTCTTTTCCCTTTTCTGGCTTGGGGTCCCTCCCATGGGAGACAGCTATCCACAAACTTCTCCAAGGTAAGCCTATTCCATGAGCAACGGTTCTCGCAAACTGCTCCAACGTGGGTCACTCTTCCTCAGGGTGCAGCTCTTCAGGCACAGGCTGCCCCAACATGGGTCCCCCATGGGGTCACAAATCCTACCAGGAAACCTGCTCCGGTATGGGCTCCCCTGTCCTTGAGCTTCAGGCCCCAGCCAGGAGCCTGCTCCAGCATGGGCCTCCCACGTGGTCACAGCCTCCTTTCAGCACCCACTGCTCCAGTGTGGGTCTCTTCCATGGGCTGCAGGTGGATCTCTGCACTCCCATCATGGCCCCTGGCAGGTCCATCCTGGAGCCAGCTGGACATTGGGTTTGCTTCTGGAAGCTTCTCACAGAAGCCATCCATGTAATCCCCCTGCTACCAAAACCTGGCCACATAAACTCAATAGAGTGTTATTAAAACCTTTAGGTCATGAATTGTTGACTCTGATGCTCTCCAAACACTAAAACGATTTAAAGAAGGTTTCTGGGTTTAGTTTAGCAGCCCTACTCTTTACTGACAAACTAGATGGTTTAACCTGTGTGGCAAAAACCCCAGACATCTGATGTTTCCAGTAATGTACTTGCTTTTCGGTCTTTGTATGACCTTGGGCCAATCATTTAATCAGAAATATGCCAATTCTGGCATTTCTATTCTTTCTTACATTAGAAAGGCAAACTGAAACTAGCATGAGTTAAAGGCAGGTGAGCCCAAAAGAATCACCTAAATAATTATTGACTTTGCTTCTTGGTACAGTTCTCCATAAACATTGCCTTCCCTGTCATTAATTTCTCTGTTTGTCAGCGATACTGTTGCATTTGCAGCACCAGAGAGGCCATTCACTTAGATCTATAAGAATTATTGCAAGGACTCATTCATCATTTAGATTTGCAAGTTCTGCAGCTAGTTTTTTTTCACCTCCCTTAACCCTCTCCCTATTCCACTTCTGATTTTATGGAGTTTGTGCTGAGCCTGCAAATTCCCTCTGAGCCCAAGGAGTCCTGATGAAGGCATTTCCCTGCTCGGGCATCCATTCTGCTCAATCACCACCACTGCACTGGAGAGACAGTGATTGTGTGCTGCTCCTTCAGTCCTGGTGGCAGGCTGGCCCAGGAGAGCCACAAAGCTGCAGTTTATATGAGGCTGTTAGCAGATTTTCTAGCTGACATTAGGAAAGAAAATCAGAGAAGTGCTCCAGTTGTGTCTGTGAAATCATATGGATGATATCTCAGACTGAACCAGAAAGAAAAGAGTGTGGGGGTGGACATGTGGTTGTCTGGGAGTCCAGGCAGAATGACTGCCAAAAGAGCAAATTAACATCTCTGTGCATTAATCTGGCTCTATCCATCCAAAATGCCATCAAATAACTCAGTATGAATTGACAAAAAACCCCATATCTCCTCGTCACTTAGAGGCACACAAATCAGAATTACTGTTTGTGAAAACTCACAACTAGGGAAAGAAGAGAAAGAGATGGAAAACAAATAAACCAGAAATAAAACCTTCTCATAAAAAGAAAAAAATTACCAACCCTTCCCCCAACTCATCCTCCCGTATTTGGAATTTTTTCACCATGGATTCAAAAGTGTAATGATATTTTCAAAGTCTGCCTGTGTCTACCAGATATAGGGAAAAGGCACCACTCCACAATCAACATCTCTGATTTCTGTTACAGGGTATCTGATATAAGATATATTTCCATACTATTAGTACAAAAATTATTACAAGAACAGGAGTAATAAATGCATTAAGACCATTAAAGTTGTCTATGAATAGTCAGAGCAGAAAGAAAAGGCTGTACATGCTGAGGAAATAATTTCTTGAGAGTTACACTCTGAACTCAAGTAATTTATTTTTCTAAGAGCTTTGAAGTGCTATACTAATGTTAAGCTGTACTAATTTGACTGCTGCCCCTCCTTTGACTTAATTATTTCACAGCCATAAGCACAAAACCTCTAATAATTAAAAATAATTTCTTAATCTGAATTTTGTGCTCTAAGAAAGATCTTGTAACTCCACAACTTCCTATTTCATTGTCCAAAATTAAAAAAAATTCTATTAAATTTCATTTTATTATCCTACTCCTTTTTTCTCTGTCTGGTAGCCACTACAGTGTACAACACTCTCAAAAGTTTAAAGTGTGAGAAACATTTATTGTAGGACTCAGTTCAATGTGCAGTAGATGAAGGAGGGGCATATTTGAGGGGAACTTGTTTAAAATTGACTAAAAAAAATTATGTGCATTAAAAAAAGAACAAAAAATCCAAATCAAAATCTGGAACATGTTTCCTATTCCCTAGACTGTATGAGCATCATGGGATCTGACTGACTGTCTGCATTATAAACTATTCACAGCATAAAAACAAACTGTACTAAAAAGTTAATAATTTGGATTTGGCCTTGAGAGATACTGAGACCCTTCCATAGTCACAATTGTTTGCCTGGCCCCATAATCTCTCTGAAGGAGAACTCTCTCAGGTCCAGGCAACAAACTTTTAAGGTATGCCATGCACAAGATTAGATCACTGAATATTAATTAAAATTGTTAATTAAATTTTAGACATCTTATGAGTCTTGAAATATCCAGAGAAAGGTTCTGTGAGTTGCTACTCAGGCAATAAATGCTGCTAACGAGGTCAAGCACAAGGAAAGTTATTGCCCAGCTCAGTCTAAAGTGAGTCTAAATATGGTCATCATGAGAAGTCTAACAGTCTCAGGGAGTTTGATGGATCATTGGGCCAAATATAGATGGTTTAGAATTTTGTGCTGTTTCATCAACTGAAAAATAAAATCTTAATTTTGAAGCTGCAAAAGCAATGAAAGATTGATTCTTAGCTGACACCATATGTAAAAGAACTTTTCTCATGGGAAAATAATTTTCCTTAGAAGTTAGAAAAATTCTTTTTCTTGAGAAGCATACTCATGAGCAAATAATTTTTTTAAACTTAAATTTCCCCATAGTTTTATTTCTTTATGAACCTTAAATTGTTTGGTATGGGTCTCAGAAATAAGAAAGAGGGAAAATTAAAGAAAAAAGAAAGGAGGGATGATGATAGTAGAAAAAGAAAACATTTCTAAATCATTGTCACGACACTCCTATCACTCTGTGTCTTACATAGGAAAAATTACTGAAAGAATTTACTTTACATTACCAGGTTACTTTTAACCCACCCTTTTTACTTTTGAGTGAAAACAATAATTAGTGTCTCCAAGCCACCCCAGGAAGGTGATAATCATAGTCATCTCCAGACTCTTAATACTACTTTAAATTAGTGTTACAGATGGAGTCATGTCAATCAAGTTTGAATAACTGAAAAGCTTCAAAATGCAAGCCTTTCTATAATGGCAATGTAGTCTTTTTAATCAAAATAAAAGAAAAAAAAATCTTATTCAGGCCCCTGAACCAGAAATAAAACAAATAAAGCACAAAAACTATTTAAAAAGCAAGTGTAGTTTGGCATACCACGATGTAAGCTAAAAAATGCTGTACTGAAAGAACATTGTTTTCCACACCAGTGACATTTTTCTTGTTTCTTAGATGATATGCACTGAAAAGCACATTCAAATTCTGAAGTTGTATTTGTTTTGGAATACACAGACTAATAAGGCAGCAGTGCATTTAGTGGCCTAGCCAGAGCAATGCTTGTGTCAGTGGGTAACTAAAGGAACTCTTGGCCTGATTTCTCTCTGTAACTCTCAAAATCAGTCCAGAAAGCCAAATTTTATAGGTACAATTTCAATTGAAGTAAATAAGATAGAAGTAAGTATAACAGGTAAGTGAAAGGCATACTGTGATTTAAACCTCCACAGAAGTCAGGGTATAGAAACCTTAATGCATTCAAAATTTGCTACAAGTGATCTCTGACTACGCTCAAGGAAAGGGAAAACCAGAACGACAAAGGATGCATTTCACCTCCAATGAACATATGAAGAGGTGTCATTGTGTTCCAGGGCCTACATTTCTTGGCAGTGGTCTACAAGATTAGTGGCATGAGAGAATCACTACTGAACTACAAATTTAGGACAGAGTGAACCAAGATGTTTAGAGGAGTCTGTTCAAATCAAGATCAAATTTAAAGGCAAGAATATATTTTTTTTTTCACCGATCAGGTAGGGGTCAGGTCAGGGCTAGGGTTCAGTCAAGAATCAAGAAAACAAAGCTGGGCCCATACAAGCTTATTGGGTGAGATTTGTGAGATTTCTGACACTATTTAAAACTCACATTCCAGAACTGATGTCCATCTTTCTGGATTTGAACCTGAATTAGAAAGAAAAGCAATTTCTAAATCAATTTTCTTATTATAGAAAGGAATGACTCAACAAACTTGTATCAGTGCACTTAGTCAGACTATGTTATATCCTCTGAGGGTACGGTTCAGGGAGAAATCAGCCCTTTGACATGCAAAGATGAAGCTGGAAGTCACAAACAGGATGTTCACAAAAAGCAACACTTAATTAATTACTTCAGAATATTTCATAGGTCTACATACTTTTCCACTGGCTATAGTCCAAAATGCAAAACTGATGCAGAGATGATTGTTATGAAGTAAAGAATATGAAACCTTCATTGGCAGTAGAGAAGTGAAAAGACAGTAATTCATTCTTGGAGCAGCCTGGAAAAGTTTGTCTCTATTCTGGACACATTTTGTTTATGTTACAAGACAGTTACAGTTGAGGGAACCTTTACGAATTTGTCTTGAAAGTGGATGGGTTTTTTGGAGTGCCTGCAGGAGACAGCTCAGTATGATAAATCTGGTTCAATATTGTTGATCTCTAAAGGTACTGCGGCTGCTATTCTCACATGAGACGTTTAAGAGGTGCTTTAGAAATGTGAAATTATCAAAATGCTCATTTCCTGGTTAGTTTTGCGCCACTGCACAGCTGTGCTCAATTAGGCAGACATTTGAAAAACAGCAGGGAAAAAATAAAAACCACCCAAAAAACAAACACCAAAAAACCCCAATGCATTTTTCTAGCCATTGCATTCTTAATTTACACAAGTAAAAGCCTAGAATAAGTCATATTAGAAAACAGAGTATATCAACCTCCCTCTGCAGTTAAATGTATTTTTGGGAGGAAATTTGATTTATTTTTTTTTCCAGTTCCTCGTGTCATTATTTTGTAAACCTAAAGAGCCATAATGAAAGTGGATAACAAAATTTCTTGTCCTCTAGTAACATTAAAAGGACACACTCAAATTCTAGGTTTATTATGCTGGACAGAAAGTCTAAGATTCATGATCCCCACCTTAAGTTATTCACAATTTGCAACAGATTTGTAATAGATGATGAGAGGGATAGAAACAATGAGATAGTTTTTCCATTAGACAACCTGTTCTGAAAGATTTTGGGATATCAGCCTGAAGTTTTGTTTACTCTGGTCTGAGCACTTAGATTTCTCTTCAACTCCTATTGATTTCTTCTGGTTTTTGTGTATCTAGATCTATCTATTCTGAAAAAAATGAAAAAGCAGAAGAAAAACACAGTCAGAAAAAATAAAAGAAGAGAAGAAAAAAGTGGGAAAAAAGTTCCTGGTGAAAACAGAAAAAAAATCTCAAAACATTTCTAGGGCTTAAGACTGCTTAAACACTTCCACTTTCTGCAGGTATTACCACTCTGGAATCTCAAGGGTTGGTCTTATTTTCCACGAGAGAGAGAAATATGAACTTATCTATTCCTATAATCTCATTTATTTTATGGCATTGCAAGCAAATTTCTAGGAACAATGTTCCAGTTAAAAGTGTTTTACTATATAAAAAGACATATAATCTTGGGTTGTGACTTTTTGTGGAAAACATTAAGAGACATACATGTCTGCAAAGTGAAAGGGTACTTTTTTTGTACCCTCTAGTTTTGAGCTAGAATTACTTCTTGCCTGCTCAAAGGGAGCAAAACAAAAAAGATATTGCCTTGCTTTGGAGAAAAGAGCAAAGCTATACAGGATTGTTCTGCTACTTCATGTAGTGGTCTTCACATTCCTGTGCTGGCAATTTGTCATGCTGCTTTTAAGAAGTGAACAGGAAAGCAACTGTCTCATGAGATATAGAGATACAAACCCTTGGTTGCCTGAAGTCATATAATAATCATACTACATCTCTGTAACGTCAAATATCTGTCAGACTTTATAAAACATTGCAGTCAGTTTGTCCAAATTCCACTACCAGTATTTGCTGATGATTCATTCCCAAAGTTAACAGAGAGAGGAGAAACAGCAGCTCCTGCAGAGGAGATGTCTACTCTCCCTGTCTAATAGGAGGGGGGAGTACATTTTCAGTAGACTGCTGTTTTCTCCCAAACTAAAATCTGTCACATACACATAGCAGTTTCAATGAAATGGATCCACACGTAGAAGAAAGGAGATGCAGGCACAGCTCTACCCATTTTGCCTAATTTGATGATGTTATTTGTTAGTTTCATAAAATACACAAGGATCATCAAGCAGAAAGAAAAATAAATGATGTTCTGATCAGTTATGCTGTACACTGACAACATGGAGGATAAAACAACTTTACACAGAAGTAATTTGTGTCTTCAGATGGTCAGATACTTGATAAAAGAAGGAGGAAGCTTGTATATTGATCTATTTCAACATAGCAGTCACGAAACACTGTTAGTTCTTATTCTGAATCAGAAGACATACTTGAGAGTTTTCAAATCCCATTAGGTTTATATGTAGTTTGTCTACAACTCTATTTGAAGAAATAATGGAAAAAAATCAAATGACGAAAAGCGGTAGAAGATGGAAAAGAGAAGAACACAAAATGTATCTCATCAAGGTATTGGAAACCACTACATCCCTGTACTAACTGATCTTTTCTTGCATAAATATCTCCTAAAATGACTCAAATAACCATTTCAGGAAAATAAGATCCATCCATGTGTTAACAGATGTTCATGTTTCTCATTGTACTCATTGCTAGTCATCTGTTTCCACCCCCACCGCCTTCCATTTTTCATGTCCCTTCAAAAAATGTGGTGTGGGACTTCATAAATTATACCTTTTTTACCTAAGGAAAGTCTGGCTGGAGTGAGTGGATCTGTCTGTTGAAGTGGCACAAGAGCCATGTCTGCAACCAAGCTCACTAATGTAGCAGTGAGGTTCTCCAGCCATGCTCAGTGCAGGAGCAAAGCCTTGTGAGAAGGGATGCATGGGCTGCAGTCAGGGGAAGCCCGATGAATGGCAGGAGGAAGCAGGTTCTCATGCTTCCACCATCAAAACAGCTGCCCTGGGAACTCACACAAATACCAGCAGCCACACAGCACAGGAAAAGAATGGCAAGAATGAGAAGTCCATGTACAGCTGCAGATCTGTGAGCTCATTTGGAAGGAACAGATGTGGTGGGGTAACCTGTGCCACAGGAGTGCTGTGTTGAATAAGAAGGAGCTCCTCAGAAAAGAGGAAAAGATGCATTTTGGGCAATGCAGCTGGTTGAATTCAATGAGATTTGTCTAAGAACTTTGGAGATGCAAGACACAAGGGTTAGAGGACACACACTGACACAGGTGACATCAATAGTGACTGTATGAAAGACAACAAAGCTGCTGAAAGGATTAGACATAAGTACACTTTTTTCACCATAAGAGTGATAACTGACAACAGTTTCCTTAAGAGGATGTGGAATCTTCTTCCCTAGAAATATTCAGAATGAAACTGATCAAGGCCCTTAACAGCCTGCTCCAAGTTGGCATGTCTTTCAGAGGGGGCTGGACCAGATGACACCCAGCAGTAGCCTCCCAACTAAATTATTAATTTTTTTTATGAATTAATGCAGATATATGCAGGGGGTCAGTGGGAAATGAAATAGTTAAATATTTCTCATAGCTGCAGAGCAAGTTGTTCCTTTGGTGTCTTTCTTATTTGTTACTCTGGATCGTGATGTGTTGCTTCTGACGCATTCACCTCTCCCAGCAAGAAATCTGCAATTTGCTTAATCTTATTCCAAGTGCCTGATTACAAGCCTTAATCACTCAGCAGGCCTGACCATAATTAGTATCTGAGGATCTTTCCTTTGAGAATTGTGAGAAATGGCAGATTCAGCAATCTAAAAAATATCTTTGAAACAAAATATGGTTTAATCTTAACAATAGGAAGAAGGTAGAGCAAAAGATAGTTCTATAAAACTATAAATATGTATAGATGACATTCAATTAATGAGATGTGAACATCCACATTGTTTATGTCTGAGATAATGTATCTAGAAACTCTTTATTATTAGGACACTATTTCAAATAAAAGGAGAAATCTAGGATTAAGGATATTTATTTTAATCCAAAATTGCCTTTAATTTCTATTGATTATGTTGAAAGAAATGTAGCCAAGGGCAACTATTTTACCCACAGACACTGACACTGTAAATGTCTAAATTACATTAATTGTTTGTAGATGTTCCAGTCTACATCTACAAACTTGCCCTTTAGCCTTTTTTCCCCCTGAAGTCTTCTCCTTTTATTTTAATCCAAGTATTCTGTTTTCTGCTCTGTTTCCTGATCCTGGCTAAACCAAGTGAGTCAACTGGCAGGAATGTCACAAGTCAGGTATAGACTGATGGAGCTGCAATATTCTGAAGTGTTTCTAAGAAATGAATATAAGGATTGTAATATACACTGTTTACAGTGCCAATTTCCTGACAAACATGCTCTGTAGATGCATGAAGTAAACACCACAACAATCCTGTTAAGCCACAGCATTCATAAAATATTTACATGCAGCTTTGAATTTGTCACAATACTTTAAATATTTAAAGCATTATCACTGGTAACTTGGAACCATTGCAGTACTTCACACCCAGACTTCTCGTTTCAAAGTTTCTGCAGACACTGCCATATGTTTTCAGCAACTTTTGACAAGTTTCTGCACAATTTTTTCATCTAGTAAGAGTGCATTTTCTTCCATTAAACAGAAGTTAAAAGCAAGGCTTCTGAAAACAAGTCCTGCAAGAATCAATCTTCCATGAGATGCTGTAAAAGAGTGCTGTTTATTCAGCTCACTTTACATGAAACATCTAGTGGTGTTGCAATACAATTTTAAACAAATTTTATGCATGCTCCTCACAGAAAGAGAATGGAGGGAGGATGCCAAAAAGGTTCAGGCGAGCTTGAGAAAGAGCAAATGGAGATATCTGTTTATGACTTTGAAACATGATCATTTTCTGGAACATTGGACAAGGCAGTAAATAGAAATCAGGTAGCAGGGGTAAGGGTGGGAAAGAGCACAACTGAGAAACAATACTACATTCTAATCCTGTTTCACTCTTAATTCTGATTTTATGAGATCAAGCTTTGATATTCTGTTCATTTACCAAAGTTTTCCAACATCCATCATTTTGTGGGGGCTGAGGGAGAGGGCAGTTAATCCATTTAATTCATTGCTTAAATACAAGGAACAAGATCTTAGATGCAGAGGGGTGTGATTCTCTTGTTTTCACTAAGAATTCAGAGACATGTATGTGCAGAGGGCAAATAAATTATGTGGAAATCCCTCTAAAATGTTGCATTTCTCTCAGCGTATGATGTAAAAATCCCGCATAAAATTAGCCATGATCACTTCAAAAACTTATTCCAGATTTCTCTGCAGTTTTTCTCAGCAAATGTTTTATTTCTAATAGGAGGTCTGAAAACACAAGGATACGCACATATCCTGTTGGGTGAAGTCTCAAGTCACAACTGTAGAGAACAGCTGTGTTATCTGTGATTTGTACTCAAAGATCTTTAGAGAAAACAAAACCTGGAAACACAGTAAGCCCCTTTCTCTTTGTGCTTCAGCTCTACTGTATCTCTGCAAACACAGGAGTCACTATCATTTTCTTATCTATTTTCCATTTTTATACCCCTGGAAAATCTAACCAAAATTCATATCTGGGGGTCTGGCAACCTACCCAGAAACCTGTTCATTACTTTAAAGTCTTTGGTCAGACCCAGCAGTTTATATTGCCTCTTTTTAACACAAGTACTTGTAGTGATGACAGTTCCCAGTCAGAGCCAAGACCTATAAATCACTGAAGGATTTTGTTTAAATATGACCATTTATTTTTCTTGGCCTGTTAGTTGTTGCTTATATTCAGCAAGAGTCAGAACACAGAGGGGTAACACCTAAAAAAATAATTAATCTTAATGCACATTCATCTATTGATATAAAGGCTCTTATTTTCCATTAGACAAAGAGGTTGTACAACAAAAAGAATTAATTTGGAAAGACTTCTCTCCTTATATTAGTGTTTTATTTTAGGGAAAAGAAAGCACAACATGGCACAGCATTTTCAGTGGGGACCTTACTATAAATTGAGTCTGAAGAGGAATGCATAACCTTTATTCCCTTTGCTCTCTGGTCTTCATTTACAAGTGATACATCTTGATTAATGCCCTTACACAATGCATCTTGTATACTTCAGAGAAATGGAGTTTCATTGGAAGGAAAGAACTCTTTAAAAGCAAATCATGTCATTTGTGACAAAATATCTGAGAAAGGATGGCAGCCTATGGCTACAGTCTGCTTTTCCACTGGGTGTTATTATTACTGCTCCAATGTCAAGTGCAGAACTGCACTCAACAACTCTTTCTTCAAATAAAGAGACATCTACAGAGGCTCAATCTTTGCACTAGCTTTTTTAACCAACGGAAAAAAGGAAGAAAGAAAACTTCACTCTGCTATTGCGAGACTCCATTCTATTCACTTAGACTTTCAATGGAGTACACAAGCACTCAACTTACTCTTCCCACCAGCTAAGAGGAGAAGGGCACTTTCAGGAAGAATAGAAACCCCCTGTTTATGATAATTTTGAAGCTTTCCACTTATGGCTAACAGCAAGCAGATGCAGTAAAAAAAGGATCCTAAATGGAATCTTAGGTGCAGTATTGTTTTGCTCATCAAATCAAATTGCAATGACTTTGAGTTGTACAATTCATGAAGCATTCAAAGGTAAACACTCAGAGACAAACACACAGCTCTAAAAAATGTGTGGAAACATATATAGAAAGTAGCCTAAAAATATTGCAGAGCCAAATTCCATCACAGTCAATATGAGCTGTTCTGTTTAACTTTGGTTCCTTTTGCATCAGGCTTTTTAGTCAGTTTTGAACGGCAGTATTTCCTCTCTTTGTCTCTCATTCCCGTGAAACAACACAACACAACAAAGGTTAAAAAGATGGTTTCAAGTGTGCTGTATCCATCCATTCAATATTTCACTTTCCTATAATAAAATGAAGACAAAACTATCCAGAACCTGAGTCAAATCAGATGTCTTATTAGTCAAAAAACTCATGCAAAACAAGTGTTTCAGCATGCAAACAAATCTGTCTTCAGAAGAAGAAAAAGCAATTATATGTGAAAACCACCCACAAAATAGGCTGGTTAGGTTCTTATAAGAATTTACACAAAAGAATTGGTGAAATGGTGCTCAGTCTTGATGCAGTAGGGTAACTGCAGCAATCAGCAGCAGCGCATCAGCTGGTTCTTGCAGGGAAAAATGTCCTTGTGGACTTACATGTAGCATGCTGCAGAACTGACAAGGCTACAAGGTTGCTTGTTTAGTTTTCCAGTCCAACACAGGTCATTGCTGGAGGCACAGTATAATACCAGACCAGCTGTTTTAGACTAGTGATTTGTAATGACAAAGGTTTCGCTCTTGCCTGAGAGTCAGATTTTTAGAGCAGAAAGTCTACCTTGTATAAGCACCTCATAAAAAATCATGGCCCTCTTTTCCAGTCATGGCAACTGACAGGTGAATCTTCTCTTTTATGTCTTGTCTCTGGTTCATATTCCCTGTGACTTTGATATAAGACTGTTGTTTTGTTGTGGCTCTGTTTTTAACATACGCTTCAGTTTACAATGCAGATGGCACATTGATTTAGTGCCAAGATTTTTTATATGTGTATTCCTATTTATGTCTATATACACACTGCAATTGACATCACAAATGAATTAGAAAAATGAGGGATATGTTATACCTTTCAAAATGAAAAGTAGATTTTTCCACCTTGAAGTGGGGAATCTAAACCATAAAGTCATTCTGATACAGAGATTAATTCTAATTAGGATCCAGAGTAGAGTGAAAAAAAGTATCAATAAATGACTCCACTACTTGTGGTGATTTGTTTTAGCTTGGAAAATACTGCTTGGTTTGCACCAGAGTTTCATTATATAATGTAAGATAGGAAAGAAAACAGTCACAGGCAAAGCAACTAAATAATTGTCCCAACCAAAGGATGACTCAAAAATCTTATCCTTCCAAGAAGGATGATTTCATGAGAGAGTCAGAGTTTATATTCTTACAAAATGCTTGTGAATATGACTGGCTGTGAAATGTCTATTCACCTTCAAGCACTGAAGCAGGAATTGCACTTAAACACCTGACTGTCTCATCATGCAGACAGTGAGAAAATCTAAATCACCCCTGTATTTTTTTTCAAAATTCCTCATTAGCTTTTAACCAAAAATTAAAAGTGTGTTTGATACAGTTAATTCTTGAATTATAATGTTTCAGCTGTCCTTGAGCAACATGCAAATAAGAGTACTTTTATCCAGAGATTTAGCATACATCCACAAGTTACCACTCTGCAAGCAAAAATGCACAGGATGATGAAAACAAGCTGTAACTGTACTAAACACTTATTTAGGTACTTTTTTCAAAAGGAATTTATCACAATCCTGGTAATGTTTGAAAAAAAATATTGTTACAAACACCTGCTATAGTATCTAATTCAGTCCTCAGGTAAACTAATTAAGCACTCAAACCTCAAATTTCCTCCTGCTAATGGACTCCTGGGCTTCTCAGCAAAGTCTCAAATAGCTTTAGTTAACACAAAGCTGTCCTTTTTCTGGCCACAGTATGAAAATTAAGATAATAACAGAATATTTTATTCAGAATGTTTTATTCCACTGCTAATTTTTGTAACATTTTTAATGTTATGTGTCGTATAGTGCAACTCCTATCTTGCCACAGCTTCAGCAAAACAGAAACTGCCTGTCCTTTTTAAACATCTGTTCTCTGAGTTTGGAAGTTTATTCAGCATGAAGTCATTATTTCTGTCTTACAGATTTCATCCCTCTTGTTTTGTCAAAAAATCCAATGAGAATTAGCAAAAGATACAGTAGATTCTGAGATTTTCCATGGGCTGAATCAGTCAGCAATTAAATAAATGTCCTGCAAATCCTATGTCTGCCCAGGAGATGCACAAGCCATCAATTCTCCTTTGCCTACATGTGGATCAAGGCTGCTGCACACAAGATCTAGGAGCATCAGAACCTTGTCCCGAACGCAGCAGAAACTAAAAACAAAATCAAAAGTTAGGAGTACTGTAAATCCATGAGTCATTCACACACAAGTGTTTTATTTTTGAGCTCCTCTGTCAAAAAAATCTCTGCCAAGTTTCTCTTCTGGAGGATGTGTATGTAACACTTGTTATTCTTCATTATCAGTGTTACTTAAGAAGATCTGTCTGAAAATAGAGTGGGATTGCAAAAGACAACTAAGAAGAAAACAAAGAAAAGAAGGAAAGATAATTGCTTTAGGACAGCATCATATCAGTAGTGGGAGAAGAGATTTAGCGAGCACAAAAATCTCATGACCTTCATCTCCTGTAATGCCTCTAGATTCCATTGCTATGAGTGATCCATAATATGCTAGAAATGCTTTAATTTAGGTTTCAGCAAATTCTGAGCATTTAATGAAATTTCTTGTCAGAGAATGGAGCCACGAGTCTAATCTTTGAACAAACAAGTCAATATTACGATTACTTCCTTGTTTTCACTATTTGGGTGTAGGTTTTCCTAGAAATCTCACAGCAAAGGAAATCTCTCCTATAACAAATCAAGCTTTTCTGTAAAGAAAGTGAGAAACTCTTGTTATGTGCAGTTACCCATTCCTTAAACCTGTAAAAAAGCAAAACCTCAGATTTTTGCAATTTGTCTCTATGGTGGTCTGATTGCATCTTTTCAGGATCCATCTTCTCTTGGGACCTACATTAAGGCTCTCCTCATCAGCAAATCTTAGGATGTTCACCAGCAGTATAAGGTGCCAAACCTCATATCCCAAATCATGCAAGAAAGGGCCTTGACCTCAGTGTGATACTACCTGAGCTAATAATATGATACAATTCACTCCTAGGGCATGGCTGCATGTAGTTTCCCTTTTCCGTTAAAACCAAATATGCTTTAGAAGAAAAAGTTTTAAGTTTAAAGAGTAAAAAATTCTCCAGGATAAAGAAATTTAATTTGAACATGCCTGACAGACTCTCATTCCAGGCAAAACATCAAAAGAATTTCTTTTAAATAGCTTGCAATCAGTCCTTTTTATGGTATGAGGTAGCTTTATAAACAGCTTTCTAGGCTCTCAGTGGATTATTAATTTTGATGGTTGATTTTAGTACTAATTCATTTCAGTCTCCTAAATACAGAGTGTTTGGTTCTGAAAAGAGAAGGCTTGATGAGCAGACTTCAAATGCTTTAAAAGCTCTTGCAAGAAGCTGGTAATAATCTGTTCTTCATGGATAAACAAGAAGTAATGGACTTAAATTGCACTGAGGAAAGTCCAAGTTAGTAATTATCAAAGACTTTCTAACTAAAAAAAAAGGGAAGTGAATCCCTCAAACACTGACTGGAAGAAGTGTGGTGACTGTCACTGTAGGCCACTAAGACTGGGCTCAGAAAGCATCAAAGGGAAGCAGGTATGGATGATGCTGCCTTGGAGTAGAAGGATGGGCATTGTTTCTTCTATGAAATTTTTTAACATCCAACCAAAATCCAGCAACTATGTAAAGAAAGGTTATTTCACAAAAGGTTTTTCCTAGATTAGTGTTAGAATCACCTTTTACATGTGAAAGGTAAATGTTGAAATTTTCAGCATTACACTGTGCCCTTTGTAGAAATAAAATTTAGCTTCTTATGCAGCACTTTACCTCACTGTTGCTATAGAAAATGTGATTAAATCACATGTACAATTCTTGGCAGCTCACTCTTATTCATTTATTTTCTTTAGCTTCATTCTTTCATTTTCTTCTGAAATTTGGACTTAATTTTCTCAATATGTCTTCTGCATTTATGACCCTGTGTATGAGGAACATCCATTTCAGCTCTTGAGGTCAGTAAGGTTTATGCATTTTAAGTCAAACAAAAATTCACTTGAATTTCAGCCTTGCTTAATACAGTATCATAAAGGCTTTTAAGCAAAAATTGAAATACTTTAATTGAAAAAGGAATGCCTTGTAATGTACTGTAAGATGGCAGAAATATGGAAAAAATGGTTCCTGGGTGAATCTTTATCCTAATTCAATTTAAAAAAGCCAGAAATTCAATAACATAAAATAAAATAAGCAACAATTATCAAGATCCCAGAGACTTCAGGCCATGAAGTTTAAGAGGAGGAACATCCTCTCTGCCTGGAGATATCTGTGCTCCAAATATAATTTAGAGCCTGTACATACCTTAACCTTAATACATAGCATATCACTGTGCAGTCCTAGGCCTTTCAGAATTTTTTGACTGACTAAAAGGGATAAATATGAGATTTCCCTCAGCCCAATTGTAGCTTAACTATGTTCAGTGGGGTTAAAGATATTCAAAACAAAGCATTTAGTGAGGATGGGTGGTAGCGACTGGAACACATTGAAAATGTCAGCACACAGAGAGTCTCTATTCCAGGTTCCATATTAGTCATATTAGTCCATATTGCTCTCAGTTCTATACTCTGAGACTATTTTGATGCTGAGCATCTGATACTTTTGGAATCATTGCTTTGTGAATTCCTTGTATGGCAAATTTAATTTGATTTCTCCTCGAAGAAATTTCCAGAAGTCCTTACAATAAAATAGAAGAAAATTCCTTTATGTCCTTTTAAATTACAAAGGAACCTCCACAAAAAGAAGCAGCATTTCCCATTATCTCTTGTAATCAGAATTCAGTATGATCAATTGTACAAAAGATGGCTAAAAACATCAACCCTGTTGCTAATCCCACTATTGTGGCTGCGCCTTGGCAGAGCTTGTGTTTCAAAGTTTGAAGCCTTTGTAGCCTGAATGCCACAAATATCTTCATTCTGCATGTAATAATCAAAATATTAATTAGAAATTATACTTAGTTTTATTTAATTAGAGAATTGTAGCTAGTTAGCTTTTGAATTGAATAAGCCTGTCACATTTAGCCATCAACCCAAAACAAGAGCTCACAAATTGGATGGAAACTTATCAAAAATACTCTGGGTCATTGAACAAATTGACATGAAGTACAGATTAATCAATTGCTTTAGGTTCTGCTTTAAAACTACGGGGTAGAGTTGCAAAGTTTTACACCCATTTTTATATTTTTGCATGAAATTCCAGTGAATGGCAAATTAATCCTGCTGCATTTGATTGTGGAAAGTTCTTTTGTTATTTGTGCTAGTAGAATGAATTTGAATTATTGTTACAAGACTCCTTTACACCATGTGTCTGTATTTTATCAAAACTCAGGATTTTTAACTTACAGTTTAAAGGTTCTGTTCCTCTATTGGATTACTATATACAGTTGCTTTTCAACATTTTTCAGTATGGAGGGTTACCCCCACACTTTCAAAGCTGTAAGGTAATTCCTCTTCCCCTTCACCTAAGAAATATTCTGTAGCCTCAACTAAATCCTTAGACAGTCTGGAACTTGGAAGGGTTCATGCTGTTGCATCCACCTGCAGCAAAATACAAAGCTCTTTTCACAATGCACACAGGAAGAGAAATTAATCAGCACTCTTTTCCTGGCTGCATTGTCTCTGCAGCACTAACTGAAATAAACAGCAGTTGACTTATTGCTGTCCCTTGTGACTTGCAAGTACACAGGAAAAGAGTCTTTCATTTGAAAGTGACATTTAAACAGCCACTTCTTGAAGTAGACCCATATTTAAGGAGGCAGTGTTTTCAGCTGATGAAGTTCAACTTGTCAAGACATTTTCAATTACCTTCCTAGGCATAAAGATATAGCTGGTGCTGAAGTGACACCTTTATTGGTTTTAGTTAGCACCAAAGAGAAAACAGTTCCGAGAGAACAATTCTGCTTTTTGTGGTTTGGTCCACACACACTCTATTTCTTATGACATAACCATAGGCCATAGTTCAGGAAACTCGCTATGGACAAGTGGAATGCCAGAACCCTGCTGGATTGCCATTGAAGCAGACAGAACTCACAGCACAGTCAAAACTAAACACATAGGAGCTGCTGCTTCATCTAGAGACTGTGAGTGGGCAAGAAGGTCTGGAGCACACAGCACAGCAGCTCATGTGATGTGATCAGGTTAATTTGGAAGGCTGTGAAACAATGCTCCCTATCCTCCTTCCTTTGCTCATTTATTCACACATGGTTAGGAAAGCCATAGGGTGTTTTTAATCAAAGAACTCATTATTAACTGATTTTATGTACTTATACAGAACTTGTCAACTAGAATTTTCCTGTTATCCCTAAGAAAGATATAGAATCAATCACATTGAGTAATGAACCAGTGTTTGAAAATATTTTGCCAATTCTCTTCAAGCCACTGAAGCAAAATAGTAGTTGCTCATACTTTTGTTTTGTAGCACTTCCAGATTTGCTACATGCCTATTCCTTTTCAAGAGATAGAAAACCATCTCTTTCAGAATTATTCACTAAAATTACAAAGAATAATGAGCAGAATAGCAAAAGCCTGTCAGATTTTTTTGTGCTTAACTGAATGTCTTGAAGAATATAGTTTAATTCCCTCATGATTAATCTCACGGTCATTAAGAATATCTTCCACATCCAGGCTGATGTCCTCTGTGTAATACAGAGTCTTTGTGTCTTCTTATTTTTGTTGAAAATGAGGTTTTCCTATAAAAAGTTACCATTTTGAGGCTCTTACACAACCCAAATAATAGGGTTTTTCAGTGAAAGAAAATTTCAAATTTTGTTATTAAAATGTTTCCTTCAAATACTCCTAACATCTTTTGCCTTAACTTCTACCATAAAATCTATAAAGTGATATCTTTACTGACTACAGAATATAATCCCAGTTTATGACTCTATAAAGTGCAGGGAGTATAAATTAATAGCATTTGTTTACAGAAATAATAAGTCTTAACCTACATAGAATAACATTTTCTTATTTATTTAAATAATCTGAAGCTGCATATACTGCAGCATCAGTTATCTAGTTATTACAGTTTTGAAATGACATGTGAATTCACTGCATTTTCATTTTTGTAAATATCTCCTAAAGACAGTTTCAGAACGTGGTGTGACTGATTTATCTTCACAATAGTGGGTGCAGCAAAGTTATTTCCAGTTACAGGGTGCATCTGATAGACTGGAAAATATTTAACCAGTCTATACACTGCAGAATGTGTTTAAGATTATGACATTTTTATGTTTCAATATAGTATAGGTGTTCTTACATTGCTGCATAACAATCACAATTCTATTATGCTGATGTATCTGTTCAAGACCTATAATGGACAATTCTGCTAAGTAGGAGTTCCCTGTGGAATTATGAGCCAGAAAAAGCACTAGGTAAATCTTTCAAAGGAGAAAGGAGTGAAATTCTATATATCTATGAATGTCTTGCACATTTTTGCAAAACTCTTTGGAAAAATTTAATACTATAATTTTTTTCAACATTGAAGATAAGGGACATAAAAGTAGTTACAGGTGAAGTTGCTATTTCCAGTAATTGAATCTGGAGACTTCAGTATATTTCTCCAAAATCCCACTATAATATTTACCCAGCAGTTTAAAATGGAGTGCCTCAACTCGCATGAGAACCCTCTGGAAAATATAGGATAGGGACTTATGTTACATAACAAGGTTTCTGAAAAGACAAGGTTTGGCTCATGAATTTGACTAGTTCATATTAAGGATATAGATGCAAAAGAGACATTTTCAGTATGGAAATTTATGTTGGATATCTTCCATGAGAGCAGACATCCTGTCCTGTTTATGCACATTGGACATAAACAATTATTTACCATTGCTTTAGGTATCAAAGAGAAACACTGAACACAAAAATCAGTCACTCAGGATTTTTCAGCATTAACAAGCTTCTTATTTATATACAGATAAAAGGCACCTGCAGCTGTATTTTATTCCATTGGAATAAAAAAATGACCTTCAGCGACCAATCAGGCTAATGAAAGAAAAGTTTTTCCCAAAGGGCACAGCACTACCCAAATTTC
This sequence comes from Agelaius tricolor, assembly GCF_023055355.1. Lineage (NCBI taxonomy): Eukaryota > Metazoa > Chordata > Aves > Passeriformes > Icteridae > Agelaius > Agelaius tricolor. The sequence goes on from NW_027269266.1 coordinate 35,651,730, forward strand.
CCTCCAGAGGCAGTCAGGCTGGATTCAGGTAATAAAAATGTATTCAGCCTTCTTCAGACTTTCTCTGTTAATTGCAGCACATTGTGTATGCTGCATCTGTGCTTGTGTACAATAGGATGCAAATGAAAAGAAATTACAAGACTATTTTTAAAAGGTAAACAAAACATGCAGAGCTCACCAAATTGAATATAGCACTAAGCCCACCTGAAAACACAAAGTTTTCAGGAAACTTTGGGAAAATACTGGTGGTGATGGCTAAACAGGAACCCTGCTGGATGAAAGTAAGACAAAGGTGCTTTTTGAAGGAAATTTTACTGACCTTTCTATACTAATTATAGGGAATTGTTCTCCAGTCTATTTTACTTGGAACTAATTGTGTAGACACCCTTTGCCATGGACAGCATACCACAATAAATAGGTACAACCAATGGTACCTTATGCCTATAGTAGTTCACAGAGTCACTAATACATTTTCTATCTATCCCCCTGATTAAAATAAAAGCTGGTGTCACTTTCTTGCATTTGGATCTGTGAGTTGTAGAATTTTGATATATATTGTCAAAATATCAAGCCCTGTGTTGGGCCCATCAGATTTTTGTGGACAGTAAAGTACTACATTTAGACCATAAAACCAGGTCATATTGTATGTTTCTCAAAAACATGTGAAAGAAAAAAGTTATGTAGAGCTTGGGGTTTGTATTCATTGTGATGGTTGCTAAAAGGTGCTTGATATCAGAGTAGTCCTGGTGAGATAGATTGCTCAGGAGATGCAATCAGAGATACCTGATTAATGCACCTATCCAAAGTACTTATATAAGTCCTGTTCTCAAAGTATTAAATACCACATTCTCTTGTTTAACTTCAGAAGGTCTCTGAAAAGTAGAAATGAACTCTTCATCTATATTTTCATAAAATTCAGATGCAGGAAACCTAAACATGGGTGATCCAAGAAGTGGCCAACAAAGCAGAGACTGGAACACAAGTGTCTACGAATTCACCTCTTTCCTGGACTCTTCTTCTCATTTCTCTAACTGTTAAGTTTATCTATGAAATGTCATTCTATGCTGCATATTTCTCCATGTGCTCTAAGAGCTGTCACAGAAAGAAAAAACTCAGGAGATTCTGGAGATGAAGGGCAACAAGAAACATAATCAACAGAGCTGCTAGGAACAAGAGAGAAGGCAGAAGAAACTCTGTTCACAGAGTGCAGTTCCTTCTATTTCCTTAGCTGATTTCATACTGTGCATAATGGTCAGTAGGGATAAACACAAGCATTCTAAACAGATGTCAAAGAACACAGGGATATTTTGTGAAAAATGGTAGCAGCAAAGAGCCTCTTTTCCACTGAAATGTACTGAAAATGTGCAGTGTGTCAGACTATTTTCTCTTAGTCTAAATTGCTCAATATCTTTCTTTCTTTTGTCTCATTTCACAAAAGAAATCAAACAAAGAAGTTGGCTTGGCTTTTCCTATTGCTCCAGTTTCTGTTCTTCTGTAAAGAATCACTGCCTTTCTACTTCCAAAGCCTCCCTGATGGATAGTTCAAGAAAAGGTCCGGAAGCAGACTAAACAGAGTTGCTTTGATTGATGACACAGAAGCCAGAAAGCTCCAAAACAACTTGCTGCTAGCAAAAAATACAGAAAGGTTTTACTGGCTTCATTAATACAGATTAGCTTTTTTATTTTCAAACCCACAAAAAGCCTGCAAACCCAAATGCAGCCCCTCAGGGCAGGGTGTTAGAAAATAGACAGTCCTCTGGGCACTCTGTTCCCTCCCATACCCAGGTCAGATGCACTGGGAGCCATTATAAATTTAAGTCTCACACAGGCAACATCGTGGCTCTTAAAATCATCACAAGTGTTAAAGACACCTGCTCCAAGAATGATCCTCTGCCCCTGAACCAGGCAGTGACATGACTTCAGATCTCCCCCAGCTGGAACTGTCCAGAGTGACCTTCCATATCATTTACCCACATTTTTCTGAGTCTCATGTAGCATCTAACACCCCTTATGAATCATCATTACCTTTTAATTTTGTTTTTTTTTCTTTGTTCAAAGTGCCTGCAATAATGCCATTAATCATTACACCTATTCATCTTCAAACTAGTTTCCAGTTATTGCAGGGAATAGATATAAATTAATCTAACTGAAAAGTCTTGAGTCAAACATCATGGCTTCAATGGTTTCATGGGAATTTCTGCTTACTCTGCATTATGCCTCTTTCAACTGCTGTCAGTGCACACCTCCAGCCTGAGCACCAGGAGAGAAGTGCTCCTCTGAGAGGTCCTTTTAAAGGGGCCTCATCTGTCCAGCTCTTTTTTGACTTCCAAAAATCTCTTCTGCACTGCTGTACAAGAGGCTCTGGGGAACCATGACATTGCAGTAAGAACTCAATACCTCACATCCCAGATGTATGGGGCACTGGTAGGTAAGAGGTGTCTTGCCAGTGTAAAAGAAAAGGAAGATTCCTTTAATTGAGCACTGAGAAAACTGGAATATCACATACCACCATTTCTAGGACTGTTACCCACTTCATCATTCCCCAGGAAGCCAGTACATACACAGAGAAGTCATCAGCAGGGATTCTTAATTCCCTGTGTGCAATAAATTTGTCCCTCACCACTTCTTTTTACTAGGGAAGAGCTACTGAACTAGTCAGTCTGCCACTTCATTAGAATGCCACTACGAGGGCAGATATAGTTTTATAAAAAAAAAAGTCTAGTACAGCTAATTATTTATTTTTGTTGAGTTTAGTTTGTGAGGAGATCTGGGCACAGTTCTATACTGAGCTGTGGCTGTAGATTTTTTGGCTCTTTAATTGTGTCATGCTTTCTTTTCCTGGGTATTTTGCTCCTGGCATTGTGGACAGCATCATTTACTTCATATTCATTTAGTAATGAAACACAAGCAAAAACTACATAGGGACCTATGAAAGAGCTGCATGTACAGCCAGAGATTACTCTTCCTTTCTCTATATTACTTATGAATTTGAAATATCTGATCTGAAACCCACATGCCACTGAGCATAACCAAAACCAATGAGATAATTTTACTGTCTCCCCTATAGATTGTAATTTCTTTTGGTAAAATCTTACTCTAATTTTTTTCTTTATTTAAAACAACTTCATTTTTCTTATTTACATTATTAAAGGCTTTTAACAGAGCATTTAAATTTTTAGACCTGTAACATCCTTATTCTGTTTCTAATTAAGCCTCAATTATGAGGTGTGACTCCCTGACCATGTTTAAGTCCCTTCCCAAATGCATAACTTTGAATTTACAGTCACCTTTAGTAATAGCTAATTAGTTTAAGATCAATATTATAGTTGAAGGAAACACACTGAAAATAATTGAATTCAATAACACCCACACAACCAGGGTAGCTATTTTGGGCTGAAGTGGGCTATTTGGAATACTCACTGTGGCTGTACTGTACTAGTCAGAGATGTCCTTTGACATTCATTTGTTCCAAATACTTCCCTGTGCCTATTCTGGGGTTTTCTAACAGACATATTCTCCCTCCTGACTTATGAGATGGTCCAAAAATTGGACAGGCACTTAACAGTACAAATATAGTCTACAATCCGACCACGGACAATCAGGGTGCAGGCTCTGCTACAAAGCCTCTACTGTACCATAAAACTCATCATGTGTGCCAAAGCAGCTAATGCTGACAGAGCCTTTCCACAGTCCTAACTGCTTCTGGAGGAGTATCTCAGGGGAATGCACTGCCATCTAAGTAGGCCAGTGTAAAAGCAGATGATGTGCCCCAAAGAAAGTCAGGTTACTGTCTGTAGCTGCTTAGCTGAACCCAGACCCATAACTTAGTCATCTCTGGGGTTATTCATTCCCTCCTCCTTCTCTTTTTACCCTCTGCAGTCCTTATACCCCAGACACTGAGCAGTGAAATACTGGATATATTTTGGTTTTTGGGTGGTTTTTTTTTTTTTTCAATAGAATCTACAGTTATAAGGCTGGGTGTACATCATTACTATAGCCACCTCTGAGCTCACAACTCTGAAGCAGCAAGAGGAATGGTGACCCCATTGCACTGTGCACGCCATGCACTGCACAAGCACTTATGCACAGGAAAATTAGAGTCCAAGTAAGCACAATGGCCAGAAGGTAGGAAAAGTAAAAGCATCCTGACCAGAGCCTTGACCCAGCTAGGAAAAGAATTTGGGTGTACAGTTCCTAAACCATTAAACAACAGCTGTCACTCTCATTTAACTCAGTATTGAGAATTTAACAGTCCGTAAGAGTTTGAGTTTCATGTTTTTCCTGAGCTGCTAATTTTCACTGGTTCCTCCCAGCTCCACAAGAAGAAACCTATAACATCATACCTGATAGGAAAAAATCATTTTTGCAAAATTGTCTCTCTGAAAATGTGATACAAGGAATAAACCACCAAGATTAAGTTCTGTGAGCAGTGGGGGAATGGGCAAGAGAAATGTCTGCAGAGTAATGATGCAAGCAGCCTCACACCATTACATTCAGTGCCATTGATTCTGATGTATCCATTGTATCAGGCTCACTAAAAGCAGTGAGATTGTTTTGTTTTCATTCTTTTTCTTAATGACTAAGAATATAAACTTAATTTCAATATATGTACACTTCCTGAGCCAAGTATGTGGTGTTCAGCTTGTCAGCAACTGTGACATGCTCTTGCACACCAAATTACACTATCATTGCAAAAGGCTGCCTTTTCTGTTCTTGTCATACATGCATAACTCAAAATAGCTTGTAAGAAACATTATGCTCATTTGTGGTACTTGCCAGGAAAGGACAGAAAATTTTAGTAGGGATTATAAATTAACACCACTGTGGTTATCAGAAACCTTTATATGCTACTAGAATCTTAAACATGTGGTTTAGCTCTCACTGAAGCCAAATGGAAAACTAAGAATCAGACTGCCTCAGAGAGAAGTTTCATGTTTTCTTGGCCATTGGTTGGAAATTAAGATAGCTATTACAGTGCTTATGCAGCTGGAAGTATTTAAAGAAAACAGCAGGAAACACAAAGGATTATTCAGAAGAGGCAATGCTGGATTAACCCTTCCAGTGCATTAAAGCTCACTGTACTGCTTTTGTTCTGACTCAGAAGAAGGCCATAAGAAAGGTCTTTGAGGGGAAAGACAAAAAATCACAACCTGTGTTTTTCATTAGAATATTTTTTGTACAACTACCATGTCACAGAGAATTAGACAGCAAGGATGAACACTAAAAATAGCCACATGAAAATCCATATATCTTCCTTTTACCCTCTGCCTATTTGGAAAATTTTTGGAAAATTATCTGCTGCCTTAAGGTGTGTTACTCCCAGAAATATTTGCCAAGCATGGTACAACCTACTTCAGGCACAAAGTAGTGAAACAGTAATAACATGCAAATTACTTCAACACGGGGTCTATGAACCATGGAAGTCCCACTTGAGCACTGAAAATAGAGGCTTAATTGTAACATAAGTGTTTCTGCTCTGCAGAGAGAGAAATTTCACCCAAAGAGAGCTACAGGTCTGCACCAATAAATGCACTTCAAAATGAGTCAAGCAAAAGAAATATTTATATTAGGATGTGCTTCACTTTTTCAGTACAGTGAAGAAATACTGCATGACAGAGTCGAAGTCCAAGTCCAAACTCTGGTGATTGGTTTCTAGAACAACTCTAAAGAACACTTGTTTTTTGCAAGACCTGGCTAATGGGTTTAATTTGAGCAAACTTGCCACTGGACTTTACAGTGTTCTCTGCTTGATAACATATAACTTTTTAAAAAATATATTTAGATATAATGCAGAATATTTACACAAGCCCCCCACTGCTTTTCTGAGTCACACCAGGAGTGTGTATAAGACTTTTCCATGATCTCCCCTTTATAATATATTGTCTTTATAAGTCTAAGCGAAAAAAGTGACCTTCATGAACAAACTCTGTCCTGCTGCACAGAGATTTATTCCAGTCATTTTAGAGTAAATGAGACTCAGTAGATGCTGAGATTTTTGCCCCACCCTTGAGTTTATCACAAGGAAAATAGTTTAAATGGCATTATGCAATTTTTTTTTCCAACATCTGGACAAAAAGGTTCAGTCTCTTTTTTCCAAATTGTCATTAACATTGCACAAGACAGCAATATTTATTTATTTTTATAGTTTTGAGTTTCCTGCTGGAACAATTTCCTCTGACACAATTTCATCATTTCCTCATTGAATTTTTTATGGTTGCAGCGAACAGTGCCAAAGGCTTTACCCAATGTAACCTCCTAAGCATCTTTCCACCCACAGTTTCTCAGCACTGAGATTACGAGTAGATTTTTCAAAGCACTTAAATTACTTAAAACTTTACATACATTCTCTAAAATAAAAGAGGTGGGCATATAGAAAATTCCAGAAAAGCCAGTAGTATGCTTAAATTTCACAATAGTGAGGCAGCTGTCCATCAGCCAGATCCCCCACTAACAGCAAATTTAGCTACAGCAATATGAAGTGCAGTTTGGCAAAGTTTTGAGCTGTGATTAAATTGTTATTAGTACATGGGCTGCCCCTTAAATTACTGCTATAAATTACATGTCTCACACCTTGGAACGGGGGGGTCCCCTCTTCTGACAATGACCTGCACTGTGCTCTCCACAATCCTAAGTCACAATTTGCCAAGATATAAATACTAAATATTTTTGCTGAGAGTAATTCCACTAAAGAACAGGGCAGTGGAAAGGGTGGCTCATTTATGGAATATTCAGTCTATCAGGACACTGTGTAATATTTTATTTTATTAGGAAAAAACAAATCTGTAATTGAAAAACAGCAAGTGGCTTAGACATACAACAGCATGACTATTCTGGAAGAGGCTTGAAGGTAAAATATTTTGTCTTGCTGTCTGTCCCTGGTGGGCAAGGACATGTACACAGTCAGTCACTGTGACACAACAGGTCTGGTGTAGTCACAGTAGCCCAGACTGTCAGAAGTATCCATCCCCAGTACTCTGCAACTTACCTATCCCCTGCACATACTCTTCTGTGTGTGCCCAACAACTTCTTTTTATCATTGGAGGGATGAGGAAGACAAGTCAAACATAGCATGGCTTGATATAAAATCCCATATCTTCTTAACCAAAGCCGGCTCCCCTCAAAAAAAACCCAAAAAAGAATGTAACCAGTTTTAAGCATAGTAGAGCTTCAAAGCCCTAGTTCATGAACTAAGTGCTAGAGTCCCTACAAACAAAAGAGGATCACAAAAGAGGATCACCTGTGCCCTAAGGTATTTTTGGAAGAGACTGAGGAAGGCAAAAAGAATCACAGATATTTGAAGTGTGACAAACCATGCTTCATGTTCACAGCAGTCAAAGGTACATCTCAGCTCTCTGGTAGCCTGCCTCAGGACTCAGTACAGACAGCTTGTATGAAAGAGGAACTGATAATTAATAGGTCTGATCTCAGCACAGAAGTCAGCATAATTTCCTAGGCAGAAAATCCTATCAGGTAAAGACAGAATTCATCCTCTTCCTCAAGCAGACACAGCTTAGCACCTGCTTTGGTAATGCACTAGAATATTTATGAACACCGTGTTCATACACTTTGTCAGACAGGTGATTTGACATTCCTTGGGCTTCTCACAGTATCTCACCTCTCTCCAGCAATGTTACACTGGAACACTGGTGTTTTGGATGAGGCACTGATTATGCAGAATACCTTCTATTTCACTATCCGTTCACTTCCTCACTCCAGACTGTCTTCCTCTTTTTGCCGGCCTCTGTGCTTCTCTATTTCAAACTATATTCTCTGCCTGAGGCCATCCAAACTATCAACCTCTTTTTTATTTTATTTTATTTTTTTAAATCACTTCGGTTCCTAACAGTCTTTAGTATCTGCCCTCTCTCCATCTCAAATGCCTGTCTGTTCCAGGCACACTTTTCCTGTCAGTGTCTCTCCTTCCCCTGGATCTTTCATTAATGTGATTCCAACCACGTACAGCCAGAGACATTGTTTCCAGAAGAATTGTCATCTTCCTTGAGATGGGCACACAAAGCAGCAACAGTGACCACTGTGAGGAAACCCGGAGTCAAATGAGGGTGCAACAATGGAGATAAACAAAAACAGAGAATAAAATCCCCAGTTGTAAGGTAAGCTACTGCTGGGCAGACAGTACCTCCAGCCAGAAACCAAATATCTGTTTCTTTTTTATTTTCTTTACAGTTTGGCACTGCTTACATAGCTTGTCATGTCAACAGAGTGTTTGATTTGAATTTTATCAAGCACTGCAGGTTGACAAAATTAAATCTAATTAGCAAACCCCTCTGCTCCTGAACATGCAATCCAGAAAGATTTTACCTTCTAATCTTACACTAAGTATAGGAATTAAATCTATTTCAGCCATTACAGCTTTCATAATACTTTAAAATATTTACAGAAATTGGATTGTCACAGCTTTAAGTACATTTTCAAAATGCACCCACCCAAAAATTACTGCAGATTTTCAGGGACCTACATTACCAAAAAAAAAAAAAAAAAGAAAAAAAAGAAAAAATAAGGACATATATGGCTTCACAGAACATCAAGCCTCTATCAGTGCACCCAACAGAGCTGGATCATGCTGCGAGGGACTGGGAACAGCTCTGCAGATCCTGGCTCTGATGTTTACTTGCCTACAGTGAGCTTAAGTATCACTGCTTGATATTGACAAAAACCCAAGTCACAACAGCCATGGAGCCAACAGCTGGAAGCAAAGGAATTTACAAGGAGAGATTTATATTAAATATTTATATACATGTATTTGTGTGATATTATAAACATTCATATGTATTTATTTAAAATGAATCAGGGACTTGAATTCATCTCTTCTTCATGGACAGCAGCAGCAAATGTAAGATAGAAAATCGGGTATCCACCATTTGTATTTTTCACAATAAATAATCTTGTTGAAGTGATGTGATTTTCATCAGCCATAATTAGATCTAAGGTAAGTAACTCAACTTTGCTCCTTCTGATAAAAGAGGAAGCCACAATTAAAGCAGCTGGTTAGCATAATATATTCAATACAGTTACTAGTATAATCAGTTGACTTAGTGGGTTTTTAAAATTAAATATTAAAATTAGTTTAGTGCCTCTGGTATATGAGAACAAAAACCACCAAACAATTTAGATCAAGATCTCATCTTTTTATGTGGACAAGAAACTGTTATAAATTTAATAAAAATCAAAATTAAAAACCTAGAAACACATTTCAATGAGCAAATAAATTCCTGAATTGCCTGTATTACAGACCTGAAACAGGCATATTTAAAATCACAAATAAGAGGTTTACAAATTTTATTTGTATAGCACTGACCATGAACTCATGCCTACAGAGAACACAAAAGAAGTCAGTCCTTGCTCTAAATATATTGCAGAAGGTAAAGTCTTTACCTGTGCAACTAATTGCACATGGCACAAGTCTCTTTTCAGAGCTGAAACAGAACTAGGATACTGAGTATCAACAGAATCTTTAATTCAGCCAGGAAATTCATAGTAGCCTTTTATTAACATTTGTTTGGTTGTGTAAAAAGCTCAACATGATTTCCAATCAATGGTCAAAAGGAAATTGACATTGCTCTATGGAACCTACACCCCAAGAAATGAACGCTTTTTCCTAATATTTTTAAATAAATTAATGATCTTCACAATCCTTTTGCTCAGTCATGTTATAGTTTTCGTCCTAAGACTGTAATACTAAATTATAATGCAGGCATATTATTGTTTTATGTGCAAGAAAATTTCAACCTTCATTTATTATAATACATCATTTCTAGAAATAAGTTATTGGTCTCTTCCTGTATGATGATAAAATCGTAAAGCAAAAAAAAATTAAAAGCCAAGTAACCTGAACTGATGTTTACTCTTGCTCTTCCCCAGAGAAACTTTTTAAATTTTTTTGTTATTAGGCACTTAAAAAGATTTTAGGAGGGGGCAGAATTTGCATAGAGAATATAAAATTTCCATAATTCTGAGAGTCATTTTGTTGTTCTTAATTTACTTTTCACAGCACACTCCAAAATAACCTGTGGATATTCAAGGCTGTGTGAGCTGCAGACTGAAAACCACTTTTGAATATAGAGCAGTAGGAATTAAAATAATTTAATGTCATCACTGTGGCCAGATTAAAAGGAAGAAATCTACATAAATATGCCTTCAAATCCACAAGTATCAGGGGAAATAAAGGCTTTTTTTCAATTAATAAAATGTTCATTTCTACTCACAAATGATCTATCAATACCACCTGCCCTTTTGCCTCAGGAGCTAAATCCAGTTCAGCAATAACTGCATCAGGAAAGACTTCCTAATTAATCAGTTACATTTCTGGTCAAAAAAAAAAAAAAAAAAAAAAAAAAAAGAGATAATGGGATCTGCTCTAGCTTCTCTAATGTTAATGGGTCAAGCCTGACTGCTGCACTTGCCTTGAAACTGAGCCTCCAGTAATCAAGGCCAGGGCTGCAATTCCTAATCCAGCTTGAAGAATATTCCCATGGGATGCAAATTTCCACATGTGGGTGCTGCCTGGGTCCTGAATTCAAATAGGACCTGGTCTCATGACACTCTTCTATCAGATCTTTGGAATAACAGATTTAGGGGGCACCTTGCAGGGAATTCCCACCTAGTGAATCATAATCTTCACTTTCAGATTCTTTAAAGAATCCTGGTTTCCCTAATAGGCTCTGAAATGCTGCAAGGGCCTTTAGGCATATGGAAACCATTGACTATCTCATTATACATTTTACCTGCAAAAATGTTTTTACCTTTTTTTTTACAGTTTCTTCCTGGCACAGCACTTTTAGTACATCTTTTCCCCTTCTTCATAACCCAGCAAAATAAGTCTTGGTACTATGACACCAGAAGAGGGAAAACAAGGCCAGGGACTGAAATTCATTACCATAAATTATAATATTCTTCCTTCCCTTGAGGTCTCAATTAAAAGGAGAAAAAGGTATTAAAGAAAAAAAAAGAGTGAAAAAGTATTAGAAGAAATATTTAAAGCTGAACTTTATTTTTGGTCTCGCTGTTCTATTCCCAGGTTTGTCATAGATTTTAAAGAGATCCTGCTAGCTAATATTGCTGAATAATGTTTTATAAACATTTATATTTATCTAATTCCCTCCCTATTCTTACCTCTTCCAACACAGCTGGAACAGTATATGTCCTTCTTCATAAATCATTTCTTGTTTTACAAAATATACTTAAAACGTATCTGGGAAACCAAAATTACTACAGAAAGAAATGCAATGGAACAAACAGAAAAAATAATTACAAACCCAACTATGGTCCATTATACACAGTGGTGTCAGCCTCACAGGCTGACTTTGTTCACTGGCAAACCACACTGACATTAAGAGGGAGAATTGACAGAAATCATAAAGATTGCTTGCCTAGATCTTCCTGAGAAATTCCTGAGAAATGCTGAAGCCCAGGCTACGTTCTAGAGCAAGTTCTACAAAGGGGAAATTTTAACATGAGACGATGAGTTTGAAAGTTGTCCTGAGGAATTTTTTACATTTTTCTTCCTCACCTGTTCTACACTCCATTTTCTCTTGTCCTGCCTTTTTTTGTGTCTTTTTTTTTTTAGTTTGTCATCGACAACTTCCCCTTACTAATAACTTCTTCAGCTTGAGCATCACCAAATCAGGTTTTTTCCTTACGTTCTCACACCCAGAGGGATATCTTACTGCCAAACATCCCCAAGAGAATGGGTTTTTTTTCTCTCTTTCCACATTTAAGCTCTGCTATCATAGCTGAAACATCTGCTTCTCTTTAACATTTCTCTGTCCCTACTTGTTCAAAATGATGCCCAAAACATCACTGCTCTGACAGGCCTTGAAAATGACCCTCTGCTGTTCTGGTTGAAGAACAGGGAATATTTGTTATTGGAAGAATATCACCAGCTATACCAATTCTGCATGGCTCAGGAGATTCAGAGTCCAAATGCATGACTTGCATAATTTTGACTGAATGTCAAGAGGTAATTTTGGATTATACAAACTGTGATTGCATTATGTCATTCTCCCTTTGTATTTTCCCACATGCCTCTTTTCTATTCCACCAAAACTTGTGCACCAGTTTCTTCCATAACCTCTTCATGACATTCCCAGGCTTCCCTTGGCTAAGGAGGATGAGTGTATATGTACTTCTGAAAATTTTTCCCTTCCACGTTTAAAGATGCCTCCTCCAATTTTTGCACAAATATTGATTACTTTTAAGCAGCAATTAATACCTTGAGCCATAACAAATAAATAATGATTCTTTTGTTCCTTTTACTGTCTGTATACTAGAGCTATCTCTAGCTGATCTTTAAACCCTAAATTCACCATGAACAAAGCAGTGACTTTTTTTTTTCCATGATCAGCTTATTACAGATTTCTGGTTCTGTAGCTTGGGATTAAACTTGAAGTCTATTAGCTTTCAAAAATACCAATTTTTTTATGCCAAGATTTAATGACAGCAATGGGAGACAATATAACCTAGGGGAAGGTATTTTTTGAAATGATAGATAGTGGTTAGAACTAAGAAAATAAAGTAAAAAATATCTTTCAAAGGTGTGAAACTGGTACTACAGAGTCTGATGTGGGAGAAAGGGCCACCACAAAGCATGTGGCCAGGAGTCAGCCAGAAGACCAATCCAAACCTGCTCAATCTGAGGTGGTAATGTTGGGTTTTGTCATTACAGATACTGAGTTCTGATTGTGTGAACAACCTCCCTCATATTGAAAATTGCCTGAAAATGAATGGAGAGGTCATTTTGGACTCAAGGCTGTGTTATTTCTCATCCATTCAAGGGGAATTTTTACTGCCTCATATCTGCAGGAAAATAGTGGGTTTATTTGGTTTTACTTTTAATTTAAAGTTATCAAAGATTTTTTCCCTTCTGAAAAGCAATTTTTTTCTCAGTAATTACTCCTCAGAGCTTTTAGATATCTGTAGCAATCATGGTTTGCTTTTGGTAACAATTTGACCATTCACAACATACACTATTACTACAAATACATGAAAATGCTGGATACCTCAGTATGTTATTTATAATTCTAATTCTTAATAGATTAAGGTAAACAAAATGACTACGATTCTGTTAAAAAAGAGTGTATCAATCACATCTCTAAAGGAAGCTTTGTATTTGAAATCTACTGTGAATGGACTGTAATTCTAAAGAATGCCAGTGATTCCCACAGACCACTTGTAGCTTACTCTGCTGGTTCCACTCCAAATAACCTTTCAATACTGCTGATTTTAAAACAGATTAACATTTTAAATGAAAAACAATAGTAACAATAATATTTCCCAATTCCTAAGTTTTCAGGTTCCACAAATTCTTTTTCTTGCCTCACATATTGACAGGAACAAAGATCTACAAAAGGCAGCATAAATTGAGAAAACTTTCATCAAAAGATTTTTCAAGCATGAAAAAGCAAAATTAAAAGCAAAAACTTATTAGTTGTGCCTCTAGTAAATTATGCAATTGCACAAATATGATCTATCCACCTTATCAGCCAAGTTGGAGATGTTATTTCTATGCCCCTGTTTAATAACACCATCAGGACTCATTACAGATCTTGTCCCTGTGTTTCAGTTTTCCAAACATTGAAAAAGTCTGCTGCTTCTACTTACAAGAACATCTGTTTAATTATCCAGCCATTATGGCAACATCGCTTTTAATTTGGTTTTATTTTTTTGTGCTGTAAGTTTAGGTCTAAATACTTGCTGACATCATTCTTAGTCCTTTTCTCATTTCTGTTTTTAACATCCCCATTGAATGCAATTAATAAAGCCCATCAACAGCCTGTGTAATTTTTCTGTACAACTATTTATTATTTTTGAGTTTATCATCTGGGCTTCCCTGTTAATTTACCTTCAGTTTTCAAATTCTAGCAACTATTAACAGTTTGCTTTGTTATATGATTCCTTCTTGAGAAAGTTTTACATGGGTTTGTACTGAAATAATTTACTGGCTTTTCCCATTCATCCAGTTTTGCAATGACTTGTGAGGTGAGACATAACAAAGATTGCTTCAGGGACACTACCTTTTCATCCTTCTGCTGGTGAGCATCTGTGAGAATAAAGCCCATGTGAGAACAGCTCACAAACCACAAGCTGTCACATGTCCCTTGTGATCTGTATCTGCTGCAGAGTTCATTGCAGCTTTCTCTGTTTCTTCCTTAAACTGTGCCAAAGAACGCAAAATTTTTTGTCCATGTTTTTGTTTATGTACATAAGGTGATTTCTTCTGCCCTTGATCCTCAGCACAAGCTCTCCAGCATCACAGTTTTCTGCCTTTTCAGATTGGACCTAAAAGACTCAGCTCCTTTATTTTCCACATTTCCACACCAAGTCTTTCCTCCCACTCTTGTGACAACATGTAGGAACAATAAGTTCTTGATATCAGAAGCCCATCATTTTGCTGCATTTTAGTTAGCAGTCTGCAGAGTGCAAAAGCTGCTTGCAACAGTTAAATACAGACAAAGAGAAAAAAATTAAAACTTGAGATGCTCCTGTGCTGAGACTGCAGAACTGAATTTCCACATAAGAAAGGTAAAACCAACAGGTCTGCCTGTCTTCTAATAGATTTTCTCAAAGATCCTGCTTTTATCAGCTCAGTATGCAAAGATCAGAGCAGGGACTCAGACTCACTTCCTGTTACATATATATATATATATGTGTGTGTGTTTATATATATGTACGAATATAGAATTCAGATTCGTGGTTATAAATGTGACCTGTTATTTCGTGCACATATAAAATAAACATAATAATATCAATAGATACTGATAGCAATGTCCATAAATATTCCACAGAGAAAATACATGGATTAGACTGTTGGTTTTGCTGTTTTGCTCTGTTTTGCTCTAAAGTACTCCCCAAGGTCCTTCCCACAATACGCTCAAAGGAATGGATCATTTTTCATTATCCTTCACTTATTTGACACATTTCACTACAGCTTTTCATAATTCAATCTTCAGGGATTCTCAAACATTTGATAAGATGCACAATTTTTCACCAGCGCTTCTTCAATTTTTTTTTCTCTTGAATAGAGCCAATATGAGCGGTGCTTGTCATTTTGTTATTAATGGAGCTCAGTGAAATGCAAAAGAACAGGATAACTTCCACCATGTTATCAACTTAAGAAATCTATACACCTGACAGAAGATGCTAAATGTCTGGAAAAAAAAAATAAAAGAAGTTTTGGAGAAGAACTGATTTCACAATGACTCGGGCGTGTGTCTGGAGATACAATCAAACTAGTCAAGGTATGGCACAATATCATACAGGATAATTTGGAGGTTTAGGGTTCTTAAAACCTTTAATTTTAGGCAAAGATGTTCAGAGCTGTAGGATGCCATTAGACAAGTTTTATTTTCTTGCTTGGTTTGCTGCTTTGCAGTCACTGGCATTTCTTTTGCATGTTTCCTTGAAATTCTGTGAGCTTATCTGCCTTTTTAATATAATTTTAACAGCTTCAGAGAAAGGCACAGGCTAGTTTCATTTGCAGTTTTGATAAAGGAGAAATGGGAGAAAAAGGCACTGTATCATCATTATACTTGCTCCAAAGAGCCAGAAAATTCCCCTCTGGATGTCTGAGACTTGGAAAGTGCAGTTCTTCCCAGTGGGGAAGCAGGAAACTTGGCAAGTCCCTTCACTAAGCTCTCCTCAGTATCTGGCTCCTATCTGAGCTTGCTGCTTAACTCCTCACCTTTTCTAAAACTGTCTTCATAGGAAAAAAAAAACTCAAAAAGAAAAGAGTAAGTTCTCAATAAATATCTGGTATTATTAAAAAAAACCCAATTAACCACTATGAAGGATTAATATTAATATTTTTATGCTTAATTTCTTATGAAACAGCAGGAAATGTGAAAACAATGAAATATTAACATAATAAATAAGGGTTAAGTCTACTATATTTGTGCCCAAGCTTATTTTTTTTTAATGAACTAAAACGTGCTTTTTTTTTTTGTATTCACAAGTTCACCAGTAAATAGGTAAATAGATGGCAAACTATACATTTCTATACAAAAATACAACAGCGGCAGAAGGTCCTACTGAGATGTTAAGGAATACCCAAGGAGCACAGTCTGGGGAAATGCAGCCTTGCCATTACTTTAGACACAACTCTTGAAGCCATTTGTTTGTAGCCAAGTATGTGAATACAGGAACAGCTTGGTGACATCCAGAACAAAGTCCTCAGGCTGGACTGAGCATAACAAGTGACTGCAGGCTAAGTGCATATCTAGAAAAACAACAAAGGCATGTATTGGAGATGGGACTAGCTTGGTTTCTGAAGTATGCTTGCTACTACTCCCAGTCCTCAGATTTTTTTTCCTAATTAAGGCACCATAATATGCTTTGGATTAACACAGGTGTGTCTCTACTGAATTGT
The DNA here is from genome assembly GCF_023055355.1 of Agelaius tricolor. Lineage (NCBI taxonomy): Eukaryota > Metazoa > Chordata > Aves > Passeriformes > Icteridae > Agelaius > Agelaius tricolor. The sequence goes on from NW_027269266.1 coordinate 35,668,111, forward strand.
AGCCATGCTAGGGATGTTAATGCACATGTAAGATGTGCAAGGCCTTCCTGTTATGTAAAATGTGCATAACACACACTAGAAACTATTTGAAATATATAAGTAAATCCATTTCTCCTCTCCTTGTTTTATTTCTCCAGTTTTCTGGGATAGATCACCTGTTTGAGCTTCTTAGTTTTGGGGTGAATCTCAAGGAAAGGATTACTGTGATATATTCATTATTGAGGAAGAAACTGGCAGAAAAGGCAGACATTTATATACTCCTTGGCCCATTCTTGAGGTATTCAGAGTCACTCAGAATATCTGACAGAGGTGTCCTTCAGGTCTTTCTTGCCTGTTTTAAAATGCTGAATAAAACACAGGCTGGTCCTGACTGAAGCAGACCAGAACACCCTAAGCATATACCTCTGTAACCCTCAGAGTCAGGCACTCAGTCTAACTCCCCCAGTGTACAGCATAGCAACACTCAGACACGATAAACAGCACTCTGGGTCACGTTGAGACTCTCACAGACCCTCCATGAAACAAAGATTGTCATGCTCTTCTTTCAGTAATCAGGGTGCTTTTCAAAACTCATAGAAATACACTTTCTTGTTCACATACTGAAGACTTTCAACCTGAGCCATGGTTTAAAAAGCTTTTTCCCCCCTCATTTTGAGTTGAGTACTTCCATGTGACTGATTTAAGCAGGATTTTCCTGTCCTTCCTCTTTAATGAAAGTATGTAAGCTGTTATACCTCATTGTTCATACAGATTTCTCTTTTTTATTCATTTTTATCCCTGCTATGGGAATGCCACCTGCTCTTCTTCCAGCAGCTGTCTTTTTTTCCAAACCTGCTCACGAGGATACAGCACATCAGGGTGCAGTATTCATGCCATAAGTATGGTTTGAATTACATATCAAAACTCTCATGAGAGAATCACTTGTCAGGAAAACCCTTGTCAGGATGGTCTCACAACTAAAACTTCCCTCTCTTGCTGACTGTCAAGAGGACCACAAATGTCCACAATTCTAAAAAATCTTGTGATACAAAGATAGACCCAGTTCTGTTGACTAGTGGCAGTACTCACTCATGTCTGGACTTATATGATTTACCACAAACCAAATGGGGTAAAAAAAAAATCACAAAATGGGGTAAAAAAATCACAAAATATTCTTTATGTAACTATGGGAAAGCTCAGCACATGTATCTAAATCTATTCCAGTCATGCCTGTCCCATCATAAGCTAACCAAATGCTTGAATAAAAGAGTTGATTTCAGATACTATATGTAGTTCATTGACACTGAGTTACTTCATCTAGTGGCATTGGCTTGTGCTGTGGTCACTACTTGTGAGATTTATAGGAGATTTTGCCATGTAAAATCCAAAAACCAATACAGAAGTGCATCTAATTACCCAGAGCTCAACAAGACCCAAAAGAGGGTCCTGCAGGGCTGTTGCAGAGCCTCTCTCTCTGTTTGTACCCACCTGGTGCACCAGAAAAGGGGCAGCTTCTTGACTGTGCAGGTGACCCTGCACTGGAACAGATTTCCCAGAGAGGTGGTGGAATCTCCCTCAGTGGAGATATTCAAGACCCATCTGGATGTACTCCTGTTCTGTGAGCTCTAGGATGACCCTAGAGCAGGGAGGTTGAAGCAGGTGCCCCACTGTGGGTCCCTTCCAACCTGACCCATCCTGGGGTTTGGTGTCTGGCAGAGCTGATGGTGTCCATACAGCAACAGCTGCTTGTATCCACAGGCTGTGTGGGTATGGCCATTTAGCACTTTTGTAGTAGTTCTGAAGGCACTCCTGGCAGAACTTTGGTATTACTGCTTGTAAGTCTTTAGCCATGTCATTTGTCCTGCATGTGCACCCAGACTTGCTAACACTGCATTTCCTCATGAAGCAAACTGGGCTGAACAGAAGAAATGAAAACAAAACCCAAAAATTTATACTTTTCAAGTTTCCAAAGAGCTCTTCTCATGTGAATAGAAATGGAGTGTGCACAGGAGCCTCCTATCTACTTTTACTGCAGTGGGGAGGCGAGCAGGACACCAGCCATCCCCCACAGCCAGCTGTGTGGGTTTGGGGCCAGCATCCACACAGCTGGTGGACTTAAAGAAAGCTGTAATGAGGAAAGCAAGAGTCAGCCCCAGCAGAGGATACCTTTCTGAACTTTCTTGGGGGCCAGTTGTAAGTGAAGGTTTTCTCACACTCAGATCCTTCCTGAGCTGCGGTGCAGCAGTGTCTCAGCTGGGGTGCAAGGTGTCCATCTAAACCCAGTCCTTGACCTATGGACAGCCCCCCAGCCTAGCCATAGGCCTGCCTTGTCACTGAAAAACAGGCTCTCAGCTGAGCCTGGCAGCCATCCCCTGGCCTGTAAGATTGTGCTTGGCTCCCCACTCCCCTCCCTTTTTGGAACAGTCTGCCATGCTGCTCCCAGTAGTCCTCAGCACTAAAGTAAAAAAGAGTGCAGGAGAAGAGACAGGAAATTGCAGGAACTTTATATCTATTATCACATATTTAAAACAAGAAATTAGCAGTATGTAATACACTGAATATTTTGGTGCTGGCCAAAAATGAGTGAGACAGCCTCTCTCTATTAGTCTGCTAATAAATGCTGCACGCTGTTATTTACAAGGCCAGAGAGAACACATTTTTTACACATAGCCCTTGGGTGATAAAATCACCAGTCAATATGCATGTATAATTCTTGTGAGCATCATTGTAACCCCATATGTTCTCAGGTCTTAAAGGCACCATGTGAATAAGCCCTGGAAGGGCCTGGCTGGTCATAGCCAATTATGACCGAGAAGGTCGTAAATCGACACACAAACCTAGGTCTATTAAAAAGTTATTAGATCATCTACCATTCAGCTGTTCTGAAATTGGACTTGGGCAAACATGTGTGGTCTGATGCCCAAACAGTCATCATTCAGCTGTCCTTTTCCCACAGAGAGATCCTGACCTGCTCCAGAGGCTCTCCAGGGACAGAGATCTGTTGTACAACATACAGCATGCATACAGAGGCTGTATGCAGCCTCTCTCCAAGCCATTTGCAATTGCTCACCTCTCACAACCTTCATCTGAATCTGCATTTTCCTTCTGCTTCATACAGGAAACATTTCCAGGTGACATTTGATGCAAGCTGCCATAATCAAATGTTAACTCCAGTATGGACAGAGATAGCAATAATCTGGTACAGTACACCTGCATTTAAATTTCTCACTAAGGTATTTTGCAACAGTTTACCCTTCCAGCACTAGACAGAAGAGTAGAGGCAGACCTCCAGGCTAATGAGGTGGAAAGCTATCACCTAAATATGAAGTCAAGAGACGAGAGACCTTCCTTGCACCCCTGGCACAAGATTAAGTGGAACAGAGAAAGGCAGTACTGGTAACATGGGTAGAGTAGCAAATTTGGAAGGATGGCCCCAGTTGTGCTCATGCTGTCAGCACTGCAATCACAGCTTGGTGTCCAAACACTGGACTTGTGCTGCTCTGTGTTGGATCGCCTCATTAAATGCTGATCTGAACTCTGCCATCCTTTCTGCTGCAAGTCCTTTTGTGAGGGCTCTGCTCAGTTCTCAATCATACTGACAGGGTGCCTTCCATTCTCTATAAATTTTTGTATGTAGTGGGTGACTTCCTCTGCTTCTTATATTTTAATTGCTTTGTCAAGAAGAGTAATTCAGGGCCTTTTAGAAAATTCCCAGGGTGTTTCACCACAGTTCCACACATGACCTCTTCTCCTCTTGGAGAATTGCAAGAGTGACTTTTGTCCTTACAGCCCCAAAACACTTGTATGCTTCACCTCCTCTTTTCTTGTCTCTGGATGATTGCATGGCATTGCTTGTGTTCTATTTCATCCAAGAAGGAAAAGGAAAGGTCAGTGTCTCAATCTGTATATCTTAACCTTTTACAAGCATTGAAATTCAAAGAAAAATATGTTTTTAAAGTAATATATTTTTGCAAAGGTGAAAGAGAGTCAGCTAGTGCGCTGATCCTTTTCCTTCAGTTTCAGGGATTTGAATTCAAATTACTCATTCTGCCACCTTGTCTAGATTAATGAAGCTGAATATGGAAAACTTTAAGAGAGATTATTAACTTTGTACCAAGAGTGGATGGGGTGCATGGTCCCACACTAGACCTTGCCTTCTGCACTAATAACAGTGATTTATCTTTGGTCTTTCATTATTTAAAAATAGTTTGCCATCCAAATGCATGGCAATGAATTTGAGTGAAAGGCTTGACTCTGTAAGACAGCATGTACAACTAGCACTGCTTCAAGAAAATAAAGTGAACTTTATGACAGACTAATACTTAAGGATTTTGTTCTAGTCATTTGTATTGCAAAGCAGCAGTCGATTCTCTGTATGATCCTTGTTTTTAGTCCTTCTGTGTGGGATCCATGTTTTTACTTGTGCAAGTGATTTTAGCTTGATCTAAATAGCTATTAAATATAATAGCTATTTATATTTATTATATAATAGGTTATTAGGAAAGTTTGCTAAAAAATCTAAGTGTGCCTACACTTCTAGACCCTAGCAAAGTGCTTTTCAAGTTTCACTCTACTCTTTTTTCCAAGTCCAAGTAGCAGACCATAGCTCATACCTAAAATTTCTTGAAAGTAGCTTTTGGGTTTATCCTTTGCTTCCTGTGCCATCCAACAAAATCTTCTCCTTATTAACTTCATTTGCAATGCAACATGTATTTGTGTATTCCCCATTGCCTGTTCTGTTTAAGCTGGATATTTAGTCCCGCACCTTTAAAACTAGACCTGAGACCAAAGAGTGGGGAGAAGGAAGAGCAGTGGAATTTTTTTGCAGCTGTATTCAAAACAAAGATAAGGATTTCAGCTCTATCTTGGTGCATGTTGTCTGCAGCATGGACAACGAGCTGGAGAGAACTCTCCTTTGCTTTTAGTTAGTTTTTTAGCTAGCTGAGGCAGAGAACTTCTGCGGACTGTGGCTTTTCTTTTCTTGGAACTGGTCAGCCCTGCTCTAGACTGAAAACCCAGAAAACCAGGAGCTCACACCTGTGGCCCACTAGGAGCCAGGATGTGGCATTTTCCAGCACTGGAGGGACTGATAAGAGATTGAGCAAGCTGAGCTACACCCCACAAAAAGGACTCTCTCTGAATTTGTCATCTCTTCAGAACAGTGAGAAGATCCGTTGCTTAATATTATTTATTTTTTTCATGTTTGTAAGTACCTTCCTTGTTAAATAAACAGGTTTTTCCCACTTTCCTTGAAGGAGATTTATGTCTCCCGAAGCAGTGTGGGAGAGGGGCTGCTTGAATTTGCTTTCTGGAGAGATCCCCATTAAGAGGTTTCCTCCCAAATCTGTCCCAAATCAGGACAGTTGCGCTAAGACTGCTAAATTTACCTTCACAGCAGGCTGGGGAGGAGGGAGGTAAAATCTTGACTTCTGCCTGCAAAATGATCTAGTCTTCCCAGATCTGACCACAAAACTAGACTTCCCATACTGGTTTTCATTAACTAGACTTGAAGTCTGGTAGCATGCTCCCTCTCTCAAAAACAAATGCAAAATGGCTGATCAAGGTCCCTTTAGGTTTCCTTATCACATGTTCCAAAACTAGAAGGTGCCAGCAAAGTAAATTATTCAAAAGACTGAAGCCACAGAGATAGTTCATGTATCCATATAAGTTAGTGACTGCTCAATAGCACAAGAGGAAAGAGTTCTGTCTCTAACAAATATCCCACACCTATACCAAATAACAGTGTAGAAACTACCTCAGTGCATTTCCACGATGCAGAACCACAGAGCATCTTTCCTTCCCTAAATAAATAACCTTAGCACGTGCATTTTGGTTAAACATTTTCACAGGTCTCTTCTCTTGCACATTCAGAGTAATATTAGGTTTCTGCAAGCCTGAGCCTAGAGCAGTGGGACTAGAGTTTTGCTTCCTTAGCTTTAGAGGGTCGTCGCTCCTGCCCTTCTACCTTTCAAGCAGGAGTGAAGCAGTGTGCAGGAGCTTGTTTCAGAAACCTGGAGTACTTCATGTGAGCCCCTATTGACTTTAAAGTGGCTTTGCAAAATTGCCAGGGAATTTTCCAGTTCAGTGTAGCTGCACCTTTGAAAGGTATAGCTCTAAGTGTCTAAAATAATATTGATTTTCCTGAATGGTAGTGTTTTCAATGAGGGAAAATTACCTCATCTTATGAATAAGAAACAGACTTCATTTCTGTCATTTACTCTCCCTCCTTTAGCACCTCTAATCGTGCCATCTCACAACAATTTCTAAAATCCCCTCAGGTTTTCCTCTAGATTTAGAATTTTAAAATTTAAAAATCCCTTTTGATCCTAAATTCCAGTCTGGAACAAGTAAACAACCATTGGTGAGTAAGCCTGGTCTGCTGCTAGGAGCCAGTCTGAGAGTCCATAGCTTCCCTGCTGTTTCCTACAGTTCCTGCCAGTCTCTGATATCACCTTATCATCACTGTGATAGATTGAAGCATTATCTCAGTTGGTGAGAGCACGGTGCTATTAATGCCAAGGTCACACATTCTATCCCCATTTGGGCCATTCACTTAAAGAATTAGACTTTATGATCCTTGTGGGTCCCTTCCAACTCAGAGTATTCTGTGATCCTGTGTTATTCCCTGCAACTTTCCCACCTGTGATCTAATTTCAAGTTGTCTGGACAGAGTAATATCTAACAGAAAATTGAGGGACCCTTGATGCTCATTAGGAAAACATGAATATTTCATTTATTCTCCTCAGCATACCCTTTTCACTTGACTGAAAGTACATTAGAAACTCATATGAAAGCTCACACCATTTCTGCTCCAAGTGCTGCTCAACCCAGCCACATCTTAATGATTGTCATTCCCTTTCTTTTACCACACTGAAGAAATTCATGCATTCAAAACCAGTTCATTTCGTTGCCCCAATATGTTTTTGTGTTTTGCTTTCTTTTTTTTCCTCCATCCTGCCTTTAATTGACTGACTTGTGTTCTTGACAGCTAAAGAACAGGTCAGTTCTACTAGGGAAGGCCCCTCCTCAAGCTCAAGCCCATTGACCCTTAAGGCATTTTTGTGGAAGCAGATGCCATGAAAGCAACCTGTTGTTGATCTGAGACAAGAAATAAACACTCTGTGTTCCATATATACATATTCCGAGCTTTACTTTAAATGTCACATAATTTTAACTTTGTATATAACCGGGATGTTTCTCCCTGCAGCTTATACTTTTGCATTATGCATTTATGTAAAATGCATTTAGCCAGGAGTAATCCTTTGAAATTCTCATCTTTATTCCATGGGGGAAAATTATGGACTGGCTTCTACTTATACAAATCTAGAAACTGTTTGCCTGAGTTACTATATAATTTAATTCCTTAATTTGAATCTAAACTTTACTCCACTTTCTTCCTTTGTTTAAGGTTTGATTGATAGGTTAAAAATCATCCTGCAACTATTGTCCTTGATTAATACTTTTATTGACTGTATTTCCATTTTGTCCTTTCATAGTTTTTTTTCTGATTACACTGTGTGTTAATTTTAATTCTGGTTACTTTTTACAAGATGCTAGAGAATGAATTCTTTTTCAGTCTCATTCTCTTCAATTCCTTAATCACTCAACAGTTGCATTTGTTGCAACAGATTCTCACTTATGATATCTTTTCCTCTGCAGGAAATATTTTCCTGCATTATATGCTTACTCCATCTTTTTTATCTTTCAGCATGTACTTTCATACTCCTAGTCCATTTGCCTATTTGTAATCTACCTTCCACAGTCATAGAATATTTAGTAAATAATCTCATATTGAAATTTTCAGTCATTGAAAACATGGCAAAACAAAATGAAAGTGTCATATCTGTATACACCAGTAAAATATATATTGTGGTACCTGATACTTCACAAAGGGATTTTCTGACTTTTCTGTGCAGCCAAGTTTCAGCAACTTAACTTCATGGCTACTTTTTTAAAATGCTTCCACAAAAGATGTGATCTCCCCACTATTTCCCACGAGAACTTTTGCAAAAGCAGTCCTAGGTATTCATGTCAAACCTGAGGACTATTGACAGGATCAGTGAAAACACTACTTGCAATACATGGTCTGGAAAGAAGAACTAAAAGTTCAGAAAACCCAGAAACAACTATATTATTCTAGTTTTCTACATACCATTCCTATCTCTTTCTTTCCACCAATTCATTCATATCCACTTTGTTTACTCCCTATCCAGCTATCCCCTGCTGTTCATTCACACTGCCTCACTAATACCAGCACCTGCAGTTTAGACAGCTTGTTGATCTAATTTTGCCACAGGCAATTATTGATTTTCATTTTAGAACTGGTCAAAATCCACCAATCCCACCACCAAAAATACTTTTGAAGAAATGCTATCCAAACAGAAAGCAGCTAAAAATGCTTTCAGCTGATGCTCTCACATCTCCCATGATTTCAGGGATTTCAAAGCCAAAGTGACAGGCACACCACCTTGCCAGTCCTTGATATCACAGACATTAAGAAATATTACCCAGCTAATATCATGTTTTTGAAGGTTTTCAGTATCGAGAAGTACTCATGCTTATTTTCATTTCAGTATAACTGATATAAGGAAGAAAGGTTAGTCCTTTTAAGGTGCACACAAAGTAGATAATATGAGATTGGCTGTAGCAGACTTTGATCTGTTCTGCATAAGCTGTAATGAGCAATCGTTACAGTGAAGGCTGCACTACTGCCAGTGAGGGCAAACCCAACAAGTGAGAAAACAAATCTACCCAACAAAGCCATTGTGGTAGCAACACTCCACAAAATTATATCTTCAAAATTATAACCTTTTTTCCACCTTCTGTTCCTTCCATTCCACCTTCTGTTCCTTCCATTCTGTTCCGTCCTGCTCAGCTGCCTGTCCCCCCTGAGACTCAGCTACACACACCCTCCTGGCCTTCCATGGCCACTGACTGTCAGCTTAAGCTGTGAGAAGGCAGCAGCAGCTTTTGCTTTATATTTTATCTGCCTTGCAGATACTATGGGGAACTTACTGAGAGTGAAAGCTTACATATATGGAAAGGGGATGTTGTATAACTCATTGAAACAAACCATCTAGAATACATAAGGCTCAGGTGAACAGGGCAGAAAAAAAATAACAAAGAATATTCAAAGTTATTTTAATAATTCATGGTCCTTCACTCGAAGGTCAGAACCATGAAAAACTTCTCTCTAGGGCTACAGAGAGTCTCTAATATTTCTTCCACAGAAAATAGACACAACAATACCTAACAACAGCTATTATGTCTTCAAAAGGTACAGTCCCCTGAGGATCTCCTCTTGCTTTCAAAAAAATTAAACTATTTGATTTTCATTCCTGGCATTGTACAGCTCCTCAGTGTAATCTGCTCAGGAGTTGGGGCAGGTGACCTGTTTTATCTGAGTCACCAGCCTAAATCAATTTCAATCCCACTGATATGATTTACTCCAAACTTCTCTTTTCACCGTACAGCTCAACAGCAGGTCTGAATGAAATTCTTTTTTATCAAACTGTCCAGGCAATTCAAAGTAAGGAAGCATGTTTGTATCTTCTAGTCTTAAAAAATCCTTCAGGTTCTAAGGTCTGTGGTCATGTAGTCTTATGGACTTAATGGAACAGAAGATTTTCTGTAAAGTCATAAAAAAAGCACTTTGTATATAAAGTACAGAAAACCTTCAACAAATTGCATCCTTCTTTATCTTCCATCTTCATATAAGCTACAATACAATGCTCATTTCCATTTACTAAATGGATATGGCTATAATTTTTTTAAAATGGTACATGGTTTGTTTTTATTTTATCAGTGTGAGAAGTAGGAGTAATTTAATTGACATTAAAACAGCAGTGACTTGCTATCCAGCAAAACAAATTGTGCAGTCGATTCCTTGCATACTGCTTATTAGTTTCCTTGGTAACTTGTAATCATTTGCCTTTCTAAAACAGATGAGATGTCAACAAATATGTACTGTAGTAGTGGTTTGATACATCAAAACTAAAAGTGCTGTAATGACAGCATAATAAATCTTAACATGAAAACTTAATGGCCACATTAGTGACATAATAACCGTAGTCTTGGGTTCATGCTGCTCCCCACTGCATACTTTTGTTTCATGGCATGGTTGTGACATGTAGTAGTACATGAAGCACCTTCCAGTACATTCTCCAAAATCAACTCCAGACAAAATATTTAAAAGCAATCATTTAATATACTAAAATCCCACAACAAAATGATGTCAGCTCTTCCCAGGGTGATGCTATTAATCAGACAAATCCTATTCCAATTCATTTTAGTCATAGAGGTTATGTCAACACAGACAAAATCTTTATATGCTGCCATAGATGAATTCTCAAAGAATGGCAAAAAGTTCTTTAATACCGCTACACGTTTCTGACATGGTTTCTTTTCAAGGCAGCAATATTACAGAAGTCCAAAACAAACAAAAAACCACTAGGGTTTCAAAGTGGAGAATAGAGATGACAAAGGGAGTGCCTTTATAGTTTGAGAAGAGATAATGGTAAGTGACCTCCGGAATTTCAAAACAGAGCTCCACCAGCTGCTTGAATGATATGCAGTAACTGATGCTCAGCAGAGGAAAAAAATAAAAAGGAAAAGAGGATAAAAAATAGCTGTGAAGAAATGGAAGCAAAGGTAGATATCTACTAGACTCTAGTAAAGCCTTTGGTACTATTTCCCACAAAATTCTCCTGAAGAACCTGGCTGCTCAGACCCTGGAGAGGCATACCTTTTGGTGCATGAAAAACTGGCTGTCTGGCTGATCTCAGAGAGTGGTTGTGAAGGGAGTTACATCCAGTTGGCATCTGGTGACAAGTGTCCCCCAGAGATCAACACTGGGACTCATTCTGATTATTTAACCAATGAAATGTCTGAATGAGGAGATCTAGTGCACTGTCAGTCAGTTTGCAGGCAACACCAAGTTGGGCAGGGGTGTTGATGTGCTGGATGGTAGGAAGGCTGCGCAGAGGGATCTGGACAGGCTGCATCCATGGACCAATTGCATGAGGCTCAGTAATGCAAAGTTCTGGGTCCTGCACTTGGGTCACAACAACCCCAACATCACTGCAGGCTGTAGAAAGAATGGTGGGAGAGCTTCTTGGCAGAAAAAGACTTGGCTGGGGGATAGACAATCATCTGAGCATGGGCCAGCATGTGCCCAGGTGGCCAAGAAAGCCAATAGCATCCTGGCCTATATCAGGAATAGTGTGGCCAGCAGGAGCAGGGCAGCAATCATCCCCTTGTACTTGGTGCTGGTGAGGCTGCACCTCCAATCCTGTGTTCAGCTCTGGGGCCCTCACTACAAGGCACACCCTGAGGTGCTGGAGCAGGTCTAGAGAAGGGTAATGAGCTGGTGAAGGGTCTGGAACACAAGTCTTACGAGGAGTGACTGAGGAAATGGGTTGTTTAGCCTGAAGAAAAGGAGGATCATGAAGGAGACCTTATTACTCTTTACACCTACCTGAAAAAGGCTGTAGTCAGGATTGGAGCCAATCTCTTCTCCCAGGCAACCAGTGAAAGGACAAGGGGAAACAGACTCAACTTGCTGCAGAGTAGGTTTCAACTGGATATTAGGAAAAATTTCTTCCCTGAAAGGATTGTCAGGCATTGGTACAGGTTGCCTAATAAAGTGGTAGAGTCACAATTCTTGGAAGCATTCAAAAAATTGTATAGAACTGGCACAAAGGGACATGTTTAATGCTGGTCTTGGCAGTGGAGATTTCAAATGCTGGAGATTTTTAAAACTCAGCTAGACAAAGCCCCAAACAACCTGATCTAATGTTGAAAATAACCTTGCTTTGATTTAGACTTGATGACCTGCCATAATCCAAACGAAATTATTCTATGATTTATGATTGATTACTGGCAACAGCAGCATAGATAGGCTTTGGTATCTTTAGAATTAAGTGGCAGTTGAAGAGGGATTTTAGTTTGCAGTCATTATGGATGTATGAGGGGAAAAATGTAACTATGTGATGCCTGTTGGGACCTGTGTTTCAGTTTCCAAAATCTTTAGGGGTTATTGCAATCATGCTGCCTTGTACATCTGTGAAAGCCAATGCTGTAGTCTGAGAGAGTTGTAGCTAAGATGATGAGGACAAAAGCAGGTTCTAATCTCTTTAAGTGGCTAACTACTACATATTTATCTCAAAATTACCCTTATACCTTACATATTGCACATCAGTATTTGAAAGAAAAAAAAATCCATGCTAAATGGATTTTTATATACATACAGCTATACAATACAGCTAAACCAGGGAACATTAAAAATGAACAGAAGAAAATAAATAATAAAGAAAGGAAGCTAAGGAAATATATTAATTTCAGGGAGAACACCACCAATGTCTGATGTGGTTAAGATAGGCCAATACTGGGCAGAAGCACATGCTTTCAGATAAATGGGGAAATAACAAGAATAGCTTTCCACAGCTACTGGACATGCACTTTCACTAGTTTATTTAATCCATATTAAATCATTTGCCACCATGCTTATCTGTGTTTTAAATCTCCATGTTGCCAAGAGTTTAGTGATTTGTGAGCCGAGTGGGATAAGAGTTCCCCAATACTTTCTCTGCTCCTGTGCAAACACACAGATGAATTATGCAACTACACATGCCAGTCCCTCTAGGCTCATTTTTGAACACCCTTGGTAAGAAAATCTGTGATCTCTGACACTCTGGACACCCCTTCTGCTCTCTAGCAGTACTTGTAGAGCAGAACATATAGCACTGTCAAAGTCTCTGGAGATTTAAGTAGCTAGGCCATGATTGTGGGATCCAAGATAAGGAGCTAAATATTTAGGAGGAGATTTGAGCAGAATTTTGTCAACCCTTAAACATTTTTGTTTCCAAAAATTCCTTCTCTGTAGCTCAGCAAATGCTTGAATGACACAACTGCATGCATTCCCTCCTGCAAGTATCCTGGCCATAACAGCTGTATTGACAATGTTGATGCATTGTCTTATGCTAATCTATGCCTAATGCTTTTCCAGATTTCAGAATGCTAATTAAAAGAAATAGAATTTCAATAAGGTATAAAACATCAAAGTCAAAGCAGGAAGAAGCTATATCCATATGCTGTCTAACTCAGCCCCTCCTAACACTTACAAATTTTACAACCTACTGTCTCTCTTGGGAATCAATAAGTGTATCCTAAATGACATCTTGCTAGCAGCAGAGAAGCTGCATCTTTAGCCCACTTTTCTTTGAGCAGGCTCTTAATAAAACACTGTCTATCCCCCAAACAAATTTTTCTTCCTACTGGCTTGAATGTTTTCCAGGACAATACCTCCAAAGAAATTTATCCTAAGCACTGCTGTCACCATCATGTTTGGGAGAGGATAAAGAAAGACACACACAAAACAGGAAAATCTGGCTTAGGAAGATGGTGAGGAGTTTTAGGGGCAGTCAGAAAACTGGGATAAATTCTTCAGTGGACAGGGAGGTATATGATTATGAATGTAAACATTTTCTTTCATGTTATTTGTATGGGAAATATTATTTGGGCAATCCTACCAAATTGAAGTATTTTATTATTTATAGTGAGCTGAGTAACTCTAGTCATTAATAAATGGGATCTTAGACCAGATGCCATTCTCCATATCACTTACTCAGAGTCCATTTTTAGTAGAAGAAAGACCTTGAGAAATCACCAGCATTGGGAACAGTCAACATACAAAGCATGGTGCATGAATCTGCATGGTGCCTTCACTAGACTAGTATTTCTCCACCACAACCTGTCTCAAAGGGTAGCAGACTGGAACAAAGTGAAGGTAATAACACACTGACACAGAAATTCAGCTCTTTTACAGCTACAAGAGGATGTTCATGCTACCAAAAGCAGTATTGGGACACATGAGTTTGTGCTTTGGTCACACCAAGATATTTAGGCCAAATGAGGAAGATTCCATCCACCACACCTCACCCAAGCAAAAAGTGGTACATCCTGATTTACTCTTACTGTCCTCAAAAAATTTCTATATTTGTTTCAGTCTTCTGCTTCTTTATTTTAGCCTGATGACCCCATGCTGCAAATACTGGTGTTTCACTGAAATGCTGGGTAGGAGGAGAAGGACTCAACCACCGTTGCTCTATCATTCTTTGTGCTTGTATGCAAACTCAGCATCTCCATTTATTTTCCTGCCCTTTGATTCCCTTTTACTCTGTAATTTGTAGAGTCAAAAAAATCTCTTCTACTCTTTACAAAGTATGCAGTAACATTTCCAGGGCCCTGTGTGAATCCATCTCCTTCACTTCCCAAGGGTGAATTGGCTGGGCTGCTTTGACACAGCTTGGCCAAGCAAAATGGGAACAAACTGCTGGAGAACAGCTAAGGTGAGAGAAGGAGCTGAGAGAGACTCTTTGCCTTGGCCAGGACACCTTGACTTGGGAGTTTCATTTATCCCTTGCAGTATGCCCAAGGTACACTGGCATTGCACCTTCTTTGTCCTGCCTGCCTTGCTGATCCTGGCTGGTACCTGCCTCACCAACTACAGATGGCCTGGATAGACCTGGACTCTCATCTGACTTAGTCCCTGTTATCAGACCTCCTGCACACCTTGCCCTGGGACCAGCCCCTTGTTGGGTGGCCCTTGCCTGGCTGCCACCCTTGGCTCCCAGCACCCCCTGCCCTGGGGAGCAGCCCACTCTTCTTGCCCTTGCTAAAACAGAGTGGGTCCCTGGAGAGTTTTTGGACACCGTAATTTTTGCTTAAAATTAAAAAAACAAAATAAAACAAAACATACACAGGTCCAAAACACCACAAAAAAACCCCCCCAAAATAAACCCGAATTCAAAACTTTTACATTACTGTGTTTGGTGCAATAAAAACTTCACTGCAAAAAAATTCTTCACTTTTCAGACTGAAACTAAACTTATTAACAAGAATATTTATGTCCTTTCCACAGTCATCTTGCACATGAAAGACTCAGTTCCATCACAGTGTTCTGCCATACCTTGGACTTCATGCTGGTTGTCCCCTACCCTGAATTAAAGGGTAACTTGCTTACACAGGATTAATTTATGGCATACAATATTTGCTTAACTTTTTGATCAGTTTCAGACTCACATAGTACAGATGTCTACCTCTCATTTGGGGTCTGTGGGGAAAATAAGCACTTCCAGTGCACAAGTAGTCTCATCCCATAGTAGACTTTTCATGGAGAACAGCTCAAAATCTACACTTAGTGAAAAGTAGTGATAGAGGTGTACACATTTACACTACTGTGTACAGTAGTGAAGGAATCAACTCACCTACCAATAAACCAGAGTCTGGGGAGCTGCTCTGGTAGCTAACAGCTTTACCAACATCCTAGCACAAGCTTAGGTCTCCAGAGAGTGTCAGATGAACTTGAATCTCATATCTCAGATGGCCAGTGTCTTCCTTTCTTTCTCATGAAAAATTGTGAAAGCTTCTCAAGCTATGCTGAGATATAAAGAAAATAACTTTTAAGACTCGTCTTGTGCCATAAAATGAAATTCTTATTTCATGAGCACAGAGAACCTTTAGACCAATGCAGCAAAAATAAATAAGAAATGGCCAGGCTGTAAAATGGCCAATTTGTATAATGGCCAGATTATTAACCAAGCTCTGCATAGCTCTGAAATATAGATTTCCATTAACAGATGGCATAATCTATGAAGACTTTGAATTTAACTGTTCTGATACTTAAAATGTTCAAATTAAAGATAAAACAGTAGACTAAATAACTGTAAATCTACAAATGTTGCAGGGTTTTTTTATGAGAAACTCAGTCTAAATTGTATTTACCATTAATTAAGTAGTCAGAAATTAAAATTGGTTTGGCCTCAGTTGTAAGGAAAACAGAAGGCTTCCTTTTTTTAGCCAAAACAGATTATGTTTTTGCACTGCAGTCACACAAAGCTTTTAGTTCTGTAAAATATTTTGAACATGCTTCATTTGGAAGAATATTCTAAATCAACTAACAAAATATTGAACATATTGCTGAACATTGACTCATAGGTTTTGGTTTTTTGGCAGGGAGAGGTTTTTTGGTTGTTGTGGTTTTGTTTGGGTTTTTTTTTTTGATTGCAAAATATGGGACTGAACAGAAAGTAAAAATGTATCTGCAGTGTGCCACAGCATAACATTTATATTCAGTTCCTCTTTGAAAGGTACAAATCTGTGACTTCTTGGAAGAGGAAGGTTTGAAAAAGTAAAGACGTGCAGGTGTCAAGTGGCAATTTATTTACCTAATTATTAGCTAAAGCCTGAACTGAATGCTAAGTGTTAAGAATCAGACATCACAGACTAGTGCAGTAACTTCAATAAGATCTGTATTTTATTGTTGAGCTTTGGAACTCCACAGCTTGACTAAATGGCTTCTTACCCACCTAGCACAGTCATACAACATGTAGGCACTCCTTCACTGAGGAACACAACTCACAGGATTCAGCAACCTCAGCAGAGAGTCTGAAATAAGTGAAGAGTGAAGAGACCTTTTATTTTGACTTCACCCCCTTATTCTGCTGCAGGGACTTGGTCACAGGTATCTGTCTCTCTATGGCATGCCCTGCCCTAAAGTCCCAAGTAAGTTGTTGCCCAAAACAAAAGATGAGCAGGCCTTAAACAGTTACCAAACTCTGCATATTTTCTTGAATTCAGTGAACTAGAGACATACTTTTTGCTTTCAGCACTGTTAAATATTTTCACTCGTCTGTCTGATTTTTTTACAGGCCTGAACTATGCTTAGCAACTGATTGTGACAGATGTGTTTTGACATGAAATTGTCTAGGAAACCTATACTGAATCTTATTTCAGCAAGAATATGACAGACTCTTCCAGCTGACATGTAGTGTCCAAAAAGCCACCACCAAACATACGTACTTACACTCAGACTTGGAACAATTTTTTTACTATATTTATGTGAATACATAAATTAAATAGACCCTGGGCAAGATTCAGAAGTCTTTTTCCTATGACATGTCAACCCTCATATTTCATATATTTCTCTCCCCAACTTATCAAGTTGTGAGTAAAGTCACTAACATATTTTGGAGCAACAGACTAAAGTATGCTCTGACAGAAAAGGGCGCAGTCTTGCTGACTAGGGCATCTTGCCCAGTTAGCTGCTGCCACAGTAAATGTGGCACAGAACCTAATTCATAACCAAGACAAAGTCCACCTGAAGATCACCTCAGTCTTTGCCTGCTTGACACCTTTTCTGTGTTTTAACACTTACAAGTATCTTTTAACTTCCAGAGAATTTTCACTGGTGATTTTATAGACATCAATTCAAGTATTTATGCTTGAAGACCTTCTTACCTTGAATAGCTTTCTTCTTTTCCTGATGGTTACCACCATTTCCATCCCATCGTAGAAGGAGCAATTGGATCTCTTTCTTGCTCGGCCTTCCATCCTTATTCTAACCATGTAAATTTTATTATATTATTTTCTCATCCCTCATGTCTTTTCCAAAAAGATTTAATTATACTTTATTATGAATCAATGAAGTTGTCAAAATATGAAGTTTTTATTCTGTAGTGGTATAATACAGAATATACCTCAATTAAAATTTTTGATTTTATTTTTAACAGCTATATCAAATTTGTAACCCACTGCCACCTGTACATTGTGCTCTTCAGTTGTTTAGAGCTACTGCATTCTTAGAGCTAGTCGTTATTAGATTCTAAATACGTGATTGTGCCTTTCTTTCCTATTCAGTTACAGCTCCTTTCTATTATATCAGTTCCCAAGGTCATTCTATTCTTTCTGGAAAATGTTCCTTTCTAAATTGATAATAGCTCCTAATATGTGTTATCAAAGAATTTCAAGAGCACATTTTTTTTTTGTGTGTAAAATCACCAATGAAGCCAGATGCAACTTGAAACTGCCTTCTACTTTCTCTCCCCAGCCTAACAATTCTCCTTACACTGTAACCCATACAGACTTCATTTAGTTTCTTTCAAAATTATTTGAATTGCCATACTGCCAATTTAATAATTTTTATGGATCACAGTCTCAAATACCTAAGCAAATCTGGAATAATTAATCTACACTTACCTAATGAAGAAATTACTAAAATTTTGATTATTTTGTCTCACCTAATTTACCTCTGAGACAACTCAGCTATCCTCTTAGCACACTGCCTTTTTCCACATGGTTGATAACTCTGACCTTTAAAAGGCCCTCAGGCAGTTATCAGGTGTTTTAAATAGTAAGGTATAATTGCCCCAGTCACCTCCCTCCACTCTTTTTTAAGAGGAGATATTATATTGACTATTTATGAGTCAAAACTACTATTACAAACTACCAGACCATGAAATTTTACTCTTGGACTTATAAAAACGTCATCTAAATTTATAGTGTTTTTGAAGAGTGAATGGATCAGGGCCAGTTTTTGTAAAAGTGTCAGTACTTGATGGTACTAGTGATAGTAAATTAGTACCCAGTAATTTAACTGTGCCTTGCATTACTAAAAGAAGAACTTATGCTGGTTATCTGCAAGCACTAGGAAGAATATTTTGTTACCCTGCTAAATAACTTGATCTCATGTTTGAAATTTTTCACTGCATTGTTGGAGATTGTCTATAGCTGGAAGAACATCATTCAAGATTGTCAACGAACTTCTCCAGTTCTCAATAGCTGCAGAATATTTGGCATGGTTAAACTTGCTCTAACACTTGGGTTCAGAAAGAACCATCCTCCATTTAATTTCCAAAACAATTACCTTCTCTGGCACTTGCTGATGGACTAACTTGGATATTCTCCTGAAGGTTCTTTGACACATCATGTAATGAATGTGTGTGGTCTTTAGTGCTTTCACTTGGTCCTGGTAGGTTTTGAGGTTTTTTATCCAAATTTAAAGAGTTTAATGAGTCAGTGCCATTGGTAGATGATTTGCATACTGCTGTGGATTATATATCTATTGCATGGGATAGCGATCCATTGCAGCCTGTCTCAAAGAACAGAACTGAAGAGTTTCTGAAGTGTTTAGTGCCACTATGAAATTCCTGACAGTCAGGTGGAACACAGGTATCAATAAAATGTGAAAGGCTAATTTGCTTTTTTTTTTCCCTGCTGCTTTTAACAGCTGTATAAGGAGGTGAGAAAAGCTCTAGGGTTTATTCCAAGAATTCACTTGACATGAAAAATACCCCTGTGGAGAACAGAGAACCTTACACGGTTAGGGAGAAGGCTTAATTATAGCACAGCCAGCAAAATTGGCTTCAGTGCTCACCATTTAAAGCAGCCAATACTGTAATGAGGGGCTTAATGCAGGACTCCAGCCACATGGTTCGATTATGCCACTGAAGGGGATAAAGGGGTACTGTATGATAACCCATATTACACAGACCATAAGTGGGTGTTTTGGTTTTTCTTTTCCTCTTAAATGCTCCTTGAAGTGTCCCATGGTGCTGAGGGAGTCACAAATTGTGATTTAGCAGAAGGATTGGAGTGAAGTAAATCTGTGTGTATGCAGAGAGGCAATACATGTGCAGGCATTTGTTGACTACATGGTGGCTTTAGTGTGGGTCATTGGATAAAGAGCTACAGCTGCTTCCATCTCCTTTCTAAAATTATAAAAACAGTAGAAGAAGAAAGAAACAGGCATTTTCTTTTTGATTGATGTGTAGATTTTAGCAAACTGGTATGACTTGAGCAACTGCAGGAAGAAAAAAAAAAAGTGACCCAAGTGGAGGCTCATTACATTTTAATTTTTAATTCCTGGGTTCTCCTTCTGGGTACCAAAACTGACATGAATAGTTTTATTCCAATGCAAAAATCAGATTCAGGCAGCAGTTTGCCTGGCAATAATATCGTGGCAAGTCTACATTGAAAATATATCTGAAGGAAAGATTACATTTTTGGGTGGGAGGGGGAGGGATCATCCCCCACACTGAAGCACTGGTTAAAAACTCTCAAATCAAGACTTTTTTCAAATTTACATCTTCTCTGTTAAATACAACAGAATGGCCACATTAAGAACCTCTGCCTCTCCCCATCAAGCCACCAGGAAGTTTTGAGAGGGTTCAAACAGGCTACTATAAAGGCACAGCTTTGCCTATGTTCTTTCATCTCCCACTCTGTTGTGCCCCAAACAAATCTCTGCACTTGACAGATTGTGTTTTAAGCTGACAGTTTTCACCTGATACATGTCTCAATGAGAACAGTTCCCACGGTAAATGCCAGCCACGAGCCACAAGCAGAGAAAGGGCTGACATTGTTAACAAATGCTGCAGGCATTTGTAGTGAGAAAATGGTTTGTAGGTTTTATCCCTTTTTATATTACTTTTGCACTCAGAAATACATAGATGTTTGTACTGAACATGAGAAATAACATTTAAATTTGATTAAACCTTTGAAGGATCCCAAAAGATTAATATTTCAGGAAAGTATTAAAGGATAAAGAGATGTCTGTGTCATAAAACTCTAGATTAGGTAAAGAGCACTGTAGTATAGATGTTCTCTCTTCACAATATTTTACCATTACTGTGGCTTTGCTGCTTTAAAGTCTTTATTTAATTTATTGACTCTGATCAAATGGCCCAACGGGGGCATTGATGATTACATACTTCTTAAATGTATATTTAATTTTATGGATTCTGTTCATTCATACGAGAGACAAGACAGTCAATAAAGAAACATTGAAGAAAAATCAAATAGTAATAAAAACAAATAAAAAGTATGGACATCCTTTCTGGAGACCCAGGTGTTGACAAAATGCAGTGATATCTAGGCTGGTATGAACACACCTGAAGACATGGAGTCCTAAGGAAAATTATTGTGTCCTTCAATTGTGTGTCCAATATGGATATTATCAACTATGCTTTTTTCTAATCATGGGTGTCAAACCCTTGATTTCTGCTGTGAACAGGAAAAATGTCAGGGTATTGACAGTGTGCCTAGTGTGAAGACCATTGCTACACTGTCACCATGGCATCT
Organism: Agelaius tricolor; assembly: GCF_023055355.1. NCBI lineage: Eukaryota > Metazoa > Chordata > Aves > Passeriformes > Icteridae > Agelaius > Agelaius tricolor. The sequence continues at coordinate 35,689,009 of NW_027269266.1, forward strand.
AATCCAAATAATCCCTTCTGAGTTCTTTCTCATCAAACTTATTTTAAAGTTAAGATCTCATGATCTTCAAGGTTTCTACATTTTTATCCAGGAACTATTCAATGTCCCAGCTTGTTCATACCTCAGAAGTCCCATTTGAGAACATAGCACAAGGAAAAAGGGTCAAATTAGTCCACCAATTTATTTAGATTGACTCTTTCAATTCTTCTTATTTCACCACCCAAGCATCATCCCAGCATGAAGCTGACCACATGAACCAGGCAGCCACTAATAATGTTTCACACTCAGCCAAGTTTCTTTATCAAAGTATCAATACAGAATCAGAATTGAATGACACCTAATTGCAGTACACAGCATGACTGCAAAAGGCCTCATCCACTAAGAGCAAAAAATTGCCTCTATTGAAATCAAAGATTTTTGCAACTGCTATCAGGAGTCCCAAAGTTAAGAGAATTATGGTTTTCATACCATTGTTAATTTTGGTCTGGAGCACAGACTCTTTCAGCTGCTGACATTTCAGGTCAGGCTATGCAATAATCATCTTCCAGATAGTCTCATTTACTCCAAAATGGTCCTGAATTTCAATAAACCTGTAGAAGTGAGAGGCCATAAAACTCTGGTCCTTGGCTAAACCCTTCACTGTGTGTTTGAGATTTAAACTAGTTTAAGATAGGATTTATCAGTGTTACTGTTTCTTTTAGTCACGAATAGAATTCCAGCACAGAAGCTTCTGTATGATTCATTGGCACTGAAGGAATGGCACTTAGAGACAAACAATGAGAACAGGAGAAGACATGATGTCAAAAAAATACTTAACATTTTACATAGTATAGGCTCACATTTTCACATGCATCTTGATAAACAGGAAGCCCATTCTTATTTTCTTGAGAGCTTCGGGAGCTTAGAGTCTTGAAGCCTGAACTGTGCTGAAGTCAGTTTTAGAAATGAAAATTCAGACACCTGTTAGTAAAAAGACCAGCCTTCTTATTGTTGTGAGTTAACCCCAAAACCAGGACACTTACACACTAGTCAAGGTTCTGATTTCACTTGTTTCCAAAAAGATTTGGGCAACCAAATAATTTGAGTGTCTGTGCTTCATATCTACCCAAAAGAATGTTACAGTTGTGAAAACCTTTTTAGATCTTGTTCCTCAGTGTTGGTCTAATGTTCATAAAATGACATAATGTTCATAAATTTATTTTTGCTAAAAAAAGATATTGAGTTAGAAATTCCCCAGGATACTTTGAAGAGACTCTAAAAAGTATGTGTTTAAGGGAAGTAAAACACAGAAACAGGGCCTTCTAAGCATGATTTCACTTTTCAGGGAATATGGGGCCAATATGCTACTGTATCTTTGGCAATTAAATAAAAGTGACTAAAGGCAGGTGCATTCACTTATGGTATTCCTGATGTAAATGGAAGATAATGAAGAGAGACATTAAATGTACCAACAGCATCCTTGCATTGATTCGACATCTAGAAAGTTTTAAACTTTTAAAATGTAGAGCCAATTGTAATATTTCAGTACTAAAATGACAGATGTAATTCTTCTAGTTATATTAACTTTATTTAGCTATTCTTAATTTTATATAATTTTATATAATTTATCTTAAAATAAAGATGTATACTTTTCAAATACAATATTTCTTGACATGGTCAGTCCTTTTTTTTTCATTTTAGATCATCATATTTATACCATTTGCTTACTGACTTTTCACATCAGCTTTTACAGCAGTTTTCAAGAAGGTAACTAAATTTATGGTTCAGAGCAATGATGATCCCTCAGAACAAAGGTTTGAAGCCATAGGTAGTTGGAAAAATGCAGATAGCATAAAAATATAAATATATATAGATATATACCTCCCACAAAAATACCATCTCTTTGGGTCAGAACAGAATAGTTATTCTTCAACACTTTGAATAGAACTTAAGAAAACATCCCTGAACCTGATTGTTTTTCTGAGTTCATTACCCAGCCACTTCCCCGCAGGCTGATTGCACATTCTTATTCCAGTGAGTGACTGTGTCTTCGATGAAATGATCTGCTTCCTTGTGCTTTAGGCTTCCTCTTGGCCCTGGAGTGCTATGGTAATATGAAATATGATGGCATTTTTTTTCTTAAATAGTGCTCTCCACACTGGATGTATTGACAAGTAGGTGTAAAGTGTCTTTTGTTTGCTACCTCCTCTGCTGTCATCTGCTGTGGACATACCCTTGACCAGAAGTTCTCTTTGCCCCATTAGATAGCTGTGCCAGTATTTTTCTTGACATATATATATATATATATATATAAAATAGAACTGTTGTACTGATGTCCTGGGTACATTGGCTTGTTACTGACCGAGAGGGGTGTGGAGCAGCAAGGCACAGAAAATCCACTATACATTCTAACATTTAGGCTTTATCCTTTATTAGGTAGTGAGTAAGAGACAAAAAGAACTGAGTTTGTTGTTTACAGCTGAACTTTAAAAGAGACTTGTGTGAACAAAAACTTGTTCCATAGAGCACTGTGACAAAAGAGGTCCAAGAAAACTGAAGGTGTCATTGCAAATTAGCTGATGTAAGTAGTTGGAATGACACTCTTATTTCTAGCAAAATTTGTATGAACTCTGCTCTTAGTACTGTGCCTCCATACATGCCACAGGCCATGTTTTGGCAAGGATCAGCCTGTTGATTTTGATGGCATCACAACAACATGGCAGGATGTACAGCAGGTGTCCATGCACCAGAAGGCTGTGCATAAGAGCCTTCAGGATATTTGTCTATTTCCCATTTTCCCATCTGCCTCCTTCCTCATGGGTAAAAGACAGCCTGCCCAGACCTTCTACCTTCCCAAAATGTGAGTACTCCTCTGCTCCTTTAGCAGGCTCTTACTTACACAGGCTCTTACAAAAGGCTCTGGAAACAAATGGTGGTTCATGGAGCACAGCTTGAAAGCTGCTGCCCTTTTCAAGGAGGAATCTGAACTCAGCTGGCAATGGCACTACAGCTTCTGCAAACAGATGGAAAGTTGAAAGCAGGCTTAAAAGACCAAGTACACTGAATCTTACTATCTCATGTACCCAAATATAATGAAAAATTTTCTAAATTGAGTGTGAGGAGCAGGTTTTGAAGGCTGGCTTATTTACTGCCTCTTTACTGGGAGCTGTAGAGTAGAGAGCCCTTTTAAATGTCAGCCCCTAGTTATTTAGATGTCTAAACTTGGCTTCAGGAACTTACTCATACTGTTGTTTTGAAAGTTAGGCCAAAGCAATCCAGCTGGTAATTAGCCCTGGAATCACCGTCATGTGTTTTTCATGGCTACATAGGTGTGAATTAAATATAAACAAAAGCTCATTTCATTTCAAGGCACAAACGTTTGCAAATAAACTGGATGAAATACAAATACATAATACAGAACTTATTTTAATACTTCTAGATAAATAAATGCATCTCTTTGGAATTCTTCGGACACAGATATCCATGGAACCTCTTCTTTCTCTCTCTTTATATATTTTTTATAAAATCTAAATGCGGAGAGGTTTAAAAAATGGCAAATACAAATGTATATGGAAGGCTCACTGATGAACTGCAAGTCAAAAGTGCTGTATATTCCCATCCTCTATATCTCCCACCTGTCTGCACTAACCACAGGCAGCATTATATAGCAACCACATGGTCAATATTTTGCATTACTGCCTTTTAATGAAATCTTTCAAATAATTTCCCCATCTAAACTTAAATTATGCTTTTAAATTTTATTCTGCCTAAATGTATGGTAGGCATTTCACTTAGCTACACATCAGAGTGGTTGCATGTGACTCAGCAACACACTCCATAATATTAATAGATACTTTTCAGCTCCCTATGGGAAAAAAGCAGGCAGCAAGGATTATTTTTTTCTCTGTTGTTTGTTACTTACCACTTAATGACCCACATGTGAAATCAATGGTTATATAATTATTTTATATAGTAGATTTTCTGTTTATAAGTTATTTTTCTTACTCTAACATATATACAATATATCTATATATACCCCTGATAAATCTTACTTTAAAGGGACACAGTCAACCCCTTTAAGCCTCACAGTAAATATATAAGGCTTTAAGCTGTCCATACATCACAGTCAGCTACAGAATTCAAGGGTCCCTTGAGATCCTAAAAGTTGTATTTGTTCCAAACCCATGATGTGCAGTTATCTCGTAATATGTATCTCATGTGTCACTGTTTACACTTTATAGGTATATTAAGACATTTTATATCACATCAGTAGGAAATAAAACAAGGGAATAAGTCTGTTGCTAAGACTAAGCCTATTGCAAAATATATTACCTGTATCTACAGACACTCCCACTGGTGTGATATAAAATGAATATGTGCCATTCTTGGGATGAAATTCTGGATACACTGCAGTCAGAAGGAACTTTAAACTGACTTAAATGAGACCAGGATTTCTTTTCTGTTTTTCATTTGTCAGTTATGACTCTCCGTAACTGATTTCTGTCTTCCCTCTGCTCAACACTGAAGTGTCAGGCCTGTTCCATGACAAGATCATATTTTTGGTTTTCCACTGTCATGTCTTAAGCATTGATCTATCATGTATGTATTACACTTTTTGAATAAACACAGAGTGTACACATACGTTCTCAGTTAAATAAACATTTGACCCATTCTGTGTACAGTATCTGAATTATTTTTCCTCCACTAGATCCTCTTTATCACTTTCTTTGCCCTAACGTGGATCATTTTCATTCTTATGTGAGTGAAGAAAACTTTGCTCACCAGGAACAGCTCCACATTATTGTAATAATTTTTGACTACTTACCAAGTGACATAATTTTGTTCATTGTATCTTTTGCAACTCAGTTAGAAACCTAGTGGCATAGATAGAGACACAATACTACTGTTTTACAAGACATCTATTGTATCTACTTTTGTTCAGATAAATACCCAGTAACTGCTGATTTGGCAGGAGGATTGGTAAGGGTACTACTATTCACAGTGTTTCTTTTTTTTTCCTTCTTCTTTAATCTACAGAATAAAGTATTTTATATACATTGGAACCAGTTAATGCCCTTTAGACAAATTTGTAAGTTGTTTCATAAAGCAGGAAAGACATTGCAGGGAAATATGTGCCAAAACGCACAGTCAAAAGGCTTTGTAAGTTTTATATGTCACTACAAGTCAATGCTGGAGATCAGCTCTAAAACGATCAATAATGCTCAAGAGAAATGTTCTTATCTGGAGAAAATACCACCCATTCCCCCTTTCAGAATTTGTTCAGTTCTCTATCAAAAGTTCTGGCTCTTCATATATACTTTAAACTATAAATAAACACTGCATAGTTCAATGTCCTTGATTTTCTTTTTTTTTTTTTGTTTTGTTTGTTTTGATTTGAAAAATTATTGCAGTACAATTAATTCCTGTTTGGAGTTCAGTAAGGAGCAAACAGCACGGGAGTGTGGGTGGTCCGTATAGGCCCAGGAGCTGGTCGTAGGAGTGCTGGAGGAAGTGCTGAAGTCTGGAAAAGGGTGGCTGCTGGGGCTGTGCGAAGACTGAAGGGGGAATTCACAGCCACAGCAGCAGCTGCTGCTGCAGCTGCTAGTGGATTTGGCAAGATTCGCGGGGCCATCGGCTTTGAAGGTTCCTTTGAAAATACTAATTTTACCTGTGGGGAAGAAGAGAAAACAAACAGAGACACGTAATTTTTTCATATTAGCTACATGAGAGGGAGCTTGATTTAAGATTATATGTGCAGAATCAAGCAAGAGTTAGCTACTGACTCTATGACCTACAGACTTGTAACAGGTGATACGACCTCCTCAATAGACAAGGTACAAGGATTTGGTTGGGGACAAGGAGTTCCAGGGTTCACACCTAATTGCTGACACTCACAATTTAATATGAGATTAGAAATCAAAGCAAATCTAAAATGGGACTAGGGAATCTGCACCAAAGTAAAGCTGCATGTACCCTGCAACAATTAAACAAGGAAAAATCAGGTATCAATTAATAGATCTCCATCTGGACAACTTAATGTAGAGACAGAGCAGAATGGAAACATATCTTATTCCCTGGTCTTAAAAGATACTTTTGTTTTAATCATTAGGATGAGAGTTCTACTTAAAATTAAGATCTCCATAGAGCTCCTCTTCATTTACTCTTGCTTCTAATAACAATCAAATAAACCAATCTTATCTTTCATGAGTTATGAATATCTCATGTTTCACATGTTTAAATGGGTGCTGTCCCATATAATTCTGCTGCGTATTCAACTGTTTTCCACTACAATCAGGTTCATTTTTACAAGGATTGTGAAAACCTGGCAGAAATTTTAAAGTAGCATTCTGCCTAACTATGATATTTCTGTGCCTATCACTGAGGTTTCTTCTTAAAAAACATTTTAAATCCTAACATGATTTTCTTGGGGATTACGAAATACAAATCAAATCTCTTAGTTTCCTAAAAAAGGGAAAAAACCCCAAACCATGAAGTTTCTCCAAGACTGAAAATACTCACAAGACGTTAAGTAATATTTAAGAAAATTTACATTTGGGATGCATACAAATGACCATCAGAGTAGTCTCTATAGATTTCTGCAGTTTTCAGTGGAATTTCAAGTTTCTAATGAGATGCCAGGAGCCTGAATGCCTTTACAGTCCTGCTTTTATAACTCTGAGATAAGATTAGAACCTCATTTACTGACAAAGAAAAGTTCCTATTGTCTCTAATGGACTTTTGATGGGTCTGTGTCCTAACACAACCTGAGGCCTCTTGCAAAGGGCATAAACTTGAATACATGGTATTGAATATACAGAATATATGTACCATGCTGTGGTAAATCTCAGTGTAAGTATGGACACTTTTTACTTTCAAGGAAACACAACTTCTCATTCTTGACTTGAAAGGGATTTTCAAGTAATTAATTTGAACAATATCACTCTGACATTTTACACTCAACAGAACCCTAGTGAGTGAATCATCAGAAATTAAGGGCAGGAGTACTCTAGCATGAACCACAATTGAGTTTCATTATTACACTACCACCATATTCCAAAAGGTCTGAGGTCTGTTGGTTCTTTACTGGCCAGATGGATAGAGGATTTTTATTTTTCCCAACACCTATCAGCAAAACTGCTGTCTTCCAGGCCCTTTAAAGCTCTGGGAGAAATACTCAGATCAAACCCAATTCTTTAATTATCTTAACAAAGGATATAATAGATGCTAGATATAAAATTCCTTATGGTGCCTATTAAAAGCAATGATCTGATCTTTTCCTTGATCAGTGTTATGCTCACTGATCCAAGCTGTCTTCTTTCTTTGCTGAACATATAACTTTTTCTTTCCTTCTCACATTTTTTAATAAATACCTTTTAAAGCCTTATTTAGAACAGAAAAAAAAATCCCCAACCCAAAAACTAACAAACAAACAAAACCACAAAACAAAATGAAAAAAACCCACCCAAAAAACCCCCCAAAACCACCACCACCACCACCAAAATAATAGCCAACCCCATAACAACCCAGAGGAAAATAAAAAAAATAAAAAAAAGAAAATAAGTAACCCTGAATACTCTGTACTCTTTGGTCCAGAGCTCCCAGTGAAGGGGATGTTTTTTGTAAAGTGTGGACTATTAAATGCTTGATAACCTTTTTTTTCTCCAGTGCAGTATTTTATACATACTGGACAGTTGTGACTTGAAGAAATATCAAGCAAGTCCCAACACTATAAGACTTCTTTAACTCTGAAATATCAGTGTGGGAATTTATAAATTTTCTGTCTCTGAAGCATGTAAATCTAGAACAGACAGAGAAGTACAAATGATATTGAAAACATGGTAAAAGGAGGTTTTTGGTCTAACAAAGCCATGAAAATATAGCATGTTCTTTTTTAAATGCCTGTAGACAAATTTGGCAATGTCCATATATTTTGTGTATTGAAGAACAAAGACCTCATGTGGCTGTTTCTATTAAAAGACTAAGGCTTTCTTGCCATTCTTGGAGGAATCAGGTACTTCTAATTAAATTACTAGATTACTTCTAGTTAGATAGCTTTTCAGTTAACTTGTTAACATGATTCTGATTTCAAGGTAGCTGCAAAACTAGTAATACGTCACATATGCAGTAGCTTGCACGTTCATTTCTAACCTCTAATTTACTCACAGCTCAACATTAGGAGTAAAGTAACCATTATTTGGAATGGTAACAATGAAACAACTGAATTGTTTCATTTCCAATGAAGTCAACAAAAGGACAAATAACTTGAAATATTAATGGGGAGCATCCCGGTTTCAGCTAGAGAGAAGGAATAAAGGAAAAGTAAAGAAAGAGCATTAAATTAAAGGTGAAATTAGTTGGCTTGTTGCTGTGGTATTCTGCACTTCAAGGGACAACAATTCCTGCAGTTTTTATATTCAAAACCAAAAAGAATAAATGGAGAACTGGTCTCTCCTTTCTTATAGAATCCACAATTCTACTACATATATCTGTTCATTTATTGCTAGTTTTTTCTCTCCTTCTTAAATCCCTTTTGCCTTTTTGATGCCCTCTAGCCTGACCTGTATATTGTGAGCAATTGGGATTGAGGGAGAAGGAAAAGGACACCCTGCTGTTATTTGTCTTGAACCTTGGCTGGAGTTCTCAGAAATCACCATTATATAAATTGGTAGAGAGCTGTGCACAACCACAACAACAATGTAATACTTGTTTTCATCTCCTGAAAAATAATTTCCTAAAGGAATAACATTCCTGTCAGAAAGGCTTTCCTGATACCATATCCTACTTAGCCCATTACATATTTTCTATTCCTTTCAGTATAGTTTGTGTTGAAGACCTTGATCTTTCTTGTGGATTACTGAGAAACCCTATGGGGCTATTTCCCTATTAGTGGATCTACCAGAATGGTGCACTGCTTTATTCTACAACTGAATCCTGCATGAATATGCCACTCATGAGGGCTGCCCCAACAAGGACACAGTTCTGCTGCCATGAGCTTTAACTCAATGTAAAAAGAAATGGGTTTTCACAAAAAAAAAAAAAAAAAAGCTCTATATCTCTATATTGTGCCTGCATCAGAGAAGATGGTCAAGGCATAAGGGGCTAATCTCTATGAGGACAATGAATCAACATCCTCCCTCTGCCAGAACCATTTATAAAACCCTACAAAGCAGCTGATATAACATTCACAGAATTCACAGAATCACTAGGCTGGAAGAGACCTTCAAGATCATTGAGTCCAACCCACGCCCTAACACCTCAACTGAACCATGGCATCAAGTGCCACATCCAGTCTTTTTTTAAACACATCCCGGGATGGTGACTCCACCACCTCCCCGGGCAGACCATTCCAGTACTTTATCACTCTTTCTGTGAAAAACTTTCTCCTAATATCCAACCTATATTTTCCTTGAGAGAGCTTGAGACTGTGTCCTTGTTCTGTCACTTGCTGCCTGGTGAAGGAGTTGGTGGGACCAACCCCACCTGACTACACCACCTTTCAGGAATTTGTAAAGAGTGATAAGGTCACTCCTGAGTCTCTTTTTCTCCAGGCTAAACAACCCCAGCTCCCTCAGTCATTCCTCACAGAGTTTGTGTTCCCAGCCCCTCACCAGCCTCGTTGCTCTCCTCTGGATGTGCTCAAGCATCTCAATGTCCTTCCCAAACTGAGGGGCCAGAACTGGACACAGCACTCAAGGTGTGCCCTCACCAGTGCTGAGTGCAGGAGAAGGATGACCTCCCTGCTCCTGCTGGCCGTGCTATTCCTTACACAGGCCAGGATGCCCTTGGCCTTCTTGGCCACCAGGGCACACTGCTGGCCCCTGTCCAGCCACATCGTCCCCAGCCTATAGTGCTGCAGGGGGTTATTGTGGCCAAACTGCAGGACTCATTCATGCAGTTCAACGGATGGAGAAGAAAAAAGTCAGATGTTCACTATGCCACCCACAATGTAAGCAGCTTCTTAACTAGTGGCAGCATCCTAGAGGGTTTTTTATTAAAAAAAAAAAAAAAAAAAATCAGCTTTTGGAGATAGCAAGAATTGTGTTTCAGATAGTTTATCTTGGCAGTTGAAAATGTGACCAGAACCATTCTGAAGCAGTTGAATGAAAGAAGAGGCAGGTTTTTTTAATTGTTTCACTTGTTATCTCAACGATTCTGGAAATAAGGATGGAATGAATGGTTTATATTTTATAGAGTTTTATTTAGTTATTTCATCACTGTTGTCCTTGGTGAAAACTGGAAAGATCCTGTTGGACATCTGGAGGTTTTTTCCGTCTCTTGCTCTCTAGTGACCTTTGCAACGAGCTTATTTGCTGAGGTTATTCAGAGTAGCTACAAAAGCAAGGGTCCACAGGCTGTAGTAAACACATCTTAAAGTATATTAAAAAATCCCTTGTGAGCTTCCAGTGGCTCCTTCATGTACTTGATACTCAAATGGCTTACACTATTCTCTACTTCTAAGCATTTTCCCACCTATGTTTTCTAAAAATCCTACTCATTAGGATTAAAATAAAAGTCAAATAAAAAAGAGTGATTGGCTTACCCCTAGTGGATGTGTTCCCTTTTGGAGTTTGTTGTAAGGGCTGTATTTAGGTTTGGGTGGCTTCCCAGCAGCTCTGTCTTTGTGCCTTCTACTGCTTATGTGCTGTTAAAATATGTTGGGGAGGGAAGGGGAGGAAAGAAAACAAAGGGTGATAGTTGATAGTTACACAACAGATCACTTCAGATTCTGCTTTACACAAGATTAATGCTCCAATATGAAAGGCTTTTTCTCTACAGCAGCATCACTTTGGCTAATTTAAAAATGAAAAGGAATAGGCTCCCTTGAAGTTTGAAGCACCAAATACTGGGGCTGTAATTTTCATCAGTCCTAAGTTCAGCTCTGCTTCCACTACAGTTAAATATTTTCCCATCTTTTCTAACTTCAGCAGGACTTTGGTCAGGTTAAAGCCTTTGAAAAACTCCTCCCTAACTCTATAAATCACCCATCAAATTCAATCCACTGCTGATAGAAAGTTTTTGAGGAATATTAGGTAGTAAAGCATCCCCTATTTGGGGAAGAATATAAGGTCAGAAAATTGTTTAAATCCCTAAGCTGCCTGGAGATCCTTCTAAGACAGTTTCCAAGAGAGAATGAAAAAAATGCACAAAATCCATTATCTTCTTCATAAGTTCTGTGAGATTTTTTAAAGTATCTTTCTACACAGATTTTCTTGCAGTATTAGAAGTAAGGAACATTTTTCAGAATTCTTTTTTTACTTTGATTTTCATTTTCAAGGGAATTATCACAATAAAAATACATAGAACTGGACTTTTTGCTCTGAGACCAGAAGAATGGGTATTGCTATTGTCCATTATTGAATTCATCTTCATTCTTGTAAAGTTCCTTTACAAGTATTTAATTACAATAGGCATATGGAATTAAACAAAGTGCTTTTCAGAAAACTTTGATCATCTGAAGAATGACTGAACATAACTTAGAGTAATTGCAATTTAGAGGTCATGCTTCTCAGTTACAGTGAAACATTGATAAAATATTAGAAATCCTCTCCATCCCACATTTCTAAGTGGGTTACTTAGTATTCTGTGAAAGTACTGCTTGCATCCACCTTCATATCTTTGTCAAGGCAAATATCATGCACTACATGAAATGGCAGAGTTTATTAGCTCAGGACAATTCTAGCAGTCTAAAGACAGTTGTAACGTGTTACACTTTCTATAACTCTTCACCAAAGGTGTATAATTGAGAGCTTTTGAGAAGACATATTCCATGCATGGGAAAATAATCAAAACAAAACATACAGCATGGCAGCCAAGTACAATAGACAAAACTGTGAGTTCCATTTGGACACAAATTATTCTATTGACATGTGCGGGGTTGGTACTTTACCACCATGAAAACAAATAACAGCCAAAGATTCTCACTCCACAAGCTAGCTGAGTACCTGTTTCAGTTGTGTCTCGGAGTTTACGTGTACATCACATATTTCACAGTGAAATGTTTTGTTCTGAAGGCCTGTGTTTCCTTTATTCACAGGTCCTTTGCCTTTTACGCCTGCCCGGGGAAAGGCTTTTATGGTTCCACTTCCATTCCGAGCTTCCAGCATAGTTTTGTGCTTAGTCCCTGGAGACAACAGAAATGGGAAACAGAAACAACTTTGGCAATTGGGTTGCATTCATTGTTTTATTTTCCTTTTAAAATAAAATCATATGAGCCTCAGCTTGGTGCCATGTGCTATCCTTAGAATAGGACTGTCTTGGTGTGTATCAGTCATACTAATGTAACAGTATTTCACACCTGGTATTTATTTACTAAATTACATACCTATAGGTAATGCACTGGAACAAAGCAGCCAGACCAGAAAGTAGCAGCACAATCAGGTTCCCTGATGTGAAGTTAAATGTGTGTGACTTTTCTCATTAACTCCTGCTGCTAATAAGACCTGAATTGTAGTTGCAAAAGAAAAGTAATTTAGCTATTAAAGATGTAGTTGGCTTTGATTTGTAGTCCTTCTGAACAGATTGATAAACAGTATGTCTAGGTAGCTTACAATTAAATCTGTAATTAACTAATTACTCTCCAAACCAGAAAGGAGCAGAGGTTCCTGGAAGCAACCTATGGATCATTAATGTCTTGGACAGAAACCAAAACATGTGAGAAGCATATATGAGAGATAAATACAATTGCCTTTTTTTTTTTTTTTATAGTAAATAAAGGTTGCATAGAGAACACTGGTGTTCTGTTGCTGCACCTTTATTCAGACTGAACAGTTTCTTACACAGTTGACTCCCACACAGGTAGCCTGTGATGATAATGGACTAACTACTGCATACAGAACCACCACTCCAATGCTAATTGCTGTATGCATCCACAGACTTGTAAAAAAAAAAAAAGCATGTGTGTGAGCACAAACACAGTTTATCAGCACAGGCAGCAGAAACTTGGAAGGCTGTGTTTAAATATTCAGAATAGCGTTTTGGCTCTCAGCCTGATCAGAATATTTAGTGTCTATATGAAGTTAAATACTTTAAAAGGATACAGCTTGAAGTTGAACTTTCACCAATTGAAGATGTGGCATAGAGTAAACAGCATTCAAAACTGATGGAATTTTGTTTCTCACGAATGCCAAGAAGTCATAATTTCCATTCTAATTTGAGTTCTATATATATGCCAAAGTTATTTCTTTTTAAAGTGCATCATAAAACCTTTGATCATTATGCTCTAGGTATTTTATCACTGTCTCTAAATTTCAAACCTAAGGTTCTCTTTCTGTCTCTGAACTCTACCTACCCTTGATAAGAGGTAGCACCTGACATCCAAGATCAGGAACTTTCTGTAAGATGGCTATAGGTGGTCACTGCCCCCATATCAAATTCCTAGATCTTTTAACCCCAGCCACCACTGAGCCAATCAATAACATGCTTAAATTAGTGACTGTGGATGGTGGCTGTTTACTACCAGAACTTACTGGTGGTACTAGCTCTAATGACAAGAAAAAGTTAAAAAACTAAGAAAGATGGAGGGAGGCAATTACGCATTCAACCCTCGTGCAGCAGCTGCTATCAGTCGATGAAAACAAAGGGAAAATATACATAATTTTAACAAGTTATTTATTAACAGACAATATGGAGCTAAGAACTCTAACTCCCATCATTGAACTCTGACTGACTAATGCTTCCTCTTTCAGCCTTAATTTGTTAAATTTCAAACAAAGCTGATGGCATTCATACTCAGTTTGCTAGTTGGCACAAGCAAAACTATGCAAACTCTGAACACTAAAGGTAATGAAGTAGAGCTGCCATTTAGCTCAATAAGGTTTTGAAGCTGCAAAGGCTAAAGTGTAAGAAAATCTGCAACTTGCAATAAATTCCTTTCTTTCTCCTTTTTGAAAGCCTCTTTGCCTGTCATTTTTATACTTTAATAGTTAATGAATTCCATGTAATTGCCAGTTTTCTGCCACCTCTTTGTCCTCTGCTGCAAGAGATCTAATCTATTCAGGGGAAGATAATTGCAGTGCTCTTGAGACAGAAGGAAAAAAAAAAAGGAAGCAAGCAAGCACTGCTCCAACTCACCACTGTTGTGCGCCTCCAGCTGTGAGGCAGAGTTGACAGCGACTTTGCATAGTGAACAGTACAGCAGTCTTTTTGCTTTTTCTTCCTCAGTCTCCACGGAAGGGCAAGTGCTGCTGCTCGTGGCTGTTGTGGGGATTTTCTCCACTTTCGAGGTGATCTCAGTTGTCATAACACTGCTCTTCCGGATTTCCACGGTTGTTGTCGTTGATATTGCTGGTGTCCCTGTGTTTGCGTCTGTGGGCAAAGAGACGAGATGGAAAGAATTAAAACAAACAGAAAAAAAAATTGTGCAACCTTTGGTGTTGGCTTGCTGACGTCCCAACGCTGTGATGACACGGAGAGGCAGATTGTTCTGGTGATGGTTTGACTAATGGTAACGTACTACACCTGACCCTTTCCTTTGTATTTTGTGTGGTTATAAAATACAGTACTCCCATGTTTTAGAAAACCATGTGTTGTCTCCTGTCCTGCAGTCTGCTCACACAGAACTCATAAAGTGAACAAAAAGGTCATTAAGAATGTACTGTACAACAGAAGAAAAATGCAATGAAAGAGGTCATGAAAATGACCAGCACAACAGGCAGTTTAAATTTATGCACACAACTTCAGATGCTTAAACAGCCATAGTAACACATAGTACTTATGCTGATTGGGTAGCCAAGCTAAAGTTTTAACATCTTGTACTAATACAACTAAAATGAATAAGTTGGCCTTTATATCTGGTAAAAAAAAAAAAAAAAAAGAAATTGATACTTCACTTAATTTTTCCCAACACAACACTAAAAGAATGAAGGTAATTATAAATACACAGTAGACATTGTTATCCATTATTACATAATAATGATACATACTAATAACAGTAACTAAATGTATATATAACTTTCCCTATCTGAGACCTCAACAAACACTAATAAGATTTTCATTCTGCCTATCAGTTGGAAAGACAACAAGCAAGATATATACCTAAATCTGGAAACTTATTTCTTGAAGCTAAGAACTTGTGCTTTTCCCATACTTATCAAATGAAAGAGAGAGAAAATACACAATGGTTTTTTTGGTTTGAATCATTGATACATGATGTTTGGATATGGCAGTGTCATGGGGTTGTTAAGTACTTAGCAGGGTAGAGGACAGCAAAATGCAACAGTGAAGGCAGTGAAGGAGATGGGTAGGGGACACAAGAAGGAGACAAAGGACAGGAGCTTTTCTGCCTTTGCAGCACTGTATTTTATCATATTAAAAAATTAAAAAAAAAATCTTGGTTACTTTATTGGAATAGGCCTGGATTTGGGTACTTTCCAGCATGGCTCACATTGGTTTCATACATTACTTGGTGTTAGGGATGCTCTACCTGTAAATAAAACTCTACTATGCTTTATTTACTGCCCCCCATCAGAATGGACAAAATAGCAATTCTCTCACTTCGAGAGCTAAGTTCATGCTCTGATGCAGAAGGGACACAACTAACTGGTACCACAGTGGTGCATTGCAGACTAGTACTGCTCCAAACTTTGTTAATGGAGAACATTCCTAACAGCTTAGCAGGCAATATCAAATTGGAAGCAAGGCAAACACACTGAGAAACCTGATTCCAAACAATTTTAATGCATTGAAGAAACAGTTTAGAAAATTAGATGCTTTTCAGAAAAGACAATTGCAGGAATCCACACTCAGTAGGTTTAATCTGATCTATTAAAACAGAATGATGAACAACAACCCCAGTACTGTATTTGGGGAAGTTTTATTGTATGTTTCATTTTGATTGTTTTCTTTGTTTATTTGCTTGGTTTTCAGAAAAATCTTTGAGTAACAGACATGATGAATGCAGATCTCTTCTATCATTGTGCTATAAAATAGGTTCCCACCACACTGAAATTGCAAAGCAAAAGGTTTAGGAGGTATTTTTTCCTCCTCTGATCAGCTCTGAAGGCCCTGTGTCCTGGGGACACCAATGTCAAAAAAAACTCCAAAATTTCTTGCTTTGCTATTAATTCAGAAGCAATACAAATGCAAAGCAACAAGAGAGGGTTTGTGATGGAGGGAGCCAAAATAAATTACAAATTTAGAAAACATGAACTGTGAACATGGAAGAAAAAGAGCGAGATCTGACAGCATTTTTCCTCTCTGTAGAAGGTAGCTAAAAAAAGGAGAATATACTCTTCTCCCTCATCCCTCCTAGTAGAACAAGGACTATTGGATTACTTCAAGAGAGATTTAGATTAGATGTGAGGAAATTCTTTCTAATATTAAAGTTTATGAAGCCTGGGAATAACCTACCTATACAGACCCAGAAATATTTCCTACTGGGGGACTTGAAGCTGGCTGAACAAATATCTACACAAATATGATTTCCTTTCAGTCAGTGGGAATACGACCCTTTAAGCTCTATTAAGATCTATACACTGTGTATTTTGTCATGTTTCTACGTACTCTCCCAGAGGGTTTTTAAAAATTGTCATTCATAAATCCAAGAAAGCAGTTTTTCATGTGAATATTCTAGGCATTGACAGGCATTAAAGCATGTAGCAAAAAACAAAGTCCCACTCAAGGTCAAATCACAGTTTGGTTTTCTTTTTCCTGAAAGAGTGCCTGAAAGTTGCCATATTCTGAAGGTACTGGGTATGTCAAATATCAGTGCAGAAGGAATGAGGTTACCTTGCTGAATAGCCTCTTCTTATTTATGATTTTTTTTTAAACAGGTTTCAAAAGAACAAAAAATTGAAATATTAAGCATTTTGTTGGGAAACTGATGAAAAAATAAAGCCCTTGAAGATCCGTCCACAAAACTGTAGAGCTAACTAGTCACTCCTTTCCCATTCCAGAGAATCCAATGAATGTTTGCTTTCCTTGAGTCAAAAATTGCTGCAGTGAAATTATTTTCCTCAAAAACGCAGTCCAAATCCAAACCCTGTCACTTTATAAGCATTAACACTGCTTTTAAAACATCAGTTTCTGCATCTTGGTATTACTGTACAATAGTAGGCTCAGCCAATGTACTCTCTTGATGACATGGAAGGCAAGGGGCAGATGACCCAGGCAGGGGAAAGGGACATTAACATTCTCTCAGGATTGATGGCAAAGTTGGTGCTCATTCTAATCTTGCAGGAAATTAGAAATGTACATCAATCACCACTGCCAGCTTTGCAGTGTAAGGGTCAGTATTTAGCCCTAAGAAAAATATAGATGATAATTTCTATACTTTCCTTAGGAAGACCTGAGGCAATGAATGAAATAAAACAATAAAAGCTGAAATAACAGCAGATTTCATTCTGCTTCAAGTATCTGACCTTCTGTATCTATGCTGATCTAATATTTCACTATGTAATTATTTAAAAGCTAAAAGAAAATACAATCTTTTATGCTAGCTGTTTTGAATATTTTGAGGGTATTTTGAGATGCAGAAATGAAAGCAGCATAGTATATAAAAAATTAAAAATTGTAAAGGTCATCAGGAAAAAAAATCAAAGTTCAGTGCATTTATTCTGCATTTTAAGAGGTGCCCTGTGTGAATGTATTTGATATTCTACTAATGCAAATACATTAATGACATTAAAACATAAATAGAAAGCCATTGAAGTTCACCATGTAAAAGCCATGACACATTTAAAAATGCAAAGCTACTCATTCTCATATAAACTTTAGAATTTTCAGCAGAGATTAAGGATAAAACATTCTAAAAGCTGTCAAGTAAGCTTACAAAGAGGCAATTCAATTCCTTTTCTCACAAGAACCTCTAAGCTAACCAGCGTGGGTCCCTTTGAATATTTTACAGTGTTGCTTCCTGTTCGGAGTTCAGTGCCCTAAATACAGGGCAGAGCATTAAAGGTATAAGGGATTAAAAACAAACAAGGAAAAACAACACCAAAAAGAAGTAGGAAGGCATTTGAGTTCATGCCTTGCAGACTGAATCAGCATTTCTTAACACTGTATTATGACAGTGCTTTAAGAGCTATTTCAATTATAAATGTTCTAAAATTGAGCTGGAAATTCAGCCACAGTCAAATGGAAGATTTGTTTCTGGTGACGCAGGCTTGCAGCACTGTGGTATTTTCATACCAGTGGCCCACAGCAAATATTCATTATTGCAACTGTCACTGCTTGGCTTTGGTAAAGAAGTTGATTGCTGATATTGTATGGAACTGGACTCCAGCAGCAAAAAAAACAAAGGGAACACTTCAGGATTCAAAAGAATCAATTTGTGATTCTGGTCTTAATATAGCAACAGAATAAAAACTAAAAATATAAAAATATTACATTACAATCTAATCTTAGTCGCTGGCAAAATCAAAGGTCTGTTTTAACAAGAGACAAAGACAGATGAAAAAATATTCTGTGAGAACTAACTTCTTTGAGTACTACAGATACTGTGGTTCACATGGAAAACTGCATTGTGATTAAGGTTCTCCTAAGTAAGCAGGATTAATTTTATATCCCAGCTACAAGACTCATGAATTTTCTTTAGTCTGAAGAAACAGAAAATTACAACTCATGTTTTTCTTCTGAGTATGTGAAAGTTTCACTCATCAGTTCCTGCCACTAAGCCTAAGAATTTCTTATCCTGAAGCTATAAATAGACCCACAGAGAGAAACGTACTCTGACTTCAAACAAATCACAACTATTTATGAGCATGTTTTTTCTTCCGCAATCTCGAGTGGCACACATTTAAAAATATCTGATTTAGCACATACCCTGCATTCTGGTCTCATTTAAATCAAACTTCGCCTTTGACATAAAAGGATTGAGCATTTGGCCCATAACACTGCTCAGGGGAAAAAAATAAACAGCAAAACAACCCAAAAAACCCCAACAACTGCACCTCTGCAGAAGGCAGAAAACACATTCTTTCTCATGACAAACACAACTTGATATGAAATATTTCACTGTATGGGACCACTTAGTATTGCAGGAACATCATCAGCTGGCTGTACAGCTTATAACAAACCTGTGCCAATGCTCCCATACAGACCCTTGATACTGGCATGTTCAAGGCAGGGACTGAGACTCAGTGTGTTATTTTCCTGACTGCAAAGAACTGTGTCGTCAGTTTCCTTGGGCTGCTTTGAAAATTCCATTTTCCACTACTTCTGTGGTAATTATATTTGAAGATAAGACTTAATTTCTTTAGAATCTATAAATAGAATAGTGGAGTACACCATAACCAAAGTACCACCTCCAAAAAAATTATGGCTGACAGATATTTTTGTGCTTAGCTGATTTTCTGTTCTCATATACTGAAACATAAGCATGTGTGCTAGCACATCACCGGCTCCAGCACCTAAACAAAATACTGTGAAAAATTTTGACTCAAATGTATCAACTTCTTATCCTTTATATGTGCAGAATACAAACTTGCATCTTTTGTGGTCGGTGGATATCTGGCCCTCTACAATATATTGTACAAAAAATTCTTTTGGTATCATATTATCAAAAAACCCAGTCATTAGACATAGTTTTACATTCAAAACCTGGATTCAATCTATTTATAATAGATATATCCTTCCCAGAATTGATATCTTTACTTGGAGAGATAGAAGTATATTTTAGAACTCAGAAGGACCCATAGAAATTTTCTCAAAGAAAAAATTATTACATCATGATTTAGAGACATAAATAGCAAACATCACAGGGGTTTTTTGGCATAAAAGACCTAAATATCTTATTGACAACTGTGCAATTCATCACCTTATATTCACCTTCAATGGCACAATATGAAATACTAGAAACCATGGTGTTCACCTGATCTTCTACAGGATGGACAGTAATTATTATGCCATAATGGAAGGGTCAAGAGCTATGAAGTAATAAACAAAGCTAAGTATGACAAACCAGGAACAGTATTTGAAAAATTTTTGATGAGCTGTCTTTTTTGAACTTTTTTTTTCAAGTCTGTTTTTTAAACATCTCTTTACCTGTTTTGTCTCCCTTTCCTTGTCACTATCCTGGCTTGTCAGTACTTTCTTGGTCAAGTTCCTTGTTAACTTTCTTTGTCTAGGTATCTATCAAAATTACTTTTAATATCCAGAAATTGAGTCTGAACATGTCTAAGGTATTGCCCAAGCTTTTGCTCAAATGTACCATACAAGCATTACTGAGAAACTGAAGGACTACAAAATTTCCCAGAATGAGCATTAAAGACAAATACCAGGAATTTTCTGGGACTGTAAGTGGAGAAGCAATGACCTCACTATTTTGAGCACCCCCTGCTTTTTAACACTTAAATAAATTATATTATATGCAGTGTTCATCACTCAGAAACAAGATGAAGAAACAACTGGCTACACAACAAATGACTTCATTTTACTGCTGCCCCTACTCCATGCTTCCCATCAAGACGCCTTGGCAGAGATTTGATGGCAGGGAGACAGAAAACAGGATGTTTGGTGACAAAAGGTGCCCACAGAGAGAGTGATGATGAAAAGGAAGTAGCAGACTTCATATATTTGATCTGTGGATATTTTCCTCCAGTTGAACTCAATTCTGTCAAGTCCTCAGATGAGCTTCTTCATTAATTAGGAGTACAAAATTTTCTAATGAAATTATACCTAATTTTTACTAGCAGTTCTCTTGGTTTAAAGCACAGTTCATTAATCTTGAGCCACAGAGGGACAACTACATTCCTGTTAAGGTTAATTGAGCTGGCAGCAACAGCAACAGCTAGGGGTAAAAAGCCCGTGGAAGGCGAAGGAGTTAGAGAAATGACACACCACATCTGAGTTTTGGGTTCTTAGGCAAATGTAGCTGAGAAAAATATGACTGGAAGGTAAGGAAATGATGAAGAGAAGCCATTTATTTTTCAGGTCATTTAAGAGACACTTTGTGATTGAGTTTGGACACTGAGCTGTCCTTATGATTGTACAGATTTTTCCTCAGCCAGGCAGAAGAAGATCAACTTTCACTGGCTATGAGTGAAAGGGTCCCCATGCAAGGAGCTGCTGGCTGAAATGACTCTCACAGTTTAATTAATGGGTACTCTGTAGTGAAAATTTGATTTGAAATCAGAACAAACTGTTTGCCTAAGAGGTGGAGCTCACACTCAAATGCAAAGAGGATTTTTGCATGCTTGAAGCTACGCAGGAAAACTACCACCAGTTTTACATCTGCATGCACCTCAGTATTCATTTCCCAACTTTTAAGTAAAAGTAAACATGCGTAGAAATTGAGCATCAGTTGAGTTTATTACCAATAAAAACCAAAGAACTGAAAAAACTGAAAAAGCTAAAAGCCCAACAAGGAAAAAGGTTTTGCAAGACATCCTACAGTAAAATGAATTTGCCTTGAATGTGTCTTTCTGGAGGCCAACACGTGCACAGCAGTCTGTATTATCGTCCTCTCTGTTCCTCCAAAGCAGGTCAGCTGCACATGAACTGCCAGTTGCCCCTTGGCTTGTACTGAATGCCAGACTGCCCAGGGATATTTGGGTGCTTCAGCTTCATCCAGAAGTCATCCAGAGACAACTACAGCAGTGGGAAGGGATGATTGCATTCCTGTGTCCAGGAACATCCTTGGCACTGTGTGAATCACTAGCACAGACAGAAGTCCAAAATAATGTTTAAAAATAGGTCCTGCATCAGTGCCAACGTCCAGGTGGCATGAGTTATATCCAGTCAGTACTGGAGACAGTATTTCCCCAAGGAGAATTCAGGGAGCAACTTTTCTCTGTGTCACTAACCACAGTGGCTTCAAAGTATTACCTTCCTACCCAAAAACTCATTAGAGCTTTAAGTCACACCATGTACCCCGGAGAAGATATTGCTCTTACCAAGGTCAGTAAGTAACTATGATTTAGTTTCTGACTGCTGCTCCTGCTGCCCCACACACCTCCCATGCAGACATGGGGAAGGAAGCTGCAGACAAGCTGTTCTCTTTAACTTTAAACTGTAGTGATGGAAGTATGCTTTGAAAGGGCCTCTCCTAAACTCCCCTTCTCTTTGACAGAGACAGAGAAGGCACAGTCTAGGCTATACGCTGCTGCAAACTGGAAGTATTTTTCACAAAATAAGTAGGTTGGCAAAGCCTATTTAAAACTTGATACCAAAACCAATTTACAGTGGAATCTCTCCCCAGCAACCTGCCACCAAAAACAAAGAAACATGGAGAAGTATTAATCACCAGCAGAAGAGGAGAAAATACATTACTTTCATTAATCAGATGGAACAAGGAAAGAATAAGTGAACTGCACTGCAGATTGGAAAGGATTGCTCTCCATTTTAAGCAGGTAGTTGATTTTTTTTTTTGCATTTTAAGCAAGTTGAATATCTTCTTCAAAACCTCTATCTAAACGTTAAGTTTCAAAACAGATTTAGTCATAGAATCCCTAGAAGTAAATTAGGATAACTGGAATGTAACTCAGAATTTGTAAAAGGTCTGACTTCTGACTGCTCTTTTAAGTGTAATACCTCTTGGCATTCCCCCATCTTGAATCCAGGAATAATTAAAGCTATTCCCTTTACAGCAGCTCACTTCCTTTACTGGAAAGCAATGAACTAGTAAATCTGATTTTGGTAATAACTGAAGTTGTGTCTAACACAGGAATTGTCCCTTGCAGTACCAGCATCACAATTATATAACTTTTCTCAGTGGAGACAAGGCAGGGAGAGCAGTGAGGAGACATCCTTTCCGACATCTATCCTGTAGTGCATTGGAAGTGAAGCCTGTAGGGAATGTGTTCCAGGGACTGATCAGCAATGACTTTTGTTACAAAACACCTGCTCTTCCTTAAGTAGCTGAGATACCAAACGCCCCCATTTGGAAGAACAGATTTCACAAGGAATTGAGGAGACAACAGTACAGGAGATGGTAGTATTATTGCCATTCCTTAACCTTTGGAGTAAATAATTGTTTTGATTTTCCTGGTATTCCATTTAGATTTTTATTAGTCTTCTTCAGTCCAATGTTTTTACAAGGAATTCTTTCCCCGACTGATCACATATGGTTGATAACATATTTTGTAAATTGAAAAGAGCACTCTTGCTATAAAAGTAGCATCCAGTTGAGTGCCAGGGAAAAGAAAACCTTTTGCAATTTTCAGAGTCTCTGGAAAAGACTCTTTTACTATTCACAGCTGCAGTTACTATGACCATCTATTTAACTTGTTCTTAAATCTCGACCAGGGTCCATATTCTAAAATAAATTATTTTACTACTGCCTGCATGCCCTCTGTTCCTTCCCCTCTCCCACCCATCACAGGTTGCTTCAGGGCTAGGACTGAAACAGAGAGTTTATGAAACACCCTGTGTCATCATTACAGTCAAAAACATTGAATGATGCTTACAGAGGGTTTCACAGACAATACAGACCACAATTTCTAAATAACTCAGTGTCATCACAGTTCTTGGTATAATTTACACGTTTTTGGTTGCTTTTTCTTACTTTTTAATAAAACAAGTATTTTGTGCAACACATGTTGGCTCTCATGTGTCAGTCTTTCCTCTGCCTCCAGGCAGACTGCTACCAACTGAACTATTAGTCTAATTACATTAGCTGGCAGAAGAAACATACTGAGTAAACCACAGTAAGGCTGAATAAATGGTCCTGGGATAAGGCAAAGACCAACAGAAACCTGTCTACTTTGACAATTTAATGAGTTCCCTTTCATCAAATGTTGTCTTTGTCAGAAGGGACTGAATCAACCCCTTTTTATCTCTTCCAGTAGTGCTCCCTTACACCATCCACACATATCCAACAGAGAGGTTATTAGTGCTTTGTTGTTTGGGGTGTTTATCTAGTCAATATGATAATTTTATCAGGCAAGTTCTCCACAGAAGAAAAATACAAGAAATGATGTTTTTCTAGCCCAAAGCTGTTCTCATGAATAATATAAAGACTTCTGCACACAAGAGAACAGTAGAAATCAAAAAATATTTCCTTGTGGCACCATTCATAGATATCGCTCCTACTTTCAAAGCTTATAGAATCAAATATATTATTTGATTTAACCAATTACACACAAAACAATGATGGGTTTGTATTTTAGGACACAAAGCTAGTAGAATAGGCTTTAAAGGACATGACTGCTCTTAGTTTGCAGTGACAGTAAAAGAGAGTAGCTGCATATTAATGGACATAAGTATCAAAATGGCAGCACAAGACTAGCTATAGCAAATATTTGAAGGTTCTAGATGAAGTATCTAATTCTTCCTCTGCTTTGGCCTTTTCCTATATATCCTCTTGTAAGGCTGACATTAAATGCCTATGTTATCTGGAAAACTAGAAGTGACATAAATTAATACTTATAATGATGTAGTTCATTTTTCAGAAGGTTTGGTCCAATACTGGCAAAGACAGAAGTTCTGTCATGTTGAGTGAGGGTAACTACATTGTAAATGTGTGGTTCTTAGGCAATTAGTCACAGGAAAGTGAGAGCTCCAGTCTGTTCAGAACAAATATCATGGAGGGATGTTTGAAGAAAACAATCTTAAGCAACAGGAGCAGGACTGACAATAACTGCAATCTCTGCTGGTTCTGTTCAATTTTTTTTTTTTCCCCAAGCAGGAAAGGGTATTAATGACCATAATTACAGCTTTGATTAATTTCTTTGGTAAACCCAAATTGTCATTCTCTTCATGCACCACATTTTTCTTTGTATGCAGTTCTTTCCCTAACAACATAACACTGTAGCAACCAAAAAGGTTTCAGCTTCCCTTCTAAACATGGCTGTAAACACTACATCACTTACAAAATCATACCCCAGCTTCCTCTGTTAAAATTTTTTCCTTTCTTGTTAGTTACTGAAAATAAAATATATTATTAAATAGTTATTATAAAATAATAACTAATAATAAAATATATTATTAAATAGTTATTATTTTCCTTTCTTGATAATTATTTAAACATCACTAGATCTGACATCATTCAGATTCAGAATTATCTGTTAGAAAAGAAAAAATAGAAATTCTCCTTTTTAGGGTAATATACTATTGTTCTGGTTCCTTAATTTTCATTGTCATATCTCTCTCCCATGTACACTGTAATGGAGAAAAATGTATGAATGAGTCCATGAAAGCACTAATACAAGACCAAATATTTGAAAATTGCCCTCATTTGTAGCTATTTTATGAATAACTGTATGTATTTTTCATATTCATGTTTACACAGTGTCTAGGTGAATAGGTGCAATCTGCCTGCCTCAACAGTCTTTAGACATATAAATATTTGTTAATGAGCATGTAAATTTGAAGGATTACACAACTGCAGCAATCATCACAGCCACACCTTCACTCAGTTAAGCATTGTGGCTTTTCTTTAAAACCCACTTTTCCTTCCTAAAAGATAGTATTTTTAGCATTTCTATTATCACATCAGGTCTTATGTCAAGAAATCTAGTTCAAAGCCCTACTGAAGAGAAGAATACACAGAGAATGGGGAAAAAATTAGCAACTGGATAATATAATTAATAACAATAACCTAGAATAATTCTGTAAGGTCTGAGGGATTACCAGAGGGATGGTGGGTTTCTTTTATGATGTAGAATGCATTTTACCACTTCTTGCTTACTCCTACTTAGTACATAGCAAATCATTAAAAAAATGCAATAAGTGTTTCAAATTTTTCAGATGAAACCAGCTGCATTTAAAACAAAAAAGTGATTTGGATTAAAACATATGGAATTAAGGGTTTAGTTTTTTGCATTAGCTTTCAAAAACCTTGGTTAAAAGTTGCAGTATGACTGCATTAGTAGAATAACAGCAGCTGGAACAACAAACTTCTGAACATCCTTCAGTTTCTGCAATATCCGATATAAAGACATTTAAGCATCTCTTTAGCATTGATACACTATATTAGGTGTGTTCTCAAGCTCTTCAGGTTGCTACTGTTCAATACAGACAAAATTACAAATAGATTTTCTTAGGATAACTTTGCATCACACAGCATTTTTAAAATCTTAGCAGAGATGATGAAAGGTAACAGCACTGTTTTTCTGAAGCCAAAATTCAGATATGACAGTCTCTGAAATTTCAATACAGACTATAAAATGGAGGTTTCAATTTTTGGGAAAATTCCAGTGTTTTAATTTATGAAAGAATTTGGCCAACACTTGCACAAGTTTCCTTACATAATGCTTGTGCATTAGTCATTTGGCAGGCAGGTAGGGAGCTTACTTACCTCTCCTTCAGAAAACCTGCATCATTTGTGATCTTGTAAGCCAGTTGATTTTGCTGGCAATTGACCTACAGCCTTAGGAGATACAGGTCTACAGAATTAGAAATGTGTATATATACATATGTATGTATATATATATATATATATGTATATATATATATTTTTTTTTTCTTTTTTTTTTGTGAGTAGGAGAGAAAGACTGTGAGTTGATCAGAAAAGAGAATACTGGTTTCTCCCTCTCAAAGCCTCTGAGCTGTAGACCAAGTGAATCTACAGATCAACACATTCCTTAATCCATGACCATGAGAAAAATGCATACATTTGTACAGCTGCAAGATTTTTGTGAAATGGAAAATGAGAAGATGGGAAAATGCTCAAAGCAGCAGCTCCAGGCTTCCACTACCATTCAACTACTAGCAAAGACCTTGTGGCCTCACTCTTCAAAAGGCTGCACTTTGTCTCCTCTCCCTCACAAAGTATAATTATACCAGTGCAACCCAAATATATTTATTTACAATATACAGAATTAAAACAGTAATTTGGAAAATTGAAGGATTTGAGGCATTTGGCTTCAAAATAAGCCTTCCATCAGTTTTCCTGGAAAGCTACTTTAGTGTGTTTCCCAAGTCTGTTTGCTGTACGGCACACAGATATCTGATACCTTGCATGTCCAGGTAATAGTGAAACCAAGATTTTTAAAGGCTGTGCATTGTTTACAAACATATAGAACAGAAAACATGTCTATTCCATGGCAGGAAATAACTCTGGACAACCACTTTAATATTCACTACTCCTAAAATGAATTGTACTGACAAAAGAGATGAAGATCAGGGTAGACAAGATAACTCGTTCAGTGTGGAAAGTGTGTTTTGTATCATCAATAAAATTCTGCAGGAACAGAAAGTCAATCATAAACATCACAACTCAGAGGTGACAAGCTGTGCTCCTAAACTATGTTTTTAAAAACTTGTTGTTATGGCTTTCAGACATTTCTCATAAGAAATTCAAGTCAAGATTCAGTAGGTAAACAATGTGGCAATCTCAACAAAATTCTCATCAAAAAACCACCAAATCCCTTCACTCCTTCTATCCTTAGTTTCCACGTGTTTGTAAAGTAAGGTGGAAATTATATTTCAATATTTCAAATGCTACAGCATGCAGTAGAAGTTGTAGCTTTGAGATATTATGAGAATCCTTAGAAACATAGTACAAAGAAGATTAGATTTCCCAATTTTACATGCTAGGCTAGGATGTCAGTGAGGAAGAGTAGAGCTGCCATTAGCTATGAGAGCAAAGCATTCAGTCCTTTTTAATATAAGCAGACCTCAAAAGTAACAAAATATTTAAAAATATAGCCTAAAAAGGTGAAGGCCTAAGGGCCAGTTATAAGTTGCTAACCACCTATAGCACTTGCACAGGCAGCTTGACACTAAGTAAGAGTAGAAAAGTCAAAATGGAACCATTAAAGCAAATAACCAGCAGGACCATCTTTCTTTCTAGCTGAAATTTTAATATTTATTCTCTTAAAGGAAATAAATTCTAGGAGTTGGGGTTTTTTGACCCCAAACACTTTTTTTTTATTTTTGTGTGCACTTTCATGCCCTGACTACTTTTCTACTTATGGGAAACCCAGTAAATGTCCTCATATAACAAGAGAGCAAGCAACCAGTTAAAGTTCACTTACTGTCCATTTCAATAAGTGATCTTCACCATTGTCTTCATTAGGCTGTAAGCTCTTAAACTTCATTTACAACAGAACTCAGTGATGCCAGAAAAGATGATCTGGACTAAAATGCCTCCTAGTCTGTGCTCTTTCACGATCTAAAGACACAGCCCGCAACAGTCAACATTCCAGCCAATATTAAGTAAGATTTTTCCTGTACGTGGAATTTCTTCTAACATGCTCTCCTAGATGGGATCTCAGAGAACTCCCTCAGCTTGGGAAAACTGTGAGTACTGATTTCAGCCTTTCAACTTCTGCTTAAATAGTTTAATTAAATAGTGTGCATCACAGTTAATATTTCTAGCTTCACTGCAGGATTTTGAATGGAACTTTTCTCTCTGAGGAAAGAGTCATACCTTTAAATCATTCAGTGCATGGATTTGAGAGCTACCAAGCAGGTTTTTCTAACATGTTAATCACAACTTAGTCACCTGATCAATGATCTCTCTGCAGACTTAAGTTTTTCACTAATTCCACAAAAATAAATATTATTGGACTGGAAAGCATCCATGTTGTGTAACATCTTTCTTTTTGTGACTTCGGGCCGTAACAGCTGTTTCAAATGTCAGCAGATAGGGCAGAATTAAAAAGGATACACAATGTGGACAGGGGAATTGCAGATCTAACCTATCTGTGCCTAATGCCAAGAAATTTGCAGATGGATAGCTGTTTATCAATTTTTCATCTAAATTTATTAATACTTTTAATCAGTCTAAATATGCAGCTGCCACAATGCCAAATAAGATGAGTCTGATAAACCAATCCTCTGCTCTACAGAGATACTGAAAAAATGTGACATAACAATTGACATCCCAGGAAGAGCAAGTTTTAACAAAATATTTGAGTAATTAGTCTTTTAAAAAAATATCTTTCAAATTCATTTTCTATGCTATGCAGAGGACACCCATATTTCTCTCAAAGACAGTTTACAAACAAAAAGACACAGGCTTCTCATTTAATTGCATAGGTGAAAGTCTTTTGTGAGCTGATTACACCATATCTCTGGCTGCCAAGTTATCCTCTGGATGCATTTCATGACCTAAGCCATTCCTTTATTCTAATTGCTAAAACCGGACAAGCATTTTTTATAATCTCACTTTTGCTCATGTAGCCTGATACGTTGCTGCAGTGATTGTGCTAAGTTTGCCACTGGTTGCACTGGTCTATGACATGGCATAATCAATTTCTCTCCAAAGTATCACCAGGAGTGCTTGCACTCCCCAGTCACCTCAGGCTGTGCTTGCAGTACAGAGTTCTGGTTCCTCTGCTACTTTGTTCAAATGCAGGTTAAGGCCACAAAAAAAAAAACTTTTCTGTAAGTAGCACCAAAAATGGAAGAAGCTAAGTTATTCTTACAACAGCAGATCTATGAAAAATTCTCAAATATGGAATTTTGCCATAGATCCCTTCCACAGAAATAGTGCATTTTTATCTTTTCATATAGTTTTGTATGTCAGATTATAATTACTGCACCTAATCAGCTGAATTTAAGAGAGTATAACAATACCCTTAGGCCTAAATTGTGGCCAGCCTCTTCTTAAATATAATTTCTCATAGCTGTTAGCATACTCCATGTAGTTCTTTATATGTGGAGTTTTTCTCCAAAACAAATACTTCAACAATGTTATTTTCTGAAAAAAGAAAATAAATAGTGCCAGCATCCAGACAATAAAAAAACCAATCTGTACACATGATGGACAGGAACAAATGGTAAATATTTTTTTGCTGTTTCAAGCTTTCAGGAGGTAATATTTGCAAAAGATATAATAAGTCTCATGAGTTTGTAAATTATGAAAAATATCTCAGTAATGCTCTCATAAATTGGAAACATATTTAGCTCAAAAGTTTATCTACTGAGCCTTCAAAAAAATTTCATTACTCTTGTCTAGATGTACACTGCTTCTCCCCCCTTTGAACTTTAAGGCCTTTAATGCTTTTTTCCTTTCAGATTCTCTTCTTTTTCTCCAGTCCAATGGCTCACAGTAATTCACAGGCTGCTTCTTTATGACCAAAGCCTTGCACTGCACTGGCTTGTATCATCAGTATCAGCAGCTGCTGTTAAACCACCTGTCAAATTTGCAAAATTCTCACTCAATTTACCCTGAATTCCAGACTTGCACTTTTTTTGTCCATGTATCTGTTCATGTTGTTTACACAAGTGTTCTATTGGGACCAATGGCCAATCAGCATGAGCTTCATGCACAGATGATGCTGTAAAACCAACTGCCTCTCCACTAGGAAAAAGGGAGCAGAGGAAAATTCTAGGTTGATGTTTCATATACTGGGTTGCATAAACTACTAATTCATGTATGAATAGTCAACTTTGTATTTGGAATATCAAATTGGAAAGCCAACAGTTCAACTTATTGTGCAGATATCTTACAAATTCATTCATCCCTGTGAAATATCTGTCTTGGAAATAATTCTATCACTTTTCACATGTGGAACACAAGTGGGCTTGCATGAGCACTATGCTAATTTATATGAAAAATCTTTCAATATTGTAGATCAGATAACAATAATAAAATCTTACAAATTGTGCTTACAGAATTTCAAAAACAATGGGCTTTAATGCAACATCTACTCCAGACCAGAATGTCTTGAGAGTGAAAGACATATTCTGGAAACAATTTTCATCAGTTATGGCAGCTATACATGAAGTCTCTTACACATTTGGAACAGACCTCTACAATAATAGAATTATAGGAGCACAAAGGATACTTTGGGTCAGAGATTTTTCATCTACATGATGATAAAAAAAGAGTTGTGTAATCACTTTTAAATCATGTAAACAAGTATCTTCTTCTTGGGTACCATTGCTTTAAGAGGTGACTGAAAGCTGAAAATCCTTCATCATTTTCTCAGTTTGTTCTCCCTCTCCCTTTAAACATGACTGGATTGAAATCCAGATCTGCCAGACCAAATCAATTCTATGAAATTCAAGGTGAAAAGCCTCAGGTTTGGTATGCAATTACTACTATGAGTTCTGAACATAAATCTTTCAGAATAGTTCACAGGAAAATTGATTAGCTACAAATTCACTTTAGTAAATCCCTGTGTCAGAGCTCTTTTGGTCCTTAGCATCAAGCCATTTGTTTTAAGAGTGCCCACTCCAGCTGCACAATCCAGGATGCTGCATTATGTTTATACACAGACGTGCATGCCCACACACCCTAATGCTTTAATGTTACAGAAAAAAATGAACTGCCTGCTCAGTGCAGTTTGTTCTGCAAGAAAGACAGTTTTGAACAACTGAGAGTGATTTTTCACCTCCACTTTTAGCATTTGGAACATGTACTGTGTTGATGCTAAACCCTCTGTAAAAAAAAAAAACATGATAGCAAATTGTATACAGCATCTCCATTTGTGAATCTGTCTGTTGAGGTCACACCTCATCGCCTAGTCTGTGAAATATTGTTTACCTGCATGAAGAAAATACCATTTGTTGTTACCCTGAATAACTGTATTTTTGTCTTGTTTTATATTAATGGATTCGCTTGCCAGTTTTCCTCTCTAACTCACTGTTTTACTTTGAGGACTCTTATCCACATGCATGACAGCAAGAATTAACTCTTCTATATTTGAATACCTGTAACCTGCTAACCACATTTGAGAAAAAGGTTGAAACTGCCATAATGGCAGAAGTAGTAATGCCCACAACATTTATTTCCTGGCTTTTTTAGAATGAAGTAATGACTATGATATTGCAACTGTAAGCAAAACTAACATGGGTATAGTGCAGTTTGCAACATCAGCCTCTTTCTGTACCAGCTGTTGAACAAAGCAGTTTCATTGGTTTTTTTCTTCCCAGTGCTCCAGCAGTGGTGAGTTACTTCAGCTCTTGATGACAGAGGGGTCTCCTAGGTCATTTTAAGGGACATGCTCTCTAGACTTTTGGACTTTAAGTTTCTTGACAAAATTGCATCAAACCTATTTTCTATAAGGTTTCCTTTTTTTTTCTTAGTTGTTGGGAGTTGGTGGCCAAGAGGGGGGTTACTCGAGATCGAAGCACAAAATTTGGGTTCTGTGATTTCATAAAGTCTCAATAAACACATCTAAAGCTAAGTAAGGACAGCCTTTTTATTCAAAGACTTTCCTTGCATGTATACTTCTGATAGCATCAGAAGTATTGAAATACTGATACTTCACATGCATGTATGCCTGAAGCATCATGGAAAAAGAAATCATTTTTCCAACAGGCTTAGAACTTCATTCACACAACTCAGTCGGCATTACCAAGCTTGTTTACATGCCTTTATAGGATTTATGCTGCCTCCTGAGAATATTTAGAAAATGTGGAAGTAGGTGTGTTGTGAGGAATACCGGGAAAAAAACCCTGGAAGGCTATTTAAGGGTTTATGCAGAGATTTTAAGAGGCAAGGGATATGAAGGTTATCTAGCACATGTGAAGAGACAGCTGTGTCAGGAACAGAAGTTATATAAAAAAGCTGACACCAAAATGGCACAGAACAAGACAAAGGAATTTTGCAGAAAGCAATCTTCACAGAAGGTTAGGGCTGTAAGAATTCAGCAGGCAAGAAAATAAAGACTGAAGAACAATTTTCTGCTTTTGATGGAAAACTTTTGATCACAGACTTAAAAAATACATACATTTGTATGGTAGGAGATATGTCATTTGTATGATATTGCATCACATGTTTGTCTTCACTGTACAGGGAAGGAATATCACAAAGTGGCAGAGGTAAAAATGCTGCTTACCATTGTGCCCACAGAAAAATGTAAAATACAGGAACTCCCATTTTGAGAAAACATTAACATTGTCCTTAAGAAAAAATATAAAAACCCTCCTCCAAACCCTTTATGCATGTTTTTGTGTTTCAAACACAAAAGTTATCTTAAATCATACTTTCACTTCTGTTTTGATTATTACTCAGACACAGTAGTGACTATATTGTTGGATGATTATATATCAACATGTATTTCATGTATTGCCAGAATGATTTGCCTGATCATGAAGATATCAACATCATTAACAACTTTCACTTCTGAATATACAGAAATTTTTCTGTAAAGAATTTTCATGCATCATATAAAGACATTTGACACTGAATATCAGGTACAGCATAATAATTTGATTTCCCAAAGATAAGGTACATGTTCCCTTAAAAATTTAAACAGAAATATGCCACCATTTCAGAACACCTATTATTAAATGACTTACAAAGAAAAAATAACAGGTGCTTCAAGCAATAATTGAGCAAAACATTTTCTGCAAAATAACAAATGTAAGGGGACTTTGAAATTAATCTCTCAAAGTTTTAAAAAAATCACAAATGGTTTAATGGTCTATAAATGCATTTCTCAGGTGTCTGAAGCTCGAATAAAAACCAGTCATTAATGGACCATTAAAAAAACAGAAGAAGTTCTTTGATGGTAGCAACACGTAAAAAATTTTCCTTGAGATTGTACTTGTTCCTTACTGAATACATCAATTATTCTATCTAGGCAACAAATTTGGCTTAATCACCAGCTCTTCTCTCATGCATTGATTTTACTTTGTTTAGAAAAGTGAAAAACTCCCAAATTTCCTGAAAAATAACCTTATGGACTTATTGACACAGATTTAATGCAGAAAAATAGAGAATTTTACTCCCTGATGAGTAAAAAAAAAAAAATTAAACATTTTGGAGTGAGATCCAAAATATTTAAATAGCATCTTAATTGCACAAAACTGCAAAGATGAAATTATGCACATAATTACAATTCCTAGTTATTTTAAGAAGTGAAAGCTGCTGACAAATTTTGTTAATTTACTCATTCAGATAGAATTTGGCAATCTAGAGAAATGCCTTTTCCTTTGTTTAAGCTAGTCCATTTTGAAATTAGGTGAAAATCAAATCTACTTTAGTACAAAGTGTACAGGGAATTTACCAAAGAAAGGATTATCAAAATACTGCAATAGTATTTTAGTGAATGCAAAGGACATGCTTTGAGTATGACTCTTAGTATCACTCTGATAAGGATATTCAGGAGGTCTTTTAATTTAGCAAATAAATAACCTTTATCTTGGAAAAGAAATGATTAAGACTTATCCTAAAGTGACTAGAACACCCCCAAAATATTCCTGTTAAAATTTACTAATATAGGACTGTATATTGTACATGATCTTTCATAATTTTTTCTTGCCTCATTGGATGATTTTTGTCACACTTATGGGTAGATGTCACTTTAAAAGAAAGATGAAAGCAAGAAAAAAATGCACAGGAAGTTTTCAAACAAATCTTGCTATTAACGTAAAGCAGGGCTTGGTTTAGGAGTTTGTTCCTGCCCCTTGGAAGCAGATATTCCAGTATCCTTTTTAGGAGTGTTGTCCAACTGAAATCCTTACCCCTTATCAGGCTTGGAGTTCCAGATGCCCTCTCCACTTTGACTTTAATGGATAACAGATGTCAAGTTGTTCTATGTAGACTGCAAGTCTTAAGACAATGACCACGCTTCTCCTACAAATCCTGTGAGGGGATTTCATGGATCACTGGAGAACACTATAAATAATGACTTGCACATGTTGAATCACTTCTTATTGAATATATTCTAAAGTCCTGTGAAAAGTAGTATTTTCAGTCCAATACATTTACGTAAATCATACTTTGAAGTTCATTATGGTCTTACAAACATCTGGACAAGAGAGCATAAACTAATCAACATTAAAGAGATTTAGAGCATACTACTAATAAAGAGCATGCCTAATATATACTTGGAGTGAATGCTTTTACTGCAGACAATAGGATTTGATGAGGATAGCATCTTTTCTTGTATACCAGAAGGATTTACCAGCTACTTTCATCTCCTGGCAAAATGATTTTAACTTCAGAAGCAGCTAGCAACATCTCATTTCTATCTGTATCCCTGCTTGCATGAAGTGACCAAGCTAATTCTGACATTAAAATGCTACTCTCATCTAGACTCAACACTGTGTGTGATGTTACTTTGCCCACGATGTCCACACTTGGGTATTTCAGTCACTCACAGCAATGCAAAGACATTAATTAAGCCAGTGCATTTTTTGACAGAGAGAGTGGTCAGATATTACACTGAACATCAAGAACGGTCAGTGGGTCTTAAAAACCAAATTGGCTCAGTTTAAAATAAAAAATGCATTTAACTCCTAGATATGTGTTACAATCTGGCTTGCTGGGCCCAGGCTTTTGATGGTGGATATAGGAATCAAAATGTTAATCTGGCCTACATAATGTAGCCATAATCTCAGCCTGGAAGTGTTTGAACATTGCATTTTCCAGCAATCCATCATGACCAAGGAAGCTGAAACTCAGAAGGTAAGACGGTTGAAATATATGTCTTACATGCTAACGTAAGTGATAGAAATATAAACCAAAATAAACTGATGTAAAAGCAAGGATTTCCATGAATCAAATTTCTTATCAAAAATTCACTTCTGAAAAATCTGTCAGTTTTCAACTGAAGCCTGTGGAATGGAGTATTTGTTTTTATTACCTGTCCATAGTATACTTGTTCCTCTAATACAAATAATATTGCAGAACTGTTCCTGTCATTTTAAAACAAAGCATCATCTCTTCTGTGTAAAGAATCTACAATATCTTTCCTAGACTAAAATGAGACCATCTCAACAAGCATATCAAATTGCAAACTATATTTTAAACTTTCTGAGGCAACCTGTGCTGCCTGAAAGATTTACATGGTTCTAATTCTGGTTATCTCATATTCCCAGTGGAAGGTGTATCGCAGCTGGAGGATCAGACTGGAATTTAGGTTCCATGAATTTTTTTTCATGAGATCATTAAATTTTTGGAGTCTGAGATGAGAAATAATACTACAAACAGATAATAAGAAGGTTAAAAAGAACAAATTTTTAATGGAAATAATATTATTCAATTTTTTTTTTTTTTGCTCTAAGGAAGGATCATGCTGAGCATATTACAAGTATATAGCTAAATTAAAATAAAACCAATTTTGAAATAAAATAAGAATATTCTCTGTACACCTGTATATAGATAATTAAATCCTGTATCAGCACTTTCAAGAGTCTGAAATAATAGGAGAAGCAAACTGAACAAATGTTTTACCTCATTTCTGTTATTAGATGACTTTATGGAAGACTTGGCATTAATTCCCATGAACTTTTCTCTGTGCAGTCACCTATCATTTTGTCAAAATCAAATCTATTATATTATTTCTTTCCCACAATCAAAAAACCTGCTTTAAGTTGAGCTAGCCTTCAGACATCTCTGGGGAAGACATATTTTTATGAATTCTAATTTGGTGGATGCACACTGCTCAGCTACACAGGCAAACAGCCCTATTGCCTACAAAATTAGAACAACTGAGATATATGCTGCTCCTTCATTTTACACATGGTTAAAGATTTACTTTATGTATGAGAAATTTGCTCTTTATCCAAACTGGGCAAATGGAAGGTAATGTCAATATTGATGTAGTTCAAAGAGAGAGGGAGCAAAGTCAGCAGCACATAAACCTTTTCTTGACAAATTCCTATAGAATTTCCTTTTTTCTGGTGTCTGTCTGTCTGGACTACTTAGGAGTTAGCTTACTATGGCAAATGAGTGTGTTGTCAGTTTAAACAATTTTGCCATTACCATAAAAATTAATCCTTTCTTGGGATGTTGTCCATAAGAAACATACAAATGCTTACAGCAGGTAGCATGTCTGCTCTGCAGCACTAATTTCTCAGTGCATTTTTTTAAATGGAGAAGAGACAGCACTACCAACAGATCCTGTTTGACAGGAGACAGGCCTAATGAACATCTCTTAAATACTTATTAAATTTTCATTTTCTTTTTGTCTTTGATACCCATAACCTGACATTTATAATTCTTCAAAGTCATTCTTTATTTTCTTATCAAGCTCATCTTACAAAAAATTACATTTTAAACATTTTTTGTCTCCTAAATCATTGGGTTTTGGAGACACCTATGCAATTGCATCACTGCTGGCAACTTGTTATTGATATGCAGTGTGGTTAAAAGTTACTGTTTAGCTGAAACAGATTTACTCCTCCCCCATCTTAGTATCATTTGATTGTTTTGAAAGCACTGAACAAGTGCAGCAAAGTCACTTTCTGATGGATATTTGTGTCTTCCTTAACTCTGGTTATTTAATAGATTTTTGCTTTTTGATTAAAACTTGCATAAAATTATGTGCTTAGCAAAACTTTACACTGAGCAACATCATGGATAGCTAATGATTTCTCTTTAACGTAGGGATTTACTTGAAGTGTCAGGAGACATTCAGAAAAATGCATATAAAAATAAGAGGAAACAGTAAATTACCTTTGCCCTGTAGATATTAAAAGATGTAGACTCAAGCATACAAATGTGCAAGAGTACAAAGCTGATGAAAAAGTCATGCAATAAGAACAGAAATAAAAATGGAATTTTAACACTTTGATTGCAGTGTACGACTGAGTTTCCAAATACTTTTCCTGGAATTCAGGAACTAAGAGCTGGGCTGTTCTGCACATTCAGATTAGATAAATTTTGAAATTAAAAGTCCCATGGCTCATATGACCTCACAATAATCAATAAGTATAGTGACTCTGAAATAAACAGGAAATGGGTTCTGAGAAAACTTTAGGTTAATTGCAACAAAGTTTGCAGAGGAAGGATGGTCCTGTAATTTAAGCATTTTGTTGGTTTTCCAGACAAGATAAAGACCATTACATGAACAGAGCCCCTCTAATAAATTTCAAAACCAGACATTTTTCCTGAAGTTTTGATCCTCTCATCCATTTCTCTGTCTGCTTATCTCTCTCACCCAGACCTGTACATAGCATTTAAAACTCTTCAGATCTCCAAAGAGAAATGGTTTGCCAAAATAATCCCCAAAGAACCACAGCTAGAGATATCTAATTCCATTCTTTCAAATGTGAAATAATGCAATTTTTCCACAAAAATACCCAGTCTAAAAAGCAGGAATGTCAAGCAATAATGCATTGAAAAAAACATCCTTGCATCACTACTTTGGTATAAACATGAATTTCATACCACTTTAAAGGAACCACCAGGTTGGTGGTTCCTTGGTAGGTTGACCTAGGTGGTCCACCTAAGTCAATGTTCTGTCTTCAGCAGTAGCTGACACTTTCAGCTTGAAAGCAAAACCAAATAAAAACACCAAATCAAAACTAAACAAACAAAATCTATAACCATCAACATTTTGGAATGGAGATCATGATATTGTGCCTAGAAGCTGGTTTATGTTC
Source organism: Agelaius tricolor (assembly GCF_023055355.1). Lineage (NCBI taxonomy): Eukaryota > Metazoa > Chordata > Aves > Passeriformes > Icteridae > Agelaius > Agelaius tricolor. The sequence goes on from NW_027269266.1 coordinate 35,727,097, forward strand.
AAAGCTGTCCAAAAGGAGAGAGAGCTTTTGCTTCAAAACTAGCTAAATTGTTAGATAATTTTTAACACATCAGATGTGTACTTTTTAAACCTCTTTCAATCATGTCTCAGGTATAGACCCACCATTTTTAACTCAGTCCCCTGAGGTACAACCAGTTCTATAAAGAAAAAATATTTCCCTGCATAAATATTTAAAAACATTGCTCAAATAAAATAAAAAACTCCAGCATGCCAAACTCAAAACTGTAGCTTTAAACTAGTCAGAGCCAGACAGAAATTTTTCAAATTTTAAGAATTTTTAAAATTCATTATCACAGTATTTTCATTTGGAACAGAGAGAGAAAATAGAGCAAGTAATCCTATGTGACACCATCAGCAAGGCAACAAAATTCTATTAAGGAGGACAGCCTCCAGAAGCAGCATGGTTTTTAAACCAGTCTAATCCCAGTGAGAAATGAGGCATTGGCAGAATGTTATAATGCCAGAATGCATAGGGAGCAATAGAGATCTTGCAAGGAGCAAGAAAAGGTGAGTATTGCCAGCTAACAGACAAGAATGACACTGTCTGGAATGGAAATAGCTCTTTGTATGTCAAAATACTATCTTAAAACTCACCAACAATGAGAGAAATCTTCCCGACACTACTGCTTATTCCCTTACATCTTATTTCAGCTGTGGCTGTTATGTTCCATTGCACCCTAATGTAAGGGCATTTAACATCAACTCAGAAAAATTTTATGGGATTGTAATGACTGAATAATGGAGTTACTGGGTGTCCACCGCTTCTGATTCCAGAACAGATTTGTTCCTTGAGATCCTGGCTCCATTTGCATTTCCTGATTTTACACCATGGATGGTTCTGAGGAAATGGAGAGAATTGGAGCATAAAATGACACATCAATGGGGTCTGACCACTGAAACAATAATTCAGATGCAGTTTGGGCAGGAAAGCAAGCACATGACAAAAAACATAGCTTTTTCTGACAGACTTGAATTTGATTGTTTAAGCTATTTAGGTAAATGAGGTTCTGGTATTGCACATGCCAAGCTGGGGTTCCATTTCCATCCCAAAATACTCAACCTGAGAGTCAGTTCAGAGGAACAGGCTCAGAGTAAGCCTCACACACCCCAACACCTCAGCCAAAACTGGTATGAGACCTCCACCTCACAGTCCCTTTGAGGGTAGCAGCATAGGTCCCTAGACCCTATCCATGTTTCCTGAAGGAAATTAGCTACATCAACTCAACACACCATCTCCCACACACATCTGTTAAATATACAGCTGTACTGCATGAATTAGCAATGCAGACTGTATTTTCTATAAGTTTCTCACAATGGTGACTCTGTCTGAATGACCAATCTTAACCCACTGAAAAATGATGATTACCTAAATCAGTCTTTAGCTTAAACAGAAAGCATAAATAATAAGATAGTCACATACACACACAAATATACACAAAAAGTTGCACAATTTCTGAGGATTTTTATCAACTAATTTTTTTTAACCATTTAAAACAAAAATGAAAATAATGCAGATTTGTAGTTGAAATATTCTGCATTAAGTAACTTAAGAATGAAATCAAGCCATATTTATCACTATTTAAAATATTCTGATGGAACTAGATGATCAGGCATTACATTTTAACACTCATCAATTGGTATCTAGCCCTTTCACCACAACCCTATCAAGAGATTTGAAGTGCCTTTATTTTCACCACCTACAGGACCTTAGAAACCTGAAGAATAACTTTGCCTAAACAGCTTTCTTAATTTGGTCTTAGTTTTGCCAGGCTTTCTGCATATGTGACTCCTCTGAACATGAGTCATTCTAGTTTGGCTTTTTTTGAACCTTTTAAATCCTTCTTTTTAAGGCCTCTGATTATACATGTGCTCAAAATTGCATACAGCTGTCCAAACACAAGTTTAAAAGCCCCTTGGAGCATTAAAATAATTTTTCCTGCACTGCACTCTATCCTCCTCTTTAACACTAACAGTGTTCTGTTTGCTTTTTTATCTTCACTTATGTGCAATACTGAGGTTGATTCCTTGATTGTTTACTGTCACATGCAGATATTACTCATCTGTGTTTGGCAGGATGTGCCTGTTAGTGCATGTCCTCACTGTTCTAAATCTACTGCTCCACTCTTTCACAATGACCTGCTTGAAGATACAGATTGAATTTTCCCACTTAAGTTTCATAATCAAATGATTCCTTCAAATTAGTTCTTCTGCATTAAGGCCAGACATAATTGGCCTGAAAAAAAATTTTTTAAAGGAAATCTTTTGTTGATTTATAGGGTTGGCCATAACTACTGTTTTGTTTTATTTGCATGTTGCATCATGGTGCAAATCAAAAAGTTATTATTTTGGTGTACAACTAAGCTAACAACCATCTTCCCAGAGCAGGTTTCCTCATGCTGCTTAAAAATATTTTGGGCTCTATAAGTGACCTAACATTTGGGCAAACATAGATGCAATGAGCTCAATCAATCAATACAATGAAGGCTCAGAGAAAAAGTTGGTGGTTTTTTGCTGTTTGGTTTGTTGTTTTTTCCAAATAATAACTATTACATAATTTTGCACTTAAAAAGGCAGAAGAGGAACACAGAAGTAACTGGAGATTAGTCTTCAAAGCTGGTATGGGATTAATTTTGGTGATGACAACATTTGAAACATTAATAGGCCTATTTCATCTGGGGAATGAAAATTCTGGTACTTTAAAAGGCTATTGTGCAAGACACTAGCAATGCTTATTAGAATAAATGCATTCCATGATACAAAGCCTCATTCTAATTATTTTTTTGGCTTTATCATAATTGTTAAAGAACCATGAATGACAAATATTGCCTAATCTTAGGCTGGAAGATGCTCCTTTTTCATGGAAGCACAGAGTAAATTACAAAACCCAGGAAGTCATTTATCAAAAAAGAAATATAATAGAAATATAATATTAACTAATTCATTCCTCTTGCATTGATACAATTTTTTCTTCATAACTATAAATGTGGATAATTTAATTTTTCTTTTGACTTTCTTGGAAACATAAATATGAAACCAGGAGTTCCATAACACCATACAAAAATTAAAATAAATATATACATATAAGGTATTAGATATAACTCTAATTTTGCATCTTGATACAGTTTTCTAGAGGCTTATAGATTATAGAAAACTGTACTGGCTTTTAATTTATGTCTAATAAATAATTTTTTCCTACTTTTTCGACTTAGCTTTCTAAAATTTCATTTTTAAGTGTACAAAGTTAAATTGTGTTGCAGTCTGAAGAGATCTATCTCTGACTGACAAACTGAGGACAAGAATAGGGCATGACAGCAGTAAGAACTGCAGCAGGCAATGCAAAAGGGGGATAGGGTGCAGCAAAGGTGCTTGAGAGCAGAATGGAAAAAAACTCTGATAGAAATGTTTGCTGTAGCCTTTCTTTCACACCTCTGACCAAAATCACCTTTAAAAGCAGGAGAGAGAAGCAGTGTTCACAGACCCTTTTTAAAAGTATGATGACTAAGACAAATTGACCACAGCTAGCCATAAACTTTAGTATCCTTCTCCAAAAAGGATTTTCAACAATCTAGACATAGCTAATAATGGTACTATGATGCATATGAAACCAGAAGCAACATCGGGTGTTCAGATAAAGGGGAAAAGAGAAAGCGGAAGAGCAGAAAGGTCTGAGCACCCTTTGAGCTCTCTCTGTGCCCCTGAACTACTGCTGCTCAGACTGAAACCAGGTCCTGAATGAATGCATCCCTTTTGTTGCTGGATCACTTCCTTCAGATGCTGATAAATCAGGGGAATCCATATTACTCCTTTTTAATGACCTGTCTCTTTCAAAAATAATTACTAAGACCTGTTGACGTGCTCTTCGGGGTCTACACCGTGTGTGGTAGATAGTCAAATTAAGACTATCAACTCAAATTACTTGACAGAGAATGGAAAAGGACATCAGATTTTTACTCTTTTAGGACCTTTGCTCTCCAGTGACTTGTCAGTTTGAGATGACATGCTGTCAGTAACGTCTAAATCTGCACTGTTCACTAAAAAACATCCAACAAGGACTGGTGTTCCTCGTGTGCCAGTGAGTGAAATAAATATTCACTTTTAAATGAGCTGTCTTAGGAGATAGTAGTGACGATAATATCAACAAATATGGCCCAGAATTCTGACTTTTAGAGACAGTTATTAACAAAAGAGACAAAATCTAAAATTCAATTTTACTACGTGCACCTCTGTTCAAAAATTCCTAATTTTTGTGCAGATTTAAATCCAGAATGAAGTGATTTATTTTTCTGTAGTTCTAAGGAGAGAAGCAGATATTCTGGGTCCTCTGCATGAATATTTAGTCAAAGAGAAAAATAACTTTTTTTTCCTTTTTATTTTTTTTAAAGGAATGTCATTCTCACCTTAGGCAGAGAGCATCAAGTGAGATGCTTAAGAGATGTGAAACCACAAATTTCAATTGGAAGTTTAATATCTTTTACCATGCTCCCAATAATAACCCTTTGGCAAAAAAACTTACTCCTAGTACAGCTGCTTTGGGTTTGTTTGGTTTGTGGTTTTGTGAGTTTTTTCCTCTCCAGATGGTGGGTCATTAAAACTTTCCTGGATAACCTCTTTACAAAATGTATATTTTCATCCTCTCTATTGATCTTTAATGCATAATCATCTAAATGGTTTAGAGACCTACCAAGAACTGCTGTTAGCTCTTCGTGCCTTTTTCACCATAGAAGTTTAAACATCAAGAGATTTAATTAATGTTAGAAGAATTTTCCTCACATGGCCTAAAATCTACACGGCTCATTTCCCCCTCAGACTCCTTAGTGCTGGTAGAATGGTTCTGGAAATAACTTATCCTTAGCAATATTTACATAGTCTGCCAGGAAACTTTCAGCATTGAAGTCATAGAGAGAGAAGAATAAACAATTAGCACTTGCTAGGAATACTCTTTCTCCTTTGTCTAGGAGATCAAAGCTGAATCATTACTTGACTATATTCACCAAATGCAAATGCACAGAGAGAATGCATTCAATTTTTCAAGTAATTTTTGGCCATTTTAGGAAGATATCATTATGAATGTCATAACCAGCCATTACTGATGACATTTTAAATTGTGCTGTTCTTTGAATAAGCACTAATAGTTTAGAATGTTAAAGCCAATATACACAGTTAGATAAAATAAATTTCAAATTGAATGAAAATGATATCTTGTTAATGCATCTTGAGGAGAAAAACAAACTGAAAAAAGCTACACATCAATAATAGATATTTTTCTTTCCTTTAGAGGACTCCAGAACAAGAATGTTAGAGCAAAAAGCATAGTCTTAAAAATGTCAATATTTCCATTTCTGAATGTCTTCAGACAGTTGAGAGGTGAAATGGATAAATCCCTATTCCTATATTTACTTCATTTTATTTCTTTCTTTACACTTACTGTTTATGTAAATTCTACATCTGGATATTATTAATGGCAGCCTTCTTGCATCTGAGCACACGAACATAGGATGATTTCTGAATTTAAGTGAAGAGAAATTTAGAAGTTGGTATTTTTTAGCTGAGGAAATCATGGCCAAAACATTTCTCTGCAAAAGGAACAAAAAGAGACAGAAATGGGGCAGAAACCAGCATTAATTACACACTTATGTCAACAAAAAATAGCTTGTTCTTTTTCTTAGACCACAAAACTTAAGCTTGTTGAACCTCTTAGATAAACTGATGATTTGCAGTAATGACCTATGGAAGTCTCCATACTTGATGGGAGCTGGCAGGCAGGATGGTGTGAGATACTGTAGTCTTGCTCTGCTCTTTGAATAAAATGTAAATATGTCATCTCAGTAACTACTCTATGGAAAACAGTTTTATGTCAATAAAATGGAAATTAGGCAGTGCATCCAAATTTTAATTTTTTAAGAACCTTTTATGACTTTCCACTTATTATTTGATTTCTCTTGATATTTTCTAAAATAGCTTTGCTTGCTGGATTGGATTACAGAAGAATATTTAAATGGAGCACCCTTGGTTCTTGAATGCCTTTGGTGAAACATGGAACACCTTATGGTCTTGAAAACTTATATAGGGAAAAACAAACATGTTGGTTGAGAATACACTGGCAATAGCCAGAAACAACAGTAAACTGATTCAATAAATATCAAGGCTGTAAGCAGTAACTTGGACAGCACTGATGAACGCATTTGTAACAGCAAAAGCCTAGATCTTGGACCAGAGTGGACTAGCTTATTTTATAACAACAGGAAGACAGAAGTCAGTAGAGGTTTCTCACTTTGTTGCTGTTTGTAAGGAAGCAATCCTCGTGAATGAAATTCACTTCCATTCCCCTGAGAGCATTTTGTTCAGAATAACTCCCCTTTCACTGAAGTAAATCAGTAATTTCTGAACCCAAACCACACCAAAAAGATTCTCCACCCTAAGAAAATTAAAATCAATATCAACAATAAATACAAAATAAGTGCATATACGAAGGACCAAGAAATGAAGGGAATATCTTTAATACAGAAGTGTTAGAACAATAATAGTTCCCATGGAACAACTCCAAAAGAAAAAAATAGACAAGGATAGAAGGAGATTGGGTTCAGGAGTCCTAATTTATATATCTCACAGTAAAAAATTATTTTCTATTGTTGAAAAAACTGTTACAGTAACCTCTTTGTTTTCCCTCTGCAATAATAATAAAAAAAAAAAGCAGTGAAGAGTGGCAGCCTCCATAAACATTTCCATAACATGGGAGTAAGTCTAACTAATACACAAACAAGTTTTCATGAAGTCAACTAAGTTCATAGGAGTTCTCAAGGATTTGGTGCCTTTATTTGTATATGTGCACACCCAAAGAGACAAACTAGATACAGAGACTTAAAATCAAACTACACATTCTACCTATATGGTTTTCTCTCATTCTTCTGTGATATTTTTTCGTGTAAAAAGATGTATAGTAAAAATCATAAACAACTTACTGGCCTTAAGCAGTTAAAGTTCTTAGCAAATACAAAATTATAGCTTTCTACTTTTAATATTTTAAGCCTCAAAATGGTAAACAGGAACATTATGAATATGATTAAGAAAGTTCCTGCAGCTATTCAAAGATTACTCTTCTACAGAGTCTGCAAGAAAAACTGCTCCTTTTGGCTTAGCTGTGAGCTCCCTGTATTTCTTATGTCGAGGTAAAGATAATAGATGAAAAGGTTGCATATGTATAAGAGGACCTTGGGAGGGAAACAGATGCTTTAAATTGGTCTCTCTGAAGCACTGAGAGTGCAGATGAGAAATACACTATTAAAACATTGACATTATATTACTTTTACTATCTCTAGTCTGAAAGAAACAGAGGTCAGGTAAGGACTAACTTGTTTGGTGATTAACTTAAGGCAAACATTAGCCCACCCAGGGTTAATAAAACATGCTTAGAAACAATTTTACAGTAAAATATACGACATAACAAGCTGAAAATAGCCTGTAACAGCTGTGAAGCATGAGAGGGATAGCAGCCTCTGAACCTGGTGGTTTGGCTGGCACTCCAAAAGCAGCATGCTTTCACCACCAAAGCTAGCAGAAGGTAGAGGGTATAGACATCTGAAATGAATTAGGTATTTCAGGAATAAGAAAGAGGCAGAAATTGCAAAAACAGAAGCTCAAATTTGGTTCTCATTCATCTCTAAGACCCAACTAATTTGGTTATTAAAGCTACAGTAATAGAGTAGGGTTTATTTAATCTTACAGATAAGAGTGTTTCAATATCATCAATGTTCATTTAAGTTAAAAACTAAAAGACAAAAAACCCAAACAAAAGCAAGCAACCAAAAGAATCCCAAAAAACCAAAAAACCAAAACAACAAACGCCAGAAATGGATATGTTGTCCACGAACACCTTGTTCATCACCAAATCCCTACACCTCAATATTCTCCCTTTGGAGGTAGAAAGAGAGAGCAGATTTATGTGAACTTTTTTTGGGGAATTACATTACAGTGAGATGAAATGCTCTCTAGAAGACATGGTTTTATTCAATTGACTATGCAAATTGTTCCCATAAAAGAAACTCAAGTATTCTCATCTTGGGTGAGATGAACTCAAATCCAAGTATGAGATTTACTTGATTTATTTGTGTGTCCCTTTTTTTTTTTCCTCCATTTGTTTTAGAAAGGTAGGGAACATGGATTGAATGGAATATTAAACACATAAATCAAGATATCAACCATTGTCACTTGGCCATTGTTTGCCCTTCCTTCCTCCTCCCACCTCGAAGTATAAAATCCCATTTATATAGTTACTCTTTAGGAAGCTTATAAATAGAAATGTGTCTCTCTCTCAAACAGTAAGCTCCATTTGGGCACAAATAGCATTACCAATCCTTACAATTTAAAGGACTAGTGAAATCACTTTCAGTGACAATTCAAGGAGTATTTGTAGACATTACTTGGCAAAGAGCATCTTAACAGAAATAATTTGCTTCTTGAAAAAATTTAGTAAATGCAATATACTTTGAAAACATCCAAAAAATCTGATGATACTTTCTTGTATTGCTAGTGAAGCCCATGAATTTCCTGAAAACAATAGTTTTACTCCTCAATAATGTCACATAATAAAGAGTTGAGAAAAAGTAGAAACTTACCTAGAAAATTCTAAACTACTTTTTCATAACCTTTTTCCTTGGTATTCCTCAGAGCAGTAAGAAAAACAACAGACACACCTACACTGAGATATGTCAAGATTTTAACCTACACTGTTAAAATCTTGACATATCTATACTCCCTCTTCTACATTCTCTTCTATAAAAACCTTTGAAAATTATTATAAAGCAACATTTCCAGCAACTATAACTACATACCTTGCAAGTGAATTCTCATTCTTAGATTAACTTCCCTTAATTTAAAAATTAAAAATTGAAAAATTGAAAATTTTCAAAATTAAAATATTTAAAATTTAAAAATCTACAAATCTAAGTAAAACACAGTAGGAAACATAAAAATCTGACTTCACTGAAATCAGTTATAATTTCTACAGAAATAGGACATTTTTAATGAAGGTTTTCAGCTTACTTAAAATAGATATTATGAAATTAAAAAAATTATTCTTATTAATAATTCTCTTCAGGCACAGCTATTTCCATACTGACCCAACTTCATAAAAAATGTAAATCATGTTAATAGCTTCCTCACCTTATATTTTCTAAGTGAAGAATCATTTTTGTGTCCCTGATTATGGAAGATCTATCTTCTGATGAAGAATTGGAAGATGTAAGCAGCTTGTTGTAAAACCATTATATTTTCAAGCTTTCCTCAGCTTTTGAATAGATATTTCATATTTGAAAGGTAATGGTATATGGACAAAGGTAATCTTGAAAAGTAAGTAACTTGAATATCATATTGGGACTGTAACTGTAGATAAATTAAAAGAGTTGCACAGTCATAAACAGTAATTAATTTATTTCCAGGAAGACTCTTTGACTGTTACATGCAGATCTACATGCACAGTATAAACTAAAAATCAGATGAAATATAATAGCATATTTTTAGCTTTAATTACAAGAGGCTTGATGAATCCTTAATTGTTTAATTCTGTGAAACACAAGAAAGGGAGAAGCTGATTCTGGTATGTCAATGTGAGGAACTTAAATACTAAAAAAATGAGGTGTCTATGAAATAGAGATAAAAGATTAACAAAAGCTTTAAAAATTGTTAAGTTCAGACTTAATTCCCTAAATTCCACACTTCCAATGTCTAAGACCTGTCGCTAGACAAAGTTATATTATCAAATTTCATCTTGCCTTTGCTCAATGCTTGCTCATATGAAAAACAGCTTACAGATTTGCTTCTATTTAGGCATATCCCTACACAGAATCAAAATAATACACCCATTTAAACCTAATTAATGACACTCATTCTAAATTGACATTTGCCAATTTTTGCTTTTATTATAGAAGATGAATCATTAGCCATCAAAGTACTATGACAATGATAACAACAACAAAAAAGCCATATGGTAATTGTTTTCAAAACTCCAAAAGTGCGACTGTCATCACCTATCATAAGAAAATAAGAAAAATACATTTGTTTTTCAACTTAAACTAGTAGAAAATAAGATTGTAGCATTATTATAACTTACTGGAAACAGTCTTTGTATTTATCATGAACTTAATAAAATTCTGAATGAGTTTTTTGGTACTGAGAAAAAATGTTCTAAATAATATCTACACAGAAAGTCACAATTTCCCTGGAAAAGAATTTTCCTGTAAGGGTATTGTTTTGATGCTAGTTGCTAATTAATGCTAACCAGAAATGACCCTTCTCCCCACAGCCCAACCAAATCGCAAAAAAAACCCAAACCAAAATCTATATATTGGTAAAATTATGAAGACCAGCTTCATGCACATAATACTTTATGCCGAAGTCTTTCTTCTACTTCCTAATCCAAAACAGCGCACATCAAATTTGAGATCAAGGTAAAAATCCTAACACAAATCCAGATGCATATTTTTACAATGACAGTTAAAAGCAAAGACTCTTTAATTAAAATCAAATAAACAACAAAAAACCCCTGGCATTTTCACAACCTATATAAAAACAGACAGCCAAACTTTAAATTCATTCATCTTATTTCTGATGTAGAGGGATAATTCTTGTAGAGGGATAATTTCTTAATTTGCCTGAATTGTCATAGATGGCTGAACAGCAGAGAGGTGTTCTGATGTGTGAACAGAATACAAGAACAGAGAAGAAACAGCACAATTGATGAGTGAAAAGACTGTAAACTAATTTTCTTGAATATGACTTTTAATTTAGTTAGATGCATGAGCAAAGTACTTGAAAAGTGGTATCAATGCTCAGCAACTTTCAGATGACTACCAAGTGCCCTAATTTTGTATTAACATTAGAAAAAGAAATTGATTTACAGTGGAAGACTATTTGCTATAGCAGTTAATACTAAATTTGTATGCCTCTATAATTTACTTCACTTATGGCTGTCTCTTATATTAATATTCATTATAAAAGTCCTCTTTTAATATTGCTTGATTTGACAGGAATGCATTAGCTATGACAAATACTTTATAATGTGCTCAGACAATATTAATACAAGCAGAACTTCTGATAATTGCTGTTACTTGAATACAAAGATTTTCTTTTTTATTTGAATTTACTCTCTTCTCTCTTCTTCCAAACCTTTTTGGAAGGATGCAAGGTTTAATAACTATACATCAGTCAGAATCATTCCTAAACTCAACTTGGAGTGCTAGACCATATGAAAAACTGAACTAATTCAGTCCTTCCAGGAATTTTAAAGTACAAAATGCTATGATGTTTCGGTTTAGGGAGGGATCTCCTTTTTATGTTAGAGTAAATAAATTTTTCCTCCTTAGGAGATTACTTGTACATGAAAGTTCCTTATCCATATGTAATCTAAGACAAGAGTCAGAATGTTTACTCGCATAAAGTAGAATGAATCTGGCTGCCAGGTCTTCTACTAGTTTACACAATTGTTATAAGGTTTGACTGGGCCTGAAGTTTCAGCAACTACATAAGGAACCTACTAACAGAAATGGCATTCAAATAGTACAACATAAATAGATAATCATATTAGTCTAGAAGGTCATACTGCAAAGATACCCATTCAAAACCCCCCCAAAAAACCCCAAAATCCCGCCAATATTTACAGCACCCTAATGTAACACAGTATAATCCACAATTCAGCATTTATAAGAAATTCTAATCATAGCTCAACTTCATAGACATCTTCATTAATTAACTCAGAACAATGGTGCTACCAATGTTTTTGCTATATTGCTATGAGTCTATTTTGTTCTCAGGCAGAGTTGCCAAAAACTGACACCAAGAACATCAGAATCAACCCTCAATTTCTTGTTTTCTAAGACATTATATGATGTATTTTAATAGTATTTTAATAGTCTGAAGTGCCAGAGTTGTCCAGATAAATATTTGCCATGCTCATTTATAAAAAGAGGCATAGTTTAAGACTTTGCTTTCTAAAAACCCAAGACCCAGCTCATCTATGCAACAAATATTCAGGAAAAAGTCTTCATTTCTGATATCAATGGATATATTGATTTCTGATATCAATATTTCTGATATCAAACAGGTAATTAATTGAAGCAATAAATCTGTTGGACTACCAATGTTTGAAATACAGAATTTATACCTGTTGTAGAACTAATATGTTCATGGTACATAGCAAAGCATTTGACAACCTCATGAGAACTTACACATAAAAAACCTGAATAGAGGAAAACAAGAATGTTTTGTATCACCATTTTAAAGCAGAAAATTCACTTCAATAGACTGTGCTACATTAATTATTTTCTTTGTATAAAAGTTGCCATTGTTGGGATTTGTGAGGGCTGGTAAACTCTCCTTCTCAGAGAGGCCACAGTCCCTTTCTCTATGGAGACAGAAATGTGGATGGTTTGGCAGAAGATGTGGCACAGAACAAGTGCCCAAAATCCATTTTTGACTTGAATCTGTTAGGAGGTATACAAAAAAGAGAAATACAAATAACAGACAGGCAGTTACTGTACTTTAACTAAATCCTGAAGCTCTTCATAGTTTTCCTGTGGTGGTTTCTGGGGCACTGAACAACATAGCTACCAAATAGGTAATGCTGCAACCTCCTAACTCATAACTGAACTTCAGGAATTCATCCCTCAGTTCCACTGGATTTTCTTCCCACTTTTGCATATGTGAAAGTGTCCCAGCTTTCTGGGACAAAGTAGGGTTTTTTCCCTACTTTGAAAATCTTAGTGCCAATGAGTATGATAGTAACATGATTCATTTGAATTGAAATTGGATAACCCCTTCTATTAGCCCAGATATTCTCTATTTATTCAACTCATAACACACGATCAACCAGTGATGAATGGTAAATATACATTTATGCAATGGACACTGGGGAAATTCTCTTTAAACCACTCTCTGATGTTTTGCAAAGTTCTATCAATGGTAATCACTTTTTGATCCACTTAAAACACACACATTCCATTCAGAAACTCTTGATTAAATAAATTTCAGTAGTTAATCTTTAAGGATTCTTCTTCAGGGTACATGCTCTTTGCATTTACAAAACTTCACAAGTAGTCTATTAATAATTCTACTATGATGAGTTTCAGCACTTCTTTTTTAAAGCTGGAAACTATGTGTTTAACATCATAAGTATGTCTGACCTAGAGGACAGGCAAACTTTTGCCATAAACAAAAGTGGGAGAACAACAAAAAAGCTGTACAGGACTGCATTGCTAATGAATCTTCTTTAGATCACCCTGTTGCTTCACTAATCTGTAGCTAAGATAGGGTAAAGATGTCTTCAAATAATAAATGTTATCTGACTTATAGAATCACAGAATGGACGGGTTGGAAAGGACCCTAAAGATCCTCTAGTTCCAACTCCACTAGCATGTGTAATTATTTCTCATTCTAAGTAAAAGAGAAACCCAATAGATTGGCGAAGAACAACTCTTTTACAAAAGCACAATTGTTCATATCCGAAAGAAGCGTTTGGGGTATCAGTTTCATTATTCTGACACCAGTCAAGCATTCAGTACCACAGAGATGCATCTTCCTTCCCCATCCACACTGCACAGCTTCAAACACAATTCAACTTCTGGAAGCCTCTTGGGTGATGATCACACTGAAGTAAAATTAATTTTACTTAAATTAAGTAAAATCAAATTAAACAAAGAAATCCTTAAACTCTCTGTGAAATTTATACTTACATCTCCTAATGGTTCTTCTGGTCACTTTATGAACCTTATTGCCAATACTTCAAATACTACATTTAATTACTTCAGATATTAAGGTCAGAAAAAAATTCCATTAAAATAAAACAAATAATAACGAATTCTTCAGACAAGAAGATAAAGCAATCAGTAATATATTAGGTTAACTACAAATACTAAAAATAAATGTCTTGGCTCAGTTCACACAATCAGAGATATATTTAAAAAAACCCAATCTAAAGAAAAATTAAAAAAAAAAACCAAAACCAAAACCAAACCAAACCAAACAAAAAACAAATAAACAAACAAAACCCCAAAAAACCAAAAAAAAACAAAACCAAAAAAACACCCACATCACATGTACCACATTCTTTCTTCTGGTAAGATATCAAATCTTGTCTCTTGATTCAGATGCTACCTAAGCACATAGTAGTGACCTTCAGAATGTAAAGCATGTTCTTGAAAGTTGTACTGAAGGACTGGGTAGGTAAAAGGTGGGCTCAGGCACTGGAAAGCGCTCCCTGCCAATCATGAAGCACATGTGCACACAATAGCTGCAGCTCAGAGCATGGTGACACGCCGCTAAAGGAAGATAGATGAACTCCCAAACACGTAAGTCTAGAAATGCCAGCAATATATCTCAAGAGTTTCATAATGACAGGTATCTTGACTCGTTCCTGTCCACAGCATATGAGGAAGAGACAAACACTAAGTAGTACAGCTGCATATAAGTGCAGAAAAAGGGAAACTCTTCTTTCCAACTTTCTGGTTTGGCTGTTGGTTTTGTTTGAATTTGTTTGTTGAGATTGGCAGTTGCTTGGTTGGTTGCCTTTCTTTTTTTTTTCCTTTTAAAACAGCAGTCAGTAACAAACTCAATTAAAGTAATAGAGGCAGAGGCTGAATATAATGCAAAATATAATGACCTGCTCTGCATGAATCAGATTAGTACCCACAACACTTGAATTTTTCCCCCTGAGTATTCTCATTTCAAAGGCTTACTTTGAAGTGTCCTGGAAAGCGAAGTTTTGCATTTTTAAAAATCTCTTTAAAGTACTCTAAAGACTGTTACCTGAAGGAAACAATAAGAGATTTCCAGTTACAGATGGTTCTTCCGGACGATTACTGATTGACAAAAACAAAGCAGCTGACAACAACAGTGTTAGTGCCAATTAGTAGAAGTGGGCTAATTCAAAATTCCATTAATTTTCTTCCTTTGTTTAAAGTGAGCTAGGAATTGTGAAAAGCTTAAACCAAAATGACAGTGGATGACAGTCATGAAGCAAGCTTCACAGTTGTGAAAGAAGACAACCAGGGACCTTGATTTGGAGCTAGACATAAAATTGGATAATTAAAAGGCAGTACAGTAACAACTTGGCATTTGTGAACAGCCATCACAGTGGACAGCTTGAAGAATCCCCTGGCACAGGAAAAACAGGATGAGAATCTCAAATTTTGTGCAGTGAAACAAATGTTAAAACTGAAAAATTATCAACAACAAAAGAGTGATGACTAAAGGTTTAAATCTGCAGTAGCAGGCTGGGTAAGCTTCCTTTAAGTTTACCCATACCCACTAGTTAGGTAACTAAATATAACTAATTATGTAGTGTCAATATTCAGCTGGATGGCTGTTTTGCTTTAAAACACTTCATATATAGCCTTAAATAGGTCCCCTGACTTTGAATCAAGAAGGCATTCAGATATCTGCAAAAAAATTGAAAAATTGATGGAGCCCTTGTGCAAGTAGAGGATGGCCTCCCAAATCTGGTAACACTATTGTCAGTATGAACTTTAATTCTACTTCATTAGTTTCCATACTGTTCTTCTGTTCATCATGGGTATAATTCACCTTCTTCATGCAGTAATGGGGTTACAACTCTCACTGGTGATACCTGAAGCAGGAGCTGCAGGACCCAGTACACAACACACACCTAAGGCAGGCAAACTACTAGGAGCAAAAAGAAGCAGGAACTAAAGCCCTTTTATTTCCCCTCTTCATCTTCACAAATAAGTATCTGACCACCCAGGTATCATGCCTGAATTTATCTACACTTAAACAAAAACATCTAGCTGACTTGTGATAGATCCATGTTGTAGATGGATCTCATAGATTAGCGTGTATGAATTTTCATGAGGGAAGTGCCAGTCATAAGCTTCCAGTAGCAAAGCCAATTGTTATCGTTAGAAGTTCCCAAATCTCAGCAGTTTGAAATAAAAGAGCTGACTGACATTATGAGATCCTGCCAGCCATGCTATTGATTTGTACAGAAGCTTTGCCCAGGCAGCATGCTCCCCAGGCTGCGAGCATTGCCACTCCTCTGCACACAGAACAGAACACCACAAGTGTCCCGACAACCCATCTATTAAATCGTGCTGCTCAAGTTCACTCACACCAGCCATACTCTGTGAGGGAGATAATGCACTAAGCCTTCTCCAAGCCAATGCCCTTGCCCTGTGTCTGGTGTTATAACAAGAACTAGGAGCCACAAATCACGTGTAGGAAAAGCGTAACGAGGGTGTTCGGCAAGATCTGCCACGTATTTCAAGCTCCCTAGGCATTGTCATCAATAGCTGCTGATATTCTCTGATATGTGAAAGCAGGAAAAAAGTGAGGCATCTTTCCCTGCTGGGAAATATTGGTTTTATTAAGGGCAACTACTTCAAACAAATTCAACTGGATAGCCATAGTGGGTAATCTGTTGATGCAACTTGCAGAAGGATCTGCTGAGACAATGCTAGAAACTTGCACCTGCTAAATCAGCAGAGCAGAAAATGAACCAGAAATAGTAAAAAGTAAAGTATAGCAAAGGAAGGGATTAAAAGTGCATGGCAGCAGTCTCAGGAATCCTCTGATAAGGTGAATGAACTGAAGAGTTCTTTTGAGTGCTCTAATTTAAGAAAATGGTTATTTGCAAGGAGAAATTAGATAATTTGAAAAGTATGATAAAAATAATCTGATTTCTTAAATTTGCTTTCCCCCAAATACTTAGCTGGAAACATGGGTTACTCAGAGTAATATAACTGCCTCTGCTTTGATCAGTGCAGATCTACTGGATTAAATAAGTAAATCCTTCTGAATCTTCTAAAATGCTTATTAGAGGTCTTAAAACTAATCAGGAGTGGAACAAAGATGTAGAACAAGAAAGTAGAAGCAGTACTAAATTCTGATTGAAGGAAGTAGTAAGAATGCCTGAAAGTATACAACTTTGGAATTAAAACATGAATTTTCATTCTCAATTAAAAATCTAGTAATGACATAAAAATAAAACACTAAAGTAGGTGTACTAATAGAATGACATAAAAATAAAACACTAAAGTAGGTGTACTAATAGAAAGAAACTAATCTTCTAGAGAAATAAAACATCTTAAATTATCTGGAGTCAATTTTTTAACATAATTAAGGACACTGAGACAGGATACAGTCAACTTTGTTCCATAAAGCTTTTATTTTTTCAAACAAAACTATGCTAGCAACTATGATTTTCTATGGTTTTACTTGATCAAGCACTATTCATTTTTCCTGTCCTGTACAAAACACAGAAAGATAAAATTGTATGACCTTAGCAGGACTTAACTACAAGAATCATTTCTTGAGCTTTGAAAATGTATGTTTGACTGAAGTTAAACAAATTGGTCTCATATTTCAATTTAAGTACTATAATTTTTGCCACTTGGAGGACTTCATCACAGAAGGTCTCAAATGAGTAATACACAAGATTTGCAGCCTCGAAGCAGCAAACCCTTTTTTTTCTGGGTGTAGTAAGGAAAAAAAAAAAAAACATTTGAAGCCTGAAATACTTCTGTCCACAGCTTACTATGGTATAAACCAGGATATTTTCCAAAGGACTTTCATTGATTCCTGACTTAAACCTGGTATCTTCATTCAAATGAATACCAGAATTCCACATGAAATTTTGTTTATCTTAGAATCCTTTTGAGGATTATACAACTTTTATCTTGATTGTGGAATAAGGATAACTATTTCCCACTTGCAATCTCTGGATACAGTCACATCTCCCAGGTAATAGAGGCTGTTTTACTATAAGATTGGTTTCTTCATGCTAGTTTTTACAGACTGTAATCAAAATATTTCTGACTTTTTCTTTGATAAATACTCAAGTTGAATGCATCTGTCTCATTAGGTCTTTCACTATTAAACCATTCCTAAGTAATTGTATTAGATCGTCCTCAAATTTCCATTCTATTTGATGCCATTCTTTGGAAAAAAAAAACACCATCTATTTCATTTACAGTAATAAGACAAATCAAAATCTTTACCTCATGCTCAAAAAAAGTATTTATTCCACAAGGCTGTCTTTAAACATCAATACACCAGTGGCTGCTGTGTAGCAGATATTTAGCCATGTACTCCCCAGTCAACCTCATCTTTACATTAAGTGCTCCCAGCTTTTCAATAAATTCCATATGTTCTTTGTTGTATTAAAAGCATTTGATGCACTTAATCTACAGCTCATGTTTATTACTTGCCCAAAATTCTAGTTTTTGTGCCATTTGGAAAGACTTTAAAATTGCTTGCAGGTAACAGATAATGTAAAATTATATTATAGTTAAGACTTTATTGCAAAAGAATTTCACTGGAATATTTCTACACCAATTTGTATCTCAAGATTGCATTCCAAGGCCTATAATTAGCAGGCTTAAATCCACTTAATATGTTCCATATTCAGTCTGTTGCATTCCAGTATCTTAGAAAAATTTTAACTTCCACACTTTCTAGAGCATGCAAACACAAAACACCCCTTACCTTTTATCAATCAAATATGTAATGTCATAAAAAAAAATAAATAGGTAGACAAGTATAACTTTCTCTCAATTCATATTCATTGTCATTATATAATTGATCTCATTTACTTCAGCACTCTAGTTCCCTGCCAGCTGCTGCTTTATTTTTCACGAGATTAGTGTCAGGCTGATAGACCTGTAAGTACTTGATTCATTCTGTTTACCTTTTGTGAATAATGACACAACATTAGCTTTCTTCTGGATTTTCTACAGTGTCTACAATCAACAGAAAAACATAACAGCTTGTCCAGAACGCTCTTTATCTGCTTCTTTTAAAACCATATGCAAGTTTTCCTGATCCTGATTGTAATTTAGGACTTCTGGTTAAACATACTAAATCTTACTATTAGTATGGCAAAAATTTAAACATCAACATTATCGTTAAGTTTACATGAATAAACTGGTTTTGTCTCCTCTCAAATTAAATCTAAGACACAGTTCCTTGATTCTGTTACTCCTAAAAGTGCCTTTTTGTTTTCTTTATGAGTCTGTATTTATTTTTGTATCCATTTTTTTACTATAATACTAATTTGTATTCCTTAATTTTAATTTACATAAATTTTTCTAGCTCCTTTAATTCTAATTCAATTACAGACATGCCATAAAACAAAGGCTTTAATACTGAGACTATTAATAGATATACGACAGTGGAGTACAGAAAGCACAAAGATAAAATGAGAAACACAGAATAATTCTTCAAAATGTTTGAAACCCTATATGAATCTTGAGAATAAGAGACTCTGAACACACCTATTCTGAAGTTATAGATGTGGCCTGCCCGAAATTTAAACCATAAGCAAACTACTTTGTGTATGGAAAAGTACATTAAGTCTAAGAAGCAGAGAGTTCAGGTGCATGAAGACAAACTTGTTTCCATTCCTCCTCCAACAGATATTACAGTCACAGCTATGCTTTGTCTGAAAATACCTTGATATTTGCTGGTGCTGCAGATACCTTACTAAAGTTTAGCCTAATTTTTGGCTTATTTAGATGAGTTGCAAGTGCAGTGGTAGCAAACCTTAAAACAACTAGAAGTTAGGCAAATTTTTGTATTTTGCCATATATCCACTAATTCAAAGCAAAACATTATTTTTTTCTTCACGGATAAGGGGGGAAAAGGCAGGAAAACAGTAAGTCTTTGGTCCTGTCAGATATTTACTTTGTTTGACTGGTACCAAACATCAAATGAATATTTATGATGTCTAATTCCATTAATAAAGCAGAGTGGAAGGTATATTTCAGCAAAAGAATGACACAAGTAGGGAGGAATTTCACCTGTAAGCGTTCTCTAGCTGAAGAAAGAAATCACCGATCTGCACAGACTTCAAACACATTATTGAAAGTTGTCCAATACCAAATGGAAGACGGAATAAACAGAGTTGTTGCTCAATTAAATTGTTCTTCCCATTCTTACAATAGATTTTAATACTACTCACTTTTGGCCTTTTTCTGAAAACACCTACTATATGTGCATAGAATAATCTGTTTCTAGAAATAATGATTTCTGCTGCGCTGAGTTCTTGTCACATGAATGGCAAACGAAATGCCAATGTCTGAGTAAAGCAGATTCCCCTACATTTATTAGTAGAACTCTTGCAGCTATGGCTGTCTTAGATCCCTCTGAATGGTGCTATGAGGGGATCATATAGTGATGGCTCCAACATTTAGCGCAGTACATGTACTCATATCCTTAACCACATTCTCCAGCTTTCTTGATTTAAGCATGGAAAGAACATGAGATGAACCACAAAAGGAAATAATCTAAGCAAGCCCTAAAGCATCTTTGGAGATTTGGTTGTTCCTGCCTTAAAAACATCGCCCCCAAAACAAATCCAGTCCTCAACAGATAACCAACTACCTCCTAATTTTGCTGTGTCCAGCCAGTGTGATGTCAGCTTGAAACAAGATGGATCACTTGAATAAAGACCTACTTTTTGTTGCCCTCAAAAAAGACTCTTCTCATGGAAAATTGAAATTTGAAAAATTCCATACTTGCAAAAACTCAGCACCTATCTGAGAGCACTGCATCAAGTTTCTACTCCATTTCAAATTAGTCTGTAAACAAATACTCAATAGTAACAGGCTTCTGAAACTGATGCTTTACAACAAAAACTTGAAAGGAAATCTAGGACTACAAAGATTTTTTAGAAATCCTGAAGGCTAGAATTGAGGCATCTTCAGACCCACCCTCCTAGATAGGGTCAATGCCCAGCCAAACATAACAACAAAACACACCATGCAGAATGTGCCATCCAGCAGATATGTGCTACGGTGCTTGATTTGCAGCAGGACTGATGATGAATAACTTATAAACAGACACCTAGCAAACAGAAGATTACTCCCAAGATTTACAATTGTTACTATTTTGGGCATGTAGCAGTCAAGCTGACTTTCCCCTTAGACAGAACGAAGGACTCTACTTGAAATTTCAACTGAAAAGGCTTTTCAGACCTCTGAACAATACCATTGTCAGCACTGGACTTTGACATGGATTCAATAGGCTGATACAGATGTTGTGACTGACAGCAGTTTCCAACTGCAGGATTATTCAAGCATAAAACTGCTGTGAAGGCAATTGCAATTAAAAGCAGCTGGGTCCACAGAAAACACATGGCGTTCATATGATGAAGCTCTCTGCATACGTAGATGCAAGCAAAGGAGGATTTTATTTCACATTCATGATCAATTGAGGCACACATAAATTACTGTAATTTTTATATTGTCATTTAGCTACACTCTGAAAGAAAGAAAAAGCTCTAGTTCTACACAGAGATCAAAAGAGAAGCTATTGTCTTCCAAATTGCCATCAAGCTCTAATACAAAATTGGTACAACAGTCTGTGAAATGCTGATAACATTTAGTGCTGCAGTTAGCTACAGATTGTCTGAAGTATGGAAAAGTCAAAGCATAGATGATTTAAAGTGAAAGATGGCATTGCACTCTTAAATTTTGCTGGTTTGGGTTGAATTTTCCAGGCATGTGATAAAGACAATCAGTAGTTGTGAAATAGTAATTTCTAATTTCCAAGTAAATGACAAGAGAATTAAAAAATGAGAACATCTCTTTTAGAATTAAAAAATAAGAACAGCTTCTTTTAAAGATTTTTCATTCAAATAAAATCAAAAAAGAAAAAAAAGAAACTGTTCAACTTCAGAAATTGGGTGGTTGGGAAGTGATCCATGAACACCTATAGCTTGCTTTGAAATTCATCTGGGTTCTGCTAATCGCCAAGCGATTGCTTCTCCTTTACTATTTCACATTTGCAACTTTTGAATGTTCCATGCAAAATATCATAAACAAGTAAATATGAAGTAAAAATCCTTATAAATTCAAACTTCAAGGTCATTGTTCTATCTTGATGTGTAATAAAACGTTCAGTTGCAAAGAAAAGCAATTTACATCCAGTATCACACAAGCCTGAACCAAGAGTTAGCCTGTTAATTTTGTTGTGCCCTAAGCAATGCTGAAATGATCTGAAGAAATCACTTGCCAAAACAAAAGCACGCTTTATGATAAAATAAAGCATATGGAAACAAAACAGCTAAGTGAAGCAAACAGACTGTACTGAATCATATTCCTAGATTAAACATCCTTAATATAATAATTACATATACAAGGGTACCCACAGCCTAAGCTGTAAAAGCAAATTGCACCCTGGGATCATACAGCAAATTGTTTCTACATACACCAGCAGATCTGGAATAGTATTAAATACTATTTTGAATTTTAAATACAGTTGACATAAGTATTGTTGCTAGAAGTAGAATTTCTTTTAGTTAGAAAAGATTACAAGCAAATCTGCTGCCTATAAAAATGCTAATAAATAGACAATGTTAATATTATAAATACAGCAGTATATCTTCTTAAGCTTTCATAAAGATAGAAAAAGTTAGGGTAGTTTGGCATTAAGAACAAAGGATTAAAGAAGTAACTTAAAGAGAAAAAACAATAAATATAATAATAAAATAGGGTAAGTACACCAAGCAATACCAAAAATAATTCAGTAATTCTTAATATATGGAAATTGTCATAAACCCTAGCCACTTTCAAAATGTATGTTTATTATAAACAGCTGAATATAAGGGAGATTAAATTAAAAATAAAAGGAAAGCAGAGAGATGAGGAAAATTATTTTAATTTTTAAATGAGACTTCCTTCCTATTACAGGTTCTGGAGCTGAACCAGGAACTGCACAAATGCATCTGTGTACAGAACTAATGTAACACATTAAAAGATTACAGAAAACAAGCAAGGTGTGCTAATGCATGGTACTGGAGGAAACAACACATAAATACTGGTCATAAAAGGGCAAGGATTTGTAATCAAACATGCAGAAGCATATTAATACAAATACTAGCACTAGTCAATTATAACTTGTCCATAAATATTCACACAAGCAAGTTTTCATTTGAGCACTGTGTTTGAAAACTTTTCCCTACAATTTAGGACAGAATTCTGAATCTTAAATAAAGCATTACCTACTAATAACAAAGAGCCCCTTGACTCCTTATTGAGACCTGAAAGAGACACAATGGTCTCATAAGGACATGCTCATTCACGTTACAAACAAACCAACCAAAATCAGGAATCTCTGGCCTCGGAGACCAGGATAAAGGAGTACTGGAAGGAGGACTTTTCCTTGATCAAAGGAGGCTTGGGTCAGAGAATACCTAAACAAATGTGACATCCACAAGCCCATGGTCCCTGGCAGGATGCATCCATGAGTGCTGAGAGAGCTAGAGAACACCACAACTAGGCTGCTCATAATCTTTGAAAGGTCACAGAGAAAAGGAGAGGTGCCTGAAGGCTGGAAGAAAGGAAATGTCACCCTGGTCCTCCAAAGGGGCAAAGAAGGGGGACCCAGGGAACTAGCAGCCTTTCAGCCTGACCTTAATCCCTGGAAAGGCACTGGAGTGCCTCATTCTGGAGGTCATCTCTATCCACATGGATGACAAGAAGCTGATTAGGAGTACTCAGTATGGATTCACTAAGGTAAATCATGATTTATCAACCTGACTGCCTTCTATGGTGAAACAGCTACCTGGGTAAATGAGGGGAGAGCAAAAATTACTGTCTGCATTGACTTTAACAAGGCTTCCAACACTTGTCTGTACAACATCCTCATAGAAAAACTCAGGAAGAGTGGACTGGATGAGGGGACAGCGGTGTGGATTGAGAACTGGCTAGACCAGAGGGTCATAATCAGTGAGACAGGGTCTGATTAGAGGTCTGTCACTACTGGTGTTCCCCAAGGTTCAATGCTGGGCCCAGTATTGTTTAACTTGTTCATCAGTGACAGATGAAGGGGCAGATGCCTCCCCAGCAAGATCACTGATAACACAAAGCTGGTAGATGTGGCTGTGCAGCCCTTCAAAAGACTTCAGTGGGTGGGAGAGATAGGCAGAGAAGAACATTCTGAAATTCAACAAAGGCAAATGCAGGTCCTGCATCTGGGGAACAATAACCCCACGCACACACACAGGCTGAAAAGCAGCATTGCAAGGATGGACCTGGGGGTCCTGGTGTACAAAAAGCTGTCTATGAGTGACAGTGTGTCCTGGGGGCCAAGGAGGCCAATGATGTCCTGGGGCACATTATGAAGAGCATTGGCACCAGAGCAAGGGAGGTGATCCTGCCCCTCTACTCAGCCCTGGTGAAGCCACATATGAAGTGATATGCTCAGTTCTGGGCTCCTCAGTAGTAGAGAGACATGGAGCTCCTGGAGAGAGTCCAGAGGAGGGCAGCAAAGATGATTTCAGTGACTGGAGCATCTCTCTTATGAGGAACAGCTGAGAGAGTTGGGCCTGTTCAGTCTTGAGAAGAGATGACTGGGAGGGGACCTCATCAATGTCTACGTGTATCTGAAGGGAGAGTGCCAAGAGGATGGAACCAGGCTCTCCTTTGTGATGTGAAGCTGTAGGAAAAAAGCAATGGGCAGAACATGATGCACAGGAAATTTCGTCTGAATGTGAGGAAGAACTTTTTTACTATGCAGGTGACTAATATTGCCCAATATTTTTAGAAGTCTTCATTTATGACCCAGACATAAATGGGGCAGAGTGCACCTTCAGCAAGTTTGCCGACAATTAAAAACTGGGAGGAGGGCCTGATTCAGCAGATGGATGGGTTGCCATTCAGGGGGACCTGAATGGAGAAATTGCACATAAGACATCCCTTGAAATTCAATGAAGGAAAACACAGAATGGGAAGACATTACGCTACACATCAATCTGGGCTGGAGGCTAAGCATTTGGAAAGCAGCTTTGTGAAGAAGGACTTGGAACCCTGGAGGGCACCACTTGAAAAATAAACCAGCAGTGTATATATTCCCTGATGAAGTCAGGGAATATAAAATACAGAGACTCTTTTAATTGCCCAGTGACAGAAAAAGGCACAACAGCCAGAAACTGAAATACAGGACATTGGACTGAAACACAAGAAAAAAATCTTTGCTCTTCAAGAGTGGTCAAACCATAGAACGGGTTGCCCAGCAAAAGGTTGTGAAGATACCCAAAACTCAACTGAAAAATATACTCAGTATCCTGCTCAGGCTGACTCTGTTCTGACCTGTAGGGATGGCCTTGTCAATCTTCAGACACACATAATGACATCCCTTCACAGAACCTTAAAAAATCTGTCATCCTCTGGTATTTTGGATGCCTGCAAAGTTTACCCTAAATTATGACATCATTTCTGATTGCTTTCTCCCCCCTTTCACTTTGATGTCCAAGACCTTGCCTGAATGACTGTTCTCTCCCACTACAACTGCTCTCAGTTTCATAATTATCCCAGCTGTACTGAAATTGCTATTTCAGGAATGAGTTTCATCTGCTGACCAGAAATATCCTACCACATTTTAGACAAAAATTTAAAAAAAAAAAAATCTTATGCCTTCACCAATTCTGTTACCCACACATGGTCAGTATTTGAAAAAAACCCAACCCTTTTCCTTTTTCTTCTAGTCCATCCCTCAGTGTTTTCACTTCTTGTGATGCCTTTATCACTTGAACATGTTTATGTTACCACTCCTTTAAACACCTGCCTGTTACATTTACAGTGTCTGCTCCTTTGGTTGTTTCTTGTCCTATGTGAAACTGTAAGCTTTTTAGGACAGGCACCAGCATTTTGTTCACTGACAGCACAGGGGTCTCTTAGCTGTTAAGACTGTACTAGTGATAGATGATCTTGTCTGTGTCCCAGATACACACTTTTTCTGCTCATCACATTTCTGTCTGCTTTTAAGAGCTGCTCATTGCATTTAAGTACACAGGATCCAAGGCACAGCATATAACACCCAAAAGCAGCGTTTAAGACTTTGCCGTACTGATGGCTCCGAACGACATCTTTTTCCCCTTTGAAAGGTCTATTCCTTCTTTTCCACTGATACCAAATAATAGAACTCATACTGAATTCTCTGATGAATAAATAAATAAATAAATGAATAAATAAATAAATAAATAAATGCAGGTGAAAATCTTCAAGACTTAATTTGTGATAATGTGGTCATGGAGTGTCCTGCTTAACTTCACATAGCTTTGGAAAAGATTAATATTTAGTCATATGCAACAACTAGAGGGACATATTTTTACATGGATATAATATTGCTGATACAATCTATTTTCCAAAAATCCAAGTTCAGGACAATAATCTTGCTGGACATGTATTTTAATTAGAATGATAGAATGCATTCTATCTAAATATATTTTGACAAGTTCTCTAAAGTATCAGTCCTTACAGCTGAAGATATCAAGCACCTTTTTGAAAAAAACCTTTTCAGAAAGGAAGAGCAATTTGCAAAGCTATCAAAGATGTTTAACAATTTCCTATCAGGGAGTAAGTATGCATGTGTGTAAATATATAGCAAAAACATGCATTTTTATTGTCACACCTGAACTGGAGAATCAAGAAATAGTAAAATCTGGTTTGTATAATGCCATAAAGTAGGCTTCTCCTTGTAAAGCTCATGTTTTCTGTTTTTCTGTCCTGACTACCTGTGTAACATAAAAATTGGTAAATACAGATGAAGGAAGTGTGTTAAATAGTAGATAGCATAAAAGGTTCTCACTTCTCAAGAATGGCATTGCCATTATATGATGTCTTCATGATGTTTTATTTCTCAAAAACTTCTCAAGTTCAAGCCTTCTAATAATTCCAAAAGTTAGTCAGTAGGAAACAAAAAACCTAACGACATTCACAGAACGAGCAGAAAACCCTCATATCTTATATTTTCTCTTAAACACATAATTTAAACACCAGGAATCCTGTGTGAGAGGTTTTAAGGAGTTAGATTATACTGTGAGCTGCACAGTGTCAATAACACGTGCTGGCACCACTTCTAACAAAATAGTCCCAGAATAAGAAACATAACAAATTACAGCTTTAGCCCTTGAATCAGTTTGTATACTATGTGATTTTTTTTCACAATCCTTTATTGCATAGCAGCACAGATTTCCTGATGACATCTTGTTTACTGTAGCTGCTAAGGGCACACAGAACCAGTGATCTGAAGCCCTGCCAATATGCTGTGACTGACATGCAATTCAGCATTTAACCCCTGCTGTAGATGATATATAAGAAGTGATATGTACTCGACCCTATCATCAGTCTATTTGGGATAAACTATTAATCTTCAGCAGACAGTTTTAAAATATTGTAGAAAAATCTTTTGTTCCAAATGATCACAAGTACATGGACTTAGTAACTTTCTTCTAGTTACAAAAGATTAATTTATGAATTATATTCATTATACAACTATTCCCTGAGAGCTGCATACTACTATCAGGATGTTTGACTTTTACAGTGATAATTTCCAAATGTAGACACTCACACAGTGCAATTTATTCTGCTGCTCAGAATCATTTTGCCCTTATAAGTTCTATCAAGCTAATACAGGACATAAGAACAACCAGAAAGGAAATAAAATCCAATCTATGAAATATTTGACTTTTCATAGTAGACAGAAAATTTCATCATTTGGCGACCCAAATTTTTTTCCCCTCACTAAGTATACATGCTTGACAAAGGATAATTTACACCAAGGATTTTATTCTGTTGCCAGTCACATCAATCCTGACCTGTAATAACTGCATCTGGATAGAACTGCCTATCTTTGAATGCCACTGGTTGAATAGGGCTTTTGGCAGCTGTTGAATATGGCTCTCAATAATTTAAGAAATTGTAAGACTTTTATGTTTTTGCCAATTAACATAAATATGTAACTTTTAGAACCCCATTAGGGTCAGTGTTTCTAACACAGAATAAATATATGTATTCATATACATAAACATATGTTTACAAACATTCTATAGAATGTTTACAAACATTCTATGAAATGAATCCAGGAATTTGCAACCACTATGTAAAGCTGAAGAAACTCCAACATAGGCCACTGCTTATGAGTGCAGCTGGATTTCTGATATTTTCTTACTTATGCTGATATGAAAACTGATCTGGACTACTGACCTTGGATACAGGACAGTTCATATATCTTGCCAGGGATCTAATGCTAAGCTTGACAGAAAAACTCAGATTGGTTTTAAGGTACATTGGAAAATCCTTCAAAATTACACAGCATAAGATGAAAGCTTTTGAATAATACACTTTAAAGCTTTAAAAGGTCTTCATTTTCTTCAGTTATTTTCTTCAACAACTAGATAATATTTGGTAAACAATAAATCACTCTTTCACACAACAGCCTCCTTCCTGTTCTGAATATCTCAACAAGTAACATCACAAGACACTTTTTAAGGTATTGTACATTTACAAACACATATTTCCCCAAATAACTTTTGACATTTTTCCTATTTTCTCATACTTAATTTCTTTCATCACACAAAACCTCTCAGAATATTTTCCTTTCTTTTCTTTGTGACAAAAAAAGACAAAAACAATGTAGCAAATATTTCTTAAAGCCATCATAATTATGTTATAAATCTGCATAGGAAAAAGAAAACACTGTCTATAATAGTAAGTTATAACTAAGATATATTTATAGAGAGAGACATAGAGCTATCTGTCTATAACAAACATAGTGAAGATGTGCCTTCAAGAAAGTACTGCACGTGCTTGCAAGGTACTTTCCTGTTGTATTATAGTTGCTTACTGTACATCCATTTACAATGCTGAACTTACTGGAGCAGAAGTGGTTCCAAACAAGCCGTTTTCAGCATCAGTAGGTAGGTCTCTGATGTTTCACAGCTTTGGGGTTTTTTCTCCCGTGGTTATTTTTGTCTTGCTTGGGGAGGGGGATTGGTTATGTCTAAATATGCAAACTTTATGCCTTTATACACAAGAGCAGTCGTACCTTCTGAGACACTAGACTACCTCTCAGTGACCTTACAAACTTCCTTTGAAATTTCCAACAATAGCTGCCTATTTAAAATGCCATAACAACCAAATCCTGTTGACTTTACAAATATGTAGATTTTATTTGCAAAGGAGTAACTTTTACCCACACAATAAATTAAACAATATTCTTTCAGTATGAAGACTCTTTTAAGCAGAATAATTGGCATCAATAGCACTTACCTGATTGTGTGGAATAGAGGTTATACAGCTCTTTTCCATTTCAAAACCATGCAATAGCCATTTAAAAAAAATAATGCAATGTTTGAAATTTATGAAAATTAGGTTTTTACTGCAAATGATTTTTAAGAGGCTTCTAGACACAAATAGTGCAATTTTTTACATTGTGGTTAAAAAAAATGTGCCATATATAATTACTGGTAAAGAGATAGTGCATACAGACCAGGAGGTTTAGATCAGTTGATATGTTAATCAAGTAATGAGTACTGCATTCCATCATAAAAAGAATGTCAAGCCTCTTTTCACTAAGAGAAATCAGCTACATGACTATCAGACTATCACCAGCCTACTGAAAGGACTTAAAGAAATCAATATCACACAGAAAGATGGATCAAGCATGAATCAATGTGGCAAGCACATAACCAAACAGACATGGAATTAAACAAGAAGAAAAAAAAAAATACAAGCCAAATCAAAACTAAACCAAACGAAACCAACAAAGATTGTCGCTTAACCTGTTTTGTCAGAGCTGGTATTGATGGTATTGGTAGTGATGGAAGTGAAGGTAGTCTTTGCGCTGTCCTTGGTAGTAACAGATTTCTGCTTATTTTTCATGGCTTCCAGTGCTTTGAGCTTCTTGGCATGTTTAGTGCCTTTGTAGTGGGCCGCAGCCTGGCTCTACAAAGGAGAACAAAATGAACCATGCAATCAGGCTCATTTCTAAACTGGCATTCTCTGTATTAGTACAAATACAGACTACCTTTCAATAATGGGTACCACTTACATTATCCAAGTAGTGACCAAACAGAAAATTATAATTAGAATGATGCTTGGAAAACAACGGAAAAAGTACTAGAGCCACGCAAATTCAATTAATACAGTATATTACTGTATAACAGTAGATTAATTTCACACCAAAATTAGGTTGTTTTAGTCTATCTTGCTACCATTAGTTTTTCTATTAAGATTTATACTGCTTTCACATTAAAAAAAAAATCTCAGGCAACGGGGAGAATGGCATTCTCCTCCCGATAGCTTTGTACTTTTCCAGTTTCTATTTCAAACTAGAATTTTTATCAAAGCTTCCTTCAAAGAACAGTTTACTACTGACAGTGGTATCAGCAAATTCTCAGCAAAGACTGACAGTAAAAAACAAACCAAAAATACCCCAGCCCAAAACTAAAGCCCAAACAAAAGAAAGCAAAATATAAAACACACCCTTTCAAAGCCCATCAGCAAAGACTTAACTGAATGTGAGGCAGACATGGAATTATCTGGCTCCTTAAAAATAAATTTTAAAAAATTTAAAAAATAGAGAATTACTTTTGTTCACCTGCTACAAAAGCTAGTGTTTGAAATTCAAAGCCAGGAGCATCCTTTCAAAGGAGAAAGCTCCTACAAATCTTGTCACAGTTCCAAATACATTTTGGCTACTTCATATTGCTAAGCTAAAATAGATTTGTACATGCACTGCTATTAAAATTCATGCATTATATTACAAATAACTTTATTATTTTTAGAGTTAACACTACCAAATTTATTCATTTAATATATGTGCAAGAATATTTTAAGATTAGTATTTGAACTATTAGATTAAACTGTATACAAAAACCGCTAGAAAATTTGGATGAATATTCAGCATTTTTTTCTTCACTAATTATTTAATGTTTTATAAGAAAGACAGTATTTCAATTGATAACTTGACAATATGAAAAATTGCTTATATCTTTCCTTTTGAACTTCAAATTCTATGGAAAGTAACTCCATTATTACTTGAAAGAGAAGTTAAGACTTCAGAAATGTAGTCAAAATTTAGCTATTACAGAACTGAAAAAAATGAAAAGCAACAATTCTGGGTCAGCTTAGGGACCCATAAGGTCAGTATTTTTGTTTTAGAAAACGTGAAACAATAGAAGATACTTAGAACATAAAAGAAAGGTAAATGCTTTCTATTATGGAATCAAAATAATCAAAATATATATATATATGGAATTTAGTGACTATAAACCTAAAGTATCAAATGGGATAAAAAGACACAGTCATTCCAATCACTAAGCTGCTCATGCAGGTAGAAGAATCCTGTATTATCTGGCATTTATTAGTCAGTAGACCGTTATTAAATGCTATTTGTTCTACTGAATTTTGGGGAGAGGAGTTCTAGTGATTAACTATGACTCTAAGGATACATAGAGGGAATTATGACTTTCAGCTTATACGAAAAGTCTTGATTCCTTCCAGATGCCTGAGATTTGAAAAGCATAGGATGAGTAGGAAATAAGTAGGAGCCCCTGTCTAAAACCAATTCACAATATATGTGTAAGTGCATACATGTGTAAATATACACACACACACACTCTCTCTTGGATATTGAGATGCATCATTCAGTTTGGTTGAAAGCCAGTTTCTCTATACCTAAAATAATGTAAATCTTGTATTAGGTACCCTTATTGAAAGAACACTGGACAGTGAAGTTCTTAATTAGAAACAACTTGAACAGAAACAGCACAATCATGCACCTTTTACAATTCTCAACACATAACATTAAGACATACTGTAAGCCAAATACAAACAGTCAGAGGATGTTAATTATAATCAAACTAAAAGACCAGTCTTAAGTTACAATGATGCATTAAAAATGACATAATACTGTACACCCCTGTGCTGCTATCATGTCAACTATTTTTAGAGTTTCTAGCCAAATGTAATCATCGGTCAGCTTGAGATTCTGACTGCACTTTTTCCCTTAACTAACAGTGTCACTAGTCAAACATCTGAAACATATTCACAACGTGGTCCTTAATGATTAACTATGAATGCTGATATTAGCTTGATACAAACCCCAGCTTTCTTCACAGAATTGTTGGCAGACTTTTATTATTCTGTTTATTATTTATTATTATTAAGTTTAATTATTCTTCATCCACAGCTCTCTCCAAATTCTCTCAGCTTTAGTTCCACAAACCTCATCTCAAGTTGTATGTTGGATGCTGAAGGAATATATAATGAAGGCCTATGTAGAAATTGGTGACCTTTTCACTGCTTTGAAATATATGAATGAAATTGCTCTAAAGTGGAAACATATTGCTCAAATTTACAGGTATGATAGCTGCTACTCAGAGTTTTCCATAACTCACTTCCCACAGAGTGCTGCCAGTTTACCCATCTAAATAAGGTCTTCTATTTAAATAAGGTCTTCAAGTCTTTTTATGTCAAAGTTTAAATCTTTTTCCTCTGCGGGGACATGAAGACATCTAAGCTTGTTTCAATATAACTGTAGCTGGCATGTTAATGGGAGTTCTATGTGAGAGCAAACAGATTGCTCCTAAGCCTTTAACCAGCTCCAAATTAGATTATGCTGAACTTTTACAACCAAACCGGAACCCTAATTAAAAAGACCAAAGGAAAAAAAAAAAGAAAAAGAGAAAAAGAGTTCTGTCATTATCTTTCCTTGCAGGAGTAAGATGAAGGAGATGAAAAAATATCAATAAACGTATTTTTCAGGAAAGCAACATAAAATATGGTACCTCACTGAATCATTTCTTGCAGCCATAAGAGGACCAAACCATCCTTACTGCTTAAATGGCTTTTACTTGTAGCATATAAAATTCATTGCTGAAAGAGTTTTTACTTGTAGGATGAATACATAAATGAGATAGATCATAAAATATAATTATTCCCAACTTTCATGCTGAATTAAGCAATAATAGCAGACAGCAGAAGAGTGAAAAAACAAGTTAAGTACTAGTTTTTGCTGCTAACCATGATGCTTAACTGAATGAAGAGACTGTATCATTTCAGAAAAGTGAGAAGAATTTCCTTCTGGAACACTTTTACAAATGAATACATTAGAGGAATACTTTAGGAATGAGTTTACTTTCTTCCTTCACCACAGTTTCCATGTTTGATGCACAGAATTAATCCTAGCACTGCAAAGACAAGTCACTGTCAGCTAATGCCAGTGATGAAGCATGAGAAATACACGAAATATTGCTGGTGTAATGTTGTAGAGAACTTTAGGAAACAAAATACATTCTTGAAAAAGATGTCCAACATGAAGGTAAAAAATTATTTTTTTATCATTTATTATAATGATATATAACTATGCAAGACATAAATAATATGAAATATAGTAATATTATATAACTAATATAATTATATAAATAAATAATTTAATTATAATAATTTTTATTACTACTTTGTACCTAAGTTGAAAACTCAAGGATCCTTAAATAAATTTTGAGGACCCTGATCCTAAAAATTACATGTAGACCAACTTTGGTCTGTGGGAACTACTTCAATGAAGTGGCAAAATGTCTGCTAGCAAATCACTTTTCAATGTTATTTGTAACAACTTCCTACCTATTTGAGCAGTACAAGTCAATTTAAGCATCTCCTAATATTTTCATCTGGTTCCATGTACCAGTGTTGAATAATTAGGGACCTTTCTAAGCCATATATTTTATAACCCTGACAAATTGCTCAAATATAAAAAAGGATTTGTCTATAAAATCTGTCTGTATATTTATGTTATAACCACACAGATAAACATACTACAAAACAATAAAAATACTGTATGAAGATGTGAACAGTTAGAAAACAGATCCATAGTGTTAAACTCAGTTGTATTTTCCTTGCTTAAGTGCAGCATTGTACCACAATCACCATCACAACATCATATTATCAAGCAAATTGAAATGTGTAAAATACACTGAGAAAGACGAAATTGGATCTAGATTGTCTGTTTTAAACAATCCAGACAGTATTCTTTTGCAATTACAGTGAACATATCTACATGGCAGTCTTCAATATGAGTTTGTCTGCCTAACTAATGTACTTCACTGGATTATATGCCTTCTCACTTATGTTCTTTAGGCAGCAGTGCAACAAAAACATTATGCTTAGTTTTTGCATCGAGGAAAAAAACAGGTCTTGTCCTATTCTCAGAGAATTTTTAACTCTGCAGCACTGCATCTTCTTTTTCATATCCCTCCTGATCCACCTCATGTTACCATTCTTCTTACAGATTGTTTTCCTGCCTTAATCACTCCCTCTAGGCAACACCTTCATAATCAAGGCCAGTTCAAATAGAAGAAACCTTTTGCAAAAGGTGTAGTGGATGTGTTCCACTGATTCTTTCTCACAAAATTAAATCCAACTATCTTGCATTATGTCTTTCTCTTTTCACAATGCATTTTGAAAGATGTCTGTTGTTGGTAAGGCTCCATGCTTTTACCTGGCTAACTAGTAGCAAGGCTACAGCATGCCTGCACCCTAAGAAAGCACAAAATTGAGAGGGCTGAGAGTGCTGGAAAGTCTATTCTGTCTGCCTGGGACTTCAGAAGTTCACACCATCTTTTTTTATTTTGGCTAATTCAGCAACAGATGTCAGGATTCTCCAGACCAAAAAGCTCTAAAACAACAACAAAAAATTAGATTCCCAGTTCAAACTAATACTGTCAGTGAGCTGGGCACATATGCACAGTGATAATACATAATACATAACTGCATAAGCCAGGAAGGCTTCTGTTCTTGATGAAGTCAGGGAAATTTCTTATGAGAGGTCTATCACATACTACTATAACTTCCAAGTACAAATATTTTCCTATAGTTGGGCTGTCAATAAGTATTTGAAAAATAATTTTACTGGCGTCCTAAGCCTACAAGAAAGTGATAAAATTCAAATGACTTTCTTATTTTTGGAGCAAGTGTGTCATTTTTTCTAGCAACTCCAAAGCCTGAGCAGCCAGTGATGACAGCATTGCCCAGGGAAGGTTGCAGGGAAGGATGCAGCTGAGACATCTGTATCCTACCAGTTATATAACCAGAGCTGTTCTCCATGGAACTTCTCCTGTAAGTAAACTGGAGAAGTTTACTGGGAGAAAGCCTTACAGGCCTGAGATGCCCAACACTTGGTTCAGCCTAAAGCAGGGGTCTAACAGTGAGAAACAGCTAAAAAATTTTGTAGAGGATTGTGCAGTCTTTTTCATAGAAATGTAGTTACTCTGTTTAGTAGGTAAATTTTTACATGAGGCAATATTAAATTTTAAAAAAATACTTTCTTAAAAGGCCCTCTATTTGTTTGGTCAGTGAGTGCACATGGGAAATCCAGAATTACACCCAAGTCCTGTGCTTACCCACTAGAAAACAGAAAAATTCCACAGACTTTAGCAGTTTCACAGACACTGTACATGAAACAACTAATTACCTGTGCAAGCCTTAGCAGAATAGGAGATTAAGTAAAAACATGTAATGCAATTTTTAAAGATGATGTCAACATGATGACATGGTTCATATTGAACAAGTATCCTAATTTCTGCCTGATACATACAAATTCAATCTGCAGTCAATTATGGTGAAGATAAACATTGCCTATCATTATTTCTAACTTCTGCTAAGCTTACTTTTATCTTCTGAGTTGTGCCACTTAAATTTTTTGAGCAGTCTATCACAACACAACTCTGTAATCCAATTACCCTATTCACTCAGGTGTAATTGTGGTACTAAACACCAAGGATATGTGGAACATGGCTTCTTTCAGATTTGTTCTGAGAGAAGGCTTTTGTCCCCAAAACTGTGATTGATCAATTCACACTTTCTCTAGAACCAAAGATACAATAACAGGTCAGGAACAACAAAGGTCTTCTCTGAAGAAAACAACCCAAAACAATTCTCCATTATTATGGCAGAATAAAATGCCCCAATATATTGTTCCCCAGGTACTTATAAAGAAAGCTCCCTCTTTCTGCTCCCTCTTCTCCTTCCTAAAGCATTTATTCAGTATACTCATGAATGCACCCTGAGACTCACTGATCAGAGTGAATGAGTTCTTCCTGAGCTCACCAGCACCCTTGCATAATTAATCTGCTCTACCCCACTCCCTGTTCTTGAACTTCTTCCAGAGTAATTTCTGTAATGGTGAGAGAATGCACCTGGCAAGAGCCTGCATCACATTGGGAGAGACTGGCATCGACACCATTCTTATGGTAAAACCATCAATAGTTTAGTAAAATCAATTTCATTTTCATTATGAAAGGAATAGCATATTTTCATTACGGAAAGCAAAACTTGTTTTATCTTGGTCAGATGAAGAAGTAAAAATTTCCTACCTAACTTCACTTATTCCATAGGACAGTATTTTTTGGTCCATGCTTGCACTATAAACTGCCATTGAGTGTGACATTACCTGAAATAATTTAGGCAAGATACAAAAATCTGCCTGAATATAACACACTGCATTCTGAGGCAACATACACTGTGCCAAAATATATATACTGAAGGGAATATAACTCAAGTAATCAATCAGTTCTCATACCTGGCATTTTTCCTTTAAGGACACTAGTACTTCGTGCAGAACAACAAAATTTTGTTACATGTTGAAATACAATAAACAGGCCGTTGATTTTGCCATCTATTTTATCCTTTTTATTGTTAAGAAAAAGCAGTTTTAAGCTTATTTTGACAAGGTTATCAAGTTCTACAATCTGGAATTTTATATATTCTGTCTTGCAAAGCAATATGGTTGTTTAGGGGGATGCTCTTTAGATGGGGAGAGGAAACGTGGTCTTTTGAAAACTGCTGTCATCAATAAAATTAACTTTTAAATTAAATTAACATTTAATCTCATCTTTACTGTATTCATTAGCACCATCATTTATTTTCACCATAGCAAATCTTAATGTCGCTAGAATTTCAAGAGAATATTAAACTCATTTGGTATCTTTTTTTCATTTAGATTAACCAAGTGATTAATCTCAGATTAATATTAGAATGATATACAAAAAAAAGTTAATCTATACACACTGCTATGAGCTATGCATATAATAAAATAAAGCATATATTAATTCAGCTTCCAGTTTTGAATCTGGAACTGATATATTCTAAATGGAGAACTTGAACAAATGATATATGCTACTGGTATTTTGTAGAAATGTACCCCAGATTCCTTGCACTAGCAGTGTGCACCACCACACATTTTTTAAACATTGTATTAATAATGTAATTTCAGTTCAATATTCAAGGTTATACACAAATTATGATTATTTAAAAAAACAAGCGACCCTGTTGAACTTAGCATCAATTTTCTGAATAGTGTTGAAAATTCAGTTTTTTCTGGTGTCATCAAAAGAATAACAGTGTTGGATATGGAGCCAGCACCTGTTTGAATAAGAGTTTATTCACAACACCTAATTGGAGTCAAGGATCTACACATGCACTTACCTGCCCAGACACTCATTTAATTTAGAAACTTTTCACTGTTTGAACAAAACCCACTTGATTCCCTCAGCATGCATCTTGTGAACTCATAACTAGAGAAAGTTGAGTAGGTGGGTTTGGAGTACCTTGTCTGAGTGTTTTCACCTGCTTTCTGTTGCCAAGGAAACTATTTCTCTTTGTTTACCTTCACAATAAAAATCTTATTGAATTCTGAGTTTCTGATTTTTTTTTTGACTGAAGCAAAGCATCATGGAAGAGTAATGGTCAGACACAAAGATACTACAAGAAATTTCATGCAAAACAGTAAAAGCTCAAAAAGTGCTTCCTTATGATTTGAACCTTATATTTGAAATTACAAGTTAATATGATTTCTATATACAAAATCATAAAAGAGAGTCCACAGAGTTATTGTAACTGCTCCTAAACACAGTCTTAATACTTTTATTGCAATCACTGTTTAAAATACTGTAATTACTAAAAGCTTTTCAAGTTTCAGTTTTGTGTTCAGAAAAATGTTGATTCAACTTCCCAATTATTTCATAAAAACATACAGTTTCACAGATTTTTCATTTTGGATTCTCAATATATATTTCAATGATTATTTTAATGTAAATATTTTAAT